>NW_027526460.1:7230749-7910552 GCF_048455015.1 Haemaphysalis longicornis
GGGGCCAGAAAGCCAGCTAGCCGGGCAGCCATCCAGCTCTTTGTAACCGGAATTAGTAGTAAAAAAAAAAAAGCTTAGCATAAAAAAAGTAACTTGTCGCAGCTTGCACTAGTAGTGCAAGGCTGGAGAAACAGCAGAGCTGGTGGCCCATCTTTCTTCGTCGGAGGCCAGGCTGTTGCACCTCAGATAGATTTGATTGATTGATTGTAGGATTTAACCCGAGGCGCGTCGTAGTAGAGGGCTCTGGATTAATTGTGATCACTTGGGAATCTTTAACGTGCGCCAAAATCTCGTACACACGGGCGTTTTTGCTGTTCGCCTCCATCGCGAAAGCGGCCGCCGCGGCCGGGAATCGAACCCGCGTCCTCGTGCTCAGCAGCGCAACGCCTTAGCCACTGAGCTACCGCGGCGGGTTACTAGATATCCGAACTTGCCACTGAAAGTTCTCCACGACTGGCAGGCCCGGATCGTTTTGTCCGCAGCCTTTCACATCTCTCCCGAGTGGACCGCGTTAGCACGCGCTAGAACCCGCACCAAGTCCAAAGTCAACGCTGCGAATAACCCAAACGAAATAATTCTGTACGCATGGAACGTTATGATATGTAATTTCGATGGACGCCGCTTTCATAACGCGACCCAGATTCGATTCCCATCAAGGGAGGCGTTTTCTTTCTTTCCAGTTGAGGGCTTTCTGTTCGCGTTGGACGACTTACGGCTGGGTTAAACAGCTCAGCTGTTAGAAATTACTTTGGCGTATATCCCGCCCACAGGAACCCTAAAAATTCTCCCCCACCCCCCTCTTCCTTTTTTTTTTTTTTTCCGGGCCATTTTGCAGGCATGCAGATGTACTAGGGCTTATTTCTCTACGCTGTGCGACACCTTCGACGACTCGTTCGCGCATTTGGATGGCCAGGGCGCCTAGCAAACAGTTCAAAAACCGCTCTGAAATGATACGCTGAGGGGAACTTGCACTGACTTCTTGCTTGCCAACCTGCAAGCGGGCCTTGTTTTGCTTTCGCGGGCGATCTCCCAAGCAAGCACGTTGTTTTGACGCGGAATCGAGAGTTTCTTCAACTTGCCCTGCGCTTGCGGTGCACAAAGGAAATCTTGGAGCACACGTTGGATGCGTGACCAGGAGCTTGATGCCTGCGCGCACATGCCCGCTGTGCCGCACAGCAACCCGCTGTTTTCGGAAGGTGCCCAACACGCGCCGCACGTTGCGCACCAACCCCACGTGCGGAAAACAATGAGCATCACTCTCGTGAAGCGGTCTCTCCGGACGCGTCACTCTCGCAACGGAAAGATGTCTGCAGAAACTCCGACAATTGAGGCGTTTTCTTTTTCGAAGTGAACCAGATGCACCTATGCGAATTTGAGAAACAAGCGGAAGTTTGTTACCGGACCTAAATGCAGCGCCGTCAAAACTATTATACGATATATTTTACATGTCATCTAGGGAAGTTTATGGCTACAAGTAATTAAAAATAATCCGTGAAGTTGAGCCATATATTGGGGTGATAAGTTTGGATTTGGCTCATACTGAATTGAAACACTCAAGGTGATGCTGCATTCTCACGAAAACTTTATTTAAATCGATTTTCAAACATCGTCGATTGCGTTTAGGTGGAAAAGGCATTAACAATATGCAACAGGGGCCTCAAGAACAGTAGAACTATACATGGAGAGTAGGTGAGTCCTCTCGGCAGCATTAGCTGCTGCTTTTGAATTCTTCCCTAGGATAATTATCTTGGGCACGCCTCAAGGCACTAACGAAGTAGGCAAGCTCTTCGTTGCTTTACCATGAATTTCCAAAACGGTTCACAAGAAGGCTGCTCATATCTTATTCTTCAGAACTGTGAAGTGGTTCGTACTCTCAGAGGGAGGGAGATTTGCCAGGGCTTGTAAGTGGCAGCTATGTAGTTAAGTACTGATATCGTAAATGTGGGAGTAAAAAATAATAAATATAACCAGAGTTATTTCACAGGAACGGGGGAGGCAAAATGAAATTATTGTTTCACATCTCTGTTTCATTTTGTTCACTTCGTCATGGATCTGGGGGAGATCTGTCGCCGATCTCCTAATTCCCGTCTGAATTCATAATAAGCGAGCTCCGAAACGCAAAAAAAAAAAAAATCCGAAAATACCCACGAAACCGTCTGAACACTCAAGCCAAAAGCAAACTCCTTTTGGGCAAATGCATTTGGCTCACTGTGATCTTTGAAACAGCAGGATCTGGTTCATTTTCGATACGAGCTACGATCCGCGTACAGGTTTTCGGGGCCTTATCTCAACTATTCTCTAGCCACATCGTTTCTAGGGGAAAGTTGCCGAGTTTTTCTTATCACTGCAGCTTTATCCGACTCAGTTTCGGTTCCTGGATCTGGCTCATTTTGAAACAAAAAACAAAACGCCTCAGTTGTCTATCTAATGCGTTGCATTCTTATGCCGCTTGTCTAGAATATGAGTCCGTTACAGCGAGATTTGGCTATAGGCAGCCAAAGACATCGGGTAATTTCGTTGTTTTTTGTGTTTTTTTTTCTTATTTTCACCAATAATGTAGATTTATACCATTACTGCCATTAAGTGCCGTTACTTGGCCAATTA
The DNA here is from genome assembly GCF_048455015.1 of Haemaphysalis longicornis. Classification (NCBI taxonomy): domain Eukaryota; kingdom Metazoa; phylum Arthropoda; class Arachnida; order Ixodida; family Ixodidae; genus Haemaphysalis; species Haemaphysalis longicornis. The sequence goes on from NW_027526460.1 coordinate 7,233,354, forward strand.
TGCATTTATCTGCAGATGCAAGGCGCAGTGCATGGTTGGTCCGTTTTATCTATGGTTTATTCGTATTTCCAACGTTCTTTTTCGCTCTTTTTAATGCGTAGCATCCCTTGCCGAGTACCCCCACAGCCAGGACCGTGTAACACCCTGCATTTCAACAAAAATGCAGATTCGGCGGAAGTTCAACCTGTAATCGTCGTTATAATAGCGTAAATAAAGATAACTGGTAGAACAGAATTTTGAAAATTAAAAAAGTGACAAAACTACAAGGAATTGGCGAAAGGTGGCGAACTGTGTAACGCCCTGCATTTCAACAAAAAATGTAGATCTGGCGGAGGTTCCACGTGTAGTCGCTATAATGGTGTAGCTGGAGACAGTTCATCATCATCATCAACAACAACAGCCTGCTCAGGCCCACTGCAGGGCGAAGGCCTCTCCCACTGACCTCCAACCGCTCCTGTCCTGCGCTGCTCGAGTCCACAGTTTACACCCAAAGTTCCTTATTTCATCCCTCAATCGGGTTAATGGCCTTCCCTTTCTTCCAGACCCATCTCTTGGTATCCACTCTGTTACACTAATTGTCCACCGGTTGTCGGTTCGTCTCACTACATGGCCAGCCCAGGTGCATTTCTTTTTCTTATTTGAACTATGATGTCTTCTACTCCAGTTTGTTCTCTGATCCACGTAGCTCGTGTCTCCCTGAGTGTTACACCTAACATTATTCGTTCCATTGGCCGTTGACCCGACCTAAGTTTGCTTTCTAGTTTTTTAGTAAGTCGTCAAGTCTCATCTCCATATGCCATCACCGGCAGTATGCAGTGGTTATATTTTTCTTTTGAGTGACAGAGGTAGCTTACTTTTCATTATTTGGGAGTGCTTGCCGAGTGCTCCCCAGCCATACCTGTTCTACGCCGGATTTCTCTCTGGTGGTTGGGGTCAGCACTAACCCCAACCACCGAGGCAATTATATTCTCGTACTTCTTCCAGCGCTTCGTCTTCTAAGGTGAAGAGGCCGCTTACGGCATGCTTATTCCTCATTACTTCAGATGTATTCATATTTATTTCTAGCCTCACAGCAGTGCTTTCTAATTGCAGTTTCTCGGGCATTTTTTGCAGGTGTTCTGCAGTCTCACTCAGCAATACTATGTCATCCGCAGACCTCAAATGACTCAAGTACTCTCCGTTTATCCTTAATCCTGTGTTTTCCCAGTCAAGCTTTCTGAATACCCCATCCAGACGTGCTGTGAACAGTTTTGGCGTAATAGTGTCTCCCTGCCTTACTCCTTTTTGAATGGAGAATTTATCGCTTTGCTTGTGAAGTGCCATCCTGCCCGCACGTCCCTTATATATGTCGTCTAGAAGTCTTATGTAGGTCTTTGATTGATTGTAGGGTTTAACGCGCCGACGCAACGTAGGCGATGAGGCGCGCCGTAGTGGAGGGCTCCGGATTAATTTTGACCACCTGGGGATCTTTAACGTGCGCCGAAATCTCGTACACACGGGCGTTTTTGCTTTTCGCCTCCATCAGAAAAGCGGCCGCCGCGGCCGGGAATCGAACCCGCGACCTCGTGCTCAGCAGCGCAACGCCTTAGCCACTGAGCCACCGCGGCGGGTTCTTATGTAGGTCTCTTCTATTCCCTGGTCTTTTAATGCTTTTAGCATGGCTGCGGTTTGTATTGAGTCAAACGCTTCCTCATAGTCTATAAATGCCATGTAAACGGGATTAGCGTAACTCTGCGGATTTTTCTATCACTTGATTGACGACATGGATGCGATCCATGGTTGAGTATCGTTTCCTAAACCCAGCCTGCTCCCTGGTCTGTTTGGAACCCCGGCTGTCACCTTTGCGGCTAACTATAACTTTGGCAAACGGCTTGCAAACAACTGAGAGTAGGCTGATGGGCCTGTAGTTCTTGAGCTCCTTGGTATCTCCCTTTTTATGAATCAGGATAATGTTGGCGTTTTTCCAGGCTATGGCCACTTTTGAGTCCTTGAGCATTCTGAAAATAGTGCAGCAAGCTTTTCCAGTACTATATCTCTTCCCTCCTCCGATAAATCCGCGGATATGCCGTCGCCGCCTGCAGCTTTTCCTCTTTCCATGTCTTTGAGAGGCTTTTTTACTTCCTCTTTAGCGACTAATGCTACATCGCAAGTTCAAGGCCAACTGCTACGAAAATTTACCTACCCCAAACTCTGTTTCAACGTGTGGTACTAAAATCTCTTGTGAATTAATTTTAAACTCCACACGCGCGCAGTACCTTCATTAAAACCGTTCGTACGCCACTTCAGCCAACGCAGCACCTAGCGGAGTGTCGCCACTGCGGCGAACTTCCGCATGTGACGTTCCAGTCAGGACTCCCGTCCCGCCATCGTCTCTCCTCAGTAGCCCTTTCACGTGCTGCCTCAGGCGAGTGAGCAGCGTAATTCGCGCCTCGTGAGGCAGCATTACTACGCTTGGGCACTCGCCCTCTGTCCGAACAACTCTCTCTCTCTCTCTCTCTCTCTCTCTCTCTCTCTCTCTCTCTCTCTCTCTCTCTCTCTCTCTCTCTCTCTCTCTCTCTCTCTCTCTCTCTCTCTCTCTCTCTCTCTCTCTCTCTCTCTCTCTCTCTCTCTCTCTCTCTCTCTCTCTCTCTCTCTCTCTCTCTCTCGTGCATGAACAATTACTTTCACGCGCTCCCGTAATGTGAGAAGTGCAAATTTGCTTTGGAGAGTTATTTTAAGCTCATCCGTCCCGGCTCTGACTGACCCCACGCAGGGTTCCTTCCTCTTCGCCAGTTTCCTCCTTTCTCTTTTGAGATCCAGGCTTATCCTGCGTCTAACGATGCTATGATTGCTGCTCCGAACCTTACTTAAAACCCCTACGTCTTGCACAATACCTGAGCTGTCACTTAAAATGAAGTCGATTGCGTTTTTTGTTGTACCATCGGCACTTCTCTATGTCCATTTCCTATTATTTCGTTTGTAGAAGAATGTGTTCCTTAACCTCAGGTTACTTCTCTCTGCAAATCCTACCAGGGTATCTCCCCGACTGTTGCTATTGTCTATTAAAAAATTTCCCACTGACATTTCTCCCATTTGCGTCTTACCGACTTTTGCGTTAACCCCCCATCACAATTCACCAATCACAATCGTGAACTGTACTGTTCCCTTCTTCATGGCTGATTCCACGTACTCGTAGAAAATGTCTTCGGTTTCATCATCGTAGCTAGTTGTTGGCGCATAGGCCTGTACTATATTTAACCTGTATCGTTTATTCAGCTTGATCACAATGGCTGGGACTATTTCGCTAATGCTGAAGAATTCTTCCACGTTTCCTGCTATTTCTCTGTGGATTACTAATCCCACTCCGTGTTCTTTCTTCTCTTGGAGTCCTCTGTAGCATAGAATATGCCCGCTAGTGAGCTCCACAAAGCCTACTCCTGTCCTCCTAACTTCGCTTAACCCTATCATATCCCACTTAATGTCCGAGAGTTCCTTTAGTAGTACAGCTAAGCCTCCATCGCTAGACAGTGTTCGTGCGTTGAACGTCGCCAGGGTGGCCTGTGCGATGGCGGCCTGTCCGGAACGAGAGATTCTTAGTACTCTCTGCTGTATCGCTGTTCTGACCGCCGCCGCGGACATGTGGTCTACAGCTGCTGGGGACCGAGGGCCGAAAGTTGAGTTGGTTGGTCGTGGGAGGTGGCGGCCAACTACTACACCAGGGTGGCCAGATGCTTCTCTGGTGAGGGAGTGCTGTTTGTGTCCCTAAGAGCCTACCTAGCATGGTTGAACCTTTCTAGTGCACCCTCCTAGGTATTTTGGATGATGGTCACTTTCGGAGCAGGCTTGCGTTGGTCGGGCTGAGGGAGCCATACTAATGGAAACAAATGGTCGAACAAAATTTCCAAGAACCAAGAAATAAGAAAAACAGCGAAAAGTGGCGCACGTGTAACGCACGGCATTCCCACAAAAATGCAGATTTGACGGAAGTTCGGCCTGTAGTCGTTATAATAGCGTAAGTGGAGATAATTGGTGAATAGAATCTTGAAAGTGAAGAAATTTTGCTGTAAAGAACTCATACTCCAGACCAGCGGCATAAGAATGCTACACATTTCTAGACAATTCTCTGAATTTCTGTAGATTCTTAGTTTAGTATTCTGTTTTTTGGAGGAGATGTGTAAGATAGGTAATTTTTTTATTTCGTCAGTTCATTTTTGTGTTTCTCTATTATTCTTATTTTCTGGTTTTTGGAAATTCTATTCAACGAATTATCTCCAGTTGCGCTACCTGTACTGATAAAATTGTTACTTCCGCCAGTTATGTATTATTGTGTAATTGTAGGGAATTACACAGTTTGCTCATTTCCGCTATTTTTATTCGTATTTCGAACGTTATTCGCTGTCTTTTTTTTTGTTTATTGATCGGTTGTATCCGATTTAAATCGCCGGCGCAAAGCAGGCGATGAGGCACGCCGTAGTGGAGGGCTCCAGATTAATTTTGACCACCTGGGGATTTTTAACGTCCGCCGAAATCTCATATACCCACGGGCGTTTTTGCTTTTTCCCTCCACCAGAATAGCGGCCGCCGCGGCCGGGAATTGAACCCGCGACCTCGTGCTCAGCAGCGCAACGCCTTAGCCACTGAACCACCTCAGCGGGTCGTTTTTTGTTTAGTCTTGAGTTTTTGTAGATGTATAAGATGCACGTCACGTCCCTTCAAGAAGGGACAACGCCTTCGAGCGATGTGAAAGAGACTTAATAACCCTGTGGACATCTGCTGGACGTACAGGTCTAGTGAAAATGACCTAAATCCGTCCCGTCCTTTTCACCGTCCGTGTCTTTCGCATGCGCTAAATCTTATTTCTGTATTATGAACGAACTCGCCCAGCAACACGTCTCGCTAAATCAAGTGGTCCGTGTGCGGGGCGGCACGCGTTGTGAATGAGTCCCATCCCCCCGCTGTTTTATTTCCCCTCCTCTTCCTCCTCTTCCCCCGCAGGAGGCGTTCGACCTCGCCCTTCTGAATAAATTCATTCATTCATTCAATCATTTCGTCTTGACACTTATAAATTTCTCTTCTGGTTTTTCTTCTTTTCTGGTTTTCTAAAATTTTGTTTGACAAATTATCTCCATTTACGCTATTATAACGATTACAGATGAAACTCTTCAATTCTTCATTTTTGCGCGAACGCAGGGCGTTACACGGTTCTGGCTGTGGGGTGACTCGGCAAAGCATTAATTAAGCATTAATAGTCTGCTAGTACTGCAACGGCCAAGCATAAAAGAGCAAGGCGCACGAAACGTCGTTCACAGGCGAACAAGAACTGCTCAGAATTTCGGCGGGAGTGAAGGAAGGGGGGGGGGTCTTTCAGCGAAGCTTAATGCAACGAGAACACGGTCTCTGCGATTTGCCCACGCTTCTGCGGGATGTTTTTGTTCCACACCGCTGTTACCCGGTTTTATTACTGTCATGACTCAGCGGTGAACCGGAGGCCCACAACGTGACGCTTTTCTTTGAGGGCGTTAACTATGCTACGCAGACACGGTGCACGCATGCAGATCTGTCGCAGAGAAGTCAGAGGTATGTGAGTGCAGGTGCTAATTAAAGCAAATGGCGAGATAAGCACGCCAGCGAAAGAAACGGATTTGTTTGTTAGCCCCTGCCATTTGCGTGTGCGCGTCACGTGCACGTACACGTGTGCCCGCTTCAGCCGTTCTTACCTGGACCGCGCTGGCTGGCATTATATAGGTCGCGCCGGCGTGCTTCGCGTGCCGCGAATGATTAACGGCTTCGTTTTACTGCGAAGCTTTCTATCCCTCACGGATGGCTATGTAGTTACGCCAGGACTCGCTGCAGGAAAGCCACCATTACAGAATGGGTTTCCACAAAGGCACATCAGTCATACCACAAACGTAGACAGCGAAAGGTGTTTGCGCACAAAACACGATACGGTATAGCACTGGAAGAAAAATTCGCATTGTAACAGAATCGCTGACGATGGTGAACGTTCCATCATCGCATTGGTGTCACTCAGCATTTCCTTTGGGTTCATTGCGCGGTTTATTTTTTAATCATGATTGTTTTTAAGTTACTTTAATTAAAGTTAGAAAGCCCTTCTTCGGAAATTCTAAGCGTGCCCTTTAATCCCGCCGTTTAAATCTAACAGTATTACATCAACCTCCATATAATAATCCTTAACACGACGTTTTAATAATGCAGGTCGGCCCGTAAATATAAGATTACAGATGTTTCATTAAAATTTTCACTTTTGCAGCTCCTGCACATCTGGGCTAGGCTAAACGCTCTCAACGCCTTAACTTCTAACCGAACTGCTCCTGGCAAAAACAGATACTACCCCTATTATCCTCGCAACCACGCGCACCTTACCGCACCTGCCGAGTTACCAAAACACGCGTTTTTTGCCTGGAAAACGCAATTCAAATCTCTAGTAAAACCGCGTGGCCCAGACGGAGCTAACTCCGCGCGCTAAACCGCCAGCTTAAACGCGAAAACTTCCTTGCGGACAACTGACAACCGATAAACAAGCACGGCCATGCAGTGCCTACCGATAGACGGAAAAGTAGGAGAGTACCGATAACTGGATGGATAGATAAGGAAATCTAGTGGCAAATAATTGCTCAAGAGGGCGCAGTATTGGAGAAGTTTAAAGTCAATTGTAGAGGCCTTTGTCCTGCAATTACAGAAATGCGCTAATGATAAGGATTACGACGACGACGATGATGGTGATATATTTAATTTTGTTGATAAATACGCAGCGTCTAGAGTGCCGTCCGACGACATTAAGACTGGACTGAAACAGGCCTGAGCATCTGCTGTTGTGGTGTAGAGGTTCCGTCTTAGGTGCCTGTTACCCAGGCCCGCGGTTCGAGTCCTGCTTTTACCACCTTTATATTTCTTACATCTTAATTTTTAATTATAGTATTTATAGGTTAAGTTAGGTTTCGGTGTTTTAAATGATTTTTCTTCAGTTTGTTACGTTATGTTAGGCTAGTTATTGAAGGCGAAATAGCGCCAAACGCGGCATTTTTTCATATAAACGCCGATAGGTGTCGTTTTAGTGTAGTGCTTATACGCCTCGAGTGCTGCCTGTGGGAGCGCCACTGAAATCGCCCTAGCGGCCCGTTTTGAAAGCAGCTTCGGGGGGTCTGGCCCGCTCCGCTGCTTTTGCGGCACGTTTCACGATTGAGATTTACCCTTTGTATGCGCTAGAAAAACATTTATGTGGAGCAGTCACCACTATGCTGGCAAATAGCAAATATGGAGCATTCAGAAATATTTCTAACGCAATATTAGTGGGCTTAATTCGGTCTATACAAGCCCCAGGTGTGTGTCACAGGCCGGCGTCGCGAAACCGGCATAATCAGAATCAGAATCAGAATTTTTTTTTTTCCTCAGTGGAAAAACGGACCTCAGACAAAAAGCTGCTCATTCAGCAGCTTGACGAGGCCTGAGGCCATACACACAAGGTGGCGAAATAGCGCAATCATGGAGCTGATTGTAATTACACTGCCTTGAAATTTACTAACAGTGTCTCCGTAAGGACCGTTTCTTCAGATGGTCATTCTACGGCTGTACACTACTGTGTAAATCGGTTTTGTGCGCTTACATAACCTAGTGGAGCGCTCATGCCTGGCAGCGTGCCAGTTACTCTTGCCAATATGCCATACCTCAGGTATTGATCACTACCCTTGGCAAGCCATTGTAGCATAAATTTCACGAAAATTCTACGAAATGAGTATGATGGACAATGGAATATTATACTCAGGGATCCCCACACGACAAAACATTTAATGCAGGGTCGTTTTTAGTGAGGTGTGGGCCGGCAAACATCCATTATCTGCTTCATATCATTTTTGTGTAGCTTATATTCCCACAAAAGGCACAAGATATTGTCAGGTTTTTGGTAATCACATCCACGAAATATATTTTTATACGATGTACATATTCGAAACCAAGCCGCATTTGTTGTCCGCGCTGCTAAACCAGATCAACCTCTCACTGTGCCATTATCAGGTCTAAACGAGGCGGCAATAGAATTTACTTGTGCCTGACGTATTCGGAGATGACACTGGTGATATGCTGCTGCCGTCACCGACGCCCGTAAGGGCGGCCAAGCAGTCCGCTGAACCGCGTCCACGGATAGTTCTTGTAGGCGCTCGAGCACTCTACCAAGACGCAGCTGTTTTTTGTAGTGCCCGAAATGCACTATTTGCTGAGAGACGTGACCATAGCAAGTTTTTTAGGGCGCGGAAAGGCAAAAAGAAACGAAAGAGAACCGAAACATTGCATGAGCCCCTATCAGCCACGCAGCGCAAATCCCGCAAACGCCGCAGAGAAGCGGCGGCAGGCGGCGCAGTGATCTCGAAGCTCGAGGCGTATACAGTGCCGGGGGACGGCGCTCTAGACACAGCCTTATAAATATTTTGTCTGCGATATTTTGCTTTTCTGCCGTAATTGTGTCTTGGAAACAATATGGTTTATGGTGTAGTAATTTAGCTCGAAACATTGAAAGAAATAGCGTTTAAGTGTCGAGGAGGGCAAGCGTAGCGGCGTGATCAGCTTTACACGATTGGTGACCGCTAAAAAGCGCAAAGGCTCACGGGTACGTCGTCTGCTCCCGCCACTTCCGCTTCGAGATCTCGCCTGCCCTGCCGTATGCCGGCGGCTTTCAGGCGCGCGTATGCGTATTGTTTATTTGTCACGGGGTGCTTACCTGTCAGATAAACCCCTAGTAAGGTCCATCGTTGTTATTATGGAATTCTCAATGCATGAGCGTTTTTTTCCCCGGTGGACACAGATAAGCAACAAGCACACACGCGCGTGAAAGCCGACGGCGTACGGGTGGCCAGGAGAGCTCCCGAACCGGACGTGGCGGCACTCCATGGGAGAAAACACTGTATCCATGAGCCTTTGCGCTTTTTACCGGTCACCTATGGCAATACCGGTGCACGCGGCCCGAAGTAAGATTCTTGGGGAGACAGCATGGCATTCTCCACAAGAAACACAGACAGCGCGTGCTGGGGTCGAACCCTCGACGCTGTGCTGAGCAGCACAACGTCACCTTGACTTGGACACAGCGACGGGTACGAGAAGCGACCGGTTCTCTTGGCGGCACGCGAGGCCATGCAGCTTGACTGAACACCGACCACCTTTGTGAACGTAGCTAGTGCAAGTCTCAAAGTACATGGAGATCCCATCGTTCTTACAAACTGCACAGGCGGCTTCAATGCTCACGGACTACGGCGGGCGGGTGTTCCGTTCAATTTGCAATGGGTTAATCGGCCACTGATATATCTTTGGTCTTGCTCTCCGCAATATTTTCCCGCGTCATGTCTTGAGTGGAAAGCAGTCCACGCTAATATTACACGCTTTTGTTGCATTCGTCAAGTCTTCGTCTACTAAGCGAAAACCCGCCGTTGCTCTCAAGATTAACGTTGGTAAAGCCGCATAGAGTCACCATTCGGAGACTAATACATACCCAGCTTTCTCTCTCAAAATTCCGACTCTCAGGAACCTAGCAAAACCACTTCAGGAAAGTGATATTTGGCATAAAGCAAGAAGTCAACGTGAAGATAAAAACACTGAAAGAAGTTTCCAGGATTCTGAATATTTTGTGTGTAATTCGCTGTCAAATCTTATTCCCCATGCATTTCTATGGGATAGTTTCCATGGCTCAGGAAACCAGTCGCGCAACGTGCCAGACTTGAAACTGTGCGCAAAGCAAGTTTTCACCCTCAATATTATCTGCGCAAAAAAACTTTCTTTACATTTCGCTAAATAACTACAGAGTAATCACTGTTGCAAGGACTGCCATGAGCGGGAAAGCTGCACATGACTTAAACGTTTTCTCCGGCCTTCGCTCGGAAAAATGGGCCGTTCCGACGACACGACACGGCCCACTTTCTTCCTGTTCAATGCACTTCTTAGAAGAAACGAAGTATGCACCCCGTAAAATGAACACTGACCCCACGGTACGGCTTGACGTGTGAAGGTCAAGCTTATAATCGCAGCAAATGTGGGACTTGTAGCTGTCAGGGACAAACGCTTGGCCGAGCACCAAGGATCGTGCACAGGTAGTTTGACAAAACATTGTCGCCTGCGCACACTTCTATTGTTTCCGAATTAAAGCGTTAACATTCATGCTTACACGTTTTTTTTTTCGTTTCGTTTCCTCATTTCACCTTTACTTTTCCATGCGTGGGCATGCGAGCCGTGTCAGCGCTCTCTTCAGCTGCTGCCCGCGTGCACCTGCATACAGTTAATCTTCAGCCGCTGCGGAACCCAGAAAGATGTAAAGATCTGCGAGATAAACACATGCCTGCCTTTCTTTTCGCCGCTTAAAATGAGCCTACGGAAACAGGGCTTGGGCCTTTCCCGTTTGAGCTCGCTTTGGAACTGAAAAACAAAAGCAAACAGCAGCATTTGGTAGGCTGCGGCACAGGGAGAGAGGGAAAGCGCGCGTGAGTCCTTGTTACCAAGTTCGCTCCAAGTCGCAGTCGGCCTTCATGGGGCGCACCACGTGAGCGAAAGTCAGCCGAGGGACCGTTTTTTGTGTGCATCTGCCTCAGGATCTTACAAAGACGATTAATAATCTTTCTTGGGCTACCCACGCGTAAAAATTCGGTCTGTCTGTCACTCGCTTCAACTGCCCGGCCAGACAGCATGTGAAAGAATAGACACGGGTGAATCTACCGCTCTTGTGGAACCCATCGTTACGACTCATAGGAACCATTCCTTTAATTACGCATGCGGTGCTTTGTTTTTACCAACCGAACATTTTGAATTTTCGTTCATTTTGGCAAAAATTACGTATACTAACCTACAGAGCTCGTTACCATGCTCTTCTAACCATGCTCTTCTCTTACTACCTACAAAACAATTTAAAAAAAGAGCAGTAATTCCTAAAGCTACAATCGATTCAGATTGTATGAAAAGATAACCTTCCTAATCACTTATTCCAACACATCAGCATAGTTCAGTTGTAGGTTAAGCAACATGGCAGCCACTCTACCACTGGAGTCTGATTTGTGACAGCTTCTACTGATGTCTATAAATAGCACCGAATTTGCGCTTCGCATGACGACGTCCCCGGCATTTTACAGCGCCGGCTGTTACGGGGAAAATGTCGGCTTTACATCACGTTTGCGCCAATAACTTCATCATCGGACACGAAGTTTTGGTGGGAAGTGCCCTCTGAGCTCGTTCCGCGTATTCTCGGTACTTTAAAGGGTGCCCATTCCAATAACTTGTAACGATACTTACCAGTTTTCAAGCTAAGGTAACGCGTACAGCGTTATCTGATTGTTGTAATGATCGTTTATAATAATTTATGCAGGACCGGCCAGGCCGACACTCTACAGTAGCATTAAGGTAGTGTTCTTTATTTGAGCTTTCCCACTCGCACCCCCAGCTGGGCCAGATGATGGGACGTCCACTTGGCCTCTTACGCAGTCGGCGTGAGGAAGAGGCGTTCAGTTTCTTTGGTGAGCGAGAGCACGCCGTGTTTTTCCGCTGTTTTCGCCGTGCCATTTATCTCTTCTCTGGAGGAAGGAATCATTGCCACCTTTTATTTACTGCGAATGCCGGATTTCAGTCCGCGGCGATTCTGAGACTGCGTGATAATCGAATAGGCCTATTATTTTCAAAGTGAAAATTCTATTGCACGGGAATCTGCGACGTGTTAGACATATCTCGTTGGTCCTGAACCTGCCCTTCTCAAAAATGCGATTTATGCCGCTACAGAGTAATACCGTTGTGCTATTTGTGCCTATATGAACAGTGTACGGGGTGTGCACGTTTGTATACGGTGTGTGTACAGTCATGGTCGAATAAAATGCGAACAGCAAAATGCGAACCAAAACCGTTCGTGGGCGTCAAATAAATGCGCGCTATTGGTATATTTCGAAAGCCACATATGCCAAGTTTGGTGTTGTAGTAAAGCCATGCACCAATTTGACTTGCATGGAAAGAAATCGCGCTGTTTGTGCGTTCTGGTTCATATTTTCATGCTCGCGTTTCATTCGTCCATGACTTTACTTGTATATGAATGAATGGAATAAAAAACGAGCGGAAAACACAGGACACAGAAGAAAACGACGGGACTAGCTGGCACTAGCAACTGAACGAACAAGGCACTGGAACGTCTGGAAATACCTTCCGGCAACATCATGCGCATGTGTGAAATAGTCATGTGTCGCATGAACGAAATGTTATCAAGCAACCACAGCGTTTAGAAAGTTCATCTCTTTGATAGACAGGAGCAATGACGCAATACTTGCGTATTGTGTATGAGGAGCAATACCTGTGTATCTGTGCGCGGTGGGTGTCCTTAGCCCACCGTGGGCAAGCAAACAAAGACAAAGGTTTTCGGCAAAGCTGAAACTTGAGCTAGCTGAAGCTGCATGTCTACTGAGACACGCGCTGCATTAAACCTGAAGCGAATTAAAGGCAAGACGCGGGAGCAGGAGCAGAGCCTGCTTCGTGCGATTTTTCTTTCGCCTTGTTTTGATGCCGAAGAGCCCTATTTATCAGTCTACCCGAACAAAAAAAGACAAAAAGGAAGAAAAACGTGGCCTCTTCTTGCCTTTATTTATTCATTCATTTTATTTTTTTCAGCCTCTTCGACCGTTGTCGGTATTCGTGTCACCCATAAGCATTGTATCTCAGTGCGCCTTAATATGCGCAGACTGGCGCATCTCGCGCTTCGTGTTTGAGTACTGTTATTTGGCCACGCATGTACAAATGACAAGGGAGTGACGGAACACAAGATGGACAAATGCTGCGCAACCGCGCATGACGCACAGCCGACGGAAAGTTACAACGAAGTCATAGCATACGTCAAATGTAAAGAGAATAAAGACCTTAAGTTTCGCACCTAGCGACACGCTGTTGGGCTCTACGGGAAAATTGCAGATATGTGAATTAGACTGTACAGCTCCGCTGACGCCATTGCGCAGTGTCCAGTACAACGTCTGAGAAGATGAATTGAAACCACAGTCGCCGTACTGTAACGCAAAAAAAAAAAAAAAGCCCCGTCGCCGATTTTCCGTACCCGTGAATTTGCACGAAAAGAAACGTCAGGGCTTATGATTCGTTGTACGTTGCTACCGCCGAATAACATGCAAATTCGGAACAAAGGTTTAAGGCGCTATCGGATGCTGGTGATGCAGAGGCATACGGCATATAGACAGAAAGCCAAACTAAATAACAGGCAGAAAATGAAACAGTAACAGTTCGCGCTGTTCCTGAAGCGCAGATTATTGTCAACGTCTACAAATGTTCTTGTTGGTCGGACTGGAACCGACAAACGCGTCTGTACAGGCAGTTGATGTTAGTTCAACAATCTTCGTTGACCATAAAAGTGTGCCACTAATATAGTTTCATATGCAGCGATCGTTCCTTTTGCCGCGAGCTTAATCGCGCTTCGAGGTACCGTCCCCTCGTATTTTAGCTTTGTTTCGGCGGACATAGCAACTCACGTAAAAATTAACGAACAGCGCTAGGACGAAAGAGCCCTGCAACAGTGCGATGACAGCCAGGGGCCTTGGGTAGCCGCAGTCGTAGAAGAACGTGATGGCCATGTGCGACATGAGCCCCACAAACTGGGCGATCTGCAGCTGGGTGATGTAGCGCTTCCACCAGAGGTGCTTCCGCACCGACGGTCCCAGGGCGGCGAGGAAGTAGTAGGAGTACATGACGACGTGCACGAAGGCGTTCACGCACAGGCCCAGCATGGGTTGGCCGTCGGCGCCGAAGTGCATGTAGAACCACGCGCTCAGCACCACGAGGAAGTGGTGCACGAGGTGGAGGAAGCTGACCTGAGAGAACTTCTTGCGCAGCACGAAGAACACCGTGTCCACGAAGTCGGCGATCCGGATCAGGCTGTACCACCAGCCCAGACTCAGTATGTCCATGTCCGCCGCGGTCGGCGAGTGGTAGTTGATGCCCTGGCACAAGAAGCTGTACCTCCCGCCCAGGTACGTCGACTGGAACACTCGCACCGCGAAGTAGGCGTTCGCGACCACGTTGAGGGCGTTGTACGTCAGCACGGCCCACCGGAGGTCGAAGGGCTGGCGGCCTTTCATCCAGCGCGGACCGGCGACCTTGGCGAAGTACACGTACCCGAGCAGCAGCGGCAGCACGAACTTGGTGTCGGCCACGCCACCCCAGCCCTCGGTGCGAGGGTCCCGCAGGGACGAGGCGTAGCGGTAGAGGTCAGCGATGGACCACGACCAAGCTGATGCGGATGACGGCGAAGCCATGCCGTCCATTTGCGTTGGTCGGCAACTCCCTTTTCCTGTAGAATGCGATGCAAGCGGCCCACGAGCCCTCGCACGAGTTTCTTTCGCTGATGCGAGCGACGCTGTGTAGGCGATTATCTTTCAAACTGATTCCGAGTCGTTCTTTTGCAGCAAACTTTGCTTCGTCACCGACATGACTGCAACGGCACGCGCTCGATAATGTTTCGCGGTCAGACAGATCGATTCTTTTAAGTATGACCACCTCCTTCGGTGCTCCGATGAATAAAATGAGCGAGTGCAAACCAAGCAGCGGAAAAACCCAGCTTCATGAGTTGCATGTCGATTCTATCTTTGTATGCTGCACTGTGACGGGAACTGGGGCGAAATACGAGACGGCTGCTGGCGCTCTATTGCAGCGTTCCCGATGACTGTATTGAATAAATCGAGACCGAAAGGCTAAACATGGGTCACGAAAACGCGACTGGCGTAGCCGGGTGTAATAGCGTCAATTCAAGCGCACATAATCTCAGATTTACTCAAACCATGAGCCTATTGCCTGTTTGCTCCGGTGCGCGTGAGGTTGCAGGAAGCGCCAGATGCAAACATTAACGATTACGCAAGCGAGTTGTTTGCCGCTGGCCCCGTCGAATTGAAAACTATCCAAGCGCAGCTGTTCTGCTGTTGCAGTTCACTTGAAAAAGTTTCGACGGACAGAGAACTGAAACCGGCCGCTTCAATGCAACATTCGCCCGGCACTGCCCCGTTAAGCCGTAACTATAAGAAGGCAAGCAAGAAGAAAAAAATTGGCGCCGCTTGCACTAGTGGTGCAAGGCTGGAGAAACAGCTGAGCTGGCGGCCCCTCTCCCTTTGTCGGAGACCCGGATGTTGCGACATCATCATCATCAGCAGCAGCAGCAGCAGCCCACTAGGTCCACTGCAGGACGAAGGCCTCTCCCATCGACTTCCAACCGCCCCTGTCCGTTCTTTGCCTCCGCATTTCCTTACTTCGTCCCTCCATCGGGTAATCGGCCTCGTTTCTGTCTCCACTCTGTCACCCTCGCGGTCCACCGATCATCATTTCGCCTAATTACGTGGCCAGCCCAAGTCCATTTTCTTTTCTTTGTTTGAATTATGCTATCTTCTACTGTATAGTTTGTTCTCTGTTCCATAAAGCCCGTTTCCTGTCTCCAAGCGTTGCTCCGGTCATTATTCGTTCCATGACCCATCGAGCTGATCTAAAATTGCTTTCCATTCGTTTAGTAAGGCGCCAAATTTCCGCTCCATATCTCATCACCTCGCATTTATTTGCAAACTTTCCGCTGAAGGTTCTCCGTGGCTGGCGGGCCCGGATCGTTTCGTCCGCAATCTTTCACATCTCTTTCAAAGTGTTATCATGAGCGCGCGCGAGGAGCCGCGGCCAAGCCCAAAGCCAACGACCGCGCTACGAACCCAAAGGAAATGCTGCGTATGTTCTTGTTCCCCACCGCTGTAGCCCTCGGGCCTTTGGGGTGGCCCAGTGTATATAGGTCGCCCGTTTCACGGCATAAAGGTCTCGGGTTCGATTCCGGGGACCTCCTTAACCTTTGGTTTGGTCCGACGGACGACCTAAATAGCTCTGCTGTTAAAACGAGAGCGACTGTGGAATAGTGGTGCAACCTAACCGGGAACTTCAACGTCATATACTCCTCGTTATCTAAGCAGTGATGGCCTCGAACGAGTTCAGGCTATGCCTGCCCGTGAGATTAGTTCTCCCGCGCAAGCCGCATTTGTCTTAATCGCTAAGCTGTCTCTTTCGAATTATCTTTCAATGTGGAGTTTGTGCACCCAGGCGGTACAACTGACGCTTTCTGCTTGAACTTTCTTTTAGGGGTGAATCTCCTTAGGGGCTCGAGCTGTCGGCGTCTCCTGTCGCCGTCGTCGTTTCATGTGGTCAAGGTACTAAAAAACCGGGACACTCGTTTCCTAACGCCTCGCGCTAGAACGCTTCGTGCTTCACAGAAACGAGACTTACAGCAGCGCAGTATGCCTGTACTCCCCAGAGGTTTCATCTCCGCGGGCAAAAACGCCAAGGCGCCAAGAATACACTTATACACTGCATGCTTTGCTGCGCACGAGGTCGCGGGTTCGATTCCCGGCCGCGGCGGCCGCTTTTCTGATGGAGGCAAAAAGTAAAAACGCCCGTGGGTGTACGAGATTTCGGCGCACGTGAAATATCCCCAGGTGGTCAAAATTAATCCGAAGCCCTCCACTACGGCGCGCCTCATCGCCTGCGTTGCGTTGGCGCGTAAAACCCAACAATCAATCAATCAATCAATCAATCAATCAACACTGCATGCTTCGCCCCTCCCCAGGTTTCACGCTAGTGGAGATATCCCGGTTTTTCTTAATTTTTTCCTTTTTTAAGTTAGTGGCGTGAGAGCACTGGATTAGATATAGACCGTCGTATCGTCAGTTCGTTTTCAGTTCTTTTTTCTGTTTTCATATTTTTTTAATCGCGCGAGGGCGCTTAAAAATATTCCTATACAAGGTCACCACAAAAATGAATGCACTGGCGGTTATTACACTCCCTAATGCGAAATTTTTACGCAGCGCGAACTGCAGTCTTCTCGGTCACGGCGCACATTTGCTGCGTCTCAGGAAGTGACCGCGTGATCACCGAACGCACGGCGGCGCGCGCTACTGTGCTGTTATCTGGCAGCGTGTCGCCGCCGCCGGCGACCATGTTGTTGCAAATCGTGTTTGAACCTCCCGCGTAAATGTCACGTAATTCCGATGCGCTACGCGCGGAGTAGTAACGTCTGCCGAAAGTCTGAAAGGGAGGCAGTGAGAGAGACGGTGCCATAGCAGCGCGTGCCGCCCTCCCACTGACAATTTGAGAGAGAGAGAGAGAGAAAGACTTTATTGAATTGTCCTGCGGGGGGAGGTGGGCGGGAGCCACTCAGGGCCTGCCCCCTCCTTGACGTTTCCTAAGTCGTCCCCGAGACAACGCCTTGCGGGCGTCTACGAGGTCGACGCGCGGAGGGTCGTCGGGTGTGATCCCTCAGACCTCCCGTCGGCGCCTCCCTACGCTTCTGCCCTGCAAGAGCAGCCTCGAGCCGCTGGACTGCCCGGAGTTGAACATAGTGGTCAGACGAGTCCATAGCACTTGTGATATCGTCCGGCCAACTGACAATTTGAGGCTCCGCGCAGATTGGCGAGGACTTCCCGTTGGGTTGCCGCAGGACCTTCTGTTCTCGAAGGGGCCTCCGGCAACCCAACGAGAAGTCTTCGCCCAAGTGCTCCATTACCTGCAGACGACCGGCCTCACGCAGCAGTGTCTGACTGATCTGCCCGGACTGACAGCCCTGCTTCTTATTCTTTATCCTCTCGTCATTGTGACGCGCATCGTGACGCGCAATTCATCATAAATCGTAGGAGGGCGCGCAGTTACAACTCAGCTAGTCCTGTGCACGAGTCAAGGTGCCGCTAATCTATAGACAAATGCCTTTGATCAATGCACCTCCACAGCGGGAGCGTTATGGGGGAAGGAGGAAAAAGGGCCGCAGGTAGCCCAGCTGGAGAACAAGGCCCGCTTAGAGCAACCTGATTCGGAGGGTACTTGCGCAATAAATAATTCGGCCCCTGTAATTGCGCTTGTCGAGGGAACTCCTCGTAATCGCGTGTCCCCTTCTGTGGTGTGACGTCTTAATTACACGCTTCGCACGCTTAATTTAATAACAGACAAGGCTCATCGTGTAGCATACGTAAACGAGAACTTACCTTGCGTGCGGACCATGCTCAGAAGGCATCATCAGTTACATCTCAGGGCATGTTGCGAATGCGGGCAATATACACGAAGGTGTATCAAAACTGCTTTGCGAATCCGGCCCGCACGCTCTTAGGTGGAACTAGCCCAGTGGTTGCACGAGACGAAGCATCAAAGCGCTGAAAACAATGCCCAGTGTCATGCGTGACAGCGTGTCGTATACTATCCTAAACCACTTTATGACTAAACATAGGAGAGGAGGCGACGCAGCAGCGTGTATCTAAGAAGGCTAAGTGGCTCGACGCGATGAGACAGCACACGACATGAGTCGAAGAGGTCGACTCGTTTAAACACCACTGCTTTTTATTTTTCACTTCCTCCAAGGATGTCGCTGCAGTGAACGGAACCCATCGCAGCTAAACAGCGCGGTGCCTCTTGGCCACAGCGACAGTTGCTTGTCTGCCGTGCTATGCGAATCATTTCTTATGGATCCTCATCGCAGTAATAACTATTCGGCGTCTGGCACGAACAGCACTGCGTCCGCTTCTCAAGTTCGACTGCGCACGGCCAAGGAAAAGTTTGTTTAAATCATCTGGTACAATCCAAATTCCAAGGCATCAGTACGGAGGTGTGCACGCTTGCAATGTTATCTGTCACTTCTTCACAGTCCGCTTACAGTGGGGACTGTCTGACGACATCGGACCCTGCCCTTCATCCATTAAAGGCGACAAAAACACGATATTGCCGCGAACCACGCATTGGGTTTGTTTATTCATGTTTTGTTTTTTTTCCACCCGGCTGTGCCGGGCTGTGTTATGTGTGTTATCTGTGGGCCAAGTGCAGCGCTTGTTCCATTCTTTATTCTTTTATGCTGCATGCGTTATCTCCTTTGATAGGGAGAGTGTTTCGAGCTAATGACACCAGCCTGGAATAATCTTCTTTGGTCTACAGTGTTCTGGATGTAGTTCGGCGGTTCGAGAAACACTCGCGCCGAACGATAAATGCCCGCAGAGCAGACGCCGCGCTATTCTATTCGCCGACACCAGTCTGCGTACGTCACTTTGTTGACTGCTGTTTCGCCGCCTGTGTACTCTTTGAGTTGATAGGGGAGCACAAGTTCGCTCCAATAAACTTGCTTTTCCTTCAAGACAGCTGCGTCGTCTTTGGCTACGTGACAATGAGGAAGGAAGGAAGGATGTAGAAGGAAGGCAGGAAAGTTAACCTGGATAGAGCCTAGTTTGCTATCCTGCACGTGGGAAAGGGAAAATGGGCAAAAAGAGAAAGGAAAAAAAGAAAAGTTGAACGAGATGCGTATGCCCAGCGCTGAAGCACTGACACTGATTTACACTGGAGGCTTTCAGTCTAACGAATGTAGTGCCTAAAGCGGGACCAGAGTGCGCGTGCATTCCCGCCTTTTCGCCTGCTTTCTCCTTTATCAAGTAGCAGCGCTTTCCCACTGCGGAGTAGCGAACCGGGCTGTACAGCTGGCTAACCTCCCGGTCCTTCCGTTCGCTTCCCCTCATCCTCCTCCATTGGTAGCACTCTGTCCACTACACCTTCGTGCTTTTCCGGCTCTACATAGTTCCTTACATGAGAGTTTATGAACATCCTCAGTTCCAGATATCCCTGCGAAAGCGCCCGTACCGCGAGGAGCCTCTCGGATAACAGCAGTCGGTGAAGAGCGTTATCGCCATGTGCACCATGAGGACCACGAACTGCGCTATCTGCAGCTCGGTCACGTAACGCCTCCAGCGCAGGCACCTGGTGCCTGTGCTTGAGGCACCACTTCCTCACGGAAGGCCCCAGGACAGCGAGGAAGTAGCAGCAGTACGTGATGACGTCTACAGAGGCGTTCACGCATGCACCCAGCACAGTCTGGCCGTCACCGCCGAAGGTCGCGTGGAGCCACGCACTGAGCACGACCAAGAAGTGGTGGATGGCGTGGAAATGCGTCATCTGCGAAAACTTCTGGCGTTTCACGGAGACCACGGTGTCCAGCAAGTCGGCCACCCTTACTAGGCCGTACCCCCCACCCCTGGTTAAGGATGGCTATGTCCGTCGCGGTGGGCGACTGGTATGCCCTGGAAGAAGGAGAGGCGTACTCTCCTCGGAGAAACCTGAGATGCACATCCTCGCGACGAAGTAGGAGTTGGCGATTACTATCAGCGCGTTGTAGGCGAGGACAGCCGACTTGAGCTTGTACGGCTAGCGGTCTTTCATGCATCGGGGACCGGCGTATTGCTCGAAGTTAGTAGGAGTGGACAGACTAACGTGGTGTGTGCTATGCCTCCCCAATCTTGCGTACGAGGGCCTCTCCGCGACCAGAACCAGTGGTACAAGTCCACAGTCGTTGGCGTCGGTGCTGACTCTGCCCACGAAGCTGCGGCTTTTCAGTCCTCCGGGGCAAGATTACGAGCAAGCTTCGCTGCTGTAATGCAGCCGCTTTGCTTTCCAAAAGCGTCAAGAGCCCATACGTATGCGATACCCGCTATGGAACCTGGGCACGACTAGTCTGATAACCCAACCGTTAATTGATTGATTGTGGGGGTTTAACGCGCCGACGCAACGCAGGCGATGAGGCGAGCCGTAGGGGAGGGCTCCGGATTAATTTTGACCACCTGGGGATCTTTAACGTGCGCCGAAATCTCGTACACACGGGCGTTTTTGCTTTTCGCCTCCATCAGAAAAGCGGCCGCCGCGGCCGGGAATCGAACCCGCGACCTCGTGCTCAGCAGCACAACGCCTTAGCCACTGAGCCACCACGGCGGGTATAACCCAACCGTTACATGTGAAGGCTGTGAAAAAAGGAATCCAGTAGCTTTGTTCGCTACCCCCATTGTGTTGAAATTCCCGGTGTTACAATGGGGAAAGGGCCGAGATTTCAGTTACGGGGCAGCAGAAACGCGCATGCCACAGCTTAATTAATTTCTTGGCCGTTCGCACTATAGCACCATTTCTGTTCCTGCGTCGCAGCATAATTTTTCGTATTTTGGTTTTTCACAGCAGCACCACCGCCATGAATTTGGCACGAACGGTACAAATGGACTTCGCTGCTCAAAATAGCACAGAAAAATCATTGGGAACAAATTTAGTTTCTTCCCTCGGGCCAAAACTGTGGGAACTATATATGCGTTGCCATGGGAACGTAGCAACGCCGTTAAAGAAGTACAAAAGAAAGAAAAGAAGAAGGAATGTGAGAGAGGAAGATAAAGAAAGAAAGAAATATTGTGAGAGAGGAAGAAAAAAAGGACAGAAGAAATGAAGAAATACGTAAAACAACGCATTTCAGTCGTGTACGCACGCATGGCTGGTGGGCTCATTACAGCGAGACTGATCATTGTTTAGAAAGACGGGTCAATTTGGGTGCGTTCGGTGTTCAAGATCGTTCCTTATGAGCGGGACTTCACGTGTCTGCGGGAATATATGTAAACAAGGCACTGGCGTGAAACAATCCGCTATCGTTTTGGCACGAAGGAGAAAAGCGTGAGCGCACGCTCAAAGCGTCTCATATTTGCGACTAAAAACGTCGGGACCGCATACCGTGGTCCTGGGGCATCGCTCTGACAAAGGACCAGAGGCAGGCTTGCAAGGGGTACTCGTATAGAAACCACCCTATAAATGCTAAATCATGTAAGTGGAAACAGCTCCTGATGGTGGCATTGGACGACAGTGGCACGAATACGCCGCTGTGGATGTCGTCTTGTCCCTCGCCACCGCCTTTATCGTTGAATCATTTTCAACAGCGGAGCTGTTTTAGCTTGAGTTCCATCCGTGCCAGGCGTCGCTCAAAGCTCGGCGCAGCAAAGTGGAAAGGAGGAAAATGTTCGGCCAAGAAGGGCGAGGGAAAGTGGCCTGCAGGCAAGGAGCCGACGAGCAGGTGTGGTGAGTGCGCGCCGCGACGCAGATGTCCGGGTGTGGAGGTGCGCGTCGGTGATCGGCTTCGCCTAGTTATACCGTTAGCTCTGACTTGCAGGTGTTCTCCTTGTTGGGGGAGACGGCATGCACTCGTCGGCATCAGTGTTCGGTCTACCGATAAGACGGGCAGACCTAATGAAAGCCAAATTAAAGCTAGTGAAGACCACCAGCACCGCCGTTTCCTCAGTCTTCGCACATCAATTGCGAAGGTGGCAGAATTTTGTAGTGTGAGCTACACTGGCTGAGGTTGAGCAGTTGCGCGTTGGCTCCCGGAGAGCCGTGTTGCGCATGCGCGAGGAGCAGTGACGTGACACGGCGCACAGGACGTTGCTCGCTGCCCGGCGTCTCTTACACGCCCCACTCGCCCAGCGTCTTCGCCGACCTCTGTTCCGCACGTGGAGTCCCGATCCACTTGATGATCATGCGAGGGGTGCCCGGGTGTGGAACCGATGACTCGTGCGTTGCAGCAACGCCGGTGTGCGCCTGTGGAACCAGCTTAGCTCTGGGGTGACTGGTGACACTGCGCCGGAGCCGCTTGACAAATATGCATGTGTCACATAATGCGTATACCGTGTGTGTGTCATTGAAGCAGCAGTAAGCATGACAATCAAGCTAATCCTAGACAACCAGGAAAGCTAAGAATAACCAGCTGAACCTTAGCTCACGCTACGTATATCCTGGCATAGCCGAGCTAAGCCACTGCTAATTTTTTCACTTTATTTATTTACTTTACTTACATTATTAGTTTATCGGATACGTGTTGTGCGTGCGTGCGTGCGTGCGTGCGTGCATGCATGCATGCATGCATGCGTGCGTGCTTAGCATGAAACGAACATGACAGCGATCTCCGGATGTTCGAACGTTCTTATTTATTTTCTTTCTCTCTCGAATCGTAGGACGTAAAATGCACTGTTTAACTCGGGAATCGTACATGATTCCAAGTCAGAATCTCTGGATGGCCTTGTGAAGATGCGGGAAACAATGTGGTGTGAATCGGGAGCATCGCTCTAGGAACCCCGACTTTGCAACGAAATCCCAAAAATACTGATTGCGACTACTAAAAGAGTTTGCACAATAGGCCAGAGCAGTGGCTCTGCTCAAATGGGGGTCCGCGCGGGAATTTCAGAGGTCCGTGAAGCCCTCCCCGGTGCTCTCCCGGAACCCTCCCACCTCAATCATTTCTTCTATTTGCTAAACCTTACTGGAAATGCAAAAGGGTGGCTTCGCTGCATGACTTGTCCGTTTAATTTCCCCTCGTAGCCCATGTTTTAACGTTGGCTTTCTGCACAACACGCAAGAAAGCCAGACACGCAAAACGCTGAGCAATTCTTGGCTGCAAGAGCAAATTGTTCGGCAATATTACGCGCATGGGAATTCAAGTCGGGCATAACAGGCAGGCATTGAATAAGTATGTTGGTGACTTTAACTGCAAGTGCAAATTGTTTGATATGACTCCACCAACATTAGTTCATCGTGGGGCAAAGGAGTAGCAGGGCCGGGGGAGACGGGGGTGGGGGGCTGTCGTGTCGGTACACCCCCTGAAAGTTTATAACCACCGCATCTCTCCCACTTTCAGTCTTTTTTAAAGACGATAGTCTTTCTTGGGCTACTTAAACCCAGAAATTTTGGTCTGTCTGTCTGTCTGTCTGTCTGTCTGTCTGTCTGTGACTCGATTGAGCCACCCGGCCAAAGTACAATCAATAGTGCGCAATAGTCTTATATACTCACAACCAAATGTAAACGTCTAAGCCCTGTTTATATGCTCATACTTGTCGACTTTGTTGAACAAGAACAAGACAGTACGCAAATATAAGACAGGAAATTAGTACACAAGGGATATTTACAGTGTTCCTTTATTAAAAAATTTATGGATGCTTGGTTTTTCGATAGCAAATGATATTCTACATCTACTGCAGTCTTTTTTAAAGACGATAGTCTTTCTTGGGCTACTTAAACCCAGAAATTTTGGTCTGTCTGTCTGTCTGTCTGTGACTCGATTGAGCCACCCGGCCAAAGTACAATCAATATTGCGCAATAGTGTTATATACTCACAACCAAATGTAAACGTCTAAGCCCTGTTTATATGCTCATACTTGTCGACTTTGTTGAACAAGAACAACACAGTACGCAAATATAAGATAGGAAATTAGTACACAAGGGATATTTACAGTGTTCCTTTATTAAAAAAATTTATGGATGCTTGGTTTTTCGATAGCAAATGATATTCTACATCTACTGCAGAAAACCGCCGCCTGCTGTTGCCCGCGCCAACCTCCTGCCGGCATATGAAAAATCACGCGGCAATAGAAATGAAAGGTTCCACTAGCTAGGTTCCACGTTCTGCTTGGAACGCACGTGGAGCACGGCCACGCGGTACTATAAACCTTGAAGTCGTCCGCCTCGATTCACGCGCATCTCCGCCGTACTGCAGCGCTAGCATCGAAGAACCCGGTCTGTGGAACGCGGTAAATTCAAATCGCCTTGAGCAAACCTTTACTGTGTTTACCTTGGGATGAGCACGACGGAACAGGAAAAGCATGAGAGGTGAGCGGGAAAGCAAAGGGGGGCATTTCCTCGGCAAATGTCTACAAAGACTAGCGTCTTTTGACGACATTTGCAACGAAAGGAGCAGATACGCGGCCAATTTTTTTTTTCTTCATATTTACACGCCCAATTGATATATTAGGACGTAAAAACGAGAATTAAAATGACAAGGATTGAAAATGACTGAGATCATGTTTGGCACAGGCTCTCTTTCTTTTTGGCTTTTTTTTTTTTTTTTT
Organism: Haemaphysalis longicornis; assembly: GCF_048455015.1. Lineage (NCBI taxonomy): Eukaryota > Metazoa > Arthropoda > Arachnida > Ixodida > Ixodidae > Haemaphysalis > Haemaphysalis longicornis. The sequence continues at coordinate 7,258,034 of NW_027526460.1, forward strand.
GCAGGTGGCACATAACAACCCCCCACCCCGTTCCTCGAAAAATATTTCTGGCTACGCCAATCTCGTGGGTTTTGCAAGCCCGAAAAGGGTCCTCGACACGTACAAGGTTGGGAACCACTGATCCAGAGAACGTTGTAGCAATAGTAAATGCCACTTCGGTATAGTAGCTCTGATTCCACAGAAAAAGTTCATCGCTCCTACCAGATTTACAGTTTATGCAGACCCTTCCTTGCTTTCGCGGAAGTGTTTCAGCGAGGTGCTCTGGAGTTTGTTACACGCTGTCAAACATTCGCTCCGTACACCCTGTAAGCCCCGCGGCGTTTTCAACCCTGTAAGCCCCACTCACTCTCAACGTTTTCGTGCGCGGACAAGTCGTTGGCTCGCTGAGCAAGTCTGTTCGCCACTGAAGATGGGGCAGGTGCGAGTCATGAGGGCTTTTAAAGCTTTTCTCCCTCAAAGTGAAGAAGGGAATGGTATCTGAGCGGCAGTAAGAAAAAGGAAAACCGTGTCCGAGTTACAAAGCCGCAGTCGGGGCCGCGCTTCACAGATCCTTCACTTTCTGCCTGGAGTTTTTTCCAAGTCTGTTGGATGGGGAAACGTACGTCTTTGCGTAGAAGTTGATGAACAGTGCCAGTCCCAGCAACCCCTGCGCGGCACCGATGAGCGCGAGCGGCCTCGGGTAGCCGCAGTCGTAGAAGAGCGGGATCGCCATGTGCGCGGTCAGTACCACAAACTGCGCGATCTGAAGCTGGGTGAGATAGCGCTTCCACGACAGGTACTTCCGCACCGACGGCCCCAGGGCGGCTAGGAAGTAGTAGGAGTACATGACCACGTGCACGAAGGGGTTCATGCACAGGCCCAGAAGTGGCTGGCCGTCGCTGCCGAAGCTGATGAACAGCCAGCTGTTGAAGACGACCAGAAAGTGGTGGACTACGTGGAGGTAGCTTATCTGCGAGTACTTCTTCCGGGCCAAAAAGAAGAACGTGTCCGCGAAGTCGGCTATCCTGACCCAGGTGTACCACCAGTTGAGCTCCAGGATGGTTGCGGTGTGGACTTCCTCGACGCCGCTCTCGTAGTCGATGCCCTGGCAGAAGAGGCTGTAGCCGCCGCTCAGGAAGCTGTGGCGGAGGTACTGGACGCAGAAGTAGCCGTTGACGACGGCGGTCGCCGCGTTGTACACGAGGATGGCTCGGCGCACGTCGAACGGCTCACGGTTCTGCATCCATCGCGGTCCGCCGACCTTTACCAGGTAGACGTAGCCGAGGAGGACGGGAAAGACGAACCGGGCGTCGGTGTGAAAGCTCCAGTTCGTTGTTCGTGGATCGCGGAGGGACGACACGTACGCATGTACCTTGCCGAGACAGGACATCATGTCGCCACACCAGCAAGAATGAGGAGCGCTATTTGGGCGGATGTACCGATGCCTCCGGTAGGCTCGACTGCACCCCACAACTGCACTGCAGATCCAGTGGCCTCACGTGATAGAATCACCAAGGACTCGCCGGGCCTTGGCCACGGCCGCAACAGCTGGAATGCGGTGCTAGCTTTGAGGACGTTGCGATCGACGTGTCTGCCAGTCGTCGTTGGCAGCCTGCATGCATGATTCAACGGGAAGAAGATACACGTAAGAGGATTTTCATCCACGCCGTCAGGACGCACAATTTTCCCGCAGGCACAGCTGCCTGTCCTATTGATCGGTAATGCGGAAGGTTAGTAAGCGGGCATCGACTGGGAAAACATCCTAACGCTGTACCGTCAATGCAACGCGGTTTAGTAAGGAAAGCGAAAATGTGCAGGAAATAGTTCTGGGTTATCGCCCGCCGCTACTGTTTGCAAATCATATGGAATTGGAATTTAAAAAGTCGCGCCATGAAGGCATGGTTACTGGTTGCATGCTGACATTAGTGGGATTAGAACGTTCCTTTCAAGGTTCCCGGAGAATTTTCTCGCCCGCTTCAACTCCCGTTTTCTGTATATATATTATTTCATTCTCAGCTGGTTTGGGTCCACAGCAAGCAAAGGCCTCTCCCATACACTGGGAGGTTTCGGCAGAATATTACATCAAGTTTTTCAGATCCTGGTTTCGCGAGGGAGAGGGAACCATCCTACACTCTAAGGCAATCCTGTAGTTCTGCTTCACCGCAATGCAACTCGACTGACCAATCCCTGCAGGCAACAATGAAATTTCGGCGGACGATGATGTTTAGCATACCATTTGACTCAAACGTTCCGTCTGCGTTGTCATATCTCGCAATGCTAGCTTGACGTTCTGCACTGCGCGCTGCCACAGCGGGGACAACGTTTTTAGGCGAAATCTTATTATTACCGAATTAGCTTTGTTCACGGCATGAATTGGTCACTCGAGTACATTGTGGTGAAGCTGAGTTACACTACAGGATTGTCTTGGAGTGTACACTATGATGACACTCCGGTTTTGTGTATGGCGCAGTGATTTTTCGTTCAACATTTGAGTCCCTCTTTAGATGCATGATGAGGGTTTGATACCTTCAGCCTAAGCAGCACTAGCTGGTGCAAGCATTTACCGTTCAGTGCAGAGAAGGTAAAGAGTGTTCAGCGTCGTAGTACCGTTTACCTGCAGTTACTTGCGCATTTTTCGAAGTGAAAGCTGACCGGGGAGGTGTGTGACTGTGACCGTTTAAAAGGGTTCCGTTTTGTCGCCCTTGACCCAGCTTTGCGTATGATAAATGGATTGCGCTCCTTCTGCTTTGCGTCCAAGAAGTGCACCGGGAAGACGCGAGAGTTGGTCGTTGGTACAAAGTCTTTGCGGTTTATCAACAGCGTCCATCGGTGTCTCAACGCGGCGTCAGCTGGGAAGCGGTGCAGCAAAAACATGTCGCCACCTCATTGCATTTTCTCCACGCCGTGTGCTGTCGGCGAGTTTTTCTCGCTTTCCACAACTGCAGTCAGACCATTTAACGATGCGTCATCCTCATGAAGGCTGGACAGATTTATTAAAAGATGACCAAGTCGCTTGGAAGCCCACGCGCGATACACCGGCACAGACTCGATTAAGAGGCGGAAAGCAGTGGCACTCTCGACGCTTCCTCCAAACGGGGACCCTAAAGATTTGTCTCATCAGCTATTTAGTGCTGCGCAAGCAGCAACCTTCCCCGACAGCTGCGTGAGTAAGCTCACTGGTTATGTCATTGTTTCAACTTCCAGCCCATCACCTGTCAAGTACCAGCTGACTTAGAAACAAACGACGTGTTGCATTCTTTTCCGTGTGCGCGCGTGTGTGTTAATATTAGCTAATACTGCAAAGAAAGCGACGGCTGTCAGCTACGCAGGGCAGTGCAATGCGGACGTCGTTGCGTAAGGAATAGTTCACTTTGAGGCGAGTCCAAATGCCTTGATTGCTTGATTGTGGTTATCACAATCCGACTTGCCTTGCAACAACGACAACGTCAAGCTTGAGAAGAACCAAAGTTAGACGAGGGTGAGGGGCACTCTGTGTTTGTGTTATCAGTTTGCAACTAACAGGTTTCAACACTGTGCACACTTCGCGGAGAAGCGTAGTAGGGGGCACGAGACGTCCCACTGGACAGCTGAATGCATAATGCTAGCGGCGCTGTCGTGAAATCAAGCAAAGAAAAAAGGCAACTCATGGCAGCATCGCAACTGTTCACCCTTGATAAAACCCTTGTCGCTCCCCAAATCTCAACGAGGTTTCCTTCTTGGGATGTCGCGTTTTATTTTCGTCAAGCTGCTATCCTAGCTGAGGTGCGTGCACGCAGAGAAAGAGAGAGAGAGAGAGAGAGAGAGAGAGAGAGAGAGAGAGAGAGAGAGAGAGAGAGAGAGAGAGTATTCTTTAAAGAGACCGAAGAGGTCGGCCCTGTATAATGCTGGGCTTGCTACTTCAGATAATTGGTGAACATGTAATGAGGGTTAAATGCTAAAACAAATAATACACACAAGAAAAGGAAAAACGAAATAAAATCCATCGGACGGACACACGCACACACATACCCACACACACAAAAACAAAAATAGCGACAGAGGCACTTACAAGCTGGAGTCGAGTCCAGAGTCTCTAAGAAAACGCACAAGAGCTTTAAAACCCCGTACCGCACTGTCTTTTATGTCCCCGGGGCCTAAAAAGTCCTTCATGTTGAAATTTTCCGCCAGTAGTAAACTTCGCGCTGTCATTCTCGCCGAGTTGAAACGTGGACAAACACAGAACAGCTATTCAGTGTCCTCTCGTACACCGCAGATCAGAACGAGGGGTGGGTGACCTGTTGCTGACGAGGCTGCGAACAGCGAGGCGGCAGGAGGTTCCGGCTCCATGACAGGGCATGGTGGCTGATCAGACGGTTGGCCGATGAACGGCGTGCGGGGCGGCAAGCCCCGGGCCACGCCCATCGCGGGGAGCATATTTTACGCTCAAAACACTAGATAACCAGCTAGCTGTCTGACTGAACTAGAACACAGCAAGAAGACGATTAACAAAGAGAGAGGCGATCGGGGTGAGCCAAGGTTGGCTCTTCCTGTGAATGCACCTTTACTAATTGCCGGAGCGAATTTAGCGATTCACTAATCTGACCCCACTGCGTGGCGAATGATGCCAAACGGTGTCTTTAAAATTTTGAAGTAACTTTACCCTTCACAATATAACATTATAATCATTTCTTGTTCCTTATCATCAATTTAAAATAGCGTACATTGTTCGGTCATTACAGCCGGATGGCATAACCAGTCCCGTTTTCGTCCGAAGTACCCTTCAAAAATCACGGCGATTTGTTTGCTTTTCTTTTTTCAGGCGACCGCACTACACTGTTAAACGATATGAAATGATAAATTTCTCCATCGTACACTGCTGGTCGATAGCAGGATAAGCAGACAGCACAATGTGGAAACGCAGCTCGCGATATGCGAAAGTTTTGTTTAAAGGAAAAGTTTTATCCTTTTTCGTTGTCCTGGAATCTAAAGTACTGCAACTGCAAAACAGTCACTGCTGATCGCGTAAAGCATTCATGGTGCAAGCAGAGGGTCCACAAAGATTGGCTCTGAGCACAGTACTGCGCATACGCTACGCGGATTTGGGCCAGTCATGATCACAACGTTGAAATATTCGTTTGACTGGTTATGCGGTCGTGTTATTTTTCTGCCCAGTTAATTCATGCTCGTCAGCAACAGTGATAAGTCTAGTTCAGAAAGATCATATTGTACTGCGGTGTCAACAGCGCAGTAGTCGCCTCGATGAAAGTCCATCGCGAGCCCGGGTCAGTGAGACATACGCTGTGCTCGCTACGCATTCGACGCCCGCGCTTCCGTAGACATGACTAACTTGTGAACGTAAGGTGGCAATGAAAATACGTATTTACTCACCGATATCGATTTTTTATGTCAATCGGCGCCATACCAGCAGCATTCGCATCGCGCAACTGCGGAATGCCGCCGGAACCACTACCACCACTGCTACAGCTGCCGATAACAGCAGGTATCGGCATCTCCCACTGCAGCGGCGAATTATGACCTAAAATCAACTGTCGTGTTCTTCCGCAGGTGAGAAAAATAAATTAAAGCACACGCTCATACAAGCACTGCAATCGCTAACTTAACGCCAAACCACTACGGTTTGTTGGGTAGCGCACGGACATCAAGCAGGCATGGAAAGGACGGAGCACTTAAGCGCAGCATGGCGGCGGTTGCGGTGTTCGCTTCACAGATGTCGCTAGCGTATTGTCGGGAAAAGCAAATAGGCGGCGCCGCCCACGTCTCTAAAGTAAAATGGTATATATATATATATATATATATATATATATATATATATATATATATATATATATATATATATATAGCGGGAAACAATTTCTTGGACACCGGTAAGTATAATGACGAAAATGAAACACGTCGAAAGAGGACAGGTTTTAACGTTTCGACCGGGGACCGGCCTTCGTCAGAAGGCCGGTCCCCGGTATATATATATTGTAGTGCGAAAGACGAGCAAGTGGTGCGCAGCCACCATGCGAGCACTACCGAGCAACTGATAAGCTACGCGGCCACAACAACCGTCAGCAATGTCACTGTGATTGGCGTACGCCACTCAAGGAGATTGACCACTTGAATTGTGCAGATGACGACGAGGCAGCACGGTGAGCCACCGCAGCGGCATCGCCATCGGCGTGAAGCTCGTGAAGTGCTCGAGATATACTGCCGGCTGGAACACTTATCCGCTTGCCACTTCTGAGTGCCCCTCCTACTCTCCGCCTTCAAGGCAATAAACCCGCATTACATTTTGGTGGAGTGTGCGGGTTCCATCCTCGCCCTGCTCGGTAGCTTCACCCCGTGTACCCGCCAGCCTGGAGCTTCGGAGTCGCACCCTGCTTTCTACCGTTGGGTCCACCATGACTAGTGACGCCCGAAACACGACATCGCCTTCGCCACCGGCTGTCATCTGCTCCGGGGTGATCCGTGAGCGTGAGCCGGCGATGTTCACTGGCGCAGATGACCAGGACGTCGAAGATTGGCTTTCGGCCTATGAGAGGGTAAGCGCACACAATAAGTGGGACGATGCCATGAAGCTAAATAACGTTGGTTTCACCTTGAGGGGACTTGCCGAAAAATGGTATCTCAACCACCCAGAGGATCGCGCAACGTGGACCGCATTCAAAACGAACTTTTCGGCAGTATTTGACCGGCCTGCGGTTCGCAAGCTTCGCGCGGAGCAGTGTTTGAGAGAGCGAGCTCAAAAGGCAGGCGAGAACTTTACCAGCTACATCGAGGATGTGGTCGACCTTTGCAGGCGCGTGGATCCTTCCATGCCTGAGCAAGACACCATCAAACACATACTCAAGGGAATAGATGAGGACGCGTTCCAGATGCTTCTGGCGAAAAACCCTCAGAGCGTCCGAGACGTCATCAGCTTGTTGCAGAGTTATGACGAGTTGCGCAGGCAGCGTCGCCTCACTCGTCGCCGCCCTGTGGAGCGTGAGGAGCCGCTCTGTGGGCTGGCACTCGACGAAAACCCGTCGCTACTGAGCCGCATCAAGGAGTTTGTTCGTGAAGAGGTGGCTCGGCAGATCTCTCTTCTGCCTTGTACATCTCTGCCATCGTCGCCGGTACCAGATCCTTGCTTGTCGTCGCCACTCCGTCGAATTATTAGGGAAGAAGTCGCTGAAGTCTTACCGACAACGCCAGCTGTCCCCCAGACGTTGCCTGTAGCGGCGCCTCTATACGCTGAAATGGCGGCACGGCAGGCTCCGCCCACCGCTTACGTGCCCTTACGCCGCCCGCAGCCGCCGCCTTACCTTCCTCCAGCTTCCTCGGCACCGCTTCACAGCAACCCATGGCGCACGCCCGATAACCGGCCAATTTGTTATTTCTGTGGAGTTCCTGGTCACGTAGCGCGCTATTGCCGCCGTCGAGTCGCGCCGTCCGGAGACGCTTACCGAAGACCAGTCTTTGCTGCTAGCGCGTATACTCCTCCACGTTCGTCCAGCAATGCCGCTGCTGAGCCGCCATATCTCTCGCCTCCTCGCGAAGCACCCGATACCCGTCGGTCGTCCTCCCCTCGTCGCCGTTCCATTTCGCCGCTGCGCCGTCGTCCGAATGCCCAGGAGGAAAACTGATCGCCGCAGTTCCGGAGGCAAGAACTGCGGCGCCGTCGAAATACCAAAGCCCTGGCCTGTCTGTTACGAACGTGATTGAAGTAGTTATCGATGGAATCACCACATACGCCCTTGTAGACACGGGAGCAGCCATCTCTGTTATATCCGACAAACTTTGCCGCAAATTACGAAAAGTGACGACCTCAATATCCGGTTTCCGTCTCCGCACAGCTACGGCGCATCACGTCGAGCCTTCAGCCGTTTGCACAAGCCGTGTCTTTGTGCAAAACGCGATGTATGTAATCGAGTTCGTCGTTCTTTCCTCGTGCTCCCACGACATTATCTTGGGGTGGGACTTCCTGTCGCGTCACCACGCTGTTATTGACTGTGCCCGCGCCGAGATCTCCTTATTTCCGCTGTGTGGTACTGAAGTGCACAAGGTAACCACTACATTCAAGCTGTGCGCCGCAGAAGACTCCACAATCCCTCCAGCCTCTGCAGTTGTCGTGTCGGTAATCTGTGATATGGTGTCTGACGCAACTGTTGTGTTTACCCCCTCTAATCTGTTTATGCGTCGCCAGGGCGCCCCTCTCCCCTACGCCATTCTTGAAATCGAAAATGGCGCTAGCATGATCTCCATCTGCAATACCTCCTCTTCACCCTTAACCGTGCATCGTGGCGAGTCCCTTGGACGCGTCGAAGCTATTGACGCTCGCCTCATAAACGACTTCCCGGATGCATCCCACGTTCTGTCGCTCAGCTCGCTAAGCCCGCCTCTTCCCCGTGCATCTGATTCGGCCGCCTTCGTTCCCTCCGTAGACGACAACCTCGACCCTGTCCAGCGCAACCACCTGCTTACCCTTCTTCACCGTTTCCGATCTACCTTCGACTGCCAGCAAACTTCCTTGGGCCGCACGCAGACCGTCACACATCGCATTGACACCGGCTCTCATCCACCTTTGAGGCAACGACCATACCGCGTTTCAGCCAAAGAGCGATCCGTGATCGAAACGCACGTTGATGAAATGCTTCAGCGTGGTGTCATTAGGCCTTCTAACAGCCCGTGGGCTTCACCGGTCGTTCTTGTTGGCAAGAAAGATGGGTCTGTTCGTTTTTGTGTCGATTATCGACGACTGAACAAGATCACCCGGAAAGACGTTTACCCGTTGCCACGCATCGACGACGCATTAGATTATCTGCAAGGCGCCGAGTTCTTCTCTTCCTTAGACCTCCGCTCGGGTTACTGGCAGGTGCCGATGGCAGACGACGACCGCCCCAAGACCGCGTTCGTGACCCCCGACGGGTTATACGAATTCAACGTGATGCCGTTCGGGTTATGTAATGCGCCTGCCACTTTTGAGCGCATGATGGACGACATTCTGCGTGGCCTCAAGTGGAAAACTTGCTTATGCTACTTGGATGACATCGTGGTATTTGCGCCCGATTTTGACACCCACCTCAGTCGCCTGGAACAAGTTCTGCAGTGCCTTACCGACGCTGGGCTACAGCTGAATGTTAAAAAATGTCATTTTGCTGCCCGCAAACTGACAATTTTAGGTCATGTTGTTTCAAAGGACGGCATTCTTCCCGACCCTGCTAAACTTCGAGCTGTTGCCGCCTTCCCGAAACCGACTACCGTGAAAGCCCTGCGCAGTTTTGTCGGACTGTGCTCCTACTTCCGACGCTTCGTGCCCAACTTTGCGTCCGTCATTGCGCCTCTAACGAAGTTACTGAGCGGAAGTCATGACCTGTCTACCTGGTCACCTGCTTGCGATGAAGCCTTTGTAACCCTACGCCGCTTACTTACGTCACCTCCCATTTTGCGTCATTTTGATCCCTCCGCGCCCACCGAGATCCATACCGACGCCAGCGGCTTAGGTCTGGGAGCAGTGCTTGCCCAAAGGAAGGCGGGATTCGACGAATACGTCGTCGCATACGCGAGCCGCACTCTTACAAAGGCGGAATGTAATTACTCTGTTACAGAGAGTGTTTGGCCATCGTGTGGGCTATTTCAAAGTTCCGGCCTTACCTCTACGGTCGAACTTTTGATGTAGTCACAGATCACCATGCCCTTTGTTGGCTATCGTCGCTGAAGGATCCCTCCGGTCGCCTTGCACGCTGGTCCCTTCGCCTTCAGGAATATGACATCCGAGTGATATATCGGTCTGGACGCAAGCACAGCGACGCAGATGCTTTATCTCGCTCACCTTTATCCACTGATTCGTCCGAAATTACGGCCATTGATTGCATACAGGCATCTGAGCCACTTGAGGACATGGCAGGGCAGCAACGCAAGGACCCTTGGATATCTTCCATTTTTGACCTGATTTCGAACCCTACGGAACGTAGTGCCTCGCGGGCACTGCGACGTCAGGCCGTGCATTTTTCCATTCGTGACGGGCTTCTGTATCGCAGGAATTACCTCCCCGAAGGCCGCAAGTGGTTGTTGGTGATCCCTCGCCACCTACGCTCTACAATCTGTGCTAACTTCCACACGAATGCGCAATTCGCCCATGCAGGAGTCTTTAAGACGTACCAGCGGTTGCGGCTGCGCTACTTTTGGCGAGGAATGTATTCCTTTGTAACGAAGTTCATCAAATCATGCCGAGAATGCCAACGTCGCAAGTCTCCGCCGCAGTCACAAACCGCCCCGTTACAGCCTTTGCCCTGCCCCGCGCGCCCTTTCGACCGAGTCGGGATAGACTTATACGGCCCTCTGCCCCTGACTGCGGCCGGCAACCGGTGGGTTATCGTCGCCGTGGATCACCTTACGCGATACGCTGAGACTGCGGCCCTACCGGCTGCCACAGCGCGCGAAGTTGCTACCTTCATTTTGCACCATTTCATCCTGCGTCATGGAGCACCACGAGAACTTCTAAGTGACCGGGGCCGTGTCTTTTTGTCAGAAGTGGTCGAGGCTCTCCTGAAGGAATGCAACGTCACCCACCGCAGCACTACAGCCTACCATCCCCAGACTAATGGATTGACGGAGAGATTTAACCGCACCCTCGGCGACATGCTCGCTAAGTGCGTGTCTTCGGACCACTCCGATTGGGACGCGATTCTCCCCTTTGTGACTTACGCGTACAACACTGCGACGCAGACTACTACAGGGTTCTCGCCGTACTTCCTCCTCTATGGCCGTGAAGCATCCTGCCCTCTCGACACCATTCTACCCTACCGACCCGACGCATCCGAATACACGCCTGTTTCTCAGCTCTGCAGCCACGCTGAGGAGTGCCGTCAGCTTGCTCGCAATTTTACTTCCGAGGACCAATTCCACCAAAAACATCGGCGTGATGGTGACAACCCACAAGTGGTTTTTTCTCCCGGCTCTCTCGTATGGCTTTGGGTACCAGCCACTACCCCTGGACTTTCTAGCAAGCTCCTTTCCAAGTTCCATGGGCCGTACCGCGTACTCGAACGAACCTCCGCCGTTAATTACGTTGTGGAGCCGCTCACACCATCGTCTGATCTACGCTGCCGCGGCCGCGAAACGGTGCACGTGCATCGCCTCAAGCCGTACTACGACCCTTCCGTCGTGACGTGCCCTTAGGTCGCCAGGGTGGCTCCCTTCCCGGTGGGGGGTAATTGTAGTGCGAAAGACGAGCAAGTGGTGCGCAGCCACCATGCGAGCACTACCGAGCAACTGATAAGCTACGCGGCCACAACAACCGTCAGCAATGTCACTGTGATTGGCGTACGCCACTCAAGGAGATTGACCACTTGAATTGTGCAGATGACGACGAGGCAGCACGGTGAGCCACCGCAGCGGCATCGCCATCGGCGTGAAGCTCGTGAAGTGCTCGAGATATACTGCCGGCTGGAACACTTATCCGCTTGCCACTTCTGAGTGCCCCTCCTACTCTCCGCCTTCAAGGCAATAAACCCGCATTACAATATATATATATATATATCAAAGTTGCAGTCCTTATTGCCAGTGCTGTTTGGCGTTTTAACAGTGTTTTATAGAGCCGAATGAGGTATGATTGACTTTTTTTTATGCAGGTATCAATAATTGAAAATGCAAGTCGAGAAAAAATGCGCCGCTTACGGAAAAATACGGCGCATTTTTTCTCGACTTGAATTTTCCATTATTGATACCTGCATAAAAAAAAGGCAATCATACCTCATTCGGCACTATAAAACACTGTTAAAACGCCAAACAGCACTGGCAATAAGGACTGCAACTTTGATATGTGTCGTTACGGAATCCCTCGTCTCGTACGTCTCTGTTCTACAATATATATATATATATATATGAATATATATATATATATATATATATATATATATATATATATATATATACAGGGTGCTACATCGATAAATGAGCGTCTTTACAATCTTTGACGTTCGTGTATGTGCTTGTGACTTGCCAGTATGAGATATTTTGCTGCAGACGAAAAGCAGCCCGTTCGTCTGCAGTGAATAATCTTATAACTGCACGTCACAAGCACAGAATAACAAAAGTAAAATGAGACCAAAGCAACAGACGTGAACAACGAATCGTGAGCCTGATTTCGGAAAGCTTGGTAATCTGGCACAGCAAACGACAGATGATCCGAAAGCAGGCGAAAAAAAAGATCCAACTTTTATTAGTATTGACAACAATGAACCCTGGAGACATTTATTATTAGTATGGGCAGTTATGGAACTATTTGTGATAATCGTAAACTAGTGACGAAGACACGTTTTTGATCTTCCACCACGTATTTGGTTCCGTGCGTTTCGTTCGCCGTACGGCTGGTGGCGCCGCCGTTCCAAATTGGGCATCAACGTCCAAATGGGCCACCATTTTCCCGTAGGCAAAAATCGCTTTCGTTTATTTTCTGAATAAGCAGGCCAGTGCCGTTGTTGTTTTTTTTTTGTGTGTTAAACAAAATATACCTCAAAATGCGACATTCGCAAACAGAGCAGCGGTATGCTCAGGAAATTATTTTATAGGCGCTCATTTATTGATGTAACACCCTGCATGTATACAGTAAACTTCCGTTAAGACGGACTCAGTTAAGCCGAATTCGCGGGTTTGCCGAGCGAAATCGGTACGCTCGACTGGTTTTCCACATACTCAATGGAAAATAAAAAATCCGCTTAAGAAGAACCACCTCAAACGCGTTCTACATGGTGCGAATTCGCAGGCAAATCCGCACCATGTAGAACGGGCTTTACACGTACTCTTTTCTGTTAAGACGAACGTTCGCAGTGACCGCCACTACTGACGCTAGGACGAGCATTTACACGACCGAAGGGAAAGCAATAAAAAGAAGGAAAGTGCGGCAACAGAGCGAAAAATTACAGAAGAAAGCAACAGAATGTGAAATATAGGCAAAGTGAAAGGTGTCACACGTGATATAATGTAAACGACCGCTCGACAGAGTCATTTTATTAGGCAACCGCAATTTGTCTTTACGTAAATGGTACAGTACATTGTCCGCAACTGCTACATCAATGAGAGCGAAGCGAGTGTACGTAAACCAGAATGAATTATTCGGCGTGTGTGCTCTAGAGTGTGTCTAGATCTAGTAAAAGTACACAGTGACAAAGTGTCAGGTGGGATCCTCCACAAGTATTTATTTACAGTTCATTCAGACACTCGGAACACTGAACAACAAAAACACTGTACGACGGTTCTGAGCTGTAATTATTCGAGATAGTCGACGCGCAAAACATGACGAAAGTGATCGTTTGGCACAGCCCTTCAATGGCTCACATTTCTCGAAGTCTGCCGCTGTTGCAACAGCGGCCATGCTTTTAAGGTGCATATGGTGTGATTACCTAGATGCAAAGGACAAGCTTTAAGGTCATTAAAGCACTCGGAAGATTATGAACGCTCTTGCGAACTAAACACGTTGTCCCTAATCTACAGCCATTGCTCATTTAAGCTCTTAACTTACACTTAATTGCTCAATCATCCGGGTAATCTTATTTTTATACCCTTAAACCCGCCATGAAGACAAAATACAACTTTGCTCAATTTCAAACAAGTAGCCCTCGGCAACTCGCTCGGTCCCTTCTCCGAGAGACTTTTGGCAACCGGAAACGGACACGAAATATTTAAAAAAATTTAAAATTTCGCGCTACATGATGTCAGCAGTGACACGACAGGGGTAATACTAAACTACCGAGTTATCAGTGCGTTAACAGCGCGTTAGCGCTCAATTAAAAGGGTCACACGTAACTATTGGCGCCAAAAGTAATCGGCCGGTTATGTTTCTTGGCGGTGGCTTTGGTCGGCGGCCCCCGATAACGCGTCCCTGTGACGTCACAAGGAAAAGCCGGCGAAAAAGTGGCCACTGAGTCGCCTCTATGCAACCTGATTTCCTTACCATCTAGCTTACTTTTTGAAAGTTTGCGTTAAAATTGATACCATTGCTATTGGGTCAGTGTAGTCTTTTGCGCTAACCAAACTGTCATTTTGCCTTCATTCACGGCCACTTCGCAAGCCCGAAGGCATTGCTAAGGGGTTGAGACGTCGAGTAACAGTGTTTCCCAGGAATACAATCGAACATAAATGCGATTAAAAGAAAACATGACAGCGCACGAAATACAACCAAATATTTTTTTTTTGAATCGAAACAACACGAAGAAACTCTACACAAGTAACACTGAGTTCAAGGAACTCATGCTAAACGAACCAAGGTTCTGACGAAAAATAAAATAGCTGAAACATCAAAAGCACCCTCTCAGCGGTAATACAAGGCTAATCTTCTATGCAAAATACTTTCCCAGGTTACGTCTAAAACCTTCATTTTCGCTTCAGGGGGCGATATCTTTTGCCGTAACTTGCCCTATGGGGTTACGGCAGTAGGAATGAACGCTGACTTTCACACCCGGTCATGGGGGCTATCGGTGACTGTGGTTTAGGCGGGATGATGTTTTCGTGCGGCGGCCTTAGCGATGCGGTCCTTCGGTGTGGCCAATGTTGGACATCTTGATGGAGGCATAGACAGAAGCAAGAGCCAAAAGGGAGAGGGATGGTTTGAGAGCGGCAAAGCACCGTCGTTATTGATTTCTGCGAGGTGATGAAGCCTGTGATGGTAGTGCTTAGGAGATCGACCAATGTACTTTAAATCCCTATGCCTTTTTTTTTTATTTTGCCAGAACAGACCGTCGTACACATTTCAGAGAAGTCAGGTGTATAGTTACTTGCGATTAGAGAGTATACGCTGTTAGTATGAATTTGTTTATGAATATGAATCCAGCTTTCATACATGATTCTTATGACGGGCGGTAGAGTAATTATGTAGAATGGGGGAGGGGGATTCATGCTGATTGCCATAGAAAACCTATTGAGTGCACGGTCTTTCCGGCCAGTTACTTCTGAAGGCTAAAGTCTGTTGTGCTCATTTTAACTCTGGGGTTCCGACAAATTTACCATGGGTTTAAAATTAATGCGTACGCGTTCGGTAGCAAATCACGCACTACAAGCGCAGATATCAAAGAGCTGAACAAGGCGTCTAACTGCGCCTTATAACCGGATATTTTCTCCGCCAGCGTTGGGGGAAGGGGGGGGGGGGGGCAAGGAGGTTATGAGACCCGCATCAAAGACACTGGTCAATGGTTGAGAAAAATGTTCTCTGGCGACTCCCTACGTCGTCTTTTTCGCCCTCTCTAGCGCCGGTTTCTCCTTGTTGCGCCTGGAAATGTACGTCCTAATGTAGAAGTTGAGGAACAGCGACAGACCCAGGAGGTCTTGCGCAACTGCCACGTAGGAGAGGGCTCTGGGGAAGCCGCAGTCGTGGAATATGGGTATCGACATGTGCACAGTCATCACGACGAACTGGACGATCTGCAGGAGCGTGAGGTAGCGCTTCCACCAGAGGTACTTGCGCACGGAGGGGCCCAGGGCGGCCAGGAAGTAGTACGAGTACATGATCACGTGCACGAACGTGTTCAGGCAGCCGTGCAGCATGGACTGGCCGTCGATGCCGAAGCTCAGGTACAGCCAGCTGTCGAAGACCACCAGGAAGTGGTGCAGCACGTGCAGCACGGTGATCTGCGACGTCTTCTTCCGGGCCACGAAGAAGAACGTGTCCAGGAAGTCCACCATCCTCACGAAGGCGTACAGCCAGCTGTAGTAGAGGAGGTTCATGTCGGTTTCGCTCCTGCGCTCGTAGTCGATGCCCTGGCAGAAGAGGCTGTAGCCTCCGCCCAGGTAGGTGTGGCGCAGGAACTGGTAGCAGAAGAACACGTTCACGACGGCGCTGAGCGCGTTGAAGATGAGGATCGCCCAGGTCAGGTCGAACGGCTTTCGATCCTTCATCCATCGCGGGCCGGCTGCCGTGACGATGTAGACGTAGCCGAAGAGCAGCGAGAAGACGATGCGGGCGTCGGTGGCCACGGGCCATCCGAGGGTTCTGGGGTCCCGCAGCGACGACAGGTATTCCAACATTCCGGCCGAGGAGGACACAGCGAGCGTTACGTACGATGAATTCATCGCGGCCCCGCTAAGTCGGCTGTGGTGACGGTTTCAGTAGACGTCACAGAGGCTCGCAAACACCCGACGAGAGGGACTCGATCCCGCGTACGTTTGTCCGCCGTGTATGGGAAAGTCGTTCGCTACTCTTTCTTTTCAATCACGACCGCGCTTCCACCACCCCCAAACCCGTTCGGAAAGGGGCGAAAGAGTGGTAAGTCTATACTTCGAGGAAACGTTGCCCCGGTGAAGGCTTTGCCCCTCCGCAAAATTTCGCTCATTGGCACACGCTTGCGCGCGCAACTTTTGGCTCAGGAGTTTGGAGGAAAGAGCGGATCTGCGCGAGGAAGTGCGCGTGCGTTCTGCTGAATGCCTAAACGCTCATTAAGAACCTCCTCGCTACGCTGCGCCCCTCACCTGTTGTACTCGATACGGCAGGAATAATAAATTCGGCCAAGGCTACGAGCACTGCATAGCACTGCAGCTTGCGATCTTTGCGGACACATATTAGAGATGGAAAGCGTACCAGTGGAAAAGGGTCAATATTACAACGCAGCACATCTTACTTTTCCCGATTCGTGCGCTTTCGTGCTCCAAAAGGGGCGCGAACACACGTAAGAGACTTATCACGCTCTCAGGGCGAAACGCAAGCGCAAGAGTAAGATTTCATTCCGTTTTTTTTTTGTTGGTGTTTATTTCTTCACCGTCCTAATCATATTTGCTATTTATTTCATTTCATTTCATTTATTTCATCCTTGAGTGCCCGAGGCCATTACATGAGGGAGGGCAAGGAACGAGGTACAGCGCAATGTCCAAAATAATGCACACAAAAGCAAAAGAAAACGCACAGAAAGCAGGATCGAATTCAAAAAGAGAGTAGAACAACAAAAACGTGAATGCTGTGTGAGAATTATTTTAAAAAATACATATATAAGAATTACAAACTAAGGGTAAGGACAGATCTAAACTACAGCACAAAAAATAGAGGTGGTCAACTTATTAGGAACAAGCAAGTTGTACAGACAAATGGTCGGTGACCTTAGTGCGGAACGTTTCGTGGTTGGTGCATGATGCGCAGTGCTCCGGTAGGGCATTCCGCATGACTATTGCGTACGGAAAAAAATGACGAGGTAAATGTCGATTTATGGCCGGCGATACGAGCAATGGGACTGCAGTGAATTTAGGCGTGCTGTAGTTCTGTGCGCTGGTTGAAGCAATGGACGACGTGAGCGGGGATGATAAAAGTAGCTGTGAAAAAGGCATAGACGGGCAACAATTCGGCGGGATTCAAGCGTTGGAAGGGAGAGAGAGTGTTCTATTGCAGTGACGCTGGTTCTGTGGGAGTACTGCGAAGAAATGAAGCGGGCGGCTCGGTTTTGGATGGACTCACGTAAAAATTTGCTGACCTACTTGATATTTACGTGAAATACGAAAATAAGAAAACAGTAAACGGGCAGCATGTTTCAGTTTTTATGCTTATTTGTATGTTTGGGTTCTTCAATACAGCGTTATTGAGCCGATAGCAGTCGTCCCGAATGGTTGTTAGTCTGTTCGTCAGCCTGTTCCTGTCGCACCGCAGTACCAAAAAATCGGGGCGATCCCCCTTTCAGAGGAATGCGACAGAACGACGAATGGGATGACAGGTACACGCGCGCACGTACGCACGCACACACAAACACACGAACACACACACGCGCACACATACACACACACGCACACACACACCCCACACGTTCTCCAGTGTCGAGTCGCATCCCTATGCCACCCACCATTCCGTTCGTGCCGATGACACTGCAGGAACGGGTGATCATAATGGTCACGCTGACTATTAAACTGTCGCAACGTAAGTACGAACGAAAGGACAGATTTTTGTTTGGAGTCAGGCTTACATGATATTCTGTGTAAAATTTTAGAAAAGAAAACGTGGCATATTGTGCGCTCATTGGACGGATGTTGCGTGCGAAGAACAAAGTTTGTACGGAGAGCATATATCGTGAGCGCGACACGGAGCTCAAGCTGCAGTGTAGGGTGATCGGTATTGTGGGGTCAATGCTAGTGGTTTTCCCATATAATTGCATAATATTGCCTCGTAAGCAATTAAGGTTGAGAGCTAGGGGTCGGAGCAAACGGCTCTCGCTGGGAGTGGGAGGCGCGACGGCAGTCACGTATCTACATCTAATCACTCCCAGGCGGCACATCAAAACATTATTCGGTGTCTCCAACGGTCGCGAAGCGGAATTTCAGAAGGTTCCGCACGCATGTATTCCTCACGGTTTCATCGGCGCCACCCGATGCCGCCCAGCAACTTTCGTTTTCGGTGAGCCCAGCTGTGCTCTTCAATAGCACACGCACTAGCCCACCTGCAGCGCACTGCGCCAGCCGCGAAAAGCAAGGAAACATTTGCTCGTCCGCGCAACGCCTCCCGCGCGTCCCATTAACGGGCTGCGGGGCGCGAGTGCCAATTAAAGCGGCACGTCAACCTTGTGGCCGATGGTGAACATTCGAGCGCCGAGGAAAGTTGTTGCGTATGAGAGGCCTGGCACACGTCTTCCTTCATTCGCAGAAACGCTTGCGTGGCGTGCGCGCAACAGTCACAAGTGCTGCTCCGCGCCGCCAGGTGCTGCGAGTGTGCCCGGTGCGCTAGGGTGCCTGGATGTTCCTCCTCGGGCGAGGAGGAACATCCAGGCACCCTACGGTGCGCTGTTGCAATGGGCACTGATCAGCGACTATATTGGTTATGCTAGTGTCACTAGATACTGGATTATGCGAAGTATATTCAGCAGACCTCGGGCCCGATTTTCGATTTCACAACACCTTGATTCCTTGGTGCGCGATTTGCTGCACTAAATTGCTGCACCACGACACCTATGTGAAGGCTAAACCGCGATCGCTCGCTTCAGTGAATTCATTTGAAATCTCTACCTCTACACTCAAGTAATTAGCTGCGAGTTTGTCGTGTTGTTTTAAACAAGAAATCGGCGTCGTGTGCACGTAAGGGTTTGAAAAATTCCGCGTAATTTGACGCCTAGTTTGCAGAAATCGCCGCGAAGCTATCTTTTTGTTGTTTATTTGTGGTTTGAAGGAAAATGGGTAGGAAGTGCAGTGGGGTTATTTTTGAGCTCGGCAGCTAGAGAGCTCAGCTGCATACAACGCAGTGCGTGGGAGGGGTAGTAGAGGAGACTGTAAGGATAGGGGAGAGTGTTATAGAGATAGCGAAAGCGAGAAGAAAGAATAAAAGACAAGGCAGGGTCAGTCCGGGCACATCAGTCATTATCACAGCAGTCCGAGTTACAGCCGCTGCGTGAGGCCGGATGGGTGAATGCTTCCCGTCGGGTTGACTAAATTTTGAGGAAATCCCAAGGTGGAGTAAGTTTCTGCGAAGGATGATTTGACATCTACCTCAATGCAGCCGTACGGCTACAAAGAAAAGCTCTACAGCTTTCTCTAGAACTTCGCAGTTGTAAAAAAAGTTCGCTCTAGTTCAGGATCTTGGACCAGGACGAATTTTTTTTCAACTGCGAAGTTTCTGAGAAAGCTGTAGAGTTTTTCTTTGTAGCCGTACGGCTACAAAGGAAAGCCGTCCGGCAATCCCGTTGGGTTACCGGACGGAAGTATAGGCAGGTTGCGCTGATGCTTGCCTCGCAAGCAGCAGCGCCGTTTTCTTTATCCTGGTGGTTCGGGGGGTCATTTCTGTTGTGAAAGATGCCACGCATATCACGGGCTCGGCTCGTAACCTTCATATTACGTAAGTGTCGGCGCTCTGTCCCAGACACCAACAGTCGGAATTATCACGAGTCACGCACGGGCGCCCACTTAAAGAAGGTATCTAAAGTAACGTCATGATAACAAGGCCGAGAAGAACGAACAGTGCCGCAGACCAAAATACGTCATTTGCTGCTATTGTAGCCGACCACTCAGATTGAAGATATTACAAATGGCAGGGCGGAACCGATGCATTCATCGCGGCCGTCTTTCTTTACACCGTGTCACAGTGTCAACCCCATAGATCGTTGGCACGGCACGCTCCTTCATCGATGCCCTAGCGTGCGCTGCAGACAACTGTAGTAGGAAAAGTGCTGCGCTCACAGCGGCCTCTGTGCGGTGCAACGTGCTTATATTGGGATGCCAGAACAGAAAGTATTCTAAATATTCAAGCAAAAGTTGATGCTAACAAAGTAAATTCGCACACATTTCTGTAGTTGAAAGCAGCGTCAAATGGCGAGTATTGAACTGAAGAACATCACGGAATAGTTTTATTTGTGCCTACATTTTTTGTTCAGTTTTTATTTCCTTCAGTAACGCAAACCGGCCCCCTGTTCTAATGTTAAATTTCAAGCTGTATTTGCATTATCGCTTTCATGGTGATAGTCGTCGCCACGTTGTCACATGCTGCTAGGTACCCGCCGTTTTGCCGTAACCGTTGGTTACGCGATGAGGTGCTGACAGCAAAACGCTTTGCTCAGTGCAAAAACACAGTACTCAAAGAGCATACTACCGCTAGTAAAGTTTGGTGGCGGGCTAGTTGGCATAGCATGGTTGGGGGCTCGCGCTGGAACGTATTACGGAGAAAGACAAAGCGCAAGTTTTAAAGCGGTAGCCTTCCTTGGGCTGCTGGTGATATGGGAGGCTGTAAGCACTCTGCTGATCACCAAGGTATGAACCAGACGGCGAGTGACCTCGTCTCTCATTCGTGCTCTGTTATTTGTTATTCTTCTGGTAATTCGGGTTATTTGCTAGCCCTTGCTTTCGCCCACAAAGACAAACAGCAGGATAGCCTGCACATCATTACGGACTCCAAGCAAGCATGCTACGACTAGGTTAAGCGAAGAATGCCACCAGTGGCAGCAAACCTGCTGAACAAGATCGAGGGAAGAGCCCATGGAACGCGCAGGCTGACTTGGACCCCCGGCCACGAGGCACTGCTGGAGGACGGAGCGGTTGACACCACTGCCCGTGAATCGACAAACCGGGCGGGTGACAACACGTCGCTTTTCCCCTCACTTCCCAACGGCTATGTGGTAAGGTTAGAAGCCCTCGGTGCAGCCAGGGCACTCTATCCGCCCCCTCATGGAGAGGTAAACGCAATGGAAGTCACCTCCTGGAGACAGATTCAAACAAGTACTTATCCAAACCCCCACAGGTATAGCCTCATGTACTCTGGAAAATATCGCCCAGATTGTCCAACATGCAGCCGCACACTATACCACATCACCTGGGAGTGCAACAGCGATTGGTGTGCACAGGGAACACCAGGGAAAAAAAATTGACCGATGGGAGGCAGCTCTGTCCAGCTCGAACCTAAAAGACCAGATCCATTTGGTCAACCGGGCCCGGGAACAGGCCAGACTCAGTGTTGTCCTGGACTGAGGACCCCAGCCATCAGCGATACCGAAAGTCTTGTGTTTCAATAAATGTTCATTCATTCATTCATTCATTCTTGGGCTGCTTAAACCCCAGTATGTATGTATGTTTGTATGTATGTATGCATGCATGCATGCATGCATGCATGCATGCATGCATGCATGTATGTATGTATGTATGTATGTATGTATGTATGTGTGTGTGTATGTATGTATATATGTATGTATGTCCGTCCGTCCGTCCGTCCGTGCGTCCGTCCCTCGGTTCAGCATTCCGGCCAAAAGTTACAAGAATACTGGAATTAGGATTTTATATAGGAAAAACTTCACCAAACCACGAATGTGGAAACACACTTCATACTTGCCAACATTGTTCAGCGAAAAAGAAAACATTTGTTAGGCTTGTTCGAGGTAAAATATCAATGCATACGTGGCATTTCTAGTGTTCTTTTAATTAAATATACGTGGCTGATTGATTTTTGCGATCGAAAATAAGAAAATACGCGCCGAAAAAAGACACTTTGGCACAAAAACACGAAGAGAGCATGCGGCGAGTTTGGACGTCGTGACGGCGTTTCAAGTTCACCAACAACGAAAAGTTCCCTTGAATGGCGCGCGCACAGTGGAACGCGCAAAAATTGAATTGATTTTAACGAAGCCGCTCCCCCGTGTTGATCGTGGGAGGAGAGAAACAGGAGGGGGAGGAGCGGGAGAGGTGGCCAAGAAAGAGGAGGGAGGCGTTTGCGTGGCAAATGCGGCGCAAGCTCTCCTACAGTATTCTGACGACGTTTGCAGGGGAGTGAGCAGACATGAGGCCAATTTTTTTTAAATACGAGCCTTTCTTGTGCTACCTAAACGTGGAATTTTGGTCTGCTTGTCTGTCTGTCTGTCTGTCTGTCTGTCTGTCTGTCTGTCTGTCTGTCTGTCTGTCTGTCTGTCTGTCTGTCTGTCTGTTCGTCCGTCCGTCCGTCCGTCCGTTCCTCGATCCAGCCATCCGGCCAAAAGTTGAACCAACTCGCCAACAAGAGTGTATACAGTTAAACCTAGATGTAACGAACCTCTACGTAACGAATTCCTGGATTTAACGAAGTTTCTCAATTTCCACCCTCATTGACGCCCATGTGTTTGCGACCTCTATGTAACGAAGGGTTGTGACGGTTAACCTCGATGTAACGAATTCGCAACGCTGATGAGTCAAGGTTCCTTGCTTGTTTTCTGAAAAATCGGCTGGAGAAATGCACTAATTTGAGGAATTTCGCGCGCACCGCATTCTCGTGCGTTTCCACGTGTGAGTGCGGTGTCGGTTAGGTGCTAGGCCTGCCTGTCGGCGTGTAGTTGCGTGTGTCCCCTGATGTCTGTGGTATAGGTTTTTGGACGATTTCTGCTGCCTGAACACGAGAAAATTTGTCTTTTCAGCTACCAGCTACCATCCCTTCAACAATTTTGACTGCAGAAAAGAGCATGAAGTTCGCAAAAAAACGCCCTTTCAGCATAAGTTTGGTTCATGAAACGTGTTAAGGCACCGAAAAGTATCAAAAATAAAAAGTAATACTTAGTTACTTTTTGTGAATTGATTAATTGATTGATTGATTGATTGTAGGGCTTAACGCGCCGACGCAACGCAGGCGATGAGGCGCGCCGTAGTGGAGGGTTCCGGATTAATTTTGACCACCTGGGGATCTTTAACGTGCGCCGAAATCTCGTACACACGGGCGTTTTTGCTTTTCGCCTCCATCAGAAAAGCGGCCGCCGTGGCCGGTTTGTGTATCCGGGGGCCGTGTAGTAGCAGCAAGCGCAAATCACGCAGTTTTTCAGTTTGAAAGATATACTTGAACAAGGGTGGGTTCAGCATCACTGATGCCTAGCATATTGGTTTCGTTTCTGCGTTATTCTCGTGAGCTTTAACTCGAAACCTGCTTGTAACGAAAACGTGGATGTAACGAAAAAAAATTCGAATTTTTGCAAACTTCGTTATATCCAGGTTTAAGTGTATAGGCTGGTGCAAGTCATACATGTCCCCATCATTTAGAGCAAAGGATTCCTCAGGCAAATCTGAGGCAAAATGTCAGTACTTGAACGGTGGTCCCCCCGTTCTTCTAGTTGGTTGGTTTTTTCGATAGCGAGGGGGAGGGGGGGGGGACAGGGGAAACGCGTTAAGCGTTAAAAATGCCGCGCAGTGGTTATGATTTCGACTCATTTCCACTTCGAAACGCGTTGGGCATGAATGAACTCGGTCCCAGCTGCTGCAAGTGTTAGTTTTTTTTTAATGCAGAGCATTTCAATAACTCACGATGTCACCCGCGTTGTCCCGTCGTAGTCCGCACCGTCGCTGTCCGCACCCCTCCCCCTACACTATATAAAAGAAAATACTATCCGGCGCCAGGTTTCGATCCCTCGACCCTGCGGGCGGAACGCAATGTACATGGTACTCTACCCACTGCGCCACAGAGCCGACAGAGAATGGGACGCTACGGACGCGCTTTATATTGCCGCGAACCATACATTGGGTTTGTTTATTTGTGTTTTGCTTTTACCGCCCGGCTGCGCCGGTCTGTGTTATCTCTGCGCCAAGGGAAGCGCGTGTTCCATTCTTTCTTTCTGTGCCGCATGTGTTATCTGTTGTGATAGGGAGAGCATTCCGATCTAACGTGAACAGCCCAGAATAATCTTCTTGGATCTACTATGTTCTCGATGCGAATCGACGTTTCGAGAACCACGCGCGCCAAAAGATAAAAAGCCTGCAGTGCGGACGCCGGGGCATTCGATTCGACGACACTCGCCTGTGCAAGTCACTTTGTTGACCGCTGCTTCGCCGCCTCTGTATTCTTTTGAGTTGTTAGGGGAGCACAAGTTCGCTCCAATAAACGTGTTTCTCATTCAACACCACTGCATCGTCCTTGTCTTCGTGACATCTGGTGGAGGTGCGGGGTACGCACCCTTCATGCCCACTACAACCTCGAAAAGCCGCCAAGCCAGTCCAACAAGAGCCAGCCCCCGCCTGCAAGATTTACCGCCCGAGTTCGGTCTTCTGCCAGAAGGGCCCAAGAGAAGGAACGCTGCAACCAACACCATGGTGCAAGAAACAACGTCGCCAATCATCCTGCAGCAGCCCCGAGAACCGCCATCGTTCCGGGGAGCCCCCGCTGAAGACCCCGAAGAATGGTTGGAGAAGTTGGAGCGCGTCCGCATCTTCAACAGGTGGGACGATGAAGAAACGTTCCGGCACGTTTTCTTTTACTTGGAAGATTCGGCTCGCACTTGGTTCGAGAACCACGAGAGCTCCTTGACAAACTGGGCTCAGTTCAAAAGCGAGTTTACTAAGACCTTCACTACCGTCGTGCGGAAAGAAAGAGCCGCCCTTTTGTTGGAAACGCGCACGCAACACCCCAACGAAGGTGTCGTGATTTTCGTTGAGGAGATGAAGCGACTTTTTCGTCGTGCGGACCCTGAAATGACCGAGGAAAAGAAGCTCAGGTTTCTAATGCGAGGAGTGAAGCAAGAGCTTTTTGCTTGTCTAGTCCGTAACCCTCCGAAGACAGTGGCCGAATTCGCGTCTGAGGCGGCCGCGATGGAGAAGACGCTAGAAATTCGAACCAGGCAGTACGACCGCCCTGTCAACGCGCTGTTCTCGGAGACCATCGGTGCTGCAAATGGAAGCTCCGATACATTGCGAGAGACCATCCGAGCAGTGGTCAGGGAGGAGCTTCGGAAGCTTTTTCCAACGACGCCGCAACCTCAAGTGGCTTCCCTGACCGACGTAATCCGAGAAGAAGTCCAAAACGCACTGGGAACTTCTACGCCGTCGGAAGCACCCCGCGAACCACAAGCCATGACCTACTCCTCGGCTGTTCGTCAACCCCGCCCTGCTCCAACCCGTCGTCAAGAGGCTGAGCCATACCGCCGTCCAACGCCGCCCGCCCGACGCCCTGTAGACCAATACCAGACGCCAAGGAAGACCGACGTGTGGCGAACGCCCGATAATCGCCCGCTGTGCTACCACTGCGGAGAGGCCGACCACATCTACCGTCGCTGTCCCTACAAGAGGCTCGGTTTGCGAGGGTTCTCCGTCGACGCCCCACGCCCCCGATACGGCCAGCGCCCTGCTGAGATCGAAGAATACCTCTCCAACACCAACCGAGGACCAGCCCGCTTCAACCGTTCACCGTCGCCCTACCCGTCTCAGTCACCAAACCGCCGCAGCACTGCTGACTTCTCACGTGGAAGGTCCCCCAGCCCACGCGGGGGAAACTAAAAGCAGCAACTTCGGGAGGTAAAGTTGCACAACGGCGGAAAAATGAAAACCCTCCAACGACGCAGCGACTCGCTGAAGACCATCATTCACGACATGCCCTCATCCCGACGACCCGACCTAGCCCTAACGAGACTCCTGAACACGACGACAGCTACACGGCGCGACGCGTACCCGACCGGACCAAGACGTCCGTTGAGAAGACGACGACAACGACGATGCACAGTGCCCGACCATCAACACGTACAAGCAGAGATACGACGCCCCGACGAACCCGCAACTCGAGGACGACTGCATCTGACGTCAAGGTGTCCATCGACGGCTTTGACGTAGTCGCCCTCGTAGACACGGGAGCTGACTATTCGGTAATGAGCGGACCATTTGCGTCTAAACTGAAGAAAGTTATGACCAGATGGGACGGTCCGCACATACGCACAGCAGGAGGCCACCTCGTGACGCCAAGTGGAACGTGCACATCGCGCGTCACCATAGACGGCACAACGTACCCTGCGGCGTTCGTCGTTCTGCCTAACTGCTCCCGCGACGTGATTCTCGGAATGGACTTTTTGACGGACAACGGCGCAATAATTGATCTGCAGACCAAGTCGATAACATTTTCCTCCAATCACTCCACGACGCCGCAGCCGAACCCCGATCACCGTGCTGCTGTCAGGATCGCCGACGATCACATCACCCTGCCACCCCGCGCAAGCTTGATGATCGCCGTCTACTGTGAGGATGCTGCTTCTGACATCGACGCTATCGTAGAGAGTGATCGAAGGTTGCTTCTCGACCGCGGTGTCTCCGTCGCAAGAGGCATTGCGCACTTTAGGCAACGCCAATCTCACGTTTTGGTCACTAATTTCACCGAAGAGTACCAGCATTTAAACAGGGGAGCTGCAATTGCGTTCCTCGAAGAAACGCAAGAAGCAAGTGATGTGATCGCAGTCGCCGACTTTGAACGCACACCCGTAGAAACATTCAAGCTCCCGCAGCCATTCGACATGAATCCGGCGTTACCGCAAGAACAACGGAAAAAATTATTGGCTTTGCTGCGTCGCTATAGCGAATGTTTTTCGTCGAGCGCAAAACTACGTCAGACCCCTCTAGCGAAGCACCGAATAATAACCGAAGATGGAGCCCGACCTACCCGACAGTCACCGTACCGCGTCTCTTCACACGAACGGGAAGCCATCCGGACTCAAGTCGACGACATGCTGAGCGATGACATTATACAGCCATCGAAAAGCCCCTGGGCTGCGCCCGTCGTACTCGTAAAGAAAAAAGACGGCACATTAAGGTTTTGCGTTGACTACCGGCGACTGAACAAAATCACGAAAAAGGACGTGTACCCCCTCCCCCGAATCGACGACGCCCTCGACCACCTCTGCCACGCGAAGTACTTCTCATCGATGGACCTGAAGACCGGCTACTGGCAAATTGAAGTGGACGAGAGAGACCGAGAGAAGACTGCATTTATAACCCCAGACGGCCTATACGAGTTCAAGGTGATGCCGTTTGGGCTGTGCACAGCACCAGCGACGTTTCAAAGAGTCATGGACACTGTGCTAGCTGGCCTTAAGTGGCACACCTGCCTCGTATACCTCGACGACGTAGTGGTATTCGCCCGGACTTTCGACGAACACCTTGCAAGGTTGGAGTCTGTACTCGAGGCCATTCGTACGTCGGGGTTGACGCTGAAGCCTGAAAAGTGCCGTTTCGCATACGGGGAACTCAAGTTCTTGGGCCACGTCGTCAACGCCGCGGGAGTCCTACCTGACCCGGCAAAAACTTCAGCCATTGCGAACTTCCCAAGGCCAAAAGACAAGAAGGGCGTGCGGAGATTTCTCGGGCTGTGCGCATACTACCGGCGCTTCGTCGCAAACTTCGCACGCATTGCAGAGCCACTCACGCGCTTGACGAAAGATAGCACCCCTTTCAGCTGGGAAAACGACCAAGAAAAAGCATTCGGCGAGCTGCAAAAACGCCTGCAAAGCCCGCCCGTGCTCGCTCATTTCGACGGAAATGCCGAAACGGAAATGCATACGGACGCCAGTGATATAGGCTTGGGTGCCGTCCTTGTCCAAAAGCAAAGCGGCTGCGAAAGGGTAATCGCCTATGCTAGCCGTGGTCTGTCGAAGGAGGAGAAAAACTATTCTGCCTCTGAGAAAGAGTGCCTGGCTATTATATGGGCGATTTCAAAATTTCGCCCATACGTGTATGGAAGGCCATTCAAGGTTGTAACAGACCACCATGCGCTGTGTTGGCTCGCCAATTTGAAGGACCCCTCTGGCCGTCTTGGGCGGTGGAGCTTGCGCCTGCAGGAGTTCGACGTTACAGTCGTTTATAAATCCGGCAGGAAACACTCCGACGCCGACTGCCTGTCCCGCGCCCCCGTCGACCCACCACCACAAGACTCTGATGAAGACAGCGCGTTCTTCGGGATCGTGACGGAGAGCGACCTAGCCGCCCAGCAGCGTGCCGACCCCGACTTACGCGTCATAATCGAGTACCTCGAGGGATGCAACGTTGCCGTTCCTAGGACCTTCAAACGCAGTTTACCAGCATTCAGCCTGAGAAACTCCGTCCTTGTGAAGAAGAATTTCAGCCCCGGAACAAGAGCGAATTACCTTCTCGTCATCCCCGCGGACCTTCGTGACGAAATTTTGGAAGCGTGCCACGACGACCCGTCTTCCGGACATCTCGGCACAGCCCGCACTATTGGAAAAATCAAGGCGAGGTACTACTGGCCCGGCCTTACCTCTGACGTCACCCACTACGTCCGGAGCTGCCGTGACTGCCAGCGACGAAAAACGCCGCCGACAAGACCCGCCGGACTTCTGCAACCGATCGCCGTCCCATCGAGACCATTTCAACAGATTGGAATGGACCTTTTAGGCCCGTTCCCTACGTCACGATCACAGAACAAGTGGATTGTCGTAGCGACAGACTACATGACGCGCTACGCAGAGACCGCCGCTCTTCCGAGGGGGACTGCACAAGAAGTGGCGAAGTTCTTTATAAGCCAGGTTGTGCTACGACATGGAGCCCCGGAAGTCCTAATCACAGACCGCGGAACGGCATTTACTGCGGAGCTGATGCAAGGAGTATTACGCTACAGCAACACGGATCACCGAAGAACGACGGCGTACCACCCCCAAACGAACGGACTAACAGAACGTCTGAACAAGACAATCGCAGATATGCTGTCAATGTACGTTGACGTTGAACATAAGACTTGGGACGAAGTGCTCCCGTATGTCACGTTTGCGTACAACACGGCTATCCAGGAGACGACACGGCTGACGCCGTTCGAGCTTGTCTACGGTAGAAGGCCGACTACGATGCTCGACGCCATGCTTCCGCACGTAGAAGACGACGACCTCAACGCCGACGTCCACGGATATCTTCAACGTGCGGAGGAGGCCCGCCAGCTCGCTCGAGTTCGTATAACGGACCAGCAGCTGGTGGATGCGGGCCGCTACAACCTCCGACGCCGAGACGCCGAGTATCAACCAGGGGATCGTGTGTGGGTTTGGACTCCCATCCGACGACGCGGACTCAGTGAGAAGCTCCTGCGAAGGTATTTCGGACCCTACCAGATTCTACGACGTGTTGGCCAACTTACCTACGAAGTGATCCCCGATGGTGACTCCGGCACATCACGACGACGCACGCGGCCTGAAGTCGTCCACGTGGTTCGCTTAAAACCTTTCTACGGACGATGACGAACTTTTATTTTCATTTGTTCGGACTGTCGCTTATGTTAGCATCGGGTCGATGCACTCTTAGAGGGGGGGTAATGCCGCGAACCATACATTGGGTTTGTTTATTTGTGTTTTGCTTTTACCGCCCGGCTGCGCCGGTCTGTGTTATCTCTGCGCCAAGGGAAGCGCGTGTTCCATTCTTTCTTTCTGTGCCGCATGTGTTATCTGTTGTGATAGGGAGAGCATTCCGATCTAACGTGAACAGCCCAGAATAATCTTCTTGGATCTACTATGTTCTCGATGCGAATCGACGTTTCGAGAACCACGCGCGCCAAAAGATAAAAAGCCTGCAGTGCGGACGCCGGGGCATTCGATTCGACGACACTCGCCTGTGCAAGTCACTTTGTTGACCGCTGCTTCGCCGCCTCTGTATTCTTTTGAGTTGTTAGGGGAGCACAAGTTCGCTCCAATAAACGTGTTTCTCATTCAACACCACTGCATCGTCCTTGTCTTCGTGACATTCAAGGACGATGCCTCATCGTTGACTCATTCAAATTACTGCTGACGAGTTGCCACAAGTGCAACAACATTATGGTAACGCAAACTACTTAACGTCGTGCGCTTCCGGAAATGCTCTGCATTTGATCGTGCCCCTCGCGAGGGGGGTGTTTATACAGGAACTCCTACTTCTAGCGGACTCCTGGCGCCCTCTTTCTGCCATTGTAGAGACTATGAGGCGGTCTTCGAAGGGCGCCAAATTTGTTTAAAATGGCGCGCCACACATTCCTACTTCAAGCCCCCCTTGCGAGCAGCCACACTTGTTGTCATACATCCACGCGTTTTTTTAATCTGCTCTGAACATGCCCGAGTAGGCACTCCTGCGTGCAATGGCGCAAGCAGCCCCTCCCCCCCCCCCCCCGAAAAAAAAATATGGTCGCTGTTCAACGCTGGTACCTTTATTTGTGGTAGTGGCAATATATCGTTCCACAGCTTGTCCTGGGAAAAAAGGTAGTGAAATAACCTGAATTCGAAATAGGCCTGTTACTCGCCATACAGCTCTTCAATATTTCCACTCGGCGTCAAACTTGCAGGGGTGAAACGGCCCTTCATTTTAAATGGTTACGAATGAGGGGGGAACTGTTGCAACCCATATGAACGTGCGCGTATGCGATTCGTGGGTGGGTGGTGCCGAGCTTTGCGCTAATGCTGCAGCCCCTGGCGGAAGAAAGAAACACGGGTTCTCATCATTTGGCAGCAGCAGCGTTTCTTGGCTCCATCAGGTCCCAAATGACTACCGCGGCGTCCATAATTTAGCCTACTGCCTCGCACATTTAGCTGCATTTTCCGCCCGTTGGTCCACCCCAGTCATTCGAGGAGCGCTAAGACCCCATCAGCACGTGCTCGCGAATCGTTACGCTAAGCACTACTGTACGCTGGAAGAAGAAGCGCGGACAGTGTTAGAAGAAAACACCGACGAATGCGTTGTTTCATTAGCAGGAGGGTGGGTGGAGTTGGATGATGCAGATGTGGAAAGGAGGTTTGCCCAGTGAAACGCCCAGCTGAAAGCGTCAACGCTCGCTATTGCGCGCGCACACAATGGGTCATTGCTTATCAGCCACGCGAATGTGACAATGAGCGCGGCGGGGACCAGTAGTCATTGCGCCACGGGAAAAAGCCCTGCTGCGTCTTTGTTTATATATTTGTAATTTTCCCTGAAGCAGACCAGGCCACTGGTCGAAACTGTCGAAATAAAGTATTTGTTAGTGTTTTCCAAGTGGTCGCACCCAAGTTTTTGAATATTTAAACATATATATATATATATATATATATATATATATATATATATATATATATATATATATTTATATATATACAGTAATCTCGAAAAATCGGCTAAGTCGAAATTTTCCGCGGCACCGAACATTTTCCTATACGTCCCATGTATATTTTTCCCTTTATCTCGAAGTATTTTTGGGTCGGATTGCGGATAACTCGAAATCTTGACTGGGAGTGGAACGAAAATTCCGCCGCCGGACCATTTCACAAGATTCGCGCGATGCTGCCACGCCTGAAGTCCGTCGATTTTTTTTCTTATTTAGCTGCGCCTGCCATACGTCGATGCTTTCCGCGAACGCGAAGTGCGCGAAGTGTCAGCCCAGCGACATATCAACTTTGTCAGGCAACCCTGTGGCACATCATGTGACACATGGGCTGAGCCATGGGGCTGAGCAGGGAGGCCCTCTGCCCATGCTTGGCGTAGTTCGTCTCGTTCGCTTTGTGCAGTGCACATGATTTTCCCTGAGGTGGGATTTCCGAGTACGACCGCAAAGCAGGCCCAGGTACGACCGCAAACCTGACGAGCATTAGGCAGTTTTTCTCTGCTAAATAAAATGGCATTGCGGCAACACCCACCCGGTTAAAGTCTCTTGTATGTTATTTTTTCTCTTTTAAACCTGCACGAGAAGAAAGATTACAAACTGCCGAGAGCCGGTAAGTAGTAGTGATTTTTCTGAAGAGCGCTCATTTCTACCGGCGATTAGCGCAACTTTGCTTATCTCGAAAATCCGTTTATCTCGAAATTTTCCCTGGTTTTTACGACTTCGAGTTAACGAGGTGTTACTGTATATATAGCAGTCAAGAATGCCTCGGAAAGCAAAGGGGAGAATGCGGTAGGTCATTGAAACAGATCAAGAATTTTAAAAGACAGCAAGAAACTGGACAAAAAACGCCCGCCGGATGGGATCCGAACCCACGACCTCCAGAATACGCGTCTGGTGCGGTGACCGCTACGCTACCAGTGGGGCTGTTTCCCCTCCACTTTCTCGGGTATTCATGTTAAAGTATTTGGTTCCCTGCGCTTGGGGATGCTAGCCAGCGGCACTTGGACTACTCGGGGCGAAGGAAGCCTTCTTTTTTAACCCCCGGGCCGTGACTCGCGTGTCTACGACACGTCGAGAGTGGTCGACCCTCTTAAGCTACCTATGGCACCAAGACTACTAGAACAGAGGCCCTCGCTATGCGTTTAGCGAATCAGAATAGGGAATGAGGGGCTCGTTGAATTGAGACAGAAATAACGGTTGGCAGTCAAGAATGCCTCGGAAAGCAAAGGGGAGAATGCGGTAGATCATTGAAACAGATGAATAATTCTGAAAGACGCTGTCGATATGCAAAACTAAACTCCGAGGTTGACTCTCCTTTTTTTGCGCCCATGCAACACGCACGCGCACCACGCACCCTTTTCCTCGAAGCCACGCGGGCAGACATGTCGGCTAGACTGGCCAACCTAGAGACCCGCTTCACTAACATGGAGCAAATGATGACGACAATCTACAAGAAGCTCACGGCGAAGCCGCAGCCAATACCGCTTCCTGAAGCACAGCCGTAATGACAATAAAGACCGCGGAGAAGACACACGAACTCATCATCTGGCAGTGGAACGCGAACGGGTTCCGGGGAAGGAGAGCGACATTCTTGCAGCACATTGCACGCGCGGAGAAGAGACCGGACATCATCCTCGTCCAAGAAACGCACTGCGAGCACGCCCCGAAAATCCCGGGATACCGCTCCTACGCCTTTGCACCTCCCAAGACTCCAGAGAAGGGGGCCCGCGTGCGCGGCGGCATCTGCACTTTCGTGAAGAAGGGCATGGTCAGCCTCGAACACAGCCTCCTGCACGCCACGAACGTGGAACACCTAACGATAGAAGTGGTGATCGGAGCCAAGACCCGAGCCAGAAAGGAGCACGTGTACATCATGAACGCGTACACGAAACCCAAATACGCGAAACAACGCTACGGCACGCTGATCAGCAAAATCAAGCGGCTTGCAGGGGACCAAACAACGCTGCTCTGCGGAGACTTCAACGCCCCGCACACGGCGTGTGGCTACCAATACGACACGGCGAAGGGTCGCAGCCTCCTGGCAGAGACTCAGGCGGCAGGGTACCACCTCGCCAACGACATCACGGTCCCCACCAGACAGGACATGTCGACGGTGCGCCGAGAAAGCAACCCGGACCTCACCTTCAGCAACAACGAGAAGGTGAGGTGGCGAAACACCCTGGAGACGCTCGGCAGCGATCACTGTATCCTAGAGGTCACCGTTCCCCTCAAAAGTCGAGCGAGCCCGCATCGCAAACAAAGAATCACGGACTGGGACAAGTTTCGTGCCAACCTCGGCACCGTGCCCGAGAACATCGAGGACATTGAGGCATGGACGGCGGCGGTGCTACAAGAATCGAAGCGGGCCACCACCGAGTTCGAGACGGAGGAGGACGCACCCGACGTCGACAGCAGGCTAGCACACCTCATCGAGGCGCGCAACTCCCTCAAACGCCGGTGGAACGGCCAGCGGCACAACCGCACGCTGCGCAAGAGGGTGGCGATACTAAACAGAGAAATCGAGAAGCACTGCGAGACGCTGAATCGCCAGCGCTGGCACGCCGTCTGCCAGGAGGCCGACGGGCAAATCCACAAGAGCCGAACTTGGAAGTTGCTCCGACACCTGCTCGACGACACCGAGACCAAGAGCACGCAACAGCACGTCTTGGCGCGAACCCTGCTCAAGGCCCGCCGAGAGCTCGGCGACGACGAAGTCCGGCGCCGGCTCGACGCCAAGTACCTACCGGCAACGCCACCCTCGCCCCTGCCGAGCTACGAGGGCGACGTCAACCCAGAACTCGACGCGGACATCGAGGAGTGGGAAGTTCGCGCGGTTCTGCAAAAGATCAACGGAAAGTCGGCGGCCGGCCCCGACGGCGTGTCGAACAAGGAGCTGCGCAACCTCAGCGACGGCGCAATCGCGGCTCTCACGCGGTACTTCAACAACTGCTGGCGCAGTGGCGTCCTGCCCCGCAAGTGGAAGGAGGCGCGCACGGTGCTCATCCCCAAGCCCGGGAAACCGCCAGACATCGAGAACCTGCGCCCGATATCGCTGACGTCGTGTGTGGGCAAGGTCCTAGAACACGTGCTTCTAAATCGGTGGCAACGGTATCTGGAGGAGAACGAGCTATACCCCAACACCATGCTCGGATTCCGGGCGGGACTGAGCACCCAGGACGCGATGCTCCTCCTAAGGCACGAAATCATAGACCGGACGACCGAGAGATCCGGAGACACAGCGGCCATCCTCGGCCTCGACTTATTAGGAGCGTTTGACAACGTACTGCACTCGGCAATACTGCGGCAGATGTCGCGCCTGAACATGGGCGAGCGATCCTTCCAATACGTCAAGGATTTCCTCACGGAGCGAACCGCGACCATCGTGGCGGGAGACCTGGAGTTACCGACGAAGACGCTCGGCAGCAGGGGCACGCCGCAGGGAGCGAGAAATCTCGCCGACGCTGTTCAACCTCGTTATGATCGTGGTGGCCGAACGCCTCGGCTCCCTCCCAAGGGTACGACACACCATATACGCAGACGACATCACCATCTGGACCACGGGCGGCAGCGACGGCGAGATCGAAGAATCGCTCCAGCAGGCCGTCGAGGCGATCGAAGAACAACTTCAAGGAACGGGCCTCCAATGCTCCCCGGCCAAATCGGAGCTGCTGCAACTGCGGCTGCCTCGAAGTAACAAGACCGACAACGACGAGCCGAACATCAACGTGCGCACGAGCGACGGTACCACTATTCCCAAGGTCGACACCCTGCGCGTTTTGGGACTGCACATCGAGAGCACGCGCCGTAACGGTTACACGATACAACAGCTCCAAACCAAGGTACACAGGGCGATGGGGCTCATCAAGAAGATATCCACCAAGTACGCCGGCATGCGCGAGCGCAACACACTCAAACTGACACAATCCTTCGCCGTCAGTCACCTGGCCTACGTCGCCGCCTTCCACACCTGGAACGCCGCCGAGCGTAACAAGCTGAACGCTCTCATACGCAAGGCACACAAGGTCGCGCTAGGTCTATACACGCACACTAACACGGAAAGGATGTTAGAGCTAGGAATACATAACACTATAGAAGAGATTGCAGAAGCGCAGCAAACAGCGCAGACGGCTCGCCTCGAGCAAACGCGCACGGGCAGGGCGATCCTAGAACGATTAGGACACAGGCCGCGGCTGCAGGAGGGTAGGGACCGGCTGCCGTTTCCGCGGGGCCTGCTCGAGAAACTGCAGGTCCCACCGCTCCCGCAGCACATGGACCCACAAGAGAACAAGGAACGACGGCTGGCCAGAGCCCGAGCGCTCACCGGCACGTACTCCAACGACACCGGCGCCGTGTACGTGGACGTGGCCCGATACCCGGACCGACGACACGCGTACGTGGCCGCAGCAGTCAGAGCAACGACGGGCGAGCTCGTCACGGCCGGCAGCGTGCGGGCCAGGTCGGCGGAGCAGGCGGAGGAGTTGGCCATCGCGCTGGCCCTCTCGATCCCGGAATGCACGACAGTACTGAGCGACTCCCGAGCGGCAGTCACCAACTTTGCAAGAAATCAAGTGTGCGCGAGTGCGGTGAGGGCGTGCGGGGCCCCAGACCCAATGCGCGCGCCGATAACGGTACGGTGGTTCCCGGCCCACATGGGCGCAGTGGGACCCGAGCCCAACCGGAACGAGGACGCGGACAGGGCGGCGAAAGCGCTGACAGGACGCCCAGCCGACCCGCGACCCGCTGTGCCTCGAACGACCGAAACCGGCAACGACGCAATCGACGACGACGACGGCGAGGACGTCGACGGCGACGACACGGAGGCGGAGGAGCCCGCCCCGGTGACCACGTACGGAGGGGTCCTGGAGTGGTACCGGGAGCGTCGCAGACGCTACCCGGGGCCGCACCCCGACCTCACCAGGCAGGAGGCGGTGCTCCTCCGCCAACTGCAAGTGAGAGCAACGTGGACTCCCGTGTGGGCCGTACACGCGAGCCCGGAGCTCTACGAAACCGATGTGTGTGCGGTGTGCGGGGCCGCGAGGGCCACCCTAGCCCACATGATGTGGAACTGCGACGTGAACCCTGACTCATCCGAGGCGCTCCCGCCTCACCTCGCCCGTGCGGTGGGCGAAAGAGATCTGGACTCACAACGGGCCGCCGCGCAGTTTGCGCTGAGGGCGGTCCAACGCCAGCAAGCGCGGGTAGTTGCCCCCTCCTAAGAGGGGGATAGCTCCTGCAGCCGAAAAGCAGGCAAATAAAGATGTTACACCCCCCCCCCCCCCCTTAATGATATGGAACGTGTGGATCCAGCGCTTTTGTCCCCGTTCATTCCGCCTGGGACGACAAGTTCCTCGTGAGGCGAGCTGCCACGATCCCGCGGCTTCTCGAGAGGAGTGACGTCTTGCGGACCACTCGTCGGCCGCTGCCCCCGATTCCTTCGAGACGTGCTTACGAGATATACGGCGAGAGCTCTTCCCGGAACCTTGCATGCGTCACATTTTTGCCACTCTTCTGGACAGTGTTGCGTCGCCCTGTACTGCTCCGCCGCGAGTTCTCTCGAGCCTCTATTGACCTTTGCGAATCCGTGAGGTCTGTTGCGAGATTTAGGCGCGCTGTTTAAAGGGCACGCTAATACGCGTTGCGCTCGCGCGGAACGCTTTACCAGGCGACCCTGTTTTGTGGTCACGGCGGGGCGGGCAGGCTCATTCAAACAGTATAGCTCTCGGCGCCGTTAAGGATACGGGGAAACAAAGCATGCCTACGAGAAAACATCGTATATTGACAGGTGGCTTCATACACGTGTAAACTCCTCCTCCTCCTCACTAGTGCGGTCTTCACGTTAGTGAAGCGCACGTGATACGGCGTTATGTCTACTAAAGAGCGGCATTTTGTCGTTTCACATTAGCGTAGTCACTCATGACGTATACGGAGTAGATTCCTATTTCTCTATAGGCCGACGATCGTACTTGCCGAGAAAGAGAGAGAGTAAACCTTATGCTGCAAAACACACACACACACACACACACACACACACACACACACACACACACACACACACACACACACGTACGCACGCACGCACGCGCACACAGAGAGAGAGCGAGAGAGAGAGAGAGACATAGAGAGAGAGAGAGAGAGAGAGAGAGAGAGAGAGAGAGAGAGAGAGAGAGAGAGAGAGAGAGAGAGAGAGAGAGAGAGAGAGAGAGAGAGAGAGAGAGAGAGAGAGAGAGAGAGAGAGAGCACGTGGTCGGAGGATCCCGTTGGAGCTTGCTGCCTTCTCCGCACGTTCCACCAGCCGAAGCTGAGTTTCGCTGCTGGAGCTGGCCAGTTCTCTCTTCCACCGCTCATAGGAAGGGCTGGGGATAGGGCGAACATGTGGGTTCTTTTGGCAGGCCCCCGCCATGTAGTAGAGGCTGCAGATCTCACTGCAGGTAGCGCTGTAGAGTGGGATTGATAGCGTGAAGTTTAGATAGGTGTGGGAACGTGTTTGTCTGCAAAAGCCTGAGGTTGTGCTCCTGTTCCTTGGTGAGTGACGGGTAGGCAGGAGGATATTGTGGCTCGTCTATGAATACCGTCATATTGCGTTCCTCGGGCAACAAAACTACATGGTTTTCTGCCTGCACCGACGACTGACTGGAAAACTTACTGCCGTGGTAGCAATAACAGCTTCACCCGCCGCGGTGGCTCAGTGGCTAAGGCATTGCGCACTGAGCACGAGGTCGCGGGCTCGATTCCCGGCCGCGGCGGCCGCTTTTCTGATGGAGGCGAAAAGCAAAAACGCCCGTGTGTAGGAGATTTCGGCGCACGTTAAAGATCCCCAGGTGGTCAAAATTAATCCGGAGCCCTCCACTACGGCGCGCCTCATCGCCTTCGTTGCATCGGCGCGTTAAACCCCACAATCAATCCGCAATAACAGCTTCGCTCTACAAAGTCCTGCCTGCGCCCCACATTTGGAAACCGCCGAGCGATACTGAATATCGCGTGTGTGTGTGTGTGTGGGGGGGGGGGGGGGGGGACACGCGTCGTCGGTGTACCATTCTCTCCGCGAACGTTTGTGTCATAACGTTTGCGGGTCAAGCCTCCAAAGAAGCCTATGTATTGAAAAGCCCGTTAAATCGAACCGAGGGACCTCCGCCTCAGGTAATTGCCACCGCACCTACACACGGAGACGGAAATAGGAGACGAAACAGGAGACGAAAACAGAGAGAGGTTAAATCGGGCAAAAGCCATCTAAAACACCCATAGTGGGCGTTTTGGAAGGAGTTTAGGCTGACAGATGGCATCATTTCTGAGGTCACGAGCGTAGAACCTGTCGCTGCCAGTGACCACGAGGAGGCGGCGGACGAAGCACCAGTGCAGCCTTCGCTCGGAAGTAACGACTGGATTGACGGTTACCCGTCTCTTCTTCAGTTCTGGAGTGCCCGCTGCATTTTTCGACTTCAAGCATAAACGGCAGGCTTCGATTGCGGCCTTTTTTCAAGCATTCAAGTTGACATGCATTTCAAGTTTCAAGTTGACATGCTCTACTGCTCCACTGTCGCATTGCACGGCTTGTGTGCTTCGGTTTCGTTCCAACTTTCATTGATTCGAACTGAGGTGGCGTCCGTCCCCTTGAAGTCCGAATTAAGAAGATAAGTACAACCAAAATACAAGATGGCTGAAAAGACGTTAAATGTTTCGGCTGCACGGCACTGCTCCTGCTGGTAGGTCAGGCTTGCAATCTTGTCCCACACGGCACAAAATCATATCCAACGGCAAACCATTTACGCGTGTAAATTAATACCGTATAGATTTTTGGAGACCAATCGGTGAAAGTCACTTCTTCCGGATGTCGATATTGTGTTGCCGCCTCCGCGCTGCGCGTGTGCTGCCAAGAAAGGCTAAGCCTGTCAACCCAGGGGAAACAACAACCAGCCCCTGAAACGACCCTGCCAATTTCAAACTCACGCGCAAAAGGCACCGCGACGCAGCCAGGTGCGAGAGAAACGCCTTCTGGACTTCAGAAAGCCCAGTTGCCCGCTCCCCCGCCTCACTTTTTTTTTCTCGTCGTGCGGCTAGCAACCTCTGTCCCGGAGCTGCGACGTGTAGTTCGTCAATTTAGGAGAGCAGGAAACCCGTCATCCGCACCAGTCGTATTACACCGCGGTGTTCAGGCTTTCTCGACATGTGTGAGGTGTTTGTTTGGCCAGGTTAAAAGTGAGCTGCGGAGGCAGGTCGATACAAGAGAATGCCTGCGACGCGGCACACTTCCTCTCGGCTGCCAGCCGGCGTCTTGGAAAGCTCAAGGCAGGCTCGGGCGCGCTAACGTGAATCAATGAAACCCGCTCCCTGCAGAAAACACGGATACGTATAGATTCGCGCGTCATCAGCGCCCTCGGCCGCTTTTAAATTCGCATGCTTCGTATTTCCTTCCTGTCCGTAAACAGCGACGCTGTTTCTCGTCTACGGACGACCGCCACGTCTGGCCGCGCTTTTCCTGGTTCGAGAATTGAGACGGCGACGTCGCCTTAGCGGTGCCAATAAGTAGTGGGGCGCGAGGAAGAGAGAGGGCCGGGATCGGTGGCGAGGCCGACGTGCTTCCCGCGGGCCGTTGGCTGGCGCGTGCGCCCTCCACGTGCCGCTGGCGCGCGAAAGGATGGCTGCCCGCGGGGTGAGGAGCCCTTGTTGTCGTCCTGTCCACGAGCGGTTTTTCCACGAAGGACCACGCGGCGGACCACGAAAGCTGGCTACGCAACCTACAAATGTAGTACTTCGTTACCAGCGAAGAATTGGCGACCATTTTCCGCAAGCTGTATAAGCGCTGATCAATCGCAGCCCCCGGACTCTTCTCGAGGTACGCGCCTGTCTGCCTGACTTCAAAAAGAGTGTGTCGGTGAACGTTACTCTATGCAGCGCGACTTTAAAGTTGTAAGCTGTAGTCTTCCAGGCAATAGAGCAGAAGAAGAGGGGGGAAAAAGCCGTGGTGGGTGGTCATGACTCCCTCCTCGGAGGCAGGGGGTCCGATCCCGAAAAACTTCCGGTTTGGCGGAAGCATTAAGTGATTCACTCAGCGGAAAAGCCGTCGTCGGCGACTTGTAGCAGCGAAAAGTCCCGTGAAACGGCCGACCGCGCAATGAGAGTAAAAGCAGGGGAATCGAATCAGATCAACTTCGGCCTGCGTGGGAATCGAACCCGGGCCTCTGGAATAGCAGCAGAGCACGCATCTCCCTCGCGAGTTCGACTTTATGCCAGAAGGTCACTAACGGTGGACCTAGTACACGCGTCGTTGACTCGGGCTTAGGAAGCGTCTACAAACGGTACGCGTAGTTCAACGTAAAAAAGCTTAACTTCGAACGCCGGTCGGCTAAAACATAGCCATATCACTCAGGGGGATTCGTCAGTGACAGTGACAGCTGCCATCAGAAGCTGGCGGCCGTTTCACCAATCCCTGTCAGTGGCGACGTCGACATAACCAACCGAAAATCTCCCGATGAGGAAAGCCCAAACTGGGGGAGGGAAGGCGACGAAAGGGAGCGTTCGACGGTCCTTCCCCGTCGGATGGCGGCCAAGAGCCGTGAGCCCTAGCGGTATCTTCGGCCAGTTGGACAAGGCTGCGTTGTCTCTTGGTCGGAGCTGAGCAACGCGGCCTCCCATTGCTGCAGAGTCGTAATCACTATTGTCTGTGATGTGTGTTGTGGTTTCTGGGGGCAGGCCCAAACGATGTGCTGCAGGTTAGCTCATTCCGAGCACCATGTACATTGCTCTTTGTAAAGGTCTCCCGACTCACGGGCTCTTAGCTACGAGGCGCAGCACACACTACAGAGGTGTACGGGCACAACACAGAGGGCCATGCTGCTGGGCAACGACCCGCGCATTGGCAACGGCACGTACCATTGCGCGCACTCTGCATTCGGGTGGAGAGAGCCACGAGCCATGGCCGCTCTTCGCGGCAGTACGTGCTCTAACCTTCTATTTTCTACATCGTCGGCCGCTGCAACATCGGCAGAAACGCGGCCGTCCATGCATGTGTACACCGCAGCTGGGGTAAGGCAGCGGAAGAACGCCGGATACGACCGAAGAGGCAGGCAGCCATGTCCGCCATCATCGTATACATTTAGCCCTCCAAATACTACACGGCGGCAGGAAAGAGCAGAGCAGCACGGCACCACGCTCCCCAAGCACACATTACACATTGCACACGACATGAACATCAAGCAATCGCCTCATTACTCTACCTAAGGGAGAATTGGGCGACCGCGCGAGACGGACAGATTTGTCTGCGGAGCAGAACGACCGACAACGCCGCATAGCCGCTTACACGATTGCCGACGTGGAACCAAAAGCGGGGCAGATCATCTAACGACATCGAAGAGAGGTGCGCTGCCAAGTTGCCAAGCGGCCTCACGCCATCGTGTGCGCCCGCTTGGCACCAAACACGCCTAAATGTGAAGCTCCGTTTGTGGTACGAAACACTCCGGCCACGCTATGGATACCGCTGCGCTGATTCTGCTGGGAGACTTTAATGCCAAAGCCAACGACACGTTCACTGACACGTGTTATGCAACGATCTTCGACGGGGAACTCGCTGCGCCGCGAGAAACCATCACAGTTGCGTACGGAATTTGCATACGTTTCGCGTTCCACAGCAAAAGATAGGTGCTGAACTTACAGTACGCCTCAACAAAGCTGTGCTCGTTGCTCGTTGCTGTGCTCGTCGTGCTCGTTGCAGTTACAGTCTATACCCCAGACCGCAACCCAATGCGCCCACCAAGACCGTTACAACGCAAAGACTACGCACTTAAAACCCCTACCTAGCTGTCGGACGACGAAGACATCGTGACCACATAAGAAGACATCGGCGGGCTTGACGCCCCATAGACGTTGCCGAACCTACTGCGTGAGAATAAACGCACTTCGACCCTAAACAGTACGGTCTCCGTGATTTCGGTCTGCAGCCAACATGCGACCGTATAAACTCTGAAAAGTGACCGGCACCAACCCGCACCAACCACATCAACCACAGACCCGCATGAACACCAGAACTGCGATACGTACCGCGCAGAAAAAATCAGAAAACGTAACTCGCAGCGCAAAACTCCCAGGACCACTCAGCGGCGTTCAATTGCGTTTAAAACTGATAGCAAGTGCTCACTCGTGTTTTCTTTTTCATTTGTCTACGTCCCTGTCCTTTTTCTTTTTTTGCGTTGCTATCTTTGATGTATGTGCCAACGCGCCCAATTTACCACACTGTAATAATCTTTTTACAGCCGTGGCTACTTTGAAATACAAAAACGGAAAGAAAGCTGACAAGAAGACAAAACGCTGCAATTTTCGTGTCCTTAGCTCTCAGCGTAGATGCTATAAAAGTTAATAGCGAATGAACAGCAACTTTGTATACCTCTGAATGCCCTACCCACCCCTCAAGTCTACTTACTGGAACCGCCAATAGTCTAAGGTATACCCCATATCCTGCATCACCGTGCCTTCTCCCCCGTATCTTCCTGGAAGGACTGGCTAGCCCCGATTAATTGCATTAACCTCTTGGTGACGCAAGATCTCCTGGAGG
The DNA here is from genome assembly GCF_048455015.1 of Haemaphysalis longicornis. NCBI lineage: Eukaryota > Metazoa > Arthropoda > Arachnida > Ixodida > Ixodidae > Haemaphysalis > Haemaphysalis longicornis. The sequence continues at coordinate 7,300,759 of NW_027526460.1, forward strand.
CCTCATGCATGGCAACCCGTGCTATAAAAACCGGCCGCCTTCCAACGTAGAACGGAGGGTGGGTGGTGGTGATTTATTAACAAAGGAGGGAAGAGAAAAGGCCTGGGGATATTGTTGAACTCAACGGGAGTTCACCCTCATACGACCCAGTCCAGGGAAGGGGATTGGGGCTTCAAAGGATAGGAAGAGAGAAGGGGGAAGAGGAGAGCGTTAGGAGAGTGGGAGATAGTCTATATCGCGTTCGTTTAGTCCATGACTCGATGGCTACAAACGCAGTGCTAGTCCTGTTGTAACCAGGCAGTTGACTAGGTGCTGGAAGACCTCCCGTCGGATGGCGTCCGGTCCCGTGGGGAACAGGAAGTCTTCTAGCTTGTGGCTTGGGGCACCGAGTCGCTGGAGTTCGGCCCGGAGTTGTGTCCTTGCGGTGTCGTGCTGCGGGCAAGAGCACAGCAAGTGCTCTAGCGTCTCGGGCTCTGGGCAGTCGGCGCAGGTGGGGGATGCTCGGCGGCCTTGGTGGTGCAAGCGCGCTCCCACGTTGCAGCAATTGAGCCGCAGGCGAAGAAGGAGCGACCGGGCGTCTCTGCTAATGCGTCCGGGCAAGACCCGTGGGGCCTGGCCACTGACTACTCGGGCATCTGGATGCTTGGCCTCCACCACTCGTGCCAGGATAGTCCTTGCAGCGTCAAATGACACCACATCCCGGGAGGAGGCTGCTTTAACCGTGCAGTTCTTCTCCCCCTCACCCGTGACCGTGACTTAATTAGGCGCCCCGCCGTCACTGCCACCCTCCTCGCTCGGAACGTCCGCAGGCGCCGTGCGACCGACGGGTCAATAGGCGTAATCCAGGTGGGCGTTTAAGGAAAACCGAATCCGAAGGCGATCGTCACGGAGTAACTTCCTCGAGGGAGCTCATGGCCGAGGTGTAGGCTACGACCGACGGAGTTGTATACAAGTTAGGGACCGGCCGATCACATTTTTCTTCCTTTTGTCAATTTCGTTTATCGCGTTGACCAAGACGGCACGACACGGCAGCCCTGGCCGCGTTTTCGTGTGGCAGCTAGCCGCCACCGCGGGAGTGCGTGTAGTATACGAAAACATGTTTACTATTATATGCCTGCTTGTCTTGTTCTCCCTTTTAGGAGCGGCTTGTCCGGCGTCCTGCGTCCGTGCTCACGGCACAGCACCATGTAAATCGAAACATCTGTGAACAAAAGGTTCACAAAAGGTTAACAAGAACAAAATAAAAGGTTCACAAAAGGTGTGTGTGCGTGTGCGTGTGCGTGTGTGTGTGTGTGTGTGTGTGTGTGTGTGTGTGTGAGAGAGAGAGAGAGAGAGAGAGAGAGAGAGAGAGAGAGAGAGAGAGAGAGAGAGAGAGAGAGAGAGAGTTAAAGCCGTGCTGCGCATGCGCGAGGAGCATTGGACTGGATTGAATTGGTTTGGATTGGATTGGATTGGATTGGATTAAATTTATTTCTATTGTATTGGAGTGGAAATCGTTTTAGCAGCAGTAAGCACTCTCACGGGTGATTTACGGTAAGAACGATCCCCAGTGCTTCGCCCATACGTCATGATTCACTTCGTGGAGATGCGTTAATTTTTTTCCACCACTCCCTGCATTCTCTTTGCCCGAACTCGAGGCCAGATTTGAAGGCACGCCCGCACGCATCCTCAATACGTTTGGGGCGTCATGTTCGAAGCTGCACACTAATCTGTTTCTTCATTCTTTCCTTTTCTTTTTTGCCTGTGTACGCTTTCCCACGTGCAGGATAACACACTAGGCTCTATCCAGGTTAACTTTCCTGCCTTTCCTCTACACTCTTCCTTTCTTCCTTCCTTCCTTCCTTCCTTCCTTCCTTCCTTCCTTCCTTCCTTGCTTTTATTACACCCTTTTTGGTCCAAAACGGTGTAAAAATATTCTCCAATGGCGCACACCTTTAAAAAAAATTTTCCCCGCATTTCCCCGAGGGGAAGAATGTGAAATTGCGAATGCAGGAGTTGAATTTGCGCGGTTCGGTAATGTTCGCGAAAGAGAGATCACACACACACACACACACACAACTACAAAGAAAGAAAGATGCATTTATTCACAGACACCTATTTGTGTTGTCCTTGTACTTGATTGCTAGAGCGGATCTCAGCTTTGAAATTTCGTGTCAGTACTCCTTTAAGCGGGTGCATTAGCCCTTCTCACGCCCGATTCCTGGCCAATCCCCCACGTGGGTATGTGCCATGTCAGCGGCCAGGCAGCGCGCGCCCATCTCCCCCCGTTGCCAAGGAAGACGAGGAGATTCCTGGCCAATCCCCCACGTGGGTATGTGCCGCGTCAGCGGCCAGGCAGCGCGCGCCCATCTCCCCCCGTTGCCAAGGAAGACGAGGAGCGCGCGCACCCGCAGCTGTTGCTATGTGGACGGACGGCGGTCACCGGAATTCAGGGTCGCTTATAAAGTGCATTCGCACTCAAAATGTTATACCAAAAAAGGGTATAAGGATGAAAAAAAAAACAATGTGCTTACGAACACCCTAAAATAAGGGTGTAAGGCAGCTTAACACCCTGAAGTAAGGGTGCAGGCCGCGTAGCCACGTGTGACAATGTGGATGGGCTGAGCGCGCAGCACGACGTACAGACACATTCAACACGCACAACTCACCCCTGGACCGCAAATGAGCTGAGCAAGGAAACCAACAGGATGCGCGGGGAGATACAGTGCATACTCCACCTTACAACCACATGTGGTCTTTTTGCTTTTATAGCCAGCAGAGAAACGTTCCCTGATAGAGTCGCTGAGATTGTCATAAAAATCAAATATTTTAGCGCTAATTTTGGAATTATGCATTTTCATGTCAGCCTATACAAGTCCGCATGCGGACTCGCAAAAACTTTTTAATCGTGAGGCGGTGCGGAAAAAATGCTGTAGTTATTATGTTGAATAAGTCATGGAATTTTATAAATACCAAACGCCTATTTCACACCCTTTAAACACCCTCCAAGAAGGGTGTTAATTATCTCAACACCCTTTTGTCGCATGGGTGTATAGATACAAATTAGCGTGTTGGAAACTAAGAAAAAGGGTGAAAAACACCACCAACTTTGGAGGTCTTTTACACCCTTTTACAGGGGTGGACTTGAACATTTTCTACGAGCAGGGGACGTTTTGTGCCTCACGGTGTTTAAAATACAAATTGGCATAATCTTTTCACAGCGGAGCTGTTTAAGCTTGGTCCTGCGGCGTTAGCAAAATAATGCCAAGGAAAAACGCTGCGCCGCCTGTAAAGGGTGCACAACGGCAGTAAGGATATTATAACAGTGAAGCCGGCTTTTGTGCCTGCTCGAGTGTGAGCACAAGCGTGCACACTTCTTGCTATAACATTTCGGAGGTGATAGTCTTTTTTACGGGACAAAAACGCAAAAAAATACTGTAAGGTCCACTGATGAGGCCAGGGGCCAAGCGCACGGGCGGCGCGTGAGAACCCGCCACTCTGTCTGGTGGCTCAGCACTGTGAACTCTACGCTGTAGCCGTCGCCAATTCGTCACGGCGCGCACGGGAGACGGATTGTCTGGCCCACCGCATACCACAGGGATAATCCCCCATTGAGAAAGCAGACGGCGCCGCCGGATTCCGGGAACCGTCGACGTGACGCGCGGAGGTGATGGGATTACCCGCGTCGAAGCGCGCGCCGCGCGAGACACCATTGTTAACGCGGCCCGGCCGGCACAGTGCACCGTCGCCGCCTTTCGCTCTCACCCCGCGGGGTCGCGCGCACCTGCTCGTCTGCGAGCGTGCCGTTGACCCAAAGATGGCGGCGCCTCATTGAATATTCCGTGGCGTGCTGAGTGACAGCTGTCTACGTGAATTTGGGCACTCCCTTACGCGTGTACGATCGCTACAGGGGCGTTCCCGAGAGAGGGTGATCTCGAGGTTTTTATAAGGCCGAACCTGGCCGTTGGAAATCGTTCTGGTCTGAGCGCCGAGCTGGGCAGTTCCCGGCGGGACAAGTAGTCTCGACCGTTGAAGCTAGGTTGGGATTTGTGAGCCCCCTACGTTAGAGGTTAAGATCTCGTCGGAGGTTTAGGGTACAGCGCCGTACCGGGCAACTAGACGGATCTTGCGGCGAGACAATCTCGGCCGTCGTTTCTCGAGCGGTTTGTGTACGCTCCGAGAATAGGAGAGTTAGACGAAGTTGAGGAGCTCGAGTGATTTGTGCGCACTCGGAGCTAGCGTCTAGCTGAAGTTCGAAGTTTTTCTTTTCATTACTCATGTACCCAGTTTTCCTACTGTGAATAGCTGTATATAAACTCGTCGTTTCATTTAATCAACCCCAACGCCTCGAGTTCGTCAATTCGGCCGCCATCTCCAAGAACTTCAACACCATCGCCCTGCCAGCCCCCTGCCAAATCAACCGGAGCACGGGCGATTGGGTTCCTGATCGACACCGGACCGGACCTGATCGACACCGGTTCCGGATCGACACCGAAACGAACCACGACCATCTTTACTAATACTGTGGTTGATTCCCCTGTCATAGGAATCGGTAAAACACGAAAGTGAAATGTGCAGCGAAATCTGCAGCTGAGCATGATTTGCGGGTCGGCGGCTGTCTCGTGGGTGTGCTTGGCGAGCGGCGTGGGTCGCTTCGGCAAAGTTGTACTGACGTCATTTTCGTGATGGATATGACGTCAGTGAAATCTGGGTGTATCCCGACGTAAAACACGTTCGTGTTAAAATATAAAACCCGAAAAGGAACAACCCAAAGTGTAACATACTCTTTACTTCTAAAGGTTGTTTCCCCGCAAGAAGACCCTATGTACAGGGGTCCACCCTTTACAGGCCGTTTGCTTCGTTGTACTGGCGTCATTTCCGTGACGGATATGACGTAAGTGAAATCTTCGTGCATCCCGGAATAAAACACTTTCGTGTTAAAAGAATGGCGCAGGTTGCACTAGTGGTGCAACGTTGGAGAAACCTCGGAGCTGGGGGTCTACCTGGCTTAATTGTTTCCCCCTGGGATCCGCTGTCAGTGCGGGGGGGACACTGGAACAGCCGTGTAAAATTCGGCTAAACTTGACCTCACTAGTCTGGCAAGAATACCGAAAAACCGAACACAACGTAGCAAATCCTAGCAAAACCTAGCAAAACTTAGCAAAACCGCAAGATGCTAGGTCGACCCCCAGCTCCGCTGTTTCCTTTGCAACTGTTCGCCCATTTCACACCTTTTCAACACCCTACAGAAAACGGAGGGTGTTGCAGTCGGTCACCACCCTTTTTTCGACACAGAAAGGGTGTAAAGCTACAAATTATGGCGTTGAAATCTACCAAAAAGGGCGTAATGATTTTCCAACAGCCTTATTCCACTTATGCTACACTTTTTTTATGCGATAAGAGTGCAAAAATGTAAAGTGTGTGGTGCAAATGCCGATCCATACTGACTGGCCCCGCGGCGTTGAAAAGTCATGCATGGAAAGGTGTCATGTATCGTTGCATGTAAACTCCACTTAATTTGAATTTCTTTCTTGGTTTCGCATTGAGTTAATGGGGTACTGTTTTCCAACTGTAAACATGCTGCTGTGTGCAAACATTGTTTTACTGTACCATTACGTATACGGAAATGGGCCCTTCGAATAAGAAAGAAAAAACTGCATGGAGATGTTCGCGACGTGGTCTGCGTGATGAAATGGTTAAAAGTTCCAACTAGATTTCGGCGCCGTCCACAGTTCAGTCCGTATTTGTCGCCATTCCCATCCAGTGCATTATATGTTCCGATCTCGTTCAGAACGCATAATCATCCTGGCCCACGCCAGCCATCTCCATTGTCTTTTGTTTCGTGTCACTTTTACTTTTACTCACTGGTTTTAGTATTTGCAGTTACATCACTCTCTAAATAACTCGTTGTTTGGCGCTCTTTGCCCTTGTTGGCCTTGCGCCACTAAACATCAACAATCATCATCATCAACGACACGGCCGCCATCAGGAAGCTTGCATACCCAAACTAGAGTGTACTAGAACTTCTAGCGTACTCTGCCCACACTATATATGGATGCCCTCCGGCCTGGACAGTCACGTAAGAACAGCAAGCACGGCGGCTGCAAGTTGTTCGCTTCGTCCTGTGCGAAGAGATGCCTTTGCGTTCACCCTATATATAATTCACGGTGCCGTCCCGTTCCTTTGAAGGTCCCCCTCAGCAGCAATGTTTGATATCGCCGTCTCAATTAGCTTTTCATTACGGGAACACTGCGTCTTTCGAATGGATTCTGAGTCTCGAAACCTCTCGTCGTTTGCTCTGCCAAACGTGCACAGGTTGTTAAACTAGTTGCAGTGGTCCCACGCGGGCCTCTGCCGCTGCAACTCGGACCGAATAACTTGCGCATTGATCAACAGCCGAATCTTTCTCTCTTTTTTATTCTTTTATTGACCGTTTACATGCTCTGCCGCAAGAAATACATTGCAAAGCGAGAAGCGCACTATCCGGTAGCTTCACGGTCCTGTCCGTCGCACCAGCCTACATCCAGGACTTTAACCTGGCTTCATGGGTACAACCCCGTCCACTACTCATCTACTAAGCCCCGATGCTATCAAATGAACCTACTATCGGCAACAACAACAAAAAAAAGTTAATGATTTCGACTCAATCTATTTCAATAACATCTGTCCCATTTGAAATAAAATATTTAGAAAGCAGAATCCTTAGTGCATCGCATATGCGTTTTCTTTTTCATCTTGTTGTATTTTATCTCGGCATGGCGGCCCTTTACTCCCTGTGCTCATCTCAGGGTCGGCCAACAGCGGCACTGCCGAGGTGACCGGATTTCCGCAACCGCAAAGCTGAAGTGTGGGGAAAGGCGAATGAAAGGGCAGAGCGGGCAGGAGACCTTTTTTAAACGAATGGACAAGTTCCTTGTTGAGCGCAGACATGTTGTGCTATGTTCCGATGTTCATGAAACCATGACCTTAAAGGGACACTGAAGTGATTTGTAAACAATGCGGGATTACGAGCGAAAATTGTAGTCTGGAGTCCCTAGGCCCTGTTTCGACCACTCTGAGCGCGTTTACGCGAATTTATTTAGTAGAAAAATCAATTCGAAAATGCTGTCCTCCTCTCTGCACTCTCGCCCATTTTCTTTGGCGTTTTCGTGTGACGTCAGCAGGAGAGGAGCTGGCAATTGGCTGCGCTACTGCACGGCTCGCCGACCTTCCGCGACCGAGTCAGTCGGCCCAACGTTTAGTCCGCCGGCCGCCGTCGGGTCATGGCAATTCGCTCGATCAGTTGAAACTAAGCCACAACACGTTTGTAAATGGAAGAATGTGCCTTTCTCTACTTCGTTAGTTTGTACTCTGTATCTAGCTCCAAGTCAAGGTCGCTAGCGCTGCACAAGCGCACATGCGACGCTTCGCTGACTGGTACGCCAGTAGGAAAATATAAGGCCTCTTGAAGGGGTAGAAGAGTCAGCGAAGTCAATATAGGTACTAAGAAAATAAAATCAACTGATATTTTTACCGTGCAGCGTAAACTAGGGTGCGGGAAGCACTTTTTTTGCGCTGGGCGAACAAGCACAGCGGTCAGCAGCACGACTACGCATCTGCGAACGCTTTTCCGTCTAAGAAATGCAATTGCTAGACGTGAGCTATTGTGAAAACTCGGGGGACGCTTAGTGCACGAGCACAATACAACAAATAGTCACCTAAGCTGCTTGAAATACTAAAACTAAATAAAAGTGTAAACTGGTTAACATTATATACTTAATATTTTCCAATTCCGGCAGCGGCCCCCTGTGGCTTAGTTGTCTGGAGCGCTAGGTATGTCACCGCAAGTGTTTTGCCAGTCACAAGTTCGAATCGCCGCGGATGCATGCTTTTTTTTTTTTAATGAGTTAACTTTTTCGTTTTTCGCCGATGTTTTCTATACTGAGTTCACCTTTTTTTGGCCACAACGTTCATTGCTCCACGAACTAGTCCACAGAACTCGCGCAGGCTAGCACTGCCGCGCTAGCGAGTTCTCGTTGGCGTGCTGTTGCCATAAGCACCGACTGCTTGCGGGCAATGGGACAGGCCAGAATCAACAGACCCTTGGCCTGGTGCGAACACGCTTTTTACGATACAGGCATGAGCGAGGCAAGCTCCAAATATGGGGGAAAAGCGCATGCATTTGAGCGTCTGCGGGGACGCGGAGGGCGTTCATGCACTGCGTAGGCCTCAGATAGTAAATGCTACGATTCCAAGTCGTCCTGGGAGGCTTATCGTATGCATTTTGCAGCCGACAACATGGCAGAAGCGCGGTACTACGATAACTGGGATATTGAGAATGCCCATCCAACGACGCCATCGAATGTCAAACATGTTGTTTTACAGACCGAAACCGAAACCGAAACTTGTTTGATTGCTAACCTTGGGCATCGTCCAATCACGGTGCCCCCTCCTCGCAACGTCACAGCTTAGTTGGTGCAGCCGCCGCAAACCGCGCATGGTAGTTTTTCTTCTTTCGCACTTTGTAAAATAATTACCGATTTGTCAACCGAATAAACGATGAAAAGTGTGCTAATTTGAGCCAGTCTACACAGTGCAAGCAAAAACGGGAGCTTGACAAATTCACTTCAGTGTCCCTTTAATGTTCCGCAGCCCCCGCACGCTCCCCTCAAGGAGAAGGAGGATCTATTCGACGCGTTGGAGCTGCTGTTAGGGCACCCGCCCGGTGGGGGACCGGGATGCCCTTGGCCTTGGCTGGCAGTCCAGGCCCTCTTCACCAGTATGCGCTGGGTCCAAGGGTCCAGACTTTTCAGGCAGGCCACCCACTGCTCGTACGAGGGGAAGGTTTGGGGGCAGGCCTGGGGTTTGTCCGCACTCCCATACTTGATGGTATGGGGTGCTGAATAAGGGGCAGAAATTACAGGTGGCAGGGTGTACGGTAGGGTAGATGGCAAGAACAAGGGTGCGATGCGGATGGGAGTTTGCTTGTTGCACTCAAAAACTGGTCGCTTCTTGTCTCGATAACTCTGGATGTGGAGCCGGAAATATTCTTCTTCTTTGGTTGTAGTGAGCCAAAATATCTCCATATTTTAACAGAGGTTCCGTCTTAGGAGCAGCAGGCGGTGCTTGTCCCTCGTAGATAATGGCCCAGTGTAGAAAACGTTTTTTTTTTTTTTTTTCATACCCTACTTTAGGGCGTTTTTAGAATTATTCCCGGATTGAAGCGGCAGACACACATGCGTCCGAGCGATCCGGTTTCCGGCGCGGTGCGGCAAACCATCTAGCAGGTTGGGTGCACGCGGAAGCGGCCGATCGGGGTGTCTTCTGGCCATCAAACCGGTTTTCGGAGCCGGAGATGCGTGCGTGGACGCGTCGTTTTCCGCTCATGTGTTTCACCCTTGAGTGTGGCCTTATTGGGCGTCCGTAGAGCTCGGTTGATGGCGTGTTTCTTTTTTCCCCACGTGCAGCATAGTCCACCAAGGAGGAGGGGGAGCATGGAGGTGGAGCAGCAGCCCGTGGACCCGACGGGCGGCGCGGCGGCGGCGGGCAACGGGGGCGCCGCGGGTGGCGCCCCGCCGGCCTTCGACGCCTTCCTGCAGACGGGCCGCACGGGGCGTCGTAACGCCCTCCCCGACATCCTCGAGGAGGGCGCCACTAACGTCAGCACCGCGTCCCTGCCCTGCAGCTTCCAGAAGCTCTCGTGCAGCGGTACGCAAACGGGAGAAATAGCTGCTCCTCCAAGGAGTTAACACCATGCACGCATATCTTGTCGAAGAGAATGGCAGTGAATCTGTAGAAAATGATGTGGGGGAAAAAAGGTTAGAGAGACGAGAGAGCTGTTGCATGTTGCCCCTTGGGCTTCCCTGAGCTTTGTGAACAACTTGCGTCAGGAGTTTTTACCTGGAACTTCATCGCGTACAAGCCCTAGTTCTTACAACTCGTGCTTCGAGCGCGCAAAAAGAAAGTGACACAGACAGATGTAGAAAGGCACTTGTCCCCGTCCTATAGCGCGTGTTCCCGTCTGTATCTCTCTACGTCTTTTTTTTAACAACAGAGCTCTTTAAGCCGCCGTCCGGTGTAGACAAAAAAAAAACCTAGCGCTCGTGAGCGCGTGCCTCGCGGTGACCGCCAAGTCACCAGCTCGCAGAACGGCCTTAGCAGGAGGAGAAGGAAGAGGAGGGATAACATCTATTGAGTAAAAGGAAGGGACTGAAGGGTGAAGGGTCCGCTTCCAACGTCCAGGAGGCCGCGATCCTCCTGAACTTGCGTCCGCGATCCGCGAGAAGTGGCACACGAGTCTACAAGTACGTGAAGGACTACCTGACGAACAGAACGGCCAAAATTAATATCGGGAACGTCACTACCGACGCAATCCAGCTCGGCGATAGAGGAACACCTCAGGGAACAGTGCTGTCGCCACTGCTGTTTAACCTGCCACTCCTCAAACTTCCCGGCCAACTACAGACAGTCGGAGGCGTGGAGCATGCGCTCTACGCTGATGGCATTGTATACACTCTGGACTACTGGGAAGCAATCAAGCATCACCACCGTAACCCAAAAACTACAAAATGCGGCATCCCTTGTAGAGGAAAGAAATCGCCCGTAGCTGCAGTCTGGAGTGTCCCCGACAAAAATCGGAGTTGCTTCTACCGGACGGCCACAAACACCTCAGCAAGGTTCGCAGCTCTAAGAAACCACCCATCCAAGTAGGCGGTCATCTCATCCCCGAAGTTGCCAACATTCGCATCCTCGGGCTGCACCTTCAAAAATCAAGAACCAGTACCATCACTATTCAAAAACTCAAGTCCACATACCGACAAGTAATTCACTTAAGCAAAAAAAAAATCGCTAGTAGAAACTGTGGTATGACAGAGGCCGAGATAACGAGAATTGTCCAGGCCTTCATAATTACCCGAATAATTTATAGCATACCATACCTCCGTCTTTCGGCTCGTGAAACTGAGGAGATAAACATAATTATACGGAAATGCTATAAACAAGTGCTGGGCCTACCGCGATGGGCCAATACGGACAGACCTGAAGAACTGGTTCTCTATAACAGTATCAATAAACTAATCTCAGCCCATCTGACGGGCCAATACAAAAGGCTCGAAAAAAAAATGGCTCCTATCCACGCTGTGACGGTGGTTGGAAAGCAAAGCTGTAAACGACACCCGCAACAATGGCCCGTGCGACGTCACTTGAATTCACACACGTGACTCTACAAAGAGTTAAACCGGAGATTCTGCCGGCCGTTACCTAGAATTCGCAGAGGCGGCGTCCCGAACGCAGAAGCGTCGGCCGCGGCCGGGCTAGAGTGGCGGACGCCGCCGCTGTAGCCCGGACGTGCGTCGGCAGAAAGAAAGCGGCGAGGAGCGTCATTCGCAGGGTGAGACAGCGGAACCTAGCCATCCTGATGGGCTAGCTCGGGGTTACATCACCGCGCGACACAAGCGCGGGGACACGTCAGCCGAGACTCGTCTTCACGGACGACTCATCAGCCCAGTCGTCTTCATAAGCTGGGGACCGTTGCCTCCCGGCGGCCTCGATTAAAGGCAGGGTGCATATGCTTGGGGACGGGAGCAACCTTGAGTTCCTGAAGTATGTGCACAAAGATTCGTTGAGGTAGGTCGTTGGTGTTCGGGCTCGGTCTTCCGATGTCTTGAACCCCCTTCCACCCTGTAGGAGTAAGTGTTAGGCGATGAAGTTGTGAGTTTCGCTGGGCTTCAATTAGTTCTTGAGGAGCGTTGTGTAGCCCCAACCGGAGTAGTTTCTCATTGGAGGTGTAAGTGGGGAGGCCTAAGGCCGTTTTGTATGTTTTTCGTATGAGCGCGTACAGCTTGATCTCTTCAGGTGTGAGTTCGATGAATGGGGTTGCATATGTCATCCGGCTAAGTAGAAGACCAATCGGCATGTATCACTTTCGATGAGACCATGTTTTTGGTCTCGAATTTGGCGTTTGATATGAGTGACTTGTGTCACAGCTTTGTGAACTTGCGGTATCAGGGTCGAACCCGAACTGTGATGATGAAAGGAACGCCAAGAATTTGACGCGTTCGCATTTTGAAAATGGGCCGCCCGGAAATTGTGACGTCTGGGTCCGGAGTGCGAGGGAGTGGACGCCCTCGCGTTCTTGCCCTGAGGATGAGAAGTGCTGATTTAGAAGGTTCACATGTTAGGCCCCTGGGTTGAAGAAGGTATGAAATCGTTTCCTCCACCGCTAGTTGTAGAGCGTCTTTTTTATTTTGTGCACCACCGTCTAAGGCCACGCGCTGTTGGTGGGCACGTACACATAAAGATTAATTAATTAATTAATGTCTTACTGCTTCCCGCTGGAACCTTTCACTGTCCAGAGTGTTAACTCATCGTCATAGAATGCATGCTTGAGATTTGGCGTTGCATGAAGTTTTGCGGGAGGTGTCAGAAGCTAAATATTAAAAAGTAGAGGAGAAATTACAGAGCCCTCGGGCGTGCCCTTGGCGGGCGTATTAAATGTCGCTGACACAAGCTGCCCAAGTTTGATAGTGGCTGCGCGGTTGCTGAGGAAGGCTTTGACACAGTTGAAAGCTTTGGATGCGCAGTGAATCTGGTTAAGATTTTCTAGGAGAGCTTTATGGGTAACGTTGTCGAAGGCGCCCTTGACATCGAGTGCCAGTATCGCTTTATGGGTGGTGCGGCTAAGATATGTTCCTTCAGTTGCAGGAGTACAGCTTGAGCGGGGAGTTTCTGTCGCAATCCGAACATTTTTAGAGGATATAAGTTTTGATCTTTAAGAATGTTGACCAATCGTTGATGCACGAGGTGTTCGAAAAGCTTGCATATATACGCATGAATTCAGATACATTGGCCGTAGTGACGTAGACGAGATAGGTTTGTTTGGTTTCGGTATAAGCGTTATCTCAGAGTGCCTACACTGTGCCGGCATGTGTGCCCCGTCCTAATGACAGTTAAATAGCTGAAGTACTGATTCCAATGTTTCACGGTCCTTATTGCGAAAAACGCGGTTAGTGTTTAGTCATTGCCGGGTGCGGCGTTACCAGTGAGGTTAGCAAGGATTGATTGCAGCTCTTCGAAAGTGAAGGGGGGCATCGTGTTCTTGACTGGGTTGGCCCGTGTAACACAGGGTCGGGGGAGCTGGGTCGGTTGTGGGAGTTCCAAACAGGTTGTTACGGATAATTGAAGCGGAAAGTTGGGCGAGTTGGTTACAAACTAATGAACTCATACTGCGTGTGTATCGCCTTTTATTTCCAGTTCTTTGTCCAGTGTTAAAGCTCACTAGCAGTATTAATTTGTTACGGATAGTTCGAAGTAGCTCTCTGGGGTGCAGGTCACAGTTTCTCATTAGTTTCTGTAGTATCTTGTGGTTGGCTTGAGTTCGAGAGTTGGAGCTATCCAGGAGATGGCGAAGCAGGTCAGGAGAGTCGAACCTTGAGCCGGTTGAGCCGGTTGGGTGAAGCAGGTGCCACGCTTTTTTGGTGCTAAAGGTGCCTTCGAGTTTTTCACAGAACGAGTGTCAGTTTTGTCTTTGTAAGGTGGCGGCATAATCTTGCGCTTGTTGGGTGACGACGGATATACGCTTTTTAAGCCTTCTATTACGTTCGTGGTGTTTTCATCTCTTTGTCAATCACCTTCGCGCTTGCCCTATGTTTATGAGATGTCTGTCTGCAGCTGGCGTGTCCCCAGTAAGGGCGATTTCTTGCGTGTATTTTTGTACCCGCTGCCCCAATGCCTGTGTCCATTGGGTTAGGTCTGTTTGTATACAAACAGACAGATGTCGCCCCGCTCCCGCCCATATATATGGGCGGGAGCGGGGTGACATCTTCGCGGAAAGCAGTCCAGTTTGTTAGTTTGGCTACTCCTCTTTTTGCGGTTTTCTTCTTCATGTATAGTCGTAGAGAGATACTGTGGTGGTCGCTCCCCAATGTTTCCGGCAGGCATAATCATTGCACATTTTGGCAATTTCTCTTGAAAGTGAGGTCGGGGATAGTGTCTCGGTTTACACTGTTGCCAATTGTGGTAAGAACGGCGATATCGTCTTGAAGTGTAAGACGATGGTTTTGTGTGGCGCGCAGTGAGGTCGTTCCTTTTTTTTTTTTTTTTTTTGAGGCGTGGACGTACCCTCATGCATATATAGTGCGTAGCATTGAAGTCACCAACCATTGTCTTCTGTGTGCCTTCGTGGATTCATTCATTCATTCATTCATTCATTCATTCATTCATTCATTCATTCATTCATTCATTCATTCGACACTGCCAGCCGCCCTTTGGCAGCCAGGGCAGGAGTGGTAAAGTCGTCAATTGCGTTAAGGCTACCGTTGGGAGGGCTGTATATGTTATTAAGTGTGTAAGTACTTGGACAAGAGGGCTGTGCAGATACGAGTTCCGCAAATGTGTTGGGTATTTCTTGGCCCAGCTGGTGCAGTTGGGCGGGATTCGCGTTGTGAACAAAGATAGCTGTCCGATGTTGGGGGTCCTCGGTGAACGCCGTGTAGTAGGGAAGCCGTGGAGTCGGGGTGTTCGCTTCTTGAAGCGCAATTATATATGGTAATGAAGATGCAGCGAGGAGGGCCAGTAGACTTCGTTTGCCATTCAGGGAGCAACAGGCACACTGGCAGATGGTGATTGCATCTCCACTGTCCGTAGTCATGGTGAGGCTGACGTTTCATTTTTTTTTTTTTTTTTGTAGGGTGGCTAGAGTGAATAGTTTCGTGCAGGCTTTGGATGGGTTTTTCTAGCTTATGTTGCCAATCGGTGAGTCGTTGGGGACTTTTGAAGGTGGGAGCGAAGTTCGCTGCGTGCGATTCTGTAATTTGCTTGACAATCTAAAAAGAAATGTCCCGCGCTGTCGTCAAGCGCTACCGCGCATGTAGAAATAAAAACTTCAGCGCTAATGCTAAAGACAAAAAGACATCCTGCTTGGGAGAGGTCACCGCAGCCGCCGCATTCTCTAGAAGCAATTATGGATAATTGGAGAAATGGCTACGAGCGTGCCACTACTTCCCGAGACGACTTGCTGATCCCGCCACCGCTGCCTCGAGTCGATGACGAAGAGCTGGTGGCAGTCTACAATGCCGAGGATGGCTTTGCATCCACCACTCGCCGCGAAAAAGACGACGACCTCTTCGATGCATGTGACGGCGATTACTAGCACCGCAACTATGCAAATAAACAATGATGCTGAAACTTTACTATGTATCCGGCAATGCTCACCTACAACAGCTTCGCCATTCAAGTCTTGCGCGTGAGTTCAAGCTTCACTGATTTTTTTTTTTTTTTTTTTCTGGTGTGTTTAAAGTGTACGTGTTATGGAATACCAACTAGCCCCAACCCAAGCGCTTCGTAGTTTTTAGGCGCAAATTTTCGAAACAGTGCTCGTTTGGAGGAGCATCGACGCGGAAAACACGTGATTTACACCAGGAAGAACCTTAGCGAGTCGTCACGGCGTAGGACTTCTTATAAACCATCACCACGCAAAGGTCTGCAGTACCTTTCTGCACGAGTTTCCTGCATGAATACACGCGTATCTCGCTGAGTGGAGCGGCACGCGCTTGCGTTCTGGCGGAAAAGAGTGCGCGAAAATATATATCAGCTACCCTTGACCACAGGGTGCGGCTCCGCGCGCCTTGCGAGAGCAGCCGCCCCACCTGCACATGCAGATGAGCCCCGTTACAGGAAGCTGTAAATCCAACCTAATTAACTGCATTGTGCGTTTAGCCTCCTCACATTTTAAGACGTAAGCATAGGTTGCTGCTTCCCTCCGAAATCTGTCC
The DNA here is from genome assembly GCF_048455015.1 of Haemaphysalis longicornis. NCBI lineage: Eukaryota > Metazoa > Arthropoda > Arachnida > Ixodida > Ixodidae > Haemaphysalis > Haemaphysalis longicornis. The sequence goes on from NW_027526460.1 coordinate 7,316,487, forward strand.
GACTTTCTGTAGCTCGTGACACGCGACGGAACTCGGAGCAGGAAAATACCGATAACTCGATGGAGGGATGAGGGAAGGAATGTCGGAGGCACAGAAGGGATTCAGACAGCGATCTATGGGAGCGGGCTTCCTGGTGCGGTGGACTAGGACATAATGACGATAATGTTGATGACGTAGCGCTGTATGTGTGAGAGAGAGAGAGAGAGAGAGAGAGAGAGAGAGAGAGAGAGAGAGAGAGAGAGAGAGAGAGAGAGAGAGAGAGAGAGAGAGAGAGAGAGAGAGAGGAGGGGGAGAGAACTTTTATTGCCGCAAGGGCTAATTCGGGCGAGGGGTGGTGACCGAGGGAGGAAGGTCCCCGGTGACTTTGGCAGCCCTGGCGACGATGGCAGCTTGCACCGCCGAATCCGAGCTGCCCAACGCCCTCGCCCAGTGCTCACCGTCTCGATATGGGGGGAATGGGTTGTGGGGGCATTGCCAGACGAGGTGATCAATCCATGGTTTGGGCCATCCCACAAGCGGGACAGTGGGGTGAAAAGTACAGATCGGGGTACATGCGGTGCAGGCGGGAGAGGCAAGGAAGGATGTACGTTTGCACTAGGCGCCATAGGCGTTCTTCGGCGTGAGAGAGCGCCGGGTGTGCAGGGGGCAGCAGACGGCGGGAAAGGCGGTAATGAGACGTAATCTCATGCAAGGGAACGAGCCGATGTCGAGCTGACAGGGCTCCATGGAAGGGATCAAGGCTAAGGCCTGCTCGGAAGGTGCGCTCTCGAGCGGCTCTGTGTGCTGGCTCGTTCCCTCCCACACCCGTGTGGGCTGGGGTCCACACCAGCTCGGTAAGGGAGTCTGTGTGGAAATGAGCCGCTAGAACTAATGCTTCCGCATTATCCGAGAATTCCTCTCCGCAGTTTCCACAGTGTCTTTTTTTTTCCTTGTCACTGCAGACCCGTCGTCAAGCGCCGGATCTGGAGACTCGTCAGCGGGCAAGTCTTCGACATCGGATGGCCCGCCCAAGTCCTAGTGTGCTCGCCCCCTGACACAGGAACTGTGGTGTCTGTGTTGGTTGAAAGTTGTTCCCCCACGAACTGCCCGGCGGCCAGCGCTGCTTCGAGATGACATCTGCTCCCCTGCCCGAATAGCGAGGCTGACTTCCGCGAAATTCTCATTTGTACGCAACGCAAGAAACGTCGTCGTCGTCGTCGTTATCAGCCTCTAATGTTGGCGTCGCGCTGATGACGCGGTGTGCCCCATCGAACAGGCTTGGAAAAGGAAATATTTGACGCACGACAACTGAGTCGCGCTGCAGGCTCCGACATTCGCATGTTCCGAAACCAGATCTCTGTACAAAGCGACCCCTTTATATTGTTCAGGAAGCAAGCCTAAAAACTGTCATAGATCCATCCCTACAACCATAAAACGTGTGCGCCTTATCCTCCGAATCCCCAATTCCAATGCGCCAATTACTCAGGAGCGAGACGTAGCCTTCAAGCTCGAAGCAACGCGTGAAGGGATTAGGGCTGTGTCCACGGGGCATGCACGACAGTGACTCCTGGTAGAGCCCAATCGGTTAGTCGTGTCGTGTTTCTAATCGTGAAGCTATTTTCTCATTCTAAGCGGACTCAAGCGAGCAACGTCCGGCCGCCACTGTCAGTTTGAGCACACTCAGTTGCGTGCGTGCGAGAGTTTTGACGTGGCAGCACCCCATCGTCGAAGTTCCTTCTGCTCGTAGCCAGTCACGGCGAGGCATATCGCTGACGTGGAACCGAAGGGTTGCCGCATCATATATCCCCTTACCGAGTACACTTTCGTATTTATTTTTCGTGTTTGTGGCTTAAGTGTCGTCACTGAGCTTACCAACTCAAGCTCCTCCCTGCAGCGTATGCACGCTCTCACGTCAAAGAGGCTTCGTAAACACCAGCACCGCCAAAGACTTGCGTACCACCGAAGGTGATGAGCGGACGCCAGTTCACGTTATCATTTGCGCAGTCTGCTGCGCGAATTGCTGGCACGCATCTCTGCAGGTTCCTCATGTTATCTCGTGTAGAAAGTGTTTGCGCGAAAACGCGTTCTCGCGAGAACTAGTCGCGACGTTCTGTGGCATTAGTGATTTCCGGCCTCCCTTGAACGCCGACGTCGCGCGGGAAGTTTTGAAGTGCAGAGGGTATGTCAGACAAGAATGCTTGCGTTGCGGTGCTCTTTGTCTGTGGAGCTGAGAAGTTCTGGTTTTGTACACAGAGAAAGAGAGGGAAATAAACATCTTTTTTGTCACTGTGTCGCCTGATGCTCTCGCTGCTCCGGGTGCACCCGAGGCATGCCCCGGAACCCTTACTTATTCGCTGCGTGCGCCACCTAAAAATCGCTCGCAGAGTCGATTTATTACTGAGGAGGCTGATTCCGAGCTGCAACCCTGGGAACTAGCTCCCGCACTAAACTTGTATCGAACAGCAACCTGAAATTAAGGGCAAATTGCCGCTAGGCCATTGTGAACATGGGTCAATGCTGTAGGTCTCATAGATCACGTCACCCGGATGAGAGGAATGGGAAGATGGGAAGTGAGACGAAAGAAGGCTGACTGGTGTAGCGGAAAAGGAAGGGCGACTAGGATAGAGAGATGAGGGAAAAGAGATGGGCAAAACAGCATAGCGGGAAGGGAAGAATACGGGAGGGAATGGTGGGCTGGGGGAGTGCGAATGTGGTGGAGGAAATATGATGGGGAGGAAGGCGAACGGGGGAGGACAAGGAAGTAGAAGTTCTCTTTTATTAGCCAGTTTCGGGCAGAACTTTCTAGCTGCTCCGACGCAGCTCTTGGACAGGAAGTTGGGTCGCGTGAACGAGCAGCTCCAAGCTACAGTGAACTACAGGTTTTCCCGCTCAATTAATCCAATCGCCATACAATTTAATCCAAGCGCCAGCCAATTTAATCCAGCTGTCGGAAGGTTGTTCACGGGTGTTTTGTGCGGAATTAGGCGCAGATTTCCGGGTTTTGATGCGCGCGGTGTGATGAAAGCGTGGTGTTCCTTGATGCTTTATGTGCAAAATATCATATGCGCGCAGCTTAATGGACATTTACTGATGCCCGCAGACCAGGAGAGCGGTCTCGTTTGATCCGTTGGTGGTGCATGGTGATCGTGTGCGAAATCGTCAAAAGTATTGTCTGCTCGCGTATTGTTACCCCAGCAGATTTGCCAGCGTAAAGTTTACGCGAACAGACGACACTTCTGTCGCCAGCAGGCGATATTTATGACGATCTAGCAGACGATATTATGATTCGGAAATAATACTCTGCAGAAAAGCATTCAATTATTGAAAATCGAAATGCAAAGGGCATTTAAGTAATGTGTCTTTATCAACGGAGCTTCTGAAGGCATTGTTACGCGAAGATCAGACGATATTTCTGACGTGTGTTATCGATGGCGCTCTCGCAGACGATCAGCTCACAGCACCGTTCTGCGTGTGTTATTAAATGTATATTAAGCTGTTCGCATAAGATATTTTGCACATAATGGATCAAGAAACACCACGTTTTGCCTACACCACGCGCATCAAAGCCCGCAAAGCTGCTCCTAATTCCGCACAAAGCACCCGTGAACAACCTTCCGACAGCTGGATTAAATTGGTTGGTACTTAGATTAAATTGGTTGCCACTTGGATTAAATTCACTGGTACCTGGATTAAATTCGATGGCGTTCGGATTAAATTGATGGTACATGGAATAAATAGGCTGGCGCTTGAATTAAATCGTATGACGATTGGATTAAATTGAGCGGGAAAGCATGTAGAAGTAGTAGAAGTCCAAGCTTATCTGATGGAGCTGCCCACAATGCTGCGGCGCAGCAGGCAAACTAAGCATAGAGTTCCTGTATATCTGTATATAGCTCCCCTAGGGGAGCAGAGTTGCGCGTCCATCCGCCATCTTGAGTTCTAGGTCGTGCGGGAAAGCCACCCGTCACGCATTTAGTAGCTGCCGCCGGACCGCCGCGCCAGCTGCAGCGGTGAGGAGGAGTGGCGAGGAGCGGCGCGGGCAAGAACGCGCGCGATAGTCTTATCAGCTGACCGGCCGCCGCGGCCGCCGCTTCTGCAACCGCGGATGCTCAGTGGAGCAGAACTGACTGAAAACAGGGTATTGTGCGCAGCACTGAAAGCGGGCTTTCCTGTCGAACTGGAACCCGCGGCATGTGGGAATCAGACGCGCAACTCTTGCGCTAAGCGATATACAGGAACTCTAACTAAGCAGACGATCTGTCGTCTGCTCATGTCGACGCCGCGCGTAGGCGCACAAGGCGAAGCGAGAACGTTGATTTACAAATTATTACAACAAATAATTTTTAAAACGTCCCTCAAATTACAAAATTTCTCGGTTGCGTCAAGAAACGTCGACGCAACCAAAGGCGCCGTTTCTAGGCGTCCGTCATAGAGGCAGACGGGAAGCTGTTTTCATGCGTATTCTGGTTGCGGCTGAACAAGTCTGTGAGGTGTGGACTGGCCGTTTGAAATGAACTGTTTACCACACATAGCCGGTATTCGACTCCGATGGTGAGTACGACGAAGCGGTGGCGTACCTTGCGGTGTGAACCGCATTCCCAGGTACTTTGACGGTGTTCAAACGTACAGCGATGGCGAGATCAAGCGCACTTTCAAACTATCTATCTAGAGGAACGTTCGCCGAGGTTCCATCTCGCCACGAGAAGTCACCGTTTTTCCCGAAAGCCCTTCTAGTACACTGCAGCAGGGACACCGGCGGATATACCAGCGGATAAAACTGTCGCCATTTCACTTACCTATCTCGGGTCGCTAGCAAGTATGCACACCCAACTACAAAGAAGAATCCCAGCGAATTTGCTTCAGCGAGAGATCATACAAACAATGGGGTCATAAAACATTTCATGAGGGCGCCCAAACGTCGCCATTTGTATATACGTACCGTCTGTCGCGAAAACCTGGTGCTCTTCGTCGAAGACCGGATGCAGTGCCTCTCAATGTCGTTTATAATCGCGAACTGTAACCAAACGATCCCGCCATTCTCGCACTGAGCAGACAATCAACTGAAGCGTGCGAGACCGCGACTCTCCTTTTTGCATGTGTCGTCTGCCCGCCTTTCTGTCGCCTGCTAGCTGTTCCTTCCGAACAGCCGGAGCAGTTTGTGTGGGCAGCTTTGGGCTTCTCCCTGGTGCCAAAGAACTGAGCAGTTCCGGTACATGTGGGCAAGGCTGCTCCCGCAAATAAAATACGCAGCTGAGTAGAATTATAGTGAATTAGAATATTGGGATTCTAGTACACTGTAAGAAATAGGGCTGCTGAGAGACTTTTGCGGCTTTTTTCGTGCTGTACAGCCGGTAAAACGCTTGTCTATAACAGCGATTTCAACTTCAACCAGCTATATCCGAAAACTGCCGAAACATACACGTTCCAAACATGTCGGAGGCAAAAGCGAAGGGCTAAGACTTCAGAATTCCGCAGTAGTTTTATTCAAATCCCGCTCCGGCGGGGCAGGATAGGGCTGAGAGTACGAACGCTGTGTTATAGACAAGCCTTTTACCGGCTGTACATACGTGACTAAATCTACCACACAGTCAATAGCACGCCCTCGTCGAAAACCAGCCATAGCCTCCGGATCTGCATTGTGGTATTCGAGGTACCACTGCAGCCACGTGAGGATCATTCTTTCCATGACCTTACCAAGGCAGCTTGCCAGGGCAATAGGGCGGTACGAAGCCAGGTCAAGGGGAGATTTACCAGGCTTTAGCAATGGAACGAGACGGCCTATGATAATGTGTTGCACGAGGCTGTGCTAGATGCCCTAGAGCACTTTGGACTCGGTGGCCGAACTTACAAATGGACACGCAGCTTCTTGTCCGGAAGATCATTCTTTGTAATTACAGAAGACGGCCCAACATCGCAGCACACCATTCAACGCGGTGTTCCTCAAGGTGGGGTGCCAAGCCCAACCCTTTTCAACCTCGCTATAATCAGGCTCATACACATTTTACCGAAGACTGTCTGTGTATCCATTTACGCCAATGACATCATGGGCTTCGGGTGTCAATCGACCTCAGCTGCGAGCACGACTTCAAAAAGCGGCCAATGTGACGAGAGCCTACCTCTGAAAGCAAGGACTGAACATTTCTAGTGACAAGTGCGCGGTGGTTGCATTTACTCGCAAACACATGTCCCGATATCCTATCACCATCAATGGAAAGCCGATACCTTACTCCAGAAATCACAAATTTCTTGGCACGGCCATCGACAGGGACATGTCATGGAGCGCACGTGTCTTTCTTAAAGAAACTCACCGCCATCGCCCACATTTTGAGATTTCTCGCTGTAAAGTCGTGGGGCATATCGGTCAGAGGAAGGCTGCAGCTGTACCAGGCGCTTTTCCTGGGAGTTTTGCGTTACAGCTTGCCAGCGATATCCAGTACATGCTTCACTAACCTTTGGGCGATCCAGGGAATCCAAGCGCAGGCTCTCCGCACCTGTCTTGGTTTGCCGCGATGTGCAACAGTGGGAACAATATAGGCCCCGAGGACATACCGTGGCGCCACCTAGGAGTGACGTCACTTGTAGGACTCTCTCTTCTCCATTTACCCCTTCCTCAAATGAAGAGCACCGACAATTTGCTCTCTGTTGTAAGGGAGGCCAGACTGCGGACCGGTGACGATGAAAAGGGACGTTTATTAGATGCGACACTGAGAGGAGCATCTCTTGCCGGCGGCCCTGTCCTTCCTGCGTCGTCGTTGTCCGCGTCCGCACAGCTGCGTCTCTCCTCCGCTCACCCCCTCTCCTCTCGCCGTGATAGCGCGCCCTCTCCCCCAACATCTGTGGCGCGCGCAGTGCGGGCGCTCTCTCACTCCGCCGGTGGGTGGCGCTTCGCGCGGCGCAAGCGCGCTGCCCCTCTCCGGCCGGCCTCTCAGTCGACGGTCGTCCGCGCTACGCTTGCTCTCTCTCTCTCGCATTACCCGACGATTGCTCACGCAATTCGAGTAATCGACCCAACGGAAACGCACAATGGAACCCCCTTCAGCGTCGCATCACACCAGGGTTCCCGCGAGGGGACGTGGGCGTAATTTTTTCTTTGCTACATCTTAACGAACGAGGCCCCAGGCCTTTCGTCGTCCGGACGAGCGTTCCGTGGACAGCCGTTCTCTACCGCTGCCCAAAGACGACTCCCCGTTTATCTCTCCTCCGGAGGTCTCGAGTCGCGCACACCGCCACGGCCGCACAGTTCCGAGAAGCCGGCTTCCGGTCTCCGCTGAAGCCGCGACCCGCTGTCCCCCTGATTTCGTCGGGGAGCACACGTGTTCCTATCCTAAAAGCGGCAATGAGCTTTAATTACTACACTAAAAAAGCGCCGACCCGCCGGGGATCACTGAACAGCCGAAAAATGACGGAAACTGCCGTGGTTTGTAGCGAGCTTTCTCCCGATTGCGGCTTTGAACACTGAATAAAAAGAAACAGGGAAAAGTCAGAAAGCTCCAATTTCGGGAATCCAGTTTAAAAGTAAGCAGTTTAAACCGCTTCCGTTGGTGACGACATGAGTCGACGCATGCCTGCATTTGTGGGAAGCCGAAAATGTAAAGGCATTTCACTGCTCCCACATTATTTACAAGAGCTTGCTTTTTTTTTTTCATTTCAAAGGCAATACCAAGTTTCTGAATTTTAACCATGGTGCAGATATAAACCGACACATCCAAACGGGTCTTTTACGTGCAGCTATAGTTAAATCCAATTTTAGCGACATAGGTTTTAATAAATAAAGCTGTCGTGTCGGAATTAATCAAAGGAGCCATGAAAAGAAGACACAAGTTTGGTCCATTAAAAACATTGCCTCGTTATAATCATACTGACACCACTTTTAACGTAAACTTCGCTCAAATAAGCTATATAATTAGGAAAAAAGGGAATGGCCATGCGACCCACTAGCTCATTTCCCACAACAGAAGCTATGATGTCATACCAGCCAGCTCTGCGATTGGCGGAGGCTGGCAAATGCAAACGCAAATTAGGCGGAGCTTATAAGCTTGCTGAACGAGCTATTTGCGCTTAAATTTACGGCACATTCGTTTTAAAGCCGTAAGAATGGTTGGAAAATCAGTGGAAGTTACGAAAGCACACGTAAACATAGAAGTACCGATGTGTACTGCTATTGTTACGGCGTGCACTATGCTTGGCTTAGCTTCACAGGACTGCGGGGCTTTGGGGTAGTTTTAGACGACACTGACAGATTGACGCAAGCAACGGTGTCTTACGTGACCATATTTGTTGAGCGAGCAGTATGCTTCACGAAGCGAATATTTTCTCCCTGAACAAAAACAAGCCACGTTTAAATACGGCCAAAAACAAACCAAAGGCAGGAAACGGCTTACCACGGTATGGTGGCGCCATCTAGGTCCACTAACGGTAAACAAGGCTTCCCAATCAGCAGCAGAGCGGTCGGTTACTGTGATGTCATTGCAGACCACGAAAACGCAAGATTTGGCGGGAAAATCAAAATTTCGACTTAAATTAATTTCTCAGTGAATAAAGCATCGTTTGCATTCGGACAAGCGCTGAGGGCGCTATAAAAGACGAAATCTTTCGAATACCACAAACTTGTATTTTGTCTTCATGGCTCCTTTAAGGCTTTAATTGCAAGTGAGGTTGCGAATTGAATGATTAACTTGTTCAGTACAGTCAACATATCAAACCCCACTAGATTTGTGCAATATGACTATAGCAGGATTATAGGATTACAGTCGAGTCCACTTATAACGATACCGTTTATAACAATATACTGGATATAACGATGAACAGCTACGGCACCGTCAACTTTTGTATTCTTTCTATGGTAAAATAAACCGCTTATTACAATGCTCCAGTGCCACATTATCGGATATAACTATTGAATCCGGTGATATTGTGCACCAAAAGTGCAACAATGACGACTCCAGTGGCGTGGTTGCACAGCCTACTCAGGTAGTGTCTTCGTAGGAGGTCCAATTATGCGACACAGACCCTTGGTGTCTTTGTTTCCGCTAAGGACATTTACCTCAGCTAGGCGAAGCACCTATAGATGCTCTTGGAAAAGATTTGCGCTAGCTTCACACCCGGCAAACAAAGTTGACCGACTGTGGCTTCCTTTCCGCAAATTAGTGGTAGTACCACCTTGCTGGCATGCGAATAAAATGTTTTTAGCTCTGTTCTGTCGTTTTATTTTGCAACCTGTTTATAACAAATATCAGTTATAACAATGGGATTTCCTTGGCACTTGGATATTGTTATAAGTGTACTAGACTGTATACCTTATACTGAACGCAAATTTTCCGTTATGGCTGCGCTGCTGAACATTTGGGTTCGTCTTTGTCTAAAAGGTGCCTAGAACTGCAAGATCTGTTTGCACAATCTCGCGAAACGTCGCTTACAAAGACAATCCGCCTCTTTCACAACGCTACTGCACATGCGCATGGCCCTGGCGGAGGAGGCCGGAAACAGTCTGGCAGGGATCGGCCGGTCTACTCCGCGGTGATTCCACTGCTGTCTCCGGCTGTAACTGAGCCCGTGAAGTGAAAGCATGCGGCCGGGTTCGGCCCCCATCAAGAAAACAAAATGCAGTACGTTTTACAAATACAACTGTCAGGCAAACCATAACATGAAGGGTGAAATTTTTGTTTCTATCGACACACGCCAACCCCGAAACAAAAGTGAACAAAAAGGAGCTCTCCGCCACGGCACCATGCATGAACGCCCCATTCTGCGTCCCGTCGCAGCCACACCAGGCATTCACACCGCCGGTGACGATAACCTGCTGGCACGCCAAATCCAGAGATCGCCTTGTCATACGAACACACCGGCCGACCGAAAGTTGCCGTAGCACGACAGGCTCATTGACCAAGGCGGCCAGTAGACCCGATTAGATTCGGGCCGCGACGAATGTGCCTCTATTTTGTTAGTAATAAACTTCGTAAGGTCATTGAAGCGAATGTACCTTCACACTATCAGAGTCTTTCAAAGCATTGAAGGACTCTGACACTATGTATGCAATCCATATGTCAAGGTTAGCAACGTTCCGCTGACTTCGCTTAACCGAAGCTCCATATACGTACACATCTGGCACGCTTGAAGAAAATGTAAGGCATATTAAGCCCAGAGGAAGAGTTACTCAACTTCATCTAGGAAACGGGGAATCAAAATCAACCAATGTTTCTGTTGTAAAGCGCGAAACTGAAATACGAAGAGCACATTTTTTTTCAACTGGATGTTTCGTGGACTTAAACAAGTGCATTATCCCGCAACGGCCTCTGATAATTGCATTCAGAGATAAAATCCGCAAGCACAGGTAGCCATGCAACTGCTTACGGCAGGCAATGCCGTACAAATCAATTTTTTTATCGTGTTCAGTGCACGTCTTGCGTCACGCGCAACGTAAACGAACAGCCAACGTGAGAGCAACGTCCACACTAGGAAGGGTTCATCCCTCCGCCGCCAGGCACCGACTGTGTTCAATCTCGGAGCTAATAACAAGAAGCTGCGAGGTTGCAGAGGGAGAGGCGCCGTCTCCCTTTCAAGCAATCGGTTTGTCACGAGGACACAGGTGGCAAGGCGGCAGTCGGTGCAGTGGCGGTGCGGTGAGTGGTGGCATCACTCCTTCACTTCAAGGTCAAACGGTCACACACGGCTAAACTCGCTCAACTGGACCAGTAAAGCCTTTGCCTTAAAAGAGACCAAGCGGAAACAGACAGAGAAGACCTGAAGAGGGGAGGGTGACGGGAGGAACAGCCATGGGAGTAGTGGGAAAGCAGGGGAGGGCCTTACGTGGCAGGGACTGCAGAAACTCTTTCAACATCATTTGCAGCAAAACATGCAAACATGCAGCCAATTATTTAATTGGTGTACAGTATGCGCCCACAACGACAGACGCTTCTAGACACTTTCCGTCAAAATGGCTTTGTGCCAGACGCTGCATGCCCTGCTTCATCTGAGCGGTTCACATCATGAAAGGCGAGTGGTGCGAAGTCTACTCCTTAACTTTATCCACAATACGACATGTACAAGTGACCAAAAACGGCCGCTTCAGCACCTGTTGCACGATGCTAGGGTGATGCAATGGCCGGTAAGACCTGCAAGGCTAATCCTACTGGCAGTTCTGTACGCTGCATCAACAGTTACGGGCGGACCCTGTGAACAGTTAAATATTGAACAAGCAGCAAGTGCTTGCTGCGCCGTTATCGTCAATCATCTGTTAGGCCTACCACCGTCAATCACCCTGATTACACACGTTGTGCATTTTAGCAACACCAAATGAACAATCACGCTTTTTGCAGCATTGGCTCTTTGTAGATGTCGGGCTGTCGTCAATCATGTCTGCGCCAATATCACCATCATCAGTCGCCAAGTTTTCATGGGGCGTGCTCACCCAACTGTCAACCTGTGAAGGCTGCTTTGAAGCAACTGCTGCAGAAAAGTTAACTAAACAAGGTTAAAGCGAGGGAAATTAACAGCCTTGTCTGATAATGAAAATAATCTATTACAATTATAACCAAAGTTGCGCAGGAGGAGGCAGAAGCTGCAAAAAAAGCCAACACTGATTAATCATTACATTCCTCTAATCGTCGGCCAATTTTTACTGCTCATTAAAAAAATAGCCAGAAACATATTTAAAAATGCTGCTATTGTTTTTTTTAAATAAAACAGAACAAAAAAATTGGCAGATGAATATTCTTTGAAGTGATAATGCAAAATGCAGCCCAGCTGTGCTGATGTTGAGACGTTGCAGAAATGAGGCGGTTAGGATTTGATGATGGTACGATGATGTGGTAATATGAAATTTTCTACAAATTTTGCATCTCTAACATCGACCAGTGGGTCTCAATAAGCCACCATCGTGTACCGCCCACTGGATCAGATTGTGTGCCGCTCGTTCGAATGACCGTGGCCGAAGCCATTACTTCTGTGAAGGGGATCAGCTCAACCCTCTCAACCCGCACTTATTGAACATCTGGCAATAGTGGAGTGGGGTGGTGGTGTGCGGATGCACCAGCCAGCTGCTGAACCCGTTCGCACCAACACGGCTCAAACCTTGTGGCCTTTGTGACGACAACATAAGTGTTTCGTTGATAGTACTGCTCATCGTAGAACATGGTCGTCCCAAAACCTTGTTCCTGATTGCCTTTCCTCTCTGCTCTGGAGGACTTCCTGACCTTGCAATGCAGTTTTGGTTGGCAAACTCTGAACATGGCAGCCAACTTTACTAGGGAAGGGGCCAATAAAGCCTCCTTAGTTCTCGTACAACATTTTGATCTCGTAGAGCTAATGTTATGAGTGCCGATCATGATTTTACAACAAAAGCTGTTTGAAGGTCACACACCATCACAGAAGACTAACACAGCAAAAGGGCGCAAATGTGCTGCCCTTCAAGGGGATGGGAATGGCCCACAGTGCAGTGGTGGACTAGAGGAGCGAAACTTGGGTGGGTTGGGACAGAAACGAGACAAGGCACAGCGGCAGTGTTTTGGCAGATTGAGAGGATCTGAGAACAGTTGGGCACACTGCACTGGGGAAAGGTTGAATTCAAGGGTGCAACAGCTGCGCCAATTGCACCATTTTGATAAAATTTAATATTTTTGAGCCAAGCTGCGCCAAAACCATGAAATTCGTTTAAATTGAGCCACGTTGTGCCAAAATGCCCATCGAGGCGCAAAATTTCTTAGTTTTGCTAACTCTAGTGAAGAATAAAGGACGCATTGGAAACCAGAGTTTCCAATGCCATTCAATCCAATTCAATCCAGGTGCGCAAGCAGCCATGAATACACAGAGGCCTGCTAATGCTTCCTCTGGTTCACTGTACAGGTGCCGTCATAAGTATATGAAACAAGGATTTGTGAATATCACAAAATCTTTGCCTTACTGGCTTAATGACTGCAGCCATTACCGGCTTACACAAATTTTTTCTATTAGGGAGGGCTCCTTTAAACGCACACCAATGCAGCCAGACAGTTTCCGGAAGAAGAAATTCCTGCACATTTACAGGACCGTGTTCCAATTCCTTTTGATGGCAACTGTACCTATGCCAAAACTAAAGTTGCTCTAAAGTGTGAGGCGAGTTTAGGTAGTTTTGGCAGAGGTACATTTTCAGCATTGGTACACCTGTACTGTTATGCAGGGGCTTGTCCAGAATTTGGATTTTGAGGAGATGTCGAATACCTGCTGTAATCATGGGAAAAGGGCAGAGGCGTGATAGTGCGGCCAACAACCCAGCCTCGATGAGCATTTTCAGCTATCTGATCGGAAGAGCGCGTGGCATATCCCTGTTGGTTCTGCTGTAAACGTACTGCACGTGGTTGATGGGCGACAGCCGGAATGTGGGGTTCGCTGCCGCCTTCTTGTGCATGACCACCAAGTGCACCGCGCAGGCGTGGAGTGTGGGTCGCTTGCACTAATTGAAGCAGCTAACGAGCAAAACGGGTGCAAACAATTCTCCCATGCCTGGCAAATGCACTGGTACAGCACATACAGCAAACGCCCCCATGGTGACGGCGTGAGCTCTGAGGCGATGCGCTACCTGCGCGAAACTAGCAAGCAATTGGAAGCATTGATGTCATACCAAAAACATCTGCATTAGTCATGTATCTGATGATAGTTAGCTTTTGGTGATATTAAAAACAGTTTTTGCTGCTGAGGTGGAAGAGCTATTTGTTGTGCAATTACGTTAGGGCCGGTAATTTATGTGTAATGGCAATTTGGAGTACAAATACTAAAAGTGCCGTTGGGTGTTTTTACACCATTCTCTTTCGTTTCGTTTTTATTTCGTTGCTTTATCTTGTAAATACTCTGAGCATTTAGATACTCCTGTTTAGCAGATTCACACATATACAGCACTCCTGAAGGCTTTCTGCAGAATTCATTGGTCACATTGGCAGGGCCTTGTCTGCTGAAGCTAAAGCATGTCTGAACTGATTTTAAATTGTTTGCGCATCTTTTGTATTAACTGCTCCAAACTGGGGTTTGGTGCTCCAAAACAAAGGTATCTTTTTCCTGTGGCCTGCTCCAAATTTGGATTTTCCTGCTCCAAAACCAATATTTTCTAGCTCCAAAAATTTCTCCAAATCTAATTTGGGCTGTTGCACCCCTGGTTGATGAAAAGGCAAAGACAATGAGCAAAGTGCATCTCCAGTGCAGTGCAGGCTGGTGGAGCGGAGCAAGCAGAGAAGTGCACTCGTATTCCATGCTGATTGGCAATCCAGCCATGGTCCTAAAATTATCACACTCCCTTGTTCACTGCCATCCAGGCGCGACCGTTTTCTTTTTTTAAACAACCGCGGAACATGAAATTTTTCAGAACAAAAAAAGATCAGGCATGCCCTGGTAATGCTTCATTGGGAGTGGATGGCAAAGAGCAGGTGACACTGCATTAGCGCGAGTCTTCAACGTCTTTTGCCTTGTGCTTGTGCTTGTGCTTGCTCTTGTGGTGATGAGACCGGTGATGCTTCTTGTGCTCCTGCTGTTCAGGTGACCTTCAAAGACAAAAGAAAAAGAAAAACGTTCCATGTGAACACAGAATCGGCAATCACTTTGTGTTGAACACAAAAATAAACCATGTGCTTCATAGCAGGCTCCACCTAAGGACGGAAATATGTGGTCAGATTTTTTGTATGCATGGAGAGAGAGAGAGAGAGAAATAACTTTATTGCGTGATAGCCAGTTATCCTAGACGTCGGCCAAGAGCCTTTGGGCTCTGGCAGCGTCTTCAGCCAGCTTAATGGCCCAGACTTGATCCACTGGGTCCGAGCTGAGCAATATGGTTCCCCATTGCTGTACACTAGCGATTTTGCGACCTAACGTCGCCTGTGGACAGGCCCACAGCATGTGTGCTAGGTCTGCCCTCTCCTTACACCGGTGCACTTTTCAGAATATTGCCCAGGGTAGTAGTGGCTGTACGCTACCCTACCGGGTTGGGGTACAAGTTTGTTTGCAGAGGTCGCCAAGCCACGGATTGAAATTTGCTTAGTGTAGGATGAGCTGGGGGGAAGTGGGCCCGCTCTCGCCTGTAGTGATGAGTAATGTCTCTGAAGGACGCGAGCCGATCCCTGCCCGAACAGCGAAGCGAATGAGCGCTGTGGTCATCACCAGCTCGGATTGAAAATCATCGAGCGGTGTTGTGCACGTATTCGTTCCCGGCCAAGCCGGAGTGTGCAGGGGCCCATATTACCGTATTTACTCGCGTAATGAACCCTACCCCCACTTGTCTTCTTGAGAATTTATTTTTGTCACTTTTAATAAAAAATTCAGCGGGAATATGTTTTTATCTCAGCATGGTTGCTGATCCCTTAGACCATCATAGTAATTTGTACGCGCGGAAATGCTAAAAACGCATTCCACCAAAAAGAAATCTATACAGTAGCAAGAGACGTGAGCACGAATGCCGTGGCTCACAATTTAAAAATTGCGCGCTTGCGGAGCGCCACCTTCTGAACGCAAAACGAACCTTCTTGAGCCGTAAAAACGTTCCTATGTGCGAACAAAGCGCAAAACGTACTCCGCACTCGTTCCCTGCTCTTTGTTGTTATGGCTGGCTCTGGCGGCGTGCGACCAAAACACTAACGTACTCCGCACTCCTCTGATCTTGAGGTTCCGCGACTTCATCATTACGCTTGTGGTTTTGTTGTTCAGCTGTGTTCCGACCTTTTTTTGTGATCCTAGTGCGCGCCGTACAATGGGCCATCACATGAACAACACATGAACATGAACAACACAGCCGGATTTAAACTGAAGGTGGTGGAGCGTGCGTTGATGCACTAGGAAACCGTGCGGCTGGGCGGCACTTCGTGTACGCTACGGGCGAAAACGAGGTTTTTGGGCGGGGAACAGGGATCGCCGTCTGTTTTGTGGGTCCAAAGAAGGGAAGTTTCCCAGTGTCGAAAAAGAGTTTTGGAGTGCCTTGATAGCACACAAGACGGTGCGCTGTGGGCCGACAACAAATGAGAGGCGGCAAGCGACTTTACTAAGGAGGATAGCTCCATGGCGAGTAGGGACCCACTAGCATGTTGCGAATAAAAAAGAAATTTGATTGCATAATTACCTACTTTTTTTACGAAAACGGCAAGGCTCTGACAGTGCTTCTCTTAGCAACTTTATTGTATGAAATTTCAACCTTTAAAACTGTTGCAATTTTTTCCCGCATAATGAACCCTCCCCCCAAATTCATGCCGAATTTTCTGAAAAAAAAAGTGAGTTTATTACGTGAATAAATACCGTATTTACTCGCGTAATCCTCGCACCCCTAATGTGAGCCACCAAAACTTGGATTTTTTGGTTCCTCGCATAATCCTCGCACCCCCAACTTTGCAGCGGCGAAAGTTGCCTGCTCGCGAAACCCGCATGGTGCACGCGCTCTCCAACGCGCGCCCTCCCCCACCGCCTCTCCGTTCGGCGGAGAGCGCTGTGTATCCAAGGCCATCCAGGCGCCCCAACAGCCTGCATGGCTACTCCCTAACAGGCGCCCTAACACGCTACTCGCACTGTACTTGAGCCGGTTTCGCGTGCGCGCAACTAGACTGCGTTCGCGCAGCCCGCTGTCGTGTCGTCGTGTCGCCGTCGTGGTCCCGTCGTTGAGCAGCAGCAGTCAGTGAGTCACTCGCGTCAGTGGTGGATATCCCGCTGCCATTTTGAGAACTTTTTGATCTCTTTGTTTTGTGCTTGGTGTCGCTTCGCCATGGGGAAGAACGCCAGCTACATTGCCGCTTTCAAATTGAAAGCGATAGAGTACGCGATCGAACACGGCAGCCGCGCCGCAGGCAGGCACTTCGGCGTCACCATCTTCAACGTGCGTTACTGGAGTAGGGCACGCACGTGACGCCGACGAGATAGGGCGCGCGCCAGAAAGCAAAGGCGGCAATTTCATGAACGCTGATCGACGGGAGACTGTTTACGTTGTAAGTAATAAAATAAAAAGAAATAGCTGCTGTTGGCAACACTGAGCTTACATATACAAAAAACGACCGCTACATTTAGCGGGACTGGCAGAAGGCAAATTGGCAACACTGTGCACCGATTTTTTTTTTCCCGCATAATTCTCGCACCCCTTTCTTCGCATTGACTTTTCCGAAAAAAAAAGTGCGAGGATTATGCAAGTAAATACGGTACGGTAGATATACCGTATTTACACGTTTGTAGGTCAACCCTTTTTTTCCAAATTTAACAATCCAATGTTGAGCGGTTGACTTAAAATCAAATTGAACTGTGTACCACTAGTAATGGAAAGAGAAACGAGAAATAAGGGGTGCTACGAGGTGGGGACAGCTTTGCACCCTCATTTCCATGGTTATGGTAGAAGCATAGCGTGTTAATTTACCATTGCATACATTTTGGCTTCAATAAAGGTGATGTCGACTTTGAAAGTTGACGTTCCTGATTTGTGCCCTTTGTCCAGCGTACTCAGAGCGACTACCCTCCCACCATTGCGTTCGGAAGTGTACTGAAGTGCATTGAATCAAGGGATTCACTAATACTTATTCCGTTTATTAGAGACAAACAAAACTCTTCTTGAATGCGAGTAACGTACTCACGAATAAAAGGAAATCACGAGCAGCTGCTTCCGTCAGCCACCGTGTTTGTTTTGGTATAACACGTCAGTTGCGGCAGGGGCAGCTGCCATTTGCTTCGATGGTTGTCATCTCGCAGCGAATGTGTTCTCATGATTGGGAATAAAGTTTCCCACTCCCAGCGCATGGTTATTCCGCGTGTTTATACAAAAGCTTTTCTTTTTTAACATCTATAGAGCGCACCACGAGTGCACGGCTCTTGTGGGGGCATTGATCATTGATCGAAGAGCCGTCGTATGGGGGGTATCGGTGGTTGACGGAAGAGCTTCTCTTTGTAATACAATTTTTTATATTTTTTTTGAGAGAGAGAGAGATTCAATTTGAGAGATGTAGGGGTCGACCTACATTTGAGTCGACTTACAATCGTGATAAACGGTATCTTGGTGAACCGCTGAACATTGTGAACCCCAGTCCTGAGAATTGCGGACGCCTCTGGGGAGATGCACCCACTTGTGCAATTTATAATAGCAGGCTTTGAGTCACTCACCACGTATTTGATTTTTGCGGAGGCCGTCATTGCCAAGGCAATGGCCACCTCTTCACCCACTTCCAGATCGCTCGTGCGGACCGACCCGGAGCTTATGGAATCACCCAGCCGAGTGACTACCACCAGGGCCATGGCATCGCAACCAAGGTAATCGGCCGCGTCCACATAAACCACGTCCTCCAAATTTTGTGCAGGGCTTTCGCCCTTGCCTGTCTGCGCTCCAGATTGTGGACCAGGTGCTGGCTGTAACTAAGTCGCTCCCGTTGAGCTAGCCTTTGAGCCTTTATTAGTTCACTGAGGGTGTTGTGAAGCCCCAGTGCGTCGAAATTCTCGGTCGGAGCAGTGATCGGGATGCCTAGGGCCTGCTTGTAGATCCGTCTAATGAGAGTGTCAATTTTTAGTTTGTCTTTTTTTCTGGTGCAAAAATGGTCTCAGAGTTATGCCCATTGGCCTGTATTCAGAGACCAAAAACCCGTATACTGGACACTGTGGGGATGGGTTGCATTCCATTTGTGAAGACCTCCGAGGTGTTTGGGTCTGTACGTCTTCCCCTAGTAGCTAGTAGTAGGCCTGTAGAGCAACAGTTCTGATTTTTGCGGGGAGCAGCTGAGGCCCCGAGGACTTACATACCGCTTGACCGCCTCAATGCCCTGTTGTAAGATTTCCTGAATGTGCCCGTCACTGCCTCCGCTGACCCAAAGCGTGACAGCGTCCACATAGAGGCTGTGTTGCAGGCCATGGATCTGTTCTAGTATTTCGGAAAGCCCCATCATGGCTACATTAAAGAGAAATGGGAACAGGACTGAACCCTGTGGAGTCCCCCTGCTCCCGAGCTCGACGAAATGCAAATTGAGTCCCCCTACTGCCAGAGTAGCTGTGCGTTCACAGAGAAAGTTACTAACGTAGGTAAAGTCTACGCCCGTTTCAACGGACCCTCTGAATCCTGAAAAAAATGTCCGCTGTAGCCAAAGTATGCCATATCCGACCGGGGGGGATGAGCCTTAAAGTGGGAGCACTGGCACTTGCAAAAGGCCTAGCGCGTGCGGTCAAGCGTGTAAAGACGCATGATAAGCTGAGCAAATAAAGCAAGAATATAACTAGGCGCAATTATTAACCAGTTATAAAACATCAGTCGTGGCCATCTGAATTAGCTAGGCTCTTTTAAATCCCTCTACGACGAGGCAGGTTTTCCCGAAACCGTTCGTCAATCAAACCGGATCGCTGCCTGACGCTCACCCGAGGCAGCTTCCACATTTTTAACGATTTTAGTCTGGTCACTGAAACAGCTGTAATGAAATAATCTGATGACGGACAGTTGTGAAATCGAAAGTTAGACCAGTTGGACTGCGCATGGTTACTGGCAGATTGCACGCAATGGATTGGAAACAACCCCCCCCCCCTACTTGAGGCATTTCTTACCTTTTTCACCGAACGGAACGGGAACGATGCATGCGTGGGAATAATAACGACCGAACTTCACTGAACCAGTTTTTTATTACATGAAAAAACTGACGAGGGCAGCCTCGCCTCCCAGTGCACAGCTTTGAGTATTCGATAGCCCTGTTTTCAATCTCACCGGAGTCGCGTTTATCGGCAGCGGCCTTGTTCTTGACAGTAGAGCGGACCATCTGCTTAGACAGGCCTGTACTTCTGGCGATGTCGGCCTGTTTTTCCTCATGTTCGATAGCGTTAATTACGCTTAATTTATCCGACAGTGAAATCAGCTACCCTGCCGCTTATGCCGCTGGTCGCACAAAAAAAAAAAAAAAAAAAAAGCCACTGGCATTGGCTTGGCTTGGCTGCGCAACAACCCGGCTGCCAGCAATGTTGCCAGACATAACAGTTTTCTCGCCAAAATAAACAAAAAAAAAGCATATTGGGTGCCGGCCCCACGGAAGTCCGCTATAAACATTCAGTTGAAACAATTTTCGCCTAAAATTTGGTCTGTTGTAGCCGATAGTCTGCTCTAGCCGGGTCCGTTATGAGCGTAGTCGACCCCATTTAAAATGCATGGGGACCAGACAAACCAACAGAAATAGTCTGTTGTAACCGAAAGTTCGTTGTTGCCGGATCCACTGTAACGAGCGTAGACTGTAGTTGTATACGCATTTATAAAGGCCAAGCCTGCCCAGATTGTGAAGGACTGCTGTGCGCTTAACGTTGTCAAATGTCTTAGTTAAATCCAATGCTAATATGGCCCTGGTATCTAAAGTGGAACAGCGTTCCCCATCAATGACGTCATGCTTGAGACGAAGCATGATGTCCTGTGTTGAGAGTTTTGGGTGGAACCCGATCATGGAGTGAGGAAAGAGACCATTTTCTTCCATGTAGATGGTGATTCAATTTAGGACAGTGTGTTCCAATAGTTTCCCTACGCATGAAGCGAGGGAAATAGGTCTAAGGTTTTCGATCTGTAGTTTTTTGCCTGGCTTTGGTATCATGACGACCTTGGTCGTTTTCCACCAAGCCGGTAGTCGCCCAGTCTCCCAACATACGTTCATGTATTGTGTGAGGGCTTCAACGGACTTGTCATCTAGGTTTCTCAGCATTTTATTTGTAATACCATCAGGTCCAGGAAGTGCACAATGCTAAGACAGCACCCCTAACTTCACTTACAGTGATGGAATAGTCAAGGAGGGCATTGTCATTGCCCCTGAAGGGAGGAAGTGAGTTCAAATTATAATTTTTGTTGGATCTGTATTTTTACCCAACATTTCTTTTTATGTTGGGGTCAGAGTTGCAAAACTGTGACCCCAACATGAAGAAAACCGACGTTGGGGTCACTCTTGGAAAAATAATAGCATCACGAATGTATGGCTGCTGGAAACAAGAAGTAAGGTAAACCGAATAGAAATCAAACATGTTGAAAGGTTTTTCCTTTTTGTTTAGGCTTTGTGTGTCTTTAATCCATGTGAAACTAAGAAACACAACCCAGACAAGTGAGACTTGTCATCACCAATAAGTATGCAAGCTAGGATGGGCCGTTTGAAGCTAATAAAAAGCTAAAGCATCCAAAGGAAGCTAAATTTTGCCACTGAACATTTTTAACGCCACACCATTGCAAAGGCTGATGGATGCCTTTTTTTTTATCAGCAAGTAACTTCATTCTTGCTGCCACATAGAAACTACTAACAGGGCAAAATCATCATGAACTAGTGCAGCCTGACCTTCATTACTTTCTCTAGAGGACCACTGTGAACCAACCCGACGCTGGCATCTTAAGCGGTAACCACACGCACGTGCCTGCGCGCTCGGTTCTAGCACATGCGTTCTGGTGTCGACGAGGGTGAGGGCAAGCACCCACACGGAGGCAACGGAGGTGCATGAAAACACTGCTAATGAAAACACTGCTACAATGTCATCGCAACACACATAAACGTCAGCTTTTCATCTTACAGCAAAGTAACATTACCTTAGCTTCGAACTAAAACACAGCTGCATCGCCGCTTCGCTAAGCACACCCGACGGCGGAGAGCCATGTTTGTTTCCGGCTGACGGGTTGACGAAGTTTGATCGCGTGCGTTATTATTCGCCGATAGCGTATTTTGCTGATGTGACAAGGAGGAAGTGCATGCACCGAAAAAAACTTTTGCAGCTAACAAAGCAACTACGCCGATTTATCACAACGAGGAAACGGGCAGCGGCAGCGACGTTGTTGTCTGCAGCCACCGGCGGATTCCCCCACTGCCGCGGCCACCGCCACCCGCCCTGCCCGTTAAATGGAAGCGCAGCGAGCAGCGGCTCTGATTGGTCTCGGCCGGTAGGCACGCAGGAGAGCGCGCCAAATATCTGGCCATGCCAGACCTTCGAGAACGCGACGACTTCGCCTCGTGCCCTGTCTCCGGCCGTCACGAGATGACGCACGGGAGGCTGAGCGCGTGGAATCGAGTGCCCAAGCGCGTGCGTGTGGTTACCGCTTTAGGGATGTCTTGGGAAGGGCCCCTCTAGTATTAACAGCAAAAACCCTCCAAGTCCCTGAAAATACCAAGGCCAATTTGATCTTTCGAAAACATGCGGTAAGCACTGCCTTGGTGAACTATACTACAGCAAGCTCTATCCTGGCGCATTTAGGGGGGGGGGGGGGGGGGGAAGAAATGAAAGGAAAGGTTGGCAGGTGTAAGCACTGCTCTGAACAATACGGCTACGAACTGCTGGAAGCATTGTAAACCTTCCAGGGAGAAATCCTATGCACAGATGAACCTTTGCAGAGATGTACCAGAGATGAACGTTGGGCCAGCCGGGTCACAGGGAACGTGGGCAATAACAAAGGTCAACAGGACAGGAAATTTTATCCCCAGGAATACTGGACTCCCACCAAAAATTTACCATTCAGCTCAACTAATTACACCACCCAGACACATGCAAAAAAATGTGCTAGATGGTCCGAACACTCCCAAGTAACCATCAGCAGCTTTACTGCGGCAAAATTGAAAATGTCAGGTCATGCACAGCTGTATAACCTGTTTTAAGAGCAACAAGGGTGTGATATAGCGCTTTATGCTTACTGGCTGGCAACGAAACATTGTGTGTGTGGTCCCTGATTCAAGATTCTAGTGACTCTGGTGTGCCTGTGAGCCTTTGCACAATCTCAGAAACAAGTGCAGCGCCTTTAGTACGAATACCAGTCGACCGAGCGCCATTAGATTTCTGAGGTGGGGGCACTTGTTGGGTAGTGCACTGAACTCTGAACTTGGTGTGAAATGGGAAATTGCTGGCCCTTGCCCCCCTCGGGGCCCACTTGATGTGGAGTTTAATGTTCACTTTGTCACCTGTGAGGCAGATCACCAGAGTGGTAAGTAGCAAAAAATCTAAGACAAGTGGACAAATCCAAACCCATGCATACGACGAGAAGACCTGGCATCCTTCACAGAAGCAATAATAATGTTTCCGCATTCCCAAGAAAAGAGGAATATTTGCCTCCGCCCTTACTGTAGCTCTCCACGTGCTGTCAGCGGCCAAAGATACCAAATGTTTAGGCTACACAAAGTGTGGTGCACCTGTTACAGGTTATTGCAAGCCACACTCTACATGCTAAAATGCTGCATTGCGGCACACCATCACGTCGCACTTAACCAGTCCCCACAAGGCTTAGCAGCTCAGTGCAGTGTCTTGCCTTGCTCAAACTTGTTCAAATTTGCACCACACCCACTGCCAACTCACCAACTTGTAGCCACGCTTCGAACCAAGGGGCCTGACCTTGCGTGCAGGCAATAAGGAAAGGTGTAAGTAGCAAGCACAGACAACTGATGACTTGCAGTTAAATGCTGTGCAACACTTTGTGACTTTTTTTCCTACGTGCCAGCAGATATCGAGGTGTAAGGTTGTAAAGTACAATAGTTGAATTGAATTCGGGGGTCTATTGTACCGAATCTACAACCTGGGCTGCGAGTCACACCGCAGTGGAGGACTGGGGATTAATTTTGACACCTGGGGATCTTTAATGTGCACAGAAATGTCAACACATGGGTGTTTTCGCTTTTCACCTCCATCACAAAAGCAGCCACAGCAGCCAGGATGAAATCGACGTCCTTGGGCTCAGCAGCAGAACGCCTTAGCCACTGAGCCACTGCGGTGGGTCAAAGCATGCTCGTGAAAGTTCTCGCATGCGAACTGGATATTGGCACTTACAGGCAGCATTCCTATGGCGTGTTCAACTCCTACTTTACCTACCCTTCCCCATTCAAACAGGGCAGAAGGACAATGCCCCAAGCAAGGCTTTACACTGGTACCAAAAACCAAATAAGTTCAGGACTGCCCCAGCCTTTTAAAAAATTCCGCTTGTTTCAGATGAACCTGTAGCTCCTGAATTCCAAGTTGGAGCACTGTGACTTGCAGGTCGCGATGCTCATATGTAGTAATCTTTGTGACCACCCTTGTTTAATATTGCTGCACTGGCTCTAAGGAATAACTCTTTATCAGTACAGTACCTGCCTAAACATCGAAAGCTTCACAATCTAGGAGAAATTTGGGGCAACCTGGAGCAAAAAGCGTTTGCCCAAGCAAGTTGGAATGTTGCATGTTGTTAGCACCACTGACCTGCGCGCATGGCTCGAGTTGCTGGAATGCCTGCTTTCTTGGCGTAGACTGCTGACGCTGGGGCTACGGCTTCGCCTCCTCTTTGACACGGAAGACATCACCGACGACTCTCTGTGGCTCCTGCTGCTGCTGTCAGAAGTGTGAGGCTGCCTCCTGGCCTCGTCTCTCTCCGGAGGCCTACAGGGCAGGCGAAGGGATTGCGCGCACCGTCAGCGAGACACAACTGCCTGCCAACGAAAGCAGGGGCACTTTCCCAGCACGACATGAAGAGGCACAGAACGAAGAGGCCTCGCCAAAAACTACGACTTGAACTTGGAACATTGGCTTGTACAAATACTGTATTTCTGCACGTATAACCTGTCCTTGCATTTAACCAGCTCCCCCATGTTGCACCCGGAAAAAAGAAAAGAAAAAGAAAGAGACCCACGTACTGGCCACAACATTGACCACAGAATGGAACTTTTTGAAATGTATAAAGGAATAAGGTGTACTGTGCAATCACATTGTGTTTAATCAGATAACAAACATGAGAGAAATTATAAGCCTTTTTTTCCCCTACCAGTCTATATAGAATGCATTATTAAAAAAAAAAAGTACGGAGGCAAGAAAGCATACTGCTGTTCAGCAAACATATATACCAAGCTGATTACTTGCCGGTAGCAGCTAGGTCATCAGAAGCTCCCCTATCGCTTGTGCGGGGAGTGGTGCCTTTCATTTAATCATCTTCAACACTATAGCATCTAACCTTGAATAGGAAAACGCACTCACGATAAACATGGGATGACACGGGTTCAAGACTGAACTCTAAGACTTCACTTCATTTTTTCTTCTGACAATAAGCTGGCTAGGCTAGAGCAGGAAGAAGATTGCAATGATGGCTGGTGAAACTAGAGAATGCCCCACAATGTGGCCCACATTGTGGTAAAGCTGCACCCCACGGCAAAATTTGCATAGTACGCATAGTATGCACACCTCACCTTTACACTCAAGATTTGTCAGTTATTGGTGCATGTTATGCACAGGAAAATATGCGACATACTGTGAACTAAAGTTTATGCGCGTGTCATCAGGGTTCGCCATTTTGTGCTAGGCCATTTAACAGAGCAAGCTAAAACCACGCTCCACCAGATTTTGTCGAGAACCAGCCCAACCTGATTGATAGTGGGGTTTAACGTGCTAAAGCTACACCTAGGCTGTGAGGCACGCCGTGGTGGACAGCTCCGGTCCACCCGAAATCTCTAATGTGCATCGGAATCTCAACATACGGGCGTTTTCACTTTCCGCCTCCATCATAGAAGCAGCCACCGCTGTTAATGTTGAACCCGCATCCTTGAACTGAGCAGTACAATGACGTAAATCAGCTGAACCTCATTACAATAAGCTCAATTCAAAACTTCACTGGTCATTCTTAGCTTCCACAGGCATTATTCTTTTGTAGGATAACCCGAATATGTAGAAGGGCTTGAGTTCAGGCTAACTGGTATTCCATATTTGCAATTCCAGCGCATGAAAAAACACATTGACAGAAGAGACGAGGATAAGCTCTTCTTCTTGTCTCTTCTGTCGTTCGTGTATTTTAGATGCGACGCTGAGAGCATCTCTTGTCGGCGGCCCTGTTCTCCCTGCGTGCGTCCGTCGTCGTCGTCCGCACTCTCCTCCGCTCACCCCCTCTCCTTTCCGATAGCGAACACTCTCTCGCGAAGGGCATTAGATTGGATTTGATTGGATTGGCTTGGATTTGGATTGGATTAAAGTGGATTGTGTTGCGTCATAGCCGCGGCAGACGCACTGGTGCCGGCGCATGCCCAGGTGAGAGTGAACACTCTCTCTCAACATCTGCGAGTGTGTGGCCCAGCGCTCTCTCACTCCGCCGGTGGGCGGCGCTGCGCGCGGTGCTGCACATGTACAGTACTTTCTCTCTCCACGGTCTCCTCTCCTTCGGGCGCGCTGCGCATATAACCGGTGTGCTGCTCTCTGGCGGCCTCTCGGTCGACGGTTGCTCTCCGCTTGCGCTTGAACCCCCCCTCAGCGTCGCATCACACCAGGGTTCCCGCGAGGGGAGGTGGGCGTAATTTTTCTTTTGTGCACTAGAATTACAAATACCGAATATGTACATGAATAGCTATTCCAAGCTCAAGAGCACGAAGACATGAACAGGTCAAGCATAAAGATGTTTTGAGCAAAGGTTATGTGGCCAGGATTCCATGTATTTTCCATGCCCAAGAACAGAGACTCCCAAGGCTCCTAGTGCCTTTGAAGTGCAAGGCATTGGAAAATGAATGTCCCAGTGCGTGTCAACACCAAAGTTGCACACTATTTAAAACAGAATTTGGACCCCAAGCTTAAACGTAGCCTCACTGGGATATGTATCCTGAGTAGCTTAGTTAATAACAGGCACCATTCTCAAGAACAAAACACGACTTACACTTCAAGTTTATATGACTGATTCCTTGAATATGCAGCAAATTAGTTACCACTGGCACTATTTTCAAGAGCTACAGAGTCAAAATAAAAGTGTGCGCATGTATGTATGTGTGTCCCTTCTTTAGGGATGGCCGCCATCAACACTCAAGAAATAAAATTTCACCACACCACTCGGGCAAATACTGTGCCACCTCTATGTCAAGAGCCCACAGCTTCGCTGGTCATCCACCTTCACAGAGCCGGAATGGCTCATGATTGCTTTTTGTTTTTTAATTCCCCGGCCCTACTTGTGCCTACACTACTTCTAGTCCTGTCACCATATTCGTGTACTCAGCAGACACAGACAGCACAACATACCAGCTAGCCTACTTTATGGCTTTGCTAAAAATACGGATTATAAAAGCGTGAGCAGGCCCCCCTGCATGCCGATTCTCCACACTCGCCACCCGGGGCGCGTGGTTCGGAACTACGCTCGACGAGTCCATTCTTTTGTTCATGTCTTGAAATCTTGGGCGGCGAACGCGAGCACATAGAGCAGAAGAGGCAGCCCAGAAAGTGCAGGGCAGTCTGCTGGGCAGGATGCGGAACTTTTTAAGATAAGATCCGACTACACCTATGAATGCGATCAGTATGAATCGAAATCGCACAAACATAGATAACAAAAACTCATGGTGCTCTTCCACAAATTCACTGCATTACACTAGAGTTGCACCAGCTGGCATGCTACATTGAACACTAATACTGAACACCAGCAAACACTTAACACTGAACATCAGTGAAGGAAAGTTTGACATCCACCTGAATGCAGCCAAACGGCTACAAAGGAAAGCTATGACACGGGTCATTTCTTTTTTTTTCTCAACTGCGAAGTTTCTGAGAAAGCTGTTAGCTTTCCTTTGTAGTCGTTTGGCTACATTCAGGTGGGTGTCAAACTTTCCTTCATAGAAACTTACTCCACCTTGGGGCTTTCCCCTAAATCTGGTCGACTGAACGCCAGTGCAGTGAACAGAAAAACGCAATAGCTGAGGAGAATACAAGTAGGCCTTCTAGTTCTGTTTGGGGGGAAACAAAATTACTATTTCAACTGAGTGGTAGTCCTTTCAGTGTGCGTGTATGTGTGTGTGCATATGCATGCATGTGTGCACGCACGCAGGCACGCATGCAAATTGAGAGTTCAAGGAAAGCTAAACCTTGTAGTGGAATCTTCGCGCTGTTTTCCTTCAGAGTACCGTGCGGTGGAATCTCCAGTATCTCCATCTTCAGCCTGAAGCTGCTTCAAATAGTCAGTTTGATTTTCAATGACTTCCCTGAGAATCTGTCGAGAGAAAATAAATTGAATAAAGAAAGAAAAACAACAAAGCATAAATCCAGCACTTCAAGCACACAGCCTCATAATGAGCATAAAATGCATTAACCTAAACAGACATCTTCACTACTGCCGAGAAATATATTTGAAGTTTGCTGCACTAAAATGATCATGCCAGAGAAGTAATTTTTGAATGGGATACTATTAAAACATTATAGGGCCACAAATGTCATAACAGAAGATTTTTAATCGGATGTCAAGCAAGTATGGCACAGCCATGAATTGATTTTATCAGCAGCCCAAGCATTTAAATAAATACTTCTGCAATAAAAGGAGCCACTTTATATGCCCGGATGTTATGCTCATTTGTGATGTTTCCAATGTTCAATAATCCTCTCAGTCTTTAACTTTACTGTTTTCTCAAATTTTACAGAGAATTTAATGTATAAGCACAAGGAAATTATTGCATCTGATTTCTTCCTGAGTTCATTCATGATGGTTCGAACCATTGTGTGTGCCAACTTTTCCCTCACTGTTTGACTAGATGGCAAAACAAAACATTTGACAGACAACCACAAAAAGTGATCCAGCAGCTGTAGGCATGTATGAGGGACGACCCCGCACAATTGCTGCAAATTTTGATTTGGGATAAACCACAAGTGGGGACCAAATAAGTTTCGTACTGGCTTTTATAATGCTCCAAGCTAAATGGTTCAATTTGAGTTCACTTTCGAAGTAAAACAAGATGGGAAGGGGGGGGGGGGGGGGGGGGGCGTGTTCATAATGGATCAAAATCCAACACACCAAAAAAGCACTGCAACAAGCCTTGATACTGCAGCTTGACTTCTGGTAACACCAATGTTTTACTGGCTATTTAAAGGTCAAGATTTTAATGTGCAAGCCAAGAATTAAAAGCCAAACAGTAGGAGTTGCCGAAGGACTGCAATGAGCAGCTAAACGGGCATTCGAAGAAACATTTTGAAGAGTTGGGGGGAAGTGGGGATGCCACCCCTTCCTGGATAGCTTCAGTAGAGAACTTGTATAATTTTACAGAATTTCTGAGCAAAACTACAAACGTTTCAGTTTGATCAGCCTCCACATTGATCTTAACATCCCGAATAATTCTCAATGCACCGCGCGATGAAGTCCCAGAATCCCTTGCAGCCCCCTGCAAACGCCTACGAACGGCGATGTCCCCCACCTCTGTGTACGTCTTGCGGGTGATGTGCACGTTCTTTGCTCGGTACGACTGCCGCCGCCTCTTGTAGTCGCGCATCTGGGATTTCAACTCCAGCTGGCTTGGTGGGCGCTGCTCGTCTGCAAAGCACCACACATGTGGCCCTTGGTGCAAGGGTAGAAAACCCTAGGGCCGCAAAATCGCTCCAGTGCCGTCCGTTACATAAACCAGACAGGAGCAGTTGGGGGCCTCTGGGAGAGGCCTTTGCCCTCCAGTGGATTTAGATAGGATGCTGTAGTAATGGTTTTCACCCCTTTATCCACAGTGAAAGGCTGTGCACAAGCTTCAGTTAGAGCTAAGCATTGTTTCTAAAATTACTGTGAAGCACTACCTTTCTTTTCTTTAACCATAACGCAGTAAGTTAAAAACCAGAAAAAAAAGTTTAACCTAAAGCAGTAAGTTAAAAAGCAGATTACTACTGTTGCAAAGTTTATTACAAGGTCCGTGTTTTGATATTGTAAAAACCTGCCAATTTTTTTTCCCTCATTGTTTTTTTTTTTTTTTCAATACATGCATTTTCTTCTGTGCCCGCCGTCAAAGGGGTTTGAAGAAGTTGATTCCCAGCGGCCACACCTCCCAAAAAGAGGCCTTTTAAAACAAGTTGCGCCTCACACACGCATCCCATACCTGCAGTGGGCTTCTTCTCAAAGTCGACCTGCAGGTCCTCCAGCCTCACAGAGGATGTCTTGTTGGTCGCCTTGCCCCTCTCCACTACGTGGTCGTAGATGGCAAACCTCTCGGGAGGGGTCAGCTCGGAGAAGCAGCGCTCCATTGTCAGGGGCACGCCGCTCTTCACCTTCTGGCAAACCTCAGCTGTTCGCAGCACACAAGCAGTGTCGCTCCGTTAAGAAACCCCACAGCCTTGGCGCGGCAACAATGACGGGCCCAGCAGGAGTAGCGGCAACGCGCAGCTCTGTGTCCCAATGGACCACAGTGCAAACAACGTAGGGAGGGAAAGCAACTGGACGGAAAACGGTGCTGATACCGTCCACTTCCCCTCCACCTTGTTTGCACTGCAGTCTGCCGAAGATGGAGGGACACTAACTCATTCAGCCTTCCTAGTGCACACTATGGCTCACAAAGGAATGCGCTGAACCATGAACAGCTGAACACTTATATTGGTGCTTACATGTCGAAGCTACTCCTGGATCATGAGATGCACCCTAAGGGTAGGCTGCACATCAACTAAGGGCATTATAAACACATGAATGCTTCACAGGTTCATAAAAAACAAAAGCAGATTTTTTTTCCCTTGCCGCCATCAAGGAATGTAGCCCCCTGTAAGTACTGCACAAGCATGCTGTAGAAGCACTTCTAAAAGCATTGTTTTGCGCTGGCTTCAACTTAGATCCACTTTGGTTTGTGTCCCACACCAGCATGTTTTCAGACATAAAGCCTTCCAGTCCAACCATCCCCTTCAGCGCATCATTTAAACCTCGCACTGAGTTGATAACACACAGCATTTAGAACACCTTAAAATAAATTTTTGCAACAGCTATTGCCATGAATGTGTGAACCTGCACCATAGAAAAAGAGGATGGGTAGCCGAATATGCTGTTACCAAAGTAGTTTGGATGCCAACAGAAAAGACGCATCAAGTACAAAACCTGCCTTGGCAGGCTACTCAATCATTTAGGGAAAACAATTTTTGTCAAGAATAAAAGGATATCTTTAAGCGAGGATACGCAAGTCTTGCCACAAAGAACAGCATTAGAGTGGCCGCAGAAGAGGCAACGTAGGCTGAAAACAATCTGCAGAGTTAGTACAACCCACTTTAAATGTAGAAAGGCTCTCACAAATGCTGCACACACTGAAAACCTTAAAGGAGCCATGAAGAGAAAACACAAGTTTGGTTCATTCAAAAGATTGTCTCTTTAGAATCATACTGACACCACTTTTAACGTAAACTTCGCTCAAATAAGCTACATAATTAGGAAAAACGGGAATGGTCATGCGACCCACCAGCTCATTTCCCGCAACAGAACCTGTGATGTCACATGGGCTAAGCTCTGCGATTGGCGGAGGCTGGCAGAAGCAGACGCAAATTAGGTAGAGCTTACAAACCAGACGAACGAGCGATTTGCTCTTAAATTTAGGGCACATTCTTTACAAAGCAATAAGAATGATGGGACAAACAGTGGAAGTTACGAAAGCACATGTAAACATAGAAGTACTGATGTGTACTGCTGTTCGTACTGCGTACAGCATGCTTGGTTTCGCTGCACAGCACTACGGGGCTTGGGGTTGTCTCAGACGACACTGGCGATTGATGCAAGCAACGGTGTCTTACGTGACCCCATTTGTCGAGCGAGCACTGTTTCAGGGAACGAATATTTTCTCCCAGAACAAAAACAAGCCAAGTTTAAATACGGGCAAAAACAAACCAAACGTTTGCCACGGTATGGTGGCGCCATCTAGGTTACGGAACGTAAAAAAACGCGGGAACAAACTAACACCGCTGTACAGGGTGGAGACAACCTTTGAACTGTCCCGTGCCGCCGCAATTGGGCCAACGGGCTCAACGCGTTATTCTTTTCGTTTCCCACGAGACCTAGCAACGCGAAACAGACAATATGATTCAAACTTCTTCAGTAAACCGCGTTGCGGCGATAATTTTAGCGCGTTTTTGACACAATGACTTGCTTCGGCGGCGAGCAAGCAACCCAAAATGGCGGCGCCAGCGTATACGTGTCTCTACCCTGTACGGCGGATGCGTGAATGAAGGTATTCTAGGCTGCAGAGTGCTCAGTTCCTGTGATGTCATTGCAGACCCCGAAGACAAACGATTTAGCGGGAAAATCAAAATTTTAACTTAAATTGTTTAATTTCTCAGTGAATAAAGCATCGTTTGTATCCGGACAAGCGCTGGGGGCACTATAAAACACAAAATCTTTCGAATAAAACCAACTTGCATTTTCTCTTCATGGCTCCTTTAAGGATTTACTACTGGCAAAAGGCCCGTCGAGACGGACTAAGTAATGCAACGCTTTTCTAGCTCTGCAATGATGTTAGTGTGATTTTGTGCAGGTAAAATTTCCTTACACCGTCACACAGTAAGAGACATTTAAGAGACAATAAGAGACATTTCCTTGCATGCACAGAAATTAATGGAGCCCATTAGCAACTACCGAATGTCATCTCAGTGAAGTCACAAAATGGGTGCTTGAAGAAGGCCCACTTTAAATCATTTACACCACAAGGCAAACTGCACTGAACACAGCAAGTTCAAGTTTCCAATTCATCGAAGGCGCGTACAGCCTTTTACCATACCTGGCACATCTCCTCTGAGGGCTGCATTTGTTATTATTTTGGTTTGTGTTTCCATATCTGCAATAAAACACAAGGCAATCAATTAAGCAGATTCAAATGCTGACTGCCTGGTTTCACCTCACCTATCAGCACTGGGACAACTGATGTCGAGTTTGTATAGAAGAAATGGGAGCTTGGTGGGGCAGCCTCCTGCATTTCACAAAAGACATAGACACATATTACTGCCAAGCGGCATACCTCTAACTAGCCAAAAAAATTTTTGTGTCTGACAGAGAACTTTAAAGCTACACAAACAAACATCCCAGGCTACTACTGGCTACACAAACTACTGGCACCGCCAGGGATTGAACCTGGGCTCGAAGAGAAGCAGAGTGAGAGCCCGTCGTCCTGCCGACTAAGTTACGCCCACAAGTGGCGACAGGGAGACAGACGGTGGTTTGGATTCAGCATCTTAGGGGGGGGGAGCTTTTTGGAGGCGACACATGAAACAAGAGTGAGGAGGAGGTAGTGAGAGCGATTACGCCATAGCCGCGTCCGCCGTTCTGGCCCGGCCATGGCCGACGCTGCTGCGTTTGGGACGCCACCCCCGCGAATCCCGGGTAATGGCTGGCCGCCTCTGGTTTCACCCTTTGTAGAGCCACATGTGTGAATTCAAGTGACGCCGCATGGGTAACCACTGCGAGTGTCGTTTACAGCTTCACAGTCCAACCACATTCACATTGTGGATTGGAGCCAATTTTTTCTAAAGCACAACAGATTAATAATAAAACTGAACACACAGTGCAAGGGCGATGCGTGGGGACTTTCCTGCTAACTCCTTTTGGCTTGCCTTCTCGCAAGAACACCCCTATGCAACGCGCCCTTTCACTGTTGGCTTTCCCTCTAGGAGACACAGGTGCAACAGGGACTCACCTTGTCCATTCCCAAACCTAATGTGTTTGCTCTATTTGGCAAGGAAAGTGCCCTTGCTAGAAACCGGTTTCCCCCACAGCGACTAACACCACCAATGGAAAAGCCTCGCAGGAAGTTGAGGCCTTGTCCTCAACACACATTCTATGCAGGCGTCCACTGTTGGTCCCACGCTCACTAAGCCGCGATTGTGCTTGCACGTGACGTCACCCTCTTCTTGCCTTGATATGCCAGCGATGAGCCTAACCATCTCGATCTCTGTGCTGCTTTAGATTCCCTCTCATGTTACTGGTTGGCCTGAAAATCTGCATGTGATGTCCTGACTGCACATGCAATAAACACCGCCCGTGATGTTAACACTGTCGCTTTCTGCCTCCTTTGTCTGTCTCCGTGAACAACGGACCCACCAAAGTTGGCGCTCGCACGTTGTGGTCGCTGAGTGCAAATGACTGCGTAATGGGAATGAATACCGTGAATCCTGCAGATTATGTAATGAGTCAACGAAACACCTATGGGGATAATTTATTAATGCTGCACTAACCTGCAAAGCATAAAAAGCTAAACATGAAACAGGGCACAAGTATTCATAAAAAGAGTTGGTAAAAATCTTAAAAAACCTATCGCTCAACATGATGACAGATCTTAAGTGAGATGGCAAAAAAGCTAGAACGCAAAAGATCTAGCTTGCCACGAAACTAGACTGTTATGGAATGTGAGCAGCGACTCTCGTGCACTAAATTGCGAGAGTGACTTCATCGAAATTGTCGAAACATTCTTTTGAACAAATAAAGGTGAAAGGTGTGAGCGAAGGGAGGACTTCAAGTGCTAAGACACTGGGCAAGCACATAGCTTAATATAAGGCAGGAAATGCTCTAATATGAAGATGGGCCACAAACAGAAGATGCTGGGTGTGAGCAAGCACAAATTTGATGACTAAATTTTTCAAGCAGAAACTTACCTTCTCCTGCCTGCTGTAGCCCTCTCTGAGATATGCACAAAGGTCAAGGTGTGCATTTAATGACGCAGCAGGCATTGTGTGTCCTGGGTCATAAGGGCACATCACGTAGCCCTTCTGAAGTGGAGAGAACAAGGATGTGAGTGAAATGCCTTGACATGACGCAAAACAAGAAAAGCTTTGCGCTAGCGCATACACACATACAATAAAAATAAGACAGGTGAAAATGAAAAGTGATTTCAGTTTTACTTTCTAACACAATTTATCTGACTGCTCAATTGCACTTGGCCCGACATTAGCGTCTGTTGATACACAGGGCTCACCCCAAGCGAGGCACGGAGCTAAGAAAATTCACGCGCACAGTATGCAGTGTTTTACAAATTCCATCGAATAATATCCCACTTAGCTACACGAATAATATCCCATTTAGCTACACATTACCTTCATTTTGTTATGCTGTAATCACGTAAAGTATTCACAGGCAGCCTAAAATTAATCCATAGTCATCCACTATGGCATTCACGTGCAGATTCCTATAATTCCTACTTTCCTCCCCATGTCAACATTGCTTTGGCACCTTATTCGTATCTGCCACTGAAGAAAATGTTTTAATGCAATAGGTGAACAATGCCTCTTATGTGGTTATTTTATTTTACAAAAACTCCGAAAGCTTTCTGGGGAGGGTTATACATAGGATACGGGGATTACATTGGTATCACAAAAATTACAAATATAACACAAATAGAACTAAAAACGGCAAAAATTAATTATGTTGTATTGGCCAAAACAAACAGGAAAAATGAAAAATAACAATATGAACAGTTATCTGTAGACTAACTAAAACAAATGGAGACGTCATTCATGACTGCAAGAACTGAGTGAAAAGGGGCCGTGAAATGACATATATTATACACGAATATTACTGCGCAAACCAGCAGTAAAATTCATGGGACTTGGTTCAGTAACAATGTGCAACGGTAGTTAATCCAGTCTATTGCGGCAAAAGGTACGAATGAATGGGAAAATGCAAGGGTACGGCATATGATGCGTTTTACCTTGCATGAATGGTCCCAACGTGGAAAAATGGCTATGGAATCACAGATGAAGTCGCTATGAAGGGACACCTGATAGTACAGTTCCTGAATTAGTGTTAAAGGAGCAATGAAGAGAAAATGCAAGTTGGTTTTATTCCAAAGATTTCGTGTTTTATAGTGCCCCCAGCGCTTGTCCGGATAGAAACGATGCTTTATTCACTGAGAAATTAAACAATTTAGGTTAAAATTTTGATTTTCCCGCTAAATCGTTTGTTTTCGGGGTCGGCAATGACATCACAGGAACTGAGCACTCTGCAGCCTAGAATACCTTCATTCACGCATCCACCGTACAGGGTAGAGACACATATACGCTGGCGCCGCCATTTTGGGTCGCTCGCTCGCCGCCGAAGCAAGTCGTTGTGTCAAAACCGCGCTAAAATTTTCGCCGCAACGCGGTTTACTGAAGAAGTTTGAATCATATTGTCTGTTTCGCATTGCTAGGTCTCGTGGGAAACGAAAAGAACAACGCGTTGAGCACGTTGGCCCAATTGCGGCGGCACGGGACCGTTCAAAGGTTGTCTCCACCCTGTACAGCGGTGTTGGTTTGTTCCCGCGTTTCTTTACGTTATCCGAACCTAGATGGCGCCACCATACCGTGGCAAGCGTTTGGTTTGTTTTTGCCCGTATTTAAACCTGGCTTGTTTTTGTTCTGGGAGAAAATATTCGTTCCCTGAAACAGTGCTCGCTCAACAAATGTGGTCACGTAAGACACCGTTGCTTGCGTCAATCGCCAGTGTCGTCTGAGACAACCCCAAGCCCCGTAGTGCTGTGCAGCGAAACCAAGCATGCTGTGCGCAGTACGAACAGCAGTATGCATCAGTACTTCTATGTTTACATGTGCTTTCGTAACTTCCACTGTTTGTCCCATCATTCTTATTGCTTTGTAAAGAATGTGCCCTAAATTTAAGCGCAAATCGCTCGTTCGGGTAGTTTGTAAGCTTTACATAATTTGCGTCTGCTTCTGCCGGCCTCCGCCAATCGCAGAGCTGGCTCGAATGACATCATAGGTTCTGTTGCGGGAAATGAGCTGGTGGGTCGCATGGCCATTCCCTTTTTTCCTAATTATGTAGCTTATTTGAGCGAAGGTTATGTTAAAAGTGGTGTCAGTATGATTCTAACGAGGCAATCTTTTGAATGAACCAAACTTGTGTTTTCTCTTCATGGCTCCTTTAAGCGAGATATGCTGCGACAATGCGATAAGGCTACAAGCTCAGCACGATTTTTTAATGCTGTTACACTGGTGTGATGTGAGTAATCAGAAAAGATGAAGCGTAAAGCACGATTCTGCAGGGCTTCTAAGTCAGTTATTAGATATGCCCAATGAGGGTCCCAATGACTGATGCGCACTTTAGGGTGTATTAGTGTAGTGTATGCCAACTTCCGTAAGTGCACAGGAGCATGTCTGAGGTTACGTTTGAAGAAAGCACGAGAGCGGTTTGGAGATGCGAGTACTATATGGTTAATGCGATTATTCCATGTGAAGTTACTGGTTAGTGTACACTATGGTATTTCAAGGTGGAAGTTTTCTTCATGAGGCTGTCGTTTAATACGTAAGATGCTGAATTGTTGGAGCTCAGATTAGTAAAGGACAGTAATTTCGTTTGGCAAGATTATAGGCATTGAACAGGTTGAGCACCATGTGTTATAAGCATTTAGGTCAGACTGAGTAACGTCGTGGTTAGGTTGGATTGAATTTTTCAGTATATTATGCAGTCATCCGCAAATAGTCTGATGTTAGATTTAACACAGTCTGGTAGATCATTAATATAAATTAGAAAAAATAAGGGCAAAAGTGCACTTCCCTGAGGCACATCAGGTGTTACGCGGACAGAGATAAGGTTGCCACCTGCCGGGCTTTGACCGCTCGTCCAGTTTTTAGACACCAGGTTAGTTGCTGGTCTGCACTTAAAACTGGCCGTCATTGGCCGGTTTTTTGGTTATCGTGTCAACTCAGCATACGACAATAAATAAGTGTCAACAAGCTGTGCAAAGACGTGCGAGCAGATAAAATATGCGAGTCTGCGTGCATACTCAAGTAGAGAATATCATAGTTCAAGTAAAGAAAAAGAAATGGAATTGGGCTGGCAATGCAGTTAGACAAATCGCCAACCGGTGGATCACCAGGGCAGCAGAGTGGATACCAAGAGATGCGACTAGAAGGGGAAGGCCAACAACACGATAGAGGGACAGAATGAGGAAATTCGGGGGCAAAGAATGGAGTTGACCAGAGCAGGACTGGAGCAGGTTGGAGGCCAGTTGGGAGAGGCCTTTGTCCTTCAGTGGACCTGAACAGGCTGTTAATGATAATTATGAAGACGATGACGTTGCTCGCAAACGGCAGCTTTAAAAGCTGAAAAAAGGTGACACCAGGTGGAATTGCAAGCTGCAGTTGCATCACGGGAATTAGGAAACAAGAGCTATACAATACTCCCCATGACTACCGAGCAAAACAGACACGAGAGACAACACCGCGCAAAAACCATCATTATTAAAATACATGCGAGGAAATTATGCCACACGACAGTATCAAGCCAAAGTCTGCGTGATAACCATGAACGTGCCCTGGCATTTCCTTTTTGAAAATTGGAAATAAGCTGGATTTGGAAATCAGCTGCTCACTGTGGGAACATTCGTTGCAAAGCCAAATAAAAGATTATACTAGTTCTACGACACATTCCGTAATACAGCGACAATTGATATGCTGATATATTCACTTCAATGTTTTTTAAGAGTCCTAGGACAGTCACATTCTTGTGAGCCTTATGTGCACCGATTTGGCGGCAATTTGGTGCACAGCGCGGGCACCAGCACGTTTTTCATCTGTTTGGGGGAGCGCAAGGCAAGTTTATAACTTGCACTGCGCAGCATCAAAGAGGTGTTTAAACAAAAAGTACAGGGCTGATTGAGCACTATGGTACCTCCTGCACCTTAACTATCCTGAAATGGCTCAAGAAGTGAGCGCTAAATTAGACAGACCTCACGTTAGTACTTTGTCAGTAGTTCAATACATTCAACAGCAACCTCTGTTTCTGGAGCGATTACAGGGCACGTTTACCAAAGTGTGACATGCAAAGAGGAAATCTGCCTCTCCCATTTGATAGTTCTGATCAGACCACGGTCAGCGCAAGGATTCCCCTCGGACATCAAAACGCATATGAGTTAGGCAAATCACGGCCCGCCACCGTTACTTGAAGGAGCGCAGTACAGGCGATGCTGTGTTTTTAAAACCAAGGTCACACATTTAACCATGCAAACATATTTCGCCGGTACAAGACAGCAGTGGCAGCCACTCCCTGTGATGCTAGGTTTGTGGACGCACCCACAACACGGTATCATGTCCAAGCAATGAAGTGAAGCACTGAAGCGTTCAAATACTCATTGAAGACTACTATTAGAACCGATGCGAAGTTTTTTAAGAACACTAAACCTACACTGGCATACGCACCTTCTTGAGAACGTCATCTTTGGACCATTTCAAGCTCTCTAGGATTGCGTTCAGCTGTTTCTCGCTGGTTTGAATCAATGACTTCAGGTTCTGCAAGTCCGTTTTGCGCTTCGTTAATGACATCACTGCAGTACCAATCCAATAAGTTAGTGCTAAGTCTCGTAAGCTCAAAGGCAAGCGCGCAACACACACGCAACACGACCTGCCGCCATGCGCTCATCCAAGACAGGAGGCCCTGCACCTCGAACTAAACTCGACTGCGTATTGCCATCGACATCACTAAGACCGCGGTTTTTGAAGCCATAGAGGAAAGCATAATACTACTTTTGAAGGGACTGAAAAAGGAAACGCTTTGCATCTGATATGAAATAGGCATTGAACCAACAAGTTTCCCAACTGAGCGTACAGTTAATATTCAAGTAAAAAGCTCTATGCATTGAACTACACCTGCAACCGTTGTTGTGTGTACTTGGCTTCAAATTTTTCTGCGCCACCAGTTTCGGTTTCGGCGTCGAAACCCTCGGCAGCGCACGATTCCAGTGGCTTCTATGAGCAAATAGTGCTCTGCGGGAATGAAATTGATGCGGAAAGTACTAGCATCTCCGTGAAGACTACTCTAGCACCAGTCATGTTTACGGCATTTCTCAAAACGGACGCAAATTCACAATTCCGCACCGGATAGACGGTGCGAACACGACGTTCTATCCTAGTCCGGGTTTGAAGTTCGCAGAGATAAACTGGTCGCAGTTAGCAAGGGACTGGAATAATTGGAGATCTATTGGAGAGGACTTTGCCGCGCAGCGAACGTAAACAGGCTGGCGATGATGATGATGATGATGATGATGAGCCCTTCGGTATACTTCACCAAAAAGCCCTACGTATACGTTTTAAGCACCCTGCTCAAGCGTCTCATGGAAACAGAGCCGCTTTTAAGTCGGCTTCACTAGTGCATTGCTGGAGACCTTTCCTGATCGCAACACGCGCAATCTGTTACAAAGGGAGGAAGGGCCCATACGCCTCGAGCTTCGCGATCGCTGCGCCCACGGAGAAAGAAGTAGCTGCGCCGAGTGTTGCCGCTTCTCCGCGGCTTTCACGGGAGTATCGCTGCGTGGCTGATAGGGCCTCATGCAATGTTTTGGTTCTCTTTCGCTTCGTTTTGCCTTTCCGCGCCCTAAACAGCTTATGGTAATGTCTGTAAGCAAATCATACGTTTAGGGCACTTCAAAAAACAGCTGAGTCTTGGTAGAGTGCTTGAAAGCCAACAAGAACTAGCCGGGGACGCGGTTCTGCGTGCTTCTAGGCCGCTTTTATGGGCATCGTAGACGGCAGCAGCATATCGCCAATATCACCACTGTAACGTCCGAATACGGCAGGCACAAGTGAATTCTGTTGTCGCCTTATTTAGACCTGATACTGGCCAGTGAGAGGTTGGTTTCATATTTTGCAGCGCGGACATGTAGAATGCGGCTTTGTTTCGAATATATACGTAGTAGAAAAATATCTTTCGGGGATGTGATTACCCAGTATACCTGACAATAATATTCAACCTGACGCCTGTGTCAACGTTTTTGGCCTGTGCGAAGGAAGACGTGCCCTCTATGTGACTGTGTGGGCACCAATAAATGACCGCTAAAAAGCACAAAGGCTCATGGGTACGTCATCTGCACCCTCCACTTCTGGTTCGAGATCTTGCCTGGCTTCCTGTACACCAGCGGCATTCAGGCACATGTGCGCGTGTTATTTGTCACAGAGTGCTTACCTTTCAGAGATGCCCCTAGTAGGTATCATCATGGTATGCATGAGCGTTTTCTTTTTTTCCGATGGAAACAGATAAACAACAAGCACATGCGCGCGTGAAAGCCGCCGGCGTACCGAAGGCCGAAGCGGCGGAACTCCAAGGGAGCAATGTACCCATGAGCCTTTGCGCTCTTTACTGGTCACCTATTTCAATGCCACAGATTTTTGTGGTTGGTGCGTTCCTGAAAACAGAAGGAGAAAGGGAAAAAGGGGACGGACCCAACTAAATTTGCTTATTTAATCTCGCATGCACAGAAGCACACAACCCTGTTCACTCAATCTCAAACTATGAAAATTTTTGTACATATAAAGTTTTTTTTTGACCCTACATGGCCCCAATGTTTGCCCCAACTCAGGACCAAAGGACACCATCACCGGTCATGCTACCAGATCCACAACAATGAACAGCGACAATACAGACACATCATGGACGAGTGGAATCATCGGTGCTAAATGTCTGCAAACAGCTTTACTGATCATATAAAATGCAACGCATAAAGTAGTGTCATCTTCTGTGTTTTTGTCCCTCATCTTCTGCTGCACTTCGACACGTCGCCATGTACAGTCGCCCACAGGCTTAGCTGGGGAATCACATTTAACTGTAGTGTAGAATACCTCAAAATTTCCTAACAAAAACTTTTTAAATGACTGCGGAGAACTTAACAGCCCCCTTAAACTCGGAAGAAATGCAGTTGTAACTAAATTACCTTGCACCAAACAGGAGGAGACGATAAGTGGGTAAAGCGTTTCACCAGCGTTTCGCCTGTGGAGAGC
The DNA here is from genome assembly GCF_048455015.1 of Haemaphysalis longicornis. Lineage (NCBI taxonomy): Eukaryota > Metazoa > Arthropoda > Arachnida > Ixodida > Ixodidae > Haemaphysalis > Haemaphysalis longicornis. Next base: position 7,357,791 of record NW_027526460.1, read on the forward strand.
TGCACCAACTCGTCCAAACAACTGCTCTGAGGCAACCATGCAGCGAAAACAGTGGGCAGAGCGATGCCGACGATGCATTGCATGCACGCATCGGAGCATGCACGCAAATTCACGTGTGTGGCTAGTTGTGGCAGCCATACTTACGACCAGTCGTGCATCTCATCGGATGACTCCACTGTGCGTGCGTCTCGTGACAGAGCCTTCGGATGTTTTTTGCCTCCTCATGTAGCGCCGTCTGCCCAAACGAAGTTGTGCAGCCAGGCCGGCAACCGAAGCTGTGTGTGTTGTGGTAGTGTTCACTTCGCGATGAAATGTGACTGCATGCTCCTGCGGGTGGACTGTGCTTACTAAGTTGAAATTATCACCAGCAACGATTCAACCCCGCACCGGGCAAGTACAGTGTGTGCGATTTATTAAAAGCTTTTTCAGCTTGCACCAGTGACTTGGCCCCCTCGGGTGCTACCATTACGATGGGCAGGACGCAAATTAGCACTTCGGCCCCAAAGCGCATGCCGTGATGAAGTGACATTTGTTCGAAACCATTTCTTGATTGTCTTGAAGTTCAATAAAATCTGTGCGTCAAACTGGGTCTTTTGATTCAAGGCGTTGTATGCTGCTATGGTTCCACTATGGTGTGTACTTAAACATCTCTTAAAGAGAATAAAAATATTTATAATAAATACATAACTACCATTAATTATGAACAAACCCAGAAGTTGCGTGTGGCTACAAAAAAAACAACAACATAATATTGCTGTTAAAAAGCTATTTAGGGTGGTTTGTAATAATAAAGTATCATTTTAATGTAAATATTTGCCAAGGTTTTTGGAAACTGTCATGCATGAAAAACAATAAAAATATCAACCCTTCCAATCTGTGAAGATGGAAAATGGGAAAACCAGCAAGACTGACCTGGCGAACCCGCTAATAATGAGCGGAACCTAATAATTTGACGTATGTGTCAGTCAATATTCAAAATCAAAGAACATACTGCAATTGGTCGCACGTGTTGTGTTCATTGATCGTCTCGTCTGAACTTCATTCGCACCTCTGAAATTGCTCTTCCCCGCCTCTTTGACGCCGACGTCTCGCAGCGTTATCCGCAAATAGAACGGATGAATTGATTACTGTGCTCGGGCATGACAGAGAAGGAATAAAGCAAACAATGCTGGCATGTGAATAATTCAAACAAGTTGGCAGTAATGCACGCTGATAACAAACCACCATCCCTCTCACTGCCCCGCCGGGTTCCACGAAAGAGTACAACTGAACTTAACGAGCTTCTTTTTCTCTTGAGGCGGTCGGCGGCACTTTTCCCACAGGAGACAAAGGGAACTCAATAGAGTGCAACCAGCTACAGTGCGTACTTTGGCTAGCCATAGATCTGCTATACATCTCTAGTGAACCCCGTAAAGTGAAGGTTAATGAAGTCAAACAGGAAAGCCCCTCTTTGTAATAAACATTACACAAGGTAACCAGGAAAGAAGCTGGGACCAGCTTGACGGGCCCTGATTACTCACGGGCAGTTTCGGCAAACAGGGCAGTAGGCATGTTTACAGCAAACACCAGAAGTGGAAAATGTGAAACAATATGAAAAATACAACAAAATAGCTATATTTTCATCTTGACGAAAATTCCGCGTGAACTTCTCAATGAAATGCTGGTTAGGTCAATGTTAGTATTACATAAATCATTTAGCACCGTAGGGAGGCAGTACTATTTAAGCATTTGTTTTCCATAGTTTGTACGACACCTGGAGACCTTCCATAATTCAGGGTGGCGTGTATTATAATAACAGGTGGTTTCTGTTAGATTCGCTATCTTTTTTTATGGGCATGTCCTTTCTGTTTAGCTCTGCTTTAAAAGAACAGGAACGCTTATACCGATATAAATTATCGATTCTTATGACATTGTTGCTCATAAATAGTTCTCTGGTGTGAGCAAAATACGGAACTTTGAATGCTATGCGTAACGTTCGTTTTTGCAGTAACAAAAGTTTTCAGATATTTTCCTTAGTGGTTGTGGCCCAAACAAGGGTGCTATAATTCATTAATGAAGAGAATGATGGATTACAGATTAGGAAATTAAAACATTTACGTAAAACAGTGCGGTAACGACGCGCAAGTCAACATGTGATCTTTTCTTCACCAACTGCAGTTTCATTTCATTGTTTCGGTCAGTCACTCTTCACTGCAAGGTACCATACACTCGAACAAAAAGGCGAGACCAAAGTGTCAGTATTTTCCAATTTCATGATCTGGATGCACTGTGGGGATCCTCGAACCCCATCTGACCCATGCGGCTTCTCTGTACTAAGGTTGGTTATCTGCCAGCAGTAAGTGGCCACTACGTCGGCAAGCACCACTGCAATCTTGAGAATTTTTCTGCCCACGATGCGCATGCTTGCTCCTTTCCTGCCAGTTCCTTGGCACTTAGATGCACAATGGCAAGATGGCGGGGTATCACCAATGGGAAGACTTTTATGCCCTCCATGTTCCACATGCATGGGAGTAAGCTCCGAGTGCGTCTGGAACCAACTGTACTTCACAGCTTCATTGTTTCGCACCTTGTTAAAGTGGCCTAAGAATGCAGCACCTAACAAAAGAATGATGACCTAGAAGCAAAAAAAATGTGCTAATGGCATTTCCTCCGGTGACCTTGGGTGTCGCAATTTCAATACACGGTGTCAACTCCGCATTCAATTCACGCTCAAGTCCCACACATAAAGCCGCAGCCAAGGCATACAGTGCTGCAGGATTTCAGCCACTGTTTTCCTTGAAAAGTTCCCATCATGCCAGCTCCTGTCGTAAAACAAAAGGGTGAGCATGAGTACAGGATGTGCCAAAAAAGCGGCAGCTCAATTGAACTTTTTTTTTATTTCAATACAAAACGCTACAAGACCAGACAGAAGGCACAAAACCCGCACAAATCGCTGAGACACTCATCAACTTTATGCACAATAATTACAAAAGTGTTGGGGCGCCTTATGGGGCTGCAGAGGTGCTCGGCAAAAAAACCCTTGTCAACAAGTGATCAGCTCTGAACAAAACACACCACAGTGCTTGTTGTGGAATAACCAACTCAAACCCTAGGAGGGGGTCTTGTGAACCGCATGCTACCATGATATTCAATGGGTTAATGGAAAACCTCAACGAGGACGGCAGTCGCACTGATTTTACAGTGTCGTCTCACTGCTGGCGTGTTTGCAGTGGCGGTGACAAACATAATCCCTGCGCAATGCATACGCCTCCTTTGAGTGGCCATATGTTCCTGCAAGGAAAAAAAATTCTTGGCCACAGGACGCTGAGTACACTCACTCTGCATGTCCTGGTGCTACCTAGGCAATGGAGGCCCGTGCTTGTGTTTTTATTTCTCAAGCACAACCCTGTGCTATGGAACGTCACAGTCGATGATAGTTGTTAGGGCCCACCATTATTGTGGCTATAAAAAGAACTAGTACCCATTCATTCCCACGGCTATAAAAAGAATATGCACTTATTTCAAGCACAAATAGCTTGTTCTGCAAGCTTATAATCCCTGTTAAATTTGTGTTTCGTTTTGTAGGCCTTAAAGGAGCCATGAAGAGAAAACACAAGTTTGGTTCATTCGAAAGATTGCCTCGTTAGAACCATAACGACACCACTTATAACGCAAACTTCGCTCAAATAAGCTACATAATTAGGAAAAACGGGAATGGTCATGCGACCCACCAGCTCATTTCCCGCAACAGAACCTATGCCGTCACATGGGCTAAGCTCTGCGATTGGCGGAGGCTGGCAGAAGCAAACGCATGTTAGGCAGGGCTTACAGTTTGCATAGCGAGCTAAATGCCCGTGAAACATACTGCACATTCTTTTTATGACAAAGAACGGTGGAGTAAACGGTTGAAGGTCAGAACGAACTCGCAAGCGTGTGCGCCAATGCATACGAAACTAGCGCGCCGGCCGAGCTCGACATCTCGCCGTCGCGCAGACGAATTTTCGGGTTCGAGGCTCTTCGGGGCCAACGAACCGTTCCAGCACGCACAGCCGCGATTTTGCTTCGTATCGTAATCCCTTCGCAGGAGGTTGTCCGTCATATCGCCAACCAGCAAAGGTAAAAATAGAAACGAGGGGAGTAAGGAACAGCAAGAAGCGACGAGATAGTGCCAGTCGTCGCGTAAGTTTCGAATGGTGTTGGCTTGCTGCTGTCGTTACGAGCTCGTTTCCAGTTTACAACCACTGAAAACTTCAGTTTGTTCAGTTACGGCAGGGACCCTTACGTTAGCTCACTCCTGGGACCTGCTGGCGCTCGTCGCCGACTTCGTCAAATCGCTCTGACCTTGGGGAAAAAAATGCCGTAAACACCGCGCATTGACGCTCGTATCTTTCTGGTCGAAGCAGAGAGCTCGCGCGAACGGCTTTCCATACACGACACCGGCCAACTGGCATAAGTGATACTGCTACTGAAATTGAACTATTATTAACCGTAATCAAAACACGGCACATACGTACCAGTCTATATTCGTCCGTCGCGACGGGGCTGACGAGGCAGCGGTGCCGACGGCTGGGCGTTCGTCTGTTGGCTATCGCGGAATGGTCGCTTTCCCGTCCACCGCGTATCCCACAACTCTTGCCGCTCGTGCACTTAGAAGCATTGAGCGTTTTTGTGGTGTGAGGTTGTTAAATGCAAGCCCGAGCTCCTCGGCGAGAGTTTTGTTCTCCGGATCAGGCGATTCCATGACTAGGGCTGCGGGTGCACTAGGTTTTACTAGTATTTCTAAAATGGCCGCCGTCTCGATCGACTCCCGCGTGTGGGTGCTATATGGAGTCGACATACTAAGTATCTGTTTCATGGACCGGCTCTATGACGCCATTGTACACGTCACGGAATGTTCAATTTTAGCGGGAGATTTAAAATTTTGGCTTAAATTGCCTTATTTCTCAGTGAATAATGCATCATTTGCTTCCGGGAAAGCGCTTGGGGTACTATGAAACACCTAATCTTTCGAATAAAACAAACTTTTGTTTTCTCTTCATGGCTCCTTTAACCATTCCCACAAGTGTTCTGTAACGCATCATAATGATATCGCGGGAAAGCAGCTGGCGCGGCTTGCCTGCCTATTTCTTGTTTCTCTCACTGTATGTGGCTTATCTGAATGAAGTCTGCTTTAAATGTGGCACGAGTGGTATTCTGACGAGGAAATCTATTGAATAAACAAACTCGTATTTTGTTTTCATAAACCCAAAGCTCTCGCTTTAAACAGTAGTATACAAGGCTCCGAGTTCCTGGCTGGAGCAGTCTTGAACCTGAAATGCATAAGAGAGAAAAGCATAATAAAGCGAGGCACCAAGAGGAGAGGGTGAAATCTCTGCAGGTGTGCCACAGCCCCTGTGACCCCAACTGTGACCCCTCCTGCAACCACCGTGCACATCTCTTCCCCTTGCATAGTTCTGTGCACAGTTACAGTACGCAGGGAACAAAGGTTCAACTCAGTAGAGTTCCTCTCAGAGCGTGGTTCTGCATTTTTAACAGGACCAAAGCAGCCACTTCTTCGGCGGGCCCTCTTTGATCTTCATCATTTGTCTCACTCATTCTAGAAATTATTTTCTTATGTCAGCAAACATCAAAACTTGTGCGCCCTTCCCGTGCTGACCCCCTGCTCCTCTTGCTGCGCTAGGACAAACCCCTGTCTTTTTAATTATCAGTCCCCGCCACAAATGTGTGGCACTACAGGTATCCAAGAATATTACTACTATTATTTTTTACCTGTGCCAAGTCTCTACTAGTATTGTTGCTGGCTGCACTTTGGTTTACAAGGTACACACAATTAGAGAGGACAAATAAACCAAGTGGACAGCATGAGCGACACTAACTACTGATTCATCACAAGCACAATATTTGCTTGGGGATCAAAACATGTATAAAGGGTTACAAGATACAAATGGGTAGAAGAGGAAAAAAAAAACATTTTGCTGATTTACATGGGTGCAAAGCATCATTGTAATTGTTTCTTTAATGTTTACTTTTACGTGTTATTTGGAGCTAATATTTATTACCTTGTCAAACTTGTATCCACGCATGCGCTGCTTTTTCTGCATTTTCTTAATCACAGTGAATACCCTTTTTTTTGTGTGTTGACCACCCATTATGTAGTACCCTCCTGCATGAGGGCATTTAGGGGCATTTCAAATAAATAATAAAAAAATTACCACGTGAAAGGCTCTTTATCTTTGTTCATTTCTTGCTTCCCTACACACCAATACTAGTACATTCCCTGATTCATGTTAGAGTCCGCCCTGCTTCCGGAATCCGCCCTGCTTTGATTTCGATGGCAGTTGAAAGCTTTGACATTTCCTCGTACTCCAAAATGGTGCAGCTGCTATCAAGTTCTGCTTTCATACAGTACAGCTACATTTATACAGTGAACTCCGTTAAAAAGACACTGAAGTGATTTGTAAAAATTGCAGGATTACTAGCGCAAATTGTAGTCCGGAGTCCCTAGGCCATGTTTCGACCACTCCGAGTGCTTTTACGTGAATTTTTTTAGTAGAAAAATCAATTTGAAAATGCTGTTTTCCTCTCTGCATCCTCGCGCATTTTCTGGGGCGTTTTCGTGTGACGTCAGAGGGAGATGACTTGGCTTGACTGCGCTACTGCACGGCTCCCCGACCTCGCTAGGCTCGAGGTCGGCTAGCTAGGAATGTTATTTTGCAAGTCACAAGTTCGAATCCCTGAGGGTACATTGTTTTTCTTGGTTTTTGTAAAATGACTTTTTCGTTTTCGGCCAATGTTTTCTATACTGAGTTCACCATTTTTGGGCCATAACGTTCACTCCCCCACGAACTAGTTCACAGAACGCGCGCAGGCTGACACTGACGCGCTAGCGAGTTCTCGTTGGCGTGCTGTTGCCATAAGCACCGACTGCTTGTGGGCAGTGGGCACAGGCCAGAATCAACAGACCCTTGGCCTGGTACGAACACGCTTTTTACGATACAGGCATGAGTGAGGCAAGCTCCAAATATGGGGAAAAGCGCATGGCATTTGAGCGTCTGCAGGGACGCGGAGGGCGTTCATCCACTGCGTAGGCCTCGGCTAGTGGTTGCTACTATTCGAAGCCGTCCTGGGAGGCTTATCTTAGGCATTTTACAGCCGACAACATGGCAGAAGCGCGGTACAACGATTATTGAAATATCGAGAATGCCCACCCAACGATGCCGTCGAATGTCAAGCATGTTGTTTTACAGAACCGAAACCGAAACTTGTTTTAATGCTAATCTTGGACATCGTCCAATCACGGTGCATCTCCTCCCGTCGTCACAGCCTTTAGTTGGTGCATGGCAGTTTTTCTTTTTTCGCACTTTATAAAATAATTACCGACTTATCAACCGGATAAACGATGAAAAGTGTGTTAATTTGAGCCAATCTACGCAGTGCAAGCAAAAACGGGAGCTTGACAAATTCGCTTCAGTGTCCCTTTAAGACGAACTCGGTTAAGACGAATTCTCGCTTAGGCCGAACAGCTCTGCACGTATCCTTCGGTTAAGACGAACAACTTTCGGGGTGACCACCACTGCTGGTGATTCCAGGTAGCGAACATGGCAGTCTTGGCAGGGTGCGGCGGGGCATCCGTGAGACCACAGAGGGAGAGAAAAGTAAAAGGAAACCACAGCGTGAAGTGAATTCACACCACGGAGGAAGGGAGGGAGCGAGAAAAAAAGATGCAGATAAAGCTACCACTTCCCCCTTAATCACAGCGCCTGTGTGTCGTGCTCTCCCTATCGTCCTCGTTTCTTGTTTGCACTGTGAATTCAAGATCATGGAACACCAACTCACCCAAGCATCAACTTTAACCACATCTCCCACCCTTCAACCCACGGAGCCAGCAGCAAAGCAAAGAAAGAAAAAAAGAGCGAGGGTGAGTTTTGTGGCTGCTCTGCTCTGGAGGAAAGAGGCACAAAATTCGGAGGATAAAAATGTAAACAAAAAGTAAAAAAAAAAAAAAAAAGTGATGACGGAGACTTCCTGTCAGCGAACGTAGCAGATCTCCTGACCAGTGCCATTTCTGAGCGGGCGCATGTGAGTCCGCATCGGTTTGCGTCAAGAGTCTCACCGCGTCACTGCTGAGAAAGCGAAAAGTTCCCTCTCTGTCTCTGCTGCGCTGTCGCTTGACGTAGCGGATGAACTCTCACCGTCGCCGTTTGGACTGGATAAAACCAGGCCTCCAAAGGCAAGAGCCTTTGAAGACAGCCTTCTACTATCAAGTTGTGCACTCAAATAAATGATTTTGTTGTCTTTTTCCTCCATTGCAAGTGCACTTCATTCACCGTCTTGAAGCAAGATATTTGCGTGCACCTGGGTGTGTTGCTACCTAACCATTTCAACAAAAGTGAAACTAACAAAACCTTCTGCCTCTCGTGAAGCACTCTAATTTATGTTAGCTAGCTGAGGTTTGCCTCTTTTAAAACACGTGCTCCACAAAAGTCCCCACATAAATTTATAGCATGTTTACATGTCCCTTGTATATGCTTCGACAAGCTCCACTAATCCTATTTTATCATGCATTCGCAATTCGTAATGTCACAAATTGTAACGCAGGAAAGTGTATAAGGTCCCACTACCCGTTTTCACGGCTTTGGCATTTCCTATGTTAGTTAATCAGCAGCTGCTGTTGCTGCGAGTGATATATCTGTATTCATGACACCACAACCTTCCAATTTAGACCAGCTTGTCTTTATGCTTTCGTGCCCCTTAAAAGCATCCCACAGCTTGCTTCAACTGAGCAGCCTGCATCAAAGTGCAATACCCCAGCGAGAAGAAATGGAGAGGGAACCAACCAGTGCCTCCTCCAGTCTCGTACATCCGGTTTTCCTCGACAGTCGTAGAGCTTTTCCTGCTGTAGCCGGGTACCACAAAGCAGTTCGTCGAGGAAACCACCAACAAAGAACTTGGAGAGAGAACACCAATTCACGACGGGTGGGTCACTGTCGTCGGAGGAACCGCAGGAGTCGCGTTGTCTTCTGTGGAAGTTCACTCTCCTCGGGTTCAGTGTAGGCAGTGAGCTCGGTGAGGCCTCCCCTCAAGTCTTTCACGTACATGTTCTCGTCGCAGTCGTCGTCGTTGTCACTGTCATCTTCTGCTGCCTCCACAGGCCGCTGTGCCTCCTTCAGCACCGGTACAGCTTTGGGCAGCTGCTTGTGATGCCTGAAGCCCCCCAAGAATTTCACCTTGGAGAGGCCCCCTTTCAAGTTTTTCACATAGATGTCATCACTGCAGAAGTCATCCTCGTCACGTTTCCTGAGGGCTTGGTTCAGACTGGCCAACTGTGGTAAGAAGATGGACAGTGTACTCTATAAATACCAAACACGCATGCGGATGTACAGAGAGACATAACGGTGCAATGGAAAGCTAGGCAAAGAAACTTTATTAGGGGCAAGAAAAAGTTCTTGTCCATTTCCTACGGTACACATTAGGGCAAACTTTCAAAATCAGCCATACAAGAAGAGCTGGTTATAGACTGAAGCCCTTATGCTTTCCCTAGCAATAAGCTCATCGGGGTACCAGGGTGTCGGAACGAAATGTTTTTCACTCCGGTTTACGTTTCGTTTCATAAATAAAAGTTCCATTCCGGGTCATAAGTTCGTGTTTGCACGCAAGAAAAAAAATCGCGCCAAAAGCATTGAGAATTATGGAATCATGTTAAAGGGAGAGACAACTGATTTTTACGCTTCTAGCTCATATGAAAGCCAGCATTTTATAAAGTGGGGTAGCTGCAAGAAACAGGCGGAAAAAATTTTAATTTTGCACTAAAATTGGTGAAGCCTGAAAGGTGGCGCCACGTAGATGAGCCGACCGTTTTTTTTTGGACCTGGAGGGGAATGAAAAATAGCCTGAATAAAAGAGCAGTGCGAAAAATCCGCAAGTTGCAAAAACGAACTTTATTTCATTTACCTAATAACACTGACGAAGTCACGAATGGTTCCTTGCCTTAAATTCCTCCTTCGTGTGAGAATGTCCCCTCAACCTGCAGCAGGCCACAGCTTGGAGACGAATTCAAACTGGGATGTACGCAAACCCAGTCTTACATAGCTATTACTACCCAGGCATACAAGACGATAAGTGCAAACACTGCAAGCAGAGAGCGGATTTAGAACACATCATCTGGTCCTGCTCCAAAATAGATAAAACTGATAAGAGAACACTCATTATAAACACCCCCGAGCAGTGGGAGGCAGCCTTGCTCAGCTCGGAAGCTGACATCCAGCTACAAGTAGTCTGGATGGCCGAAGCCGCCGCCAGGGACCAAGGATTCCTGGCTGATGGCTGAGGGGGAATGGGCGGGGACTCCCACCTCTTCTACTCCCAACCCCTTACCGGGCAATAATAAAAGTTTTTCCTCCTCCTCCTCCTTGTATCTCTGTAAGCATCACGTTTTCTCCATAAGCATTGGACAACAACGTCAGAGTGTTGGCAATGTCTTGCGTTGATGGCTGCTAAAGTGCATGCAAAATTATGGCTTTTGCGACTACAGTAAAACCTCGTTACAAGAGACACTCAAGGGAACCAAAAATTGTGTCTCTTGTAACCAAGGTCTCTTGTATGCAATGTTGCTAACATGGCGAACATAGGAAAATGAACCAAACTGCTTTCATCCAAATGTCTCTTATAACCAAGTGTCTCTTGTAACAGTGTCTCTTGTAACGAGGTTTTACTGTACATGCAAAATTATGTCCTCCAGGGTCAAAAATTGTTACCCTGGCAGGAGTCAAGCCAATCCCCATCCAGTCCAAAGCTAGCCAAGTGGCCTAGGATTCAAAATGGCGTCGTCCTGGAGTCGCGGAAAAGCTTGTCCGGAAAAACGAACTTTTGGCTTTATTTTGTCCAAGATATCCGTTGTTCATATACATTACTCCTATGGGACAACTGGCGGTTCCTCGAGAAAGTCTGGAACATCCAGCAAGTCCAAATTGTTGGAGTCTGGAAAAACGGTCGGCTACTGTAGTGTCTAAATGCGACACCACCTTACGTGTCCAAACAATTCCGCCGATTTCAACGCATGATTCAAAAACTGCATAAAGGAATGGGAAAGTTTGCACATTATTGTTTTTTTTTAGCCGGGGACAAGTTTTTAAATGCCTTTTTTAATCTCACGTACAGTTACAAGTACGTTGTTGCATGGCTCACTGTCACGGTCGTCATCATTCCTTTTGTCACGCCATGTATGGCTGGTATATATAAAAATCCAGATTTCAAAAGTCCCAGGGCACTATCAGCAAAAATGTTTCGGGTTAACGTGTTTTAAGTGATGCCCGTTCATTTGGGGTAAAGAAAATATACTCAACTAGAATCGGTTGTCTGTCCTTTTAAAAATGTTAAAAGATGCTAATTAATGTTTTGTAAAAATGTCCATTTATTAGCTCGATTGCACGCAAAAAAATTGAGGACACCTCTGCAACCCTTGCTGTACACATCTTGATGGCGCAGCTGCAAATGATGCTTCAAGTATCCACCCTATGGTCCCCAGAAAACACAAGCCGGCAGTCCTCAACCTGGCAGGCAGGTTCGATTGAAATACTCTTGTGGATAAAAATCCTCGAGCGCTTTTTGTCTTAAGGTGCCCCATTGGTGTGAAATATACAATTGTTAGGTCTGAACACTTCAAGCCTCCAGAAAACCAGCATGTTGTGCATGTACACTCATTTCTTGAATAGGCTCGCCTTGGTCTGGGACCCAAACACTAAAACTCTTATGAATAATTTTAAGGCAATTCAAAATCTAGCTGTGTGCTTTGTTACTAACTCGTATAACCTTGACATTATTGCTACAAATTTAAAACCCTCCATCTCATATCTCAGGGGACACTCAAAAACTCTGCTGCACCTTATCTGTTTTTAATCTTACAATGAATTGTATGAGAGGGGTAAAAACTGACCAAAATCAGCACCTTCTGATCCCCCCCCCCCCCCCCCCGCATACATCCAATTCATCCACACAAAGGTATAAAAGCAAGAATATTGGAGAACATTCATGGCACGCATCTGCATTCCAAGCATCTTTTTTAAAAAAAGTATTAACCCTTTCACGCACACACACCCCCTGCTACTTCCGAGTATACTCATGTTGCTGTTTTAACTCAACCCTGACCACTTCCGAAATAACTCAGGCAGAAGAAAGCCAGTAGGCTCGCAGTAATTCAAACATTCGTTTAATTAAAACACATTTCAAAATTTCCGTTGGCCCGCTATGTGTTCCATGTGTTTTAAAGCCGCTTAATTCAAACTGCTTCACTAAAATTTGGTTAATTTGTACCTTTTGCTTGTCCTTGCCAGAAAATATATGCTGAATTTGCCGCTTCTGCACATCGCCATCCTTTCAGCACATTGCTGGGATCCACAAGTGCTTGACCAGTGAAGAAATCTCTTGCAATAAACTGGCTGCTCTTCCTGGCATCGAAAATTTTGTTTGAAACTCTCATGCAAAGACGAAGCAGTCATCCATTCGTGATTTTTTTCCTTTCAAAGTGTGAATAGCACTTAAGTATTGCGTGTGAATATTGTATTATGTATTAAATATAGGTGAATGTTTCTTTACAACATAAGCTGCTATGTTGCCCCGACTCATATTTATGAGAAATTCTGATAATTCAAACTTCTAATAACTCGAACAAAATCCTGGTGTCCGTTTGAGTTTGAATTATCGCGAATCTATGTACTGTACAGCCGGTGTGTCATGCCATCTGTGGAGAGCTCACCCAAATGCGTAAAATTTGTACGTGAAATTTTAGACAACAGATGTAACATATGTTCCTCCATTCGCGCCACTTCGCCTTCGTCTCAGCAGCGCTGCGATGGCGGGCAACCGTGTCACGTGCGTCCGCGCTTTGACAAACGAAGAAATTCAGGAACTTTTGATAAATTTCGACTCCGACGAAAGTCACAATGATAAAGCAGCTCAGCTAAATGGCCTGTCGAGTGAAGACAGCGAGGAAGAGCCCCACCATCCTTAGCTAGAATTTAGAAAGAAGAGAAAACGCGACAAACGGAATGTCTGCTGGAAGAAAAAAAAATTCAAGCCTCAAGAGCATGCTTTCGACCCATCTTCAGGAATAAAAATGTTCCCCGTGCCGTGCAGAGCGTTGTAGTGATTTACTAGTGCAAAATTTCCGCAGAAGTAACATGCAAAAAAACCCGGCAGGGAGTGTGAGCAGTCAGGAAGGAAGGGGGGGGGGGAGAGAGAGAGAGAGAGAGAGAGAGAGAGAGAGAGAGAGAGAGAGAGAGAGAGAGAGAGAGAGAGAGAGAGAGAGAGAGAGAGAGAGAGAGAGAGAGAGAGAGAGAGAGAGAGAGAGAGGAGAGAGAGAGAGAGAGAGAGAGAGAGAGAGAGAGAGAGAGAGAGAGAGAGAGCAAAAACTATGCAGTGAAAGCGTTGAAGATAGGAATGCCCTTCTTGGCAGTGTCCGCCCCTTATGAAATGTTTCCCGCTGCATTCGGGCAGCACTTGCATATGAGTGCAACATGACCTGTAGCTGTTTCCGTCAAGTGTGCGGCTGTAATTTGCTGTTTTCTCTGATAATTGTGACCAAACATTGTATTTTCCCTTCTTTATCGTTAAGTCGTGTTTTAGAATATTTGTCCTTATTCATGCATAACACCCCCTACAACAAAACCATAGGGCAAATGTATACATTTCAGTTAATTAATAAGGCCGCAACATCTGCATTAGGTGATCATGCGGGGAATTCTGCACTGACCATTGAGACAGACGGCCTCAATGAATATGGAAGCAGGCCTACCGAAGCAGAGGGGGCACCAGCAAGACAAAAGGCAATTTTATGCCAGCAAACCGACAGCAACCTCCCACCTCATTGCATGCAAATTGAAATGAATCCTGAAATACCTGAACTTCCCACTCAAACAAAAAACCAAAACAAGTTTTTTTCTGTTTCGCTCCTGAACAAAATAATAAATGACGTACCGTTTTCATTTTTGTTCAGGCAAAAAATCTATATTTTTAAATTTCTGGTTTCAGTTTTCATTCTGTTCCACCCGCTACGCTCAACCCATGAGCATTTCGAAATTACTCAACAGGGTGGGTGTGCAACTCTTCAAATCTTAAAACCACCACTCAAATGTAGAACTGACATTAAGCAAAACCCTAATGACAAAGCAAAGAGGCAAATTGGTCGAAGCAGAAGCATGGAGACGTGAGAGCAGTAACTACCACTTCGAAACCAGTCTTGAGTGGCCATAAAAAACGCCTTTCTTGCAATTTTTTCCACCTGCAACCTTCGAGAGCAGGTGACCAACGTTTCAACCATGCCCGTGCCAATGTGCGGCCAGACCTTACCAGCAACTAGAAGGAACAAAGGGCCAGAGGAATTGGTCAGGTTGCCCTGGATTAAGTGATCTTGCAAACAGGGTTAGACATTCCCAAGCCCTTTCACACGCAACTAACTAAACACACTAGTTTCTTTTATATGCAGTGGCACACACGTCACGTCACTGAGCTTTTGCACCGACTCAACTGAACGAAGAGAAAATGGTGGCTAAACTGTAAGCTGCTCAACTTATTGCAGTACCTTCTACAAAAATCCTCAACTAATACAATGACAGTTCAGCATCATAAAAACTAGTCCCTAATGCATTAGCCATGAGCCCATCTATAGCTACCAAAGCTGACAACAGTAAGACTGATTTAGGCCCTTTTACCTATTTTTTTTTATAATTGCAATAATATGCCCTTTGGCATTAGTTAAAACAGTCCTGAAAATACAATTTCACTTTTGGTTCCCGGAGGAAGACCAGAAGAGACCAGTGGTGGGCCCCGGAAGCCATCACTGGAGGTCAGGGGGACTTCCAAGACGGAGGCCTGTGCTGCGAAGGTGTCGTGATCTCACTGCATTCAGGGAAGCGCACGTCCATAATAAGTGACTTGTGTCAGAGTCTTCGGCAGGAGCCGTACAGAATTGGCAGTTGATGGTAAACTGGGCATGCTAACGTGGTGGCCAGGGCCCTGTTGCCGCAGGAGAGGGGCCACCCCAACACAAAGCCTATGCAGCAAGACCTCCTTCCTGCGAGCGAACCCACTGGGGAGGTCTGCTCCACATTGTGGGATGAGAGCACGTGTGGCGCGATGCAGATCTTCCTTTCGTTGTACAAATCGTTCATGCGGATTGGTAGTCAGCGGTTGTGGAATGAACGTAAGGTGGCAGGCGCTACCTGACTTAATTTGAGTGGCGAGTCTATTGCGCCGAATCCACAACAGATGGAGAGGGCAGAGCAGGTGTCCAGTATTTTGTGAATGTCTCTTGAGACAAACTGGTTGTAGGCTACGCGGCGCAAATACCGAATGGTCGCCGTAGAATCTGCGTATAGTTGGACAGTGTAACCTTGTGGGAATTACGGAGGCCCCACCATCTTCCCTATCTCTCTCGGCTCGCTGCGGAGGCGAGAGGGGGAGGTCCCTATCTCTCCCTGAGGCCGCAAATTTGTCCGTCGCGAGAGGATGACGGCGGGGGGCGCTGCCGAACCCCTCACGTGACAGGTTTTGGCCGGAAGTTCTGGGCGGCCTGGTCTGGGGCAGTCAATGAAGGAAGGGCCTCTTTGAGATACGAGCCATCATCGGGAGCGGCTGTAAGTACCACTTGCTCCTTTTTGGCCTTCCTATGTCCGCCCTCATGCCTGTTTCTCCTGTCCTGGCTAAGATGGTCTTGGCGGTGGAGAGCGACGCGCCCGACGTCCCCTTATTGCAGTGCAATAAACGTCGGAGTGGGCGACTTCTGTGTCCTGTGTTCCTGGCTGTTCGCTGCCACTATGCCGAGTTGGCAATCCGTGGCGGCGTTCAGCGTAGCTAGCCTTGTGGCCGAATCTCAAGGATCGAGCTCGGCCGCCGTGAGAACCCTGGTCCCACAACCTCCAAGGGCTTGAAGGGCCGGCATTAGTGCCTGCAGTCCGTCGTGGACAACTGTAAGCTCCACCAGCATAGAAGATAAGGTGCGGAGTGTTCCATAAATGCAGGTTTGATTCGCATCTGAATGAGCGGGACATCGCACTGCTGTAGTTAAAATGCCCTCTTGAGCCCCAGCGTCCACAAGGGCCTGCACCACCTGGGACTGGTTCACAGGCACCACGGAATGCACGTCTGCCTTTCCAGTCGATCGAATCTGGAGTCGAGTAGGTGGCTGGTTGTCGGTCATTTGATGGTAGAGCCAGGGCAGCCTAGTTTCAGCGTGGACTGGTAAGGCAGGTAGTGAACGGCTGAAGCTGATCGCTAACGCCGCTGCCTCTGCAACAAAGTTTGTGCTTACGGGTGGAGCAGCATTGATGTACAAGCTCACCCCGGGTGTTGAGCTGAGCTTCTGCCTGAAGAGATGGTATAGGCATTATTTGAAGGAGGAAGGTGATTGTGCGCACAGCCGTTCTATTGGTTGCCTCAAGTCGGGCCCACTCTGCCTTGGTGACGTACTGGAATTGAGCGTGGTAGAAAAGTGGAGGCTGAACTATTGATCACACCAAGAGTTGAGCCATTGTGGAGCAGGAGCTGCCAGCCTTTTGTGAAATGCGTCGGATAAGGTGGAGCATTTGACCTGCTCGTTGGCGGGCAGATTGGAGCCACAGGGCAGTTGACTCAGACAAAGAATCTTCAAATCCAGCACGCAGAGAGATATGGCAGTGTGCACAGGCTGTCCTCAGAGTTGTAGTGCAATCGGGACATTCCCAGTCGACGACAGCCACAAGCACTGCCCATGAGCAAAATGGCTGTCTTTTTGACTAAAAGGGTACGACCAGTGTATTCACTCGTGCTTCCGCAACTGTGCATTATTGTACACAGTAAAGGGACTGCTGTAACAGAAACTTACTTTAAAGGAGCCATGAAGACAAAATACAAGTTTGGGTTTATTAGAAAGACTGCTTAGTCCCGATAACAATGATACCAATATCATCGCAAATTTGAACGGAGATATTAAAGAAAACGTTTGAAGCCGTCGCGACCCCCTAGCCAATTTCCTGCAACTTTTCTATGACGTCACAGAACCTTGTTTGTGCGATTGGCGGCCGCCTAACTGACCTGTCGCGACGACACATGACCGGATGTCTGTAATGGGGCCTCTAGTTCCATTTGACCGCATCACTTGAATGCTAACGTGCAGTTAATGCACTGAAAATTATGTTTTATTGTTGGCCCGTATGACGTCATTCTTGCTCATAACACGTCACTGTGGCGCAAAATTTGAAAGTTTTTAAATACTTCTTGCTTTTTTTTCGTTAAAAAAACCTCTATTGTGGCTCTAATGGAGCTGAGTGAGATACTGAATCATAGTTCTTTCAAATTACACGAAGTTGTATTTTCTCTTCATGGCTCCTTTAGCACACATGCAAAAAGTGATGGGCCTCAAAATTTTTTAGAAGCAAATGAATGTGTTGGGTTGACATGACAAAATGTTACCAAAGCAACCGTATTCCTGGGCTTCATTTGAAGCACATCATAGAGGTGGCCTTGACCCAATTAGGACAACTCACAGTTTTGCAAAAGTAGCTTACGCCAGTGCCTCTGTCCACCTCGTTTTCATTAACAGCTTTCACTGCCACAATGCCTCGGCGACTAAGCCACTGAGGCAAGAGTCGACTTGCGTGTGACTGGGTGGAGAGGAGTACTCACGTTCGGCTTAACGTCCTCCTCTGATCCTTGGCCAGCCTGCTGCATGCATCCCTTCAAGCGGGTCTTGTTCAGCAGCTGTGTCCGTGCCTGGCCCACATGCCAGTTACATGCCACCAGTGCCTGAAGGACGTTCTGCAAAGGGGAAAGAAAAGAACACCAGTGTAGAAGGAAGAAAACAAGGACAAGACTACTCTGGAGCAGCCCAGCTTTCTGTCAACCAATTCTACTTCCAAGGCACTTCCACAAGACAAGGATGACCAGATGCTCCCCCCTGAAAAGCTCCTCCGCCCAACTCTCATAAACTCAAACTGGGTGGCAAGTGTAGTTTACACCTTAATCAACAACTTTCCTGCTTCACTTTGGCATGAGATTTTTGTTTTAGAAGGCCTGTCACAACATTTTCGTGCGTTAATTAGGCCAAAGGACAAAGTTACTCTTCCCAGAGATTGTAAATGTGACGGGAAAATTTGGCATCCACCTGAAACAAAGCTGTGCGACTATAAAGGAAAGCTGTATAGCTTTCTCAAAAGCTTCACATCTGAAGAAAAATTCATCCTGGTCCGGGATTCGGACCTGGACCATCGCCTATCTAGAGCAGTCGCTCTACCAAATGGGCTTAACAAGAAGGTGTGCAGTGTGTAGCATGAGAGCTAACTAATAGAACAAAATAAATTGACAAATTAAGGGACAAGGGTTAGACGGCCAGTTTAGAGGAAGCCCCAGGGTATAGCTAGTTTCTGCAAATGGAAGTTTCCAATTGTGCATATTTGTGTAACAATCACAACATTGTTCAATATGTACAACCCCAATTTTTGAATAAAAGTAGGCACTTGCTCGAGAAAAGCAGGACCATTGCCGCACAAATTCTACACTTTGCGCAAGGGAACTGCTAGCCAACACTGCGCCCCCTATCAGTCTCTGTGAGGCCACCAGCGAGTCTGAGAACTTGCTCCTACCCCTGCACATGGAGCAAGAACAAGACAGGAGGGGAAACGGTGCTTCCTAGGGCGGCCAGATACCGTCACAGGTGCTTGACCTATGTTAAGCTAGCAGCAGCTGCAATGGGCAAAGAAACTGCACCGCCGCAATTGACATTTAATTGTGCAGCCCCAGAACGAATTGTGGATGCTATCATTTCGTCCATCAGTTGCCTTTACCCTCCCCTTTGCCATCGCAGTTACAAAGCTTTGTAGTCCATGTTCATTTTCATTGTGACATCATGTGGTCGTTCCCCTGCGCCTGCTGCAATGGGCCGTGTCGCCTCCTATACATATTTATTTTTGTGCCCCTGCATCAGTCTTGGGCAGTAACTAGTTACTGGTACTGCGTTACCGGTAACTAGTTACATTTTTCAGTAACTTGTAACTGTAGCTAGTTACTTTTAGGGCAGAGGAACTTGTTACTTATTTTGCACAGTAACTGTAACAGGAAATTATGTAGTTTTTTATAAGAGCATCCAACAGCAGCACTTGTTAATGGCCAACGTACAGCTTGTGGTGCTTTCCACTTTTTTGGATCTTCTTTCCCATATGATTTCCACATTTCACCTTTCTGCACGACTCCCTTTGCAGTTTAGGAAAGAAGGTCGCTAAGAAGCTTATCTTCTCTGGACAATACCGAGGTTGGAGGTTGGTACCTAAGATGATTTCTTAAACCTGTTCCTTCGGCTTTAATAGAGTGCAAACACGGGGGAAAAAAGAAGAAAAAAAAAACTGACAATCAGACCTTTGCTAAGGAGGATGCTGGCCTGTCATTATAAAGAAAGACAACTGTAATGAAACCAACAGCGCATTAACAAAAAGTTGGTGCAACAATATGAGGGTACAGAACAATTGTACATGTTGGGATTGAGTTAGTCCCATTTTAGGTGCTTTCGTCTATGGTTTTACCAAGTGTAATTTTGGAAACCCGCATGCCTTTACATGTTTCCAATAAATTATCTCTATCATTTGGTTTGCGATCTATTACTGGGCTTTCTACAGTAACAACATTACTTTTTTCACAGTAACTGTAACAGGGTTACCATTTGACTTAAGTAACTGTAACACCATTACTTTTTACTAATTACGTGCCCATGACTGCCCTGCGTGGCGCACAACCTACAGCTGATAGACGGAAAGGCTTGACCTACAACAGTGCCGCTGTTGGTAAAAACAGTTAATGGTATAGACAACTATAGTCATCATTGACGGCATAAAATAGAATACAAACCATGATGTCCGTAGTCTTGAACTCTTGCCTCAGCTCTTTAAGACTTCTCTCCCTGTCAGTCATGTACCTTGTGTGTTTCACCAAACTGTCCGTGACACCGCCTTCAATCTTGATCGCTTTCTTGGCTGTGATGTTACTAAGCTGCTGTAATTGCTTGGGCCTTCTGTCCCCTTCAGAGGCAGTTGAGAGAACCGGTTTCTGTTTCACTCCGCTACCAACTGCCTCACTCTCTTTGAGGCCACTGGTTGAACAGGGTGCTTGAACATTTGGACACTCCAGTCTGGTGCTGCAAAGGTGGGGGAAAATGACGGAATCAAAGGACTTCAAGACAGCTTCGGCAGAGCATTCTGCACATTTGAACTGAAATTCGTGAACTCCTCCCAAACCATGAATAATGACCTGGGGGAATCTTTGAAAGTGGCTAAACTGAAAGCTTGGTTTTTAAAAATAATAAGGGTTTAAAAAACTTAGTGCTTGCCTTTGAGCCAACTCTCGGCTAGCTTTCTTCGAGGCCGGTTCAGGAGTGCCTGGAATGGTTACACTGGCTGTGTAAAAAAAGAAAAAGAAAAGAGGTCTTTAGTTCAGGATTACGTACAGGTGATGTAGCAAAAGTTAAAGGCAGGGTTAATATCAGATAGCCTTTAAATGCGAGGCAATCTTTGGGGTGAGAGAATTAGCCGCCATTACCTCACAGGCATCCACAGACACAGATTCCTCGATCCTTGCAGGAAAATCTAGGACAAGTAGTGCATGCGTACTAGCACAGATGTGCATGTGTGCACGTACGAGTGTATAGCGTTAGTAGCGCTTCTTAGAAAGCTAACAGAAGCTGTTACGACAAATCCAGTAGCACTATCAGCCAGGACTTCAAAATTGGTATTACTAGCCAAGCCGTGCTTAACGTTATATTGCAAACCGTTATGCAGACAGCACGAGAAAAAACTGGCCACTATTTCGCCCTGCAAACATGGCTCCAGTGAAGCTGTATCAAACACCACATGTGCTGAATGGGGGTATGTTGGCTCCAGTGAAGCTGTATCAAACACCACATGTGCTGAATGGGGGTATGTTTTTTCCTCGGTTGTCAAAAGTATATCTTGGGGAAGGAGAACTGTTCTGCATTGTTGTCATGCAGAAGCGATATAGATACTTGTCCTTCAGTGGAAGCAATGGCAAGGTAACTAGTCTGAAGTTCCAAGCCTGCTTGCTTCACATCGTCATACACAAGAGTCTGACTGGATGCATTCATTGCGATAACACAATGCTTGGGGTCACTCAAATCATCCACATTGGTAAATTTATTGATTTCTTCATTGTCTACATCCACATCTTAGGGGATACTCACCAATGTACTAGGGTTGAACATAATTTTATGGTGCTTGTACAGCAGACTCTGTAAAAGTATGTCCAACCACACTTTTATATTTGCTTTCTTAACTAACCCATGCAGGTATGTGGGTTTCACCTTACGATGCTTGATGTGTACATCAAAGGCGGTGTCACAACTGATATGTCTCGGTAGACTCTGTACCGAGGTTTATAAATTTATCGGTACGTAACGAATTGTCCTTTAACACCAAGCTGTCCACCACTTGCTAAGGCATTGCGCTGCTGAGCACGAGATCGTGGGTTCGATTCCCAGCCGCGGCGGCCGCTTTTCTGATAAAGGCGAAAAGCAAAAACGCCTGTGTGTACGAGATTTCGGTTGCACGTTAAAGATCCCAAGGTGGTCAAAATTAATCCGGAGGCCTCCACTACGGCGCGCCTCATCACCTGCGTTGCATCGGCGCGTTAAACCCTAAAATCAATCAAATCTGTCCACCACTTAAGCGCCTAATGCTCATGAAGGGGAGTCGTGGCGCAACAAGCCGCTTTTCAACTGCATCAAGTTTAGATAAGTTATATGGTATTCCACGTTATGTAGAGCCATGCGTCTTCTACAAGAATGGTATTTTACCGCATAGAAGAGGGTCTTTACATGCACTGCACACACTGAACATTGTAACGTTCTCGTTGGGGGAAAGCATCCCTGAGCATGAAGAGAACCAGTTTTTTCTTCAACGTGCCCGTCACACTCGCAATTTTCGACAGGTCATTGTCACACCACATGTGATCACACACAGTGCACAATACACCAAACTCACGGTCTACGAACTGCCGCTTGAATTTATAATTAGCGCCCATGAAATTTGCCAACTGATCAGCGAGATACTTGAGTCTTTTCGCAGCGTTCTCTGCTTCACGGCACCCCTTGTCGTCTTGGCGGGTTTGTCGCCTACGTTGGGCTTCTTGGGCGAGAATTGCTGGGTTTTGCCTACGACACTGTTGAGAAAGACGAATTTGTTCCTTTCGTCGAGCGTTGTATTCACGCTGTTATTCTGGTGTCTTCCATTTCCGTGGTCTACCCATGGCAGTCTTAGAATGAACTGAATGAGTTCAATGCGGTGTGCACTTTACACGAGGGCTTCGAATGACGCCTAACGGCCCCTTCGAAAGCAGCTGCAACCAAATCTTTACCCGCAAACGCATGGGAAGGTGTTTCTATTCTTCACAGGGCCTTATTATCCATCATGCGGTTTGATGCTTGTTTTGTGGTTTTCTTTATTGAAACCAACACTGAGCTTTGTGCTGTGCGCCTGATTAGCCTGACGCATGCGCTCGGCGTCTTGGGCGGGAACTGCTGGGTCCTGTCTCAGTTTTTTGTTTATGACACGAAATTTTCCGAGCAACGAGAGGCTCCCACCACTGCCGCTGACGTAGGAATCTCCTGCTCCCCGACTTGAGGCCACTGCTCCCCGCGGCCTCCGGCTTCCGATCCTGATCCCTGGCTTGAGGCCGCTCACCCGCCAGCACTGAGCCTCTCGAGCCTGGGCCCTCTCGAGCCTGACGCCCTTCCACGGCTGAGCAGCTAGGCGCTATCTGGCATTGGAGCTTCCCGTCTGCCCCCCTCCGGACCAACTTCACCCCTGTGTCACCCAGAGGGAAAAACCGGCAGACGCAGTGGCATAGTGTGAGCTGTGTGAGTGTGTGCGTGTTTGTGGTTTGTGCGCGTGTTTGGGTCCCAGGTTGGGTACGCAAGCCCGACTAGGTATGGGCAATTCTGCCTTCTGCGGCCCTGTACGCCTGGTTCCACCCACCATGAGTACAAATAAAGTATTACTACTATTATTATTATTACTAACAGCTTCGCCCCGAAACAAAAATTCGTGGGCGCGCACGCCAAAACGTGCGTTTAAATACTGCATTTAACGCTACAGACTTTACCAGACACCTGAAGCGCAAGACTGAGCAACAGGTATACTGGCAAGTACACACAGAAGCAACTCTCACCTTTGTTTTGACTTGGCGGGGGGTTCGGCTCGCTTCTTGGTTCCGGACACTTGTCGGGTAGTGGGGTAGTCGGTGTGGTGCTCTGCTGCAAACATCTCTTGCGTGGCCTAAATTGCCGAAGTGTGCTCACCAGGCTGGGAGAGCCTGCGCCACTCGTGCTAGCCAAATCAGACATTGCACAGGAGCCGATTAAATCAATTAAACCATCAAACTTGCACCATTCCTCGAACCACTGAATGCTTGAACTGCTGGGAGTCACTGCGTGTCCACTTGGCTTAGAAGGATGACACTCGACATCGAAAGCTCGATATCATAGCGCAGAAACCGGCACCAAGTACCAAAAACTCACGCGTGGCACCAGGTAATTACAGGTAAACACATTTCGTTCACAAATAACGCACATGAGGGCCGTGCAAAATGGCAACGGCCAACAATGTGCGTAAACAAATATCATTATCATCATCACAAAAACACACCAATGCAAATTCACTTCAAATACTAAAGTTGCCGCCAAAATATTTCAATTTTGTAATGACAAGCGAAGGAATGATAATAAAAAATTAAAATTTCTGGGCGCATGTATGCCATCGAAGCCTTAGGATACATTTGCTTATTTTGTATTTCAAAGCAAAGCCTTTTAAAACTCGATGCCTTTTAAATAGCGTATTCGATAAACACGCAGGTGGGTTGCCCCCAGAACCGACGTGGTGCCCCGCGACGGTGCGCACCGGCACGGAGCGTTGGTTGATCGATGACAAACTGATGATGATGATGATGATGCAGTGGCGCCTTTCTCTTTGAAACGGGTGGCCGTTACAGTGACGGCAAGGCAAAAAAAAAAAGAAAAACAAGAAAACAAAAATTCACAACTACACAGAGGGAAACTACACAGGTGTAGTCCCGGAAGAGTGGCTGGCTTTGCGCCCTCAACGCCACCCGCACATTGTACCAGACACCTCTTCCCGCGATCTCTCACTGATGCTGCTAGCAACCGCCTGCTTTGCAGTGCTGCATGCTGCCCTCCACTGTTCAAGGCATCGCTTAGTCCGGGATGATGCCACAATCTGCACTTCACCCTCTGAGTCCTCGAAGCCAAGCGCTACTGCCAGTGCTGTCTGAGACACAGGCTCTCCAAGCGCGTCACACTGAAGCACCAGATGTTCGATTGTTTCGTCGGAGTTCTCACAAGTGCGGCACAACACACACGTCACTGTCTCATCAAACACCTGTTGCCGCGTCAGAGTGCACAGCGCCCCTGCTCAATCCTTGAAGAGCAGGGCGCTCCCGACGCTGTTATCGTACAGGCGGACCGCTTTGATGGAGTTCTTGTGCTGGCAGTAGAAAGACAGAGTCTCTTTATCAGTCAGTGCTAGCTGCCATGCTGCGTCTTCCACTTCTCGGACTCTTTGTCGTACTGCCTGGGCGTATGCTCCGACTGAATGCACCCGAATGGGGTCTTGTGTGAGGCCGAACTTTTGCTCCAGGTGGTATATCCGCCGAGTCCACTGCGTGCGAAGACAGGTTGCCGACAAGTATTCAAAGACTCTCCTCGCCCATCTGTCCCGGTGCATATTTAGCAGGCGGTTGTAGAAAGCCAGCTTGCTTGAGGCCTCCCGAGCGGCAAAACTGGACCAGCCTAGGTCACCATGGACGGCTTCGTTAGCCACCCTACCGTGGCATCCGACGGCCATTCGGCCGACTTCTTGCTGTCCAAGTACATCATGGCCTCTCGCTGACAGGCACAACACCACGTTTGCAAATGTGAGAGCAGACACATGAACCAGTTTCCACAAGTCCCTGACCATTACAAAGCGGTTACACCCCCATAAGCACCTGCGTCGCAATATGCACTGAGCTCTAAGTGCAGTTTTCCCTACACTATCTTCGTGAAGGCCGAACAAGTCCACTCCGCTGCACAAGCTAACTCCAAGGTACTTGACTGATGATGCAGTTTGCAGGACCTCCTCCTCCAATCTTAGTACCGTGCCTTCTGCCATC
Source organism: Haemaphysalis longicornis (assembly GCF_048455015.1). Lineage (NCBI taxonomy): Eukaryota > Metazoa > Arthropoda > Arachnida > Ixodida > Ixodidae > Haemaphysalis > Haemaphysalis longicornis. The sequence continues at coordinate 7,382,964 of NW_027526460.1, forward strand.
TTCCCGGCCAACAGAACAACTGTGGTTTTCTGGGCATTGAATCGAAGGCCGAGCCCCTTCATCTCAGCTACACATGTCCAGCAGGCTCTGCAGGTCATGAGGAGTCTCTGCCATGAACTGCAGGTCGTCTGCGTATGCCAGGCCTGAGATCCGGCGGTTATCATCGATACCGCTTGTCGTGTATCTCAGACCAAAGCCCAAGCCAGATTGCAGGAGGGCTCTCTCAACACCCGACACGTACAGTAGGTACAGAAGCGGTGACAGGGGGCAACCTTGACGCAGTCCTCTATTCACCCTGATCCTCCCAGTTTCTATTGTGTTGAATCTGGCGGCCACTACGTTGTCGGAGTACAGACGTTGTACAGTGCTCAGCAGTTTCGCGGGGAGACCCAGCACCGCTAGTAGTTTGAAGAGGTCAGAGTGAGGCGCACTGTCGTAAGCCTTCTCTACGTCCAACGCACAGCAAACCAGGGGGAAGTCTTCCTTCCTCGCTATTTCGGCACACTGGGTGATAACAATGATGCTGTCTTCCAGGCACTGGCCTCGTCTGAAACCATTCCGTAGCTCTGTGAGGCGACGCTCAGCTTCTGCCCAGCCTTCAATACAGCCCTTCAACGCCTGTACGAAGACCCTATAGAGGACGCTTGTAACTGTTATGGATCGGTAGTCTCTGATCTTATCCGCTTTCCCTCCGTTCTTCAGAATGAGGGACACTCTGCCCTGGCACCAGTCTCTGGGTATCCCCTTTCCAGTGAGGATTCCCGTGAAGAGATTGGCGAGTTATTCCCTCGAGTTGGGACCGAGGCTTTTCACGAGGCGGGCCGAGCGCCTCTACACTAGCGCCACCTCTTGGGCTTGGAGCCACTCTTGAAAGCGTTGACGAGTTCCAACAAAGCAGCTCAATGTGACACCGAGCTGCTACAAACTGATATTTATTGAAAGCCACCTAACAACCTATATTCCTCAAACAGCCACCTACAAGCTGCTTCTCGCCTTCTGAGAAACATAATGATGCCGAGAGAGCCTGCAGTCACGATGGCCTGTCCCTCAGCTATGGCAAGGCCCTTCGTGGTCTAGGCACTCCAGTGACCTCATTCGAACAAAACAAATGCTAAGCTCCATTATTTCCCTCTACTGGCTAGCCATATGTAGCCTTCTTTGCAGCCTTCTTTGCAAATTTCTACAAAGTGCATAATGTTTGTGCGCTCACATGCAGAGGTTTATCCAGAATTTCGATTTTGACGGGATGTTGAAGTCCGCCTGGGGGGTGTGAAGGGGGCTGTTGGGGCATGTGTAAATCCCTGGGCGGGGTATTCGTGGTTGTGAAATCTTTTTTGGGGGTGTCGAAATCATTCTGGGGGGTGTTGGGGGGTGTGTATAAACCCCTGCCCATATGCAATCTCTGGCCATCATTAACACCCGCTCTGAGCCCGTTGCATCGCTGCATGATGTAACCGAAAGTGACCCATTCTAGTCAGCAACAATATGCAGCTGGCTGTTTCCACCTTCACACGAGCGCGTCGACGCGCCGTCCTAGCCGCAGACGGCAGAGGTTCAATTAAACCAGCTTTTTACGATATAAAGCTTAACAAATTGTCCTAATGGGCGAGTTGGTAGTTCATTGTAAAAAATGCTACAGCGCGAAATAAAACACGGACACAGAAAGACGACGGGACGATCGCTGTCCCGTCGTCCCGTCGTCTTTCTGTGTCCGTGTTTTATTTCGCGCTGTAGCATCTTTTTTTACAATATCTGGCCTGCAGGAAAGCCGACGTTCTTCGCAAGACATGGCTGAAAGAAATGACAACACAACCGCTTCGCCAGTGCCATTCACGATGCATCTCGGGATTTCACCCTGGCGCTCCGTTGACTCTGTTGGTGCGTGACGGGGCAACCTAAAATTGCCCCGCGACAGTGCGCCCTGGTTTATAGAAGACAGATTGTGTGCACCGGTGCGGTTTATCGAAAATGAAAAGGCGCACTGGTACGCCCCGGCGCACATTGGTGCGGTTTACCGAAGATGCTATAAGGGTGGGGTTGGGTAGGGGAGTGAGCTGTCCATGCTCATACCAAAGAAACTCTTCTAAGCTCATACAAAATGATGTGGAGCTAAACATCGAGCATGTGAAAATGTGTCCCTATTTGCACGCCAATGTATACACAAATTATTTATAGTTCAAAATTTCTTTCCTTGCATTCGCACCAAATGTGCGCAATGGCAAAAGCTATCCCTCATATCGAAACGACTTTGAGGGGTTTTGAGGGTGTTATTCCTGCATTTTTTACCGGAGAGGAGGTTGAAACAGGTGTACTTGGAGGGGATGAGCACTCTCCTCACGATTACCATTGCAGCGGGAAGTAATGAGGCATCGCACTGCTGAACCAGCAGCTTAATGCCCTTCTCTCTCGCAAAGTGTCTGCATAGCGGTGGGCCATTACCAAAACAATGCACGCATGTAGCTCTGCGTCGCAGTGGTAAATTAACTTAGTAGACACGTGGCCTGTCTGCCCTCTGAAAACAATATTGCTGGTGTTGTAAATATTCTGGCTAAATCAAGTCCTTTTGTTCATCACATCCCTTCAGAGCCCGTCTTCACCTTGGCAGCGGGTTGAACCAGTCGAGTAGCCACGCGAGGGCATGAACCCTCAGTGGATTTTATGGGTGTTGTTACCTGTAGTTAGCTAGCTGGGATAGCAAATTTTCTGCAGGACACGCCCAGGCGGGGAAAGGGGTGGGAGAGAAGGGAGGTGGTCCGATGGCAAACACTGTAGACTTACAAGTAACAATACTTTATTCCAATCCGGAGCTCTGGCGTGTGCTTCTGGAAAGGCCACAGGCCCATACCATATCGAGGGGCCCAGCACACTGGCCTTACAGTGCAAGGAAAGGGAAGACGAAGAAAAGGATCGAGAGAGAGAGAGAGAGAGAGAGAGAGAGAGAGAGAGAGAGAGAGAGAGAGAGAGAGAGAGAGAGAGAGAGAGAGAGAGAGAGAGAGAGAGAGAGAGAGAGAGAGAGAGAGAGAGAGAGTTCAGTCGTTTAGTGGACCATTCTCAGGCGGTGCACTGCTTGGCGGCAGAGGCTCCTCACTTTGTCTACGTCTAAATTAAATATAAAATGCCTGAAAAAAGAAAAAAAAAACACCCTTTTTCTTTTTGCAAATCGCTAATGAATGTGAAGCCGTCTGGATGAGCTCCCTTCTCTCCCCACAAAGAGTAGAACAAAATTGTTCTCTTGGCTTAAGTGTTAGCACAGTCTCAGTGGTCCTCAGACACAATGTCTCAGTCTCAGAAACAACGTCTCGCAACAACCCGTCTTTCTTTCACATGAAAGCAAAGACAATGGAGAATACACGAAAGCAGTGTGAATATTTCGGCATGTGCCAACTTTAATACACAGTCATTGAAGCATTCTATAAAATGGCGGCCCTTATCCAGAGGCTTCTAGTGGTGACGTACGGCTAGAGGTGCGCAACATGTGCATGCCTCCTCCTTTGGGCAGCCATATGTTCTTGCAAGGAAGTGATGTACAGGGGGACGCCTTTAAGAACCTGGCTAGAGCAGTCCTGAATCTGAAAGGAACACAAAAAGCAACAGCACAAAATGAGGCATCGGGACAAAAAAAGATAACATTAAACATGTGCTGCAGAAGCAGGTCCAACAGGCTTTGCAGTGATTGGTGAAGGCAAGAGTGGCGTTACCTCGACGACGATGTAGTCACCAGGCTGAATCTCCCGTTTCACTGAAGATGACAGGTATTCGAGCACATGAGTCCTAGGAAAGATGACTTTTGTGTTGTTGTCATTTCTGCCAGCCATGTCTTGTGAAGAACGTCGGCTTTCCTGCAGGAAAGATATCGTAAAAGGCTGGTTTAATTGCACCTCACACAAATATGCTTTGCTCAGGTACTCATTAACAAGCGTCTAGAAAAGTAACGACACATATAGGTACACTCAAGATATTCCATTCCCAGATAGCTACAAGCCCGCACTTAAGTGCTATGCAGGACTTTATTTAAATGTGTTGGTATGCTGTGCCCTACCCCTAAACTGGCCTAAAAAATACCAAACCAACTTATTTATGAAAAGAAAGCTAGACGAACATCTTACAGTAAAAAAAAAAAAAAAAAATATATATATATATATATATATATATATATATATATATATATATATATATATATATATATATATATATATATATATATATATATATATATATATTTATATATATATATATATATATATATACATATTAAGGTTGCAGTCGTCATTGCCAGTGCTATTCGTCATTGCCAGTGCTATTCGGCACTGGCAATGACGACTGCAACCTTGATATGTATCTTTACCGAGTCCCTCGTCCCGTATCTCTCTGTTCTGCTATATATATATATATATATATATATATATATATCACGGATCTTTGGAAAAACTTTTGGCTTTGCTGGGGCTTGAATCGAGGCTGTTCACGCTGAAACCCGCCAATCTACACCCAGGCTAATGAGGCCGAACGATAGAACCCTTTGAGCGGTTGCTCAAGAGAATAGGAGTGTTCCAAGTAAACCAGAAGATGGCGCTGCGTGCATACAGTGCCGGGCTTGTACCTACCTGTGAGCGGGATGTCGTGGTGTGCTCTGGCAGGTGGAATAAGAAACATTCAACATAGTGGAACAGCAATAAAATGGGACAAAGTGAAGCCCATAATGGTACTGACATTAAAATTAAGGGGGTGGGGGGGGTAATAATAACAAAAGCAACGAGACAAACATAGGGCCTTTGGAAAGCAAGGACATTTCCTATTGGGGAAGGTGTCAGGTAAGGTGACAGCATGCCTAGAGGGTGTATTCAGGAGCATCGTCTGAGCGAGGAAGAGGTAGGAGTGAATGGAGAACACTTGAGCCAGTTGATATTTGCGAATGACATTGTCTGGTTCAGTAAATCGGCAGAAGATCTGCAAAGAATGCTTTCGGAACTGCACACACAAAGCACAGCCTATGGTTAAACATGCATATGAAAAATTTGAATGAAGATTCACTGGTGGATCTTTAAGACTGCATGAGCAACTCATCCCTCTCCCTTGCAAACTGTTTCTTCGCAACGGAGGGATGACGACGTGCTAGCCAAGAAAGTTGTGCCAGTGAGCAGAGGGTGCACCCACTCACCCCTTCAACCAAGACGAGCTGATGCGATCCGACCTGCTGGTCAAAAAGCTCTTTCGCCCGGTGGCGGAAAAGGGCCAGCACTTCTCCGACCCTGCGCCTCTTCACTTCCAGCGGCACATCGTCCTCCAGGCGCCGATGGGCGTGGGTTTTCTAAAAAGTGGCAGTGCACACTCGCATGTGGAAAGCGGACACACACACCATCAGTAGCTCTTGTTCCATCAAGGAAATTGCCACGCATGGCATTAATGCATACCGTGTGCCACCCTTTGGTGACACTACACATCAGAACCTGATTTTCAGTAGGCATGCGTGGCAAGAACAATGCATCACCCCTCTACACGAAAAAATTCTCACCAATGCTAACAATTTCTTCACATAAAAAAAATGCACCCACACAACAATTTCTGTCTCTCCACATTATTACATATTGCTTTCCTTCGGCCACTAGTGACACGGTACAATCTGACAAGCCCGAAGCACGCTAAAAGAAGAGATAAAAGTATTCACGGTCAGCACGATAACACGTGAAGCATTCATGAACACACGCAAGCGCATGTTCATGCTCCATCCAACTCTAGGTACTCCCCACAGATGGGAGGAGTGGATGACATGACCCCGCTCCTAGTTTCTCCAAATGACACGTCCCTGTGGAGAGGGACTCTGATACCGTTGTTCAAGGGGCACCATGGCGCCCATTCTACTCCACCGCTTACACTCACAGTACCAATGTCTTTCCCAAAGATGGGGGGAGGGGGGGGGGGGGGGGGGGGCAGTGCTGCACTATTGCTCCTCTTCCCCAACTCAAGTGTAGAGCGGGAGGACCCACCACAACGTGAGGAGTGGGTCCTGATGACGATGAAGATGATGTCTTACTGCATGCTTATACAATGCCACATGCACACAAACAAATCTTTACTTGGTCCCCCCAAGAAGAGACCCGTTGCACGATTCTTAAGGAACCCTGTCGGCCCACCTCCCTGAGGCTGTAGGGGAAGACGTAGGCCACGCTGTACTGCACTTGGTCCACCAGGCTCATGGTGTCCTGGTGGGCCTCCTCAGTCTCCCCACAGAAGCCACAGATGAAGTCACTGCTCAGGGCCACACCTGCAGTGAGGGAGAAGGAATGAGAAGAGCACTCGACACCTTGCCAAAAACCCAAACTTAACAGGGAAACAATTATAGTGGCCTCCAAGCAGTTCTCGTTAGTTTTTGTGGGGGCCCGTGTTCCCCTACGCCTCGCCTGCACATGTTTCCGCGAGCTGGGAGCCGCCATTTTGGGTAGCCGGCGCGTCACGTAGGTCGTGTCCTCTTCATGACCCCGCGCGACGCGCCGAACCGGCTTGCCGCGAACGTGTGCGCGAGGGCGCGAGGGAAGGAGGACCAGTTTGTCACCTTCCTTAGCGCCACCCCTCTCCCCGACCTGGGGAAGATCTCCTCTCCCCGCCGAGCTGACCTGCGGGACGAACGAGCGCTCCGGCGGGGAGTCGACTGGGCGATTTGGTCGGAGTCGGTTGGCTCGGCTGTGCCTACGCCGAATGCCCCGATGACGGTGAACCCAGTTGGCTCCACGGACTCTGCCGAGAGATTCTGCCCTGATCGGTCGCCTCGGGATGCCTCCCCTGCTCCCGCGGCCGTGATGACGGATATCGAGGTCTGAGCCCAGCGGCTTGAGCGAGCGACAGGAGCCACTGTCTCCCCGCGAGCGATAGTCGTGTTGTCTGGTGTATGCACTGTATCTGCCAGGCAATAAAGCCTTACTTTGGATTGCCGGAGCCTGTCTACCGCATGTGAGTACCCGAACCCGTGCGTGAGTCTTCGGATTCCGCAGGGCTAGTGTACAGCGCGTAGCGTTCTCTAGCGAAGCTAGCCGGGGTCCTCTGCTATCCCGTACGTTAGCCCACATTTTTTACCTTTAATAAGCCACCCTTAATAAGCCACCAGACTTTTTTTATGTGCCATAAATTTTAACTGTACGGTAAGCCAAACCACTGGGTCCAAGTTTCTGATAACACAGCGCAAAATGTCAACTTGATTTATATACTTTGTGGGAATTGCGGAGCTCCGCCATCTTGCCTATCCCTCTCGGCCCGCCGCGGAGGTGAGAGGGGTGGTACCTCTCTCTTCGCGGTCGCGCGCTTCCCCCTCCGGGAGGATACCCGTGAGAGCGAGGGGGCGCGGCCGACCCCCTCACGTGACAGGTTTGCTCGGAAGCTCCGGCGGCCTGGTCCGCGACGGGCGACAAAGAGGGCCTCTTTGGACACGAACCATCGTCGGGAGCGGCCGTAAGTACGACTCGCTCCTCTTTGGCCTTCCTTTGTCCGCCCTCGCGCCTGTCTCTCCCGCCCTGGCTAAGGTGGTCAGCGGTGTAGAACGACGCGCCCGACGTCTCCTTTATTGCATTGCAATAAACGTCGGAGTGGGCGAATTCTGTGTCCTGTGTTCCTTGCTGTTCGCTGCCGATACGCCAAGTTGGTGATCTGTGGCAGTGTTCAGTGGAGCTAGCCTTGCGGCCAGATCTCGAGGATCGAGCTAGGCCGCCGTCAGAACCCTGGTCCCCACAACTTTCATAGTCTGTAATGACCATAGCTGTCATTAAAAATCGTCATTGCAGGGACTCAATCGATACGCAATATGATAAAAGAACAAATATTAACGAATCCTCTGGTGAATTGAACCACAAGAATATAATGTATGCCATTAAAAAAAAAAAAACCAGGATTTTTTGACACTATTTCAGCAGCCATTGTATACAAGCATTTAAATGCAGTAGAAAAAATGGGCATAGCGAGAATGTTCAGCCATGCAGTGCCATCCGATAAATGCATCCACTCTCCACTTATGAAATCTGTTGTGGGCTCCCAGAAGGGAAAAACACACACATCTGCCACAGGAATTCAGTCTTCAATGATTCGGGGACTGTGAACAGGAACCCTACAGAAAATAACTTGTTGACTTTTCTTTTGCTTTGAACACCCATGCACGGCCGGTCACTCGATGGAACCGAAATGTCCAGCCTGCCAATTCACACACCGCCAACTGGTGAGCGCGTGACAGCGGAGTTCCTAGTTGTGGCTGCTACTTTCAGCCAAGTGCCATGCATTGGTGACGGCTCCCACAGCTCCTGCTTTGGAGTGCCTTCAGAGCAGCGGCGACCACTGTCCATGAAGGAAGCTTTATCTATTGTCATGACTCCCTTACATGGAAACTAGTATTACTGCAATTTATCGGAAAGACGACTGTGCAATCTCTAAGATTTGATCTCATGTAATGCAGTCAGTACTTAGTAACTGAGGTTTAATTAAAGGGGTGCGATGACACCGCCGCTTCTGCAGTCGTTCAGCGACCACACGGTGCTCCAGAAAAGGAGTGGGCGATACTACACCGCATTACCTAACATTTTTGGGATTTTTGCACTCTGCAAATAACGAAGTGGCTGTGGTCCTCCCTGTTCGTTTTTGGACGATCACACATTGTGTGAAACATAAAAAAAAAAGGATGGTTAGGGAGGAATTTTATCAAAATACATCACTGACGTACAAACATTACATGCATAATCCTTGAAAAGATGTTGAAGAAATAATCCGCCTGAAGCAAGACATCTCCAATACACTGTATGCTGCCAAGTCACGCTAAGGGGAAGGAATGCAGCACTGTCCCTCCTTTTGAAATGCCAGTTATTCTGTAACGCTCACGAATAAGTGCGTAATTTTAAAAATTACGCTGTTAGCTGCAGCCGTTTGTCTACGCAGGTACCTAAGAGCGCATAGAAGCAGCTCCTGCAGCCAGCCGCCGCAGATAAGCGCCTTGGTACTTTCGCCAATGGTCAGCACTGTGGCCGACGCTGGGGCGAAAAAAGAAACTGACGCTGTCACCGGTGGAGAGGCGCATTCACCACGCTGGACCTTCTTTTTATCGAGCGGCTGTGACCAGTGTCCCCTCGTCTGAAAGCTTTACACAAACTGGAGTAATGACATACTGAGGAAGATAAAATCGCTGTCAATGAATGCTGTTGCCAAATTATGCGAGCATTAGACGCGAAAAGGAACAAAATTTTACCCAGTACAAATTGCACATAACAGCTAACTGAGATAACACATCCTACCTTTGCATTATACGTCAAATATTTTAATTGCAGTCCCGCCCCTCCCCTTAAAGGAGCCATGAAGACAAAATACAAGTTGAGTTTATTAGAAAGACCGCTTAGTCCCGATAACAATGATACCAATATCATCGCCATCTTCGAACAAATAACGGAGATATGAAAGAAAACGTGTGAAGCAGTCGCGACCCCCTAGGCAATTTCCCGCAACTTTTCTATGACGTCACGGAACCTTGTTTGTGCAATTGGCGGCCGCCTAACTGACCTGTCGCGACGACACAAGACTGGACGTCTGTAAAGGGGCCTCTAGTTCCATTTCACCGCATCACTTGAATGCTAACGTGCAGTTAACGCACTGAAAATTATGATTTATTGTTGGCCCGTGTGACGTCATTCTTGCTCATAACACGTCACTGTGGCGCAAAATTTGAAAGTTTTTAAATACTTCTTGCTTTTTTTTCGTTAAAAAGCATCTTTTGTGGCTCTAATGAAGCTGAGTAAGATACTGAATCCTAGTTCTTTCAAATTAAACGAAGTTATATTTTCTCTTCATGGCTCCTTTAAAGGAGTACTGACACAAAATTTTGAAAGCGAGATGACGTCAGAGATAGATTGGTGTAAACACACATACATCATGTGCAAAATATTGGCGGCAAATACAGCCTAGAATACATTTAAAATCAATTTTAAAGTGCGCGAAACGCAACCAAGCGGCCAGCGGAGGACCTCGCACAATCGACATTCCCTGGATGTGGAGCAAATAAACAACATCCAAACACGTCGTGAGTTTGTGTTGGCCGCTTCCACGCTGCCGGCATTTCTCACCAGCTCGCCGCTCCGATTGGTGGTCAAACTTTTGCTCTTGCAACAAACGATCCGATCGTTGGCAGCGGAGGCGCTGGGATTTCGTTGGCTCATCGGGCAGCTGACCGCGACCTAAGTTCTCCATTTTTATTACTTTTTATTACACTGGACGCGAAAATGCGCTGGGGGCATGAAAACCATACTGAGCGAGCTGCAAGGCCGCTGCGCAGGCGGCAGCCATGGCCACGAAGTGGCGCAAGTCGGCACTGCACGAAATAGGACCCAAGTCCCAAACGAGGCAGCACATATGAGAAAGGAGTTAACAATGCGACGGCGAATTGCATTAAAAATTATCATCTGCGCCACTTACGAACCACAGTGTCAAGCCTAACACATCTGTAGGCAGACCTGTGGAAGACCAGCCGGCTGCTCTTAGCGCGCGTCTCCCCACCCACTGTGTCGAGCGACGCACGTCGTTCTCTAGCAGCGGCAGCAGTTTGCATTCGCGGTGCCTGCCTCACGTCCACGGTTGCTTTTTAATTAATAAGTGGCTGACGAGATCAGTACGTAGGGGCATTAGCAGAAACTACTGCCGATGCTGAATAGACAGTGCTACGGCAGCTCTGCTCTGTGATATCCATCCGGCAGTCACGTGGGCAGCTTTGTTTATACCAAATCCAGCCTTTTGCGGCCGCCACTGAAACGTAAACCATGACCCGATAGGCTGTATGTAACACACTGTCATGCGGTAAGTATAGCAACATGATGGCATGACGTTACAGAGCAAACATGGCAAGCAGTCTAATGTTTTTTCTAAAATTTGGGCTCATGTGTCGATAGAAAAGTTTCACCATATTTGCAAATGTAACAGCTTGTTTAAAGCAATTAAAAGCCACAGTTCTTTTTCATTTTAGTTTTTGCTTATCACCTAGACTGGTATATATTCACTAGAACAGGGTAGACGTCCGGGTATGCACAGAAAAACTATTAATTAAGCCTTAGTTTATTTGAAGTTCCCCATAAATCCTAACCAATTCAGTGGCTTCAGTCTGTGAGTTTTGTCTTCCGTTTCAAGTTCCAAACTTCAGCAGTCCCACTTCAGCAGGGCCAAATTAGAGTGCATCAACTACTAATGCACTGCAAGAGGTGTTTCACAGTGAAAACCTAGTGCAAGACCTTGGTTGATGGTGTGAAAAACCACAAACCTCTACGGAGCTGAGGGACAGAGTGACCCACCTGGCAAAACGTCTCGTATTCTGTGCACCAGGTCGAGGTAGGCCCCTCGTGTGTAGCCCCGCCGCATGCGCTCTAGGACCGCATCATTTCCGCTCTGGGCAGGCAGGTGGATCTGCTTGCAGATGTTGTCACGCTCTCGTATCACCTCCAGAACCTGTCCCCAACAGACCCAGGGTACGTGCAGGGTTAGTCGACTCCATTACCACACGCCTTCTCACTAAGAAATTTTAAACAGCTAGAATTTAAGTAAAACGGAACTCGAACTAATGGGAAATCAAAGAAAAAGTTTGTTTGCAGTTTCCTATAAATGCGATACACAAATGATTTCGTTCACATGTCACCCCCCCACCCCCCCCTCCACGGGCTAGTAAAAGGGGGCTGGCTCTGCTGTTTGTCAATCACATGCAAATGCTTTCCCAAAAGTTGCCGAAAGGCCCTCAGAGGTACCCTGTCTACCTCGTCTGGGAAGTCCTTTGGGTGCGGCGAGGTGAAGCGGATGCGCATCTCGGGGTCCACTTGTGAGACCCTGTCCAGCAGGTCGGCGAATCGCAGGCCGCCCGACGGGAGCCTGTAGATGGTGCGGAAGCCCTTGCTCAGGGGCAAGGGCCCGCCACTGCTGCGCTCAATCAGGGCCTGGCTCTCCGCTGACGTGTCCCGGTAGCTGTTGACATTCTGGCCCAGCAGGGTCACCTCCTTCACACCCTGCACATCCACCAAAGCCGTAAGGTCCTCCTCTTGGGTGAGCACACAAATGTGCACCTGCTTATTGGCCTTGCTGAGCGGCACTACTGTTTCAACCGCCATCTAGAACGCTACACGGCGAGTGCCACTGAGTGGGAGGGTAATGCTAGCACACTAGTACAGTGGGTAAGTAAGTGCCCACACAGGCAATTTAAGCCAATGCTTGTTGGGTACAGAAGTTATCAATTCAGCTTCCAGGATGTGGCTGCCAAAGGCCACGATGGGTGCAGATGAACAAAGGAAAAAATTTCAGAAAGAATTAAGCACTTAACAGGCTCAAGTGCAGAGAATTTCAGACCGCTGCCTCATATCATGTTCCTCCCATTTCTTTAAGGGGCGAGGCCCCTTAGGGGCTGGGGCTGTTGGCATCTCCTGTTGTCGTCGAATTGTCTTCTCATGTAGTCACGGTACCAAACATCGGGGAACTCATTAACAGTGGGACACTCGTTTACGCCTCGCGCTTGAGAGCTTCGTGCTTCAAAGACAAGAGACTTTTACAGCAAAGCTGTATACCTCTACCCCCAAAGGTTTCATCTCCATTGGCAAAAACGTCGAGGCGCCAGAATTACTCATACACTGCATGCTTCGCCCCGCCCCAGGTTTTACGTTAGTGGAGATGGCCGGGAATTTTTTTTTGCCAATTCACTGCAAATCTGCCCCGAAGACAACATGAGAACCTAGGTTTTGACCAGGCACTTCCCTGAGGCATTTGGAGACAAGCTGTGCAACGAGTAAGAGGACAGACCTGAAAAAGTTATGCTTCCTCAACCCAATGCCAGAAATATCTAGAAACACGCATGCACGAAAGTGGGTGCAGCATGCTAAAGCCATTTCATGCCTAAGCAGTAACCGTGATTGTGCGGTAGAGAAAAAGCTCATTGTGCCGCCGGTTAGAGCACAACATGTCCACCATATTTTGCCATTGCTTCCGAGATGCAGTTCTCTGCCTACTTGGCTCTGCATCATGAAGCCACCATGGTGGCAAATTAAGCATAATGCTTTCTTCATAGTACGATTTCCATTTTGAAACTAGCTTCAGGGTTCGTACAGGCTTCAAAAGGAAAAATTCAAGGGTTTTCAAGGACTTTCAAGGACCACAAAACACATTTTCAAGGTCCCCATCTAATGTTTTATCTGGGATTATTTATAACTTTTCAAACACAATGCTAAAGTTTTTTATTGCACAATATCTAAGCACATTTGTGCACATTTAGATAGGTGCTAACGGGTTCGTAAATGCTCCCCCAGCTTCATTTTTTTATTTCATGGCTAGTATTTAGAGGTTTTTCTTTTTCCTTTGTGTTTTGCTGATTTGATTTCAAAACTTGTTTAATGCTGCGTGCATCTCCTGCTTTGTCAGCAAGAGTATCAGCTGAAATTAAATCGAGCAAGTGTTGCTTCAAGGCAGGATGAACTATGTACACGTCCACCATTTTCACGTAAAAGCAAACGTAGATGGAGCGTATGAGGAACAGCAAACATGCATTGAGCAAGCGTCCATAGACCAGATGGAAGATGCAAGATAGAGAACAGAAGCTGGCTTTCACTGGATTGTATCGTGATATAGACTGGATTGACAAGTGCCTGCTCCTAATGTTGCCTCGTAATAATGAAAATCTACCAAACTTGTAATTTCATGCAATACACTGAAACTTGATTGTTACAATGTTTTTTTACATTTGTTAACACCTAAAATCCACGACAAACACTTTAAATTATTGTGAAAAAACAGGGCCATTGATTCTCTCCGGAAAAATCAAGGGTTTTCAAGGACCACTTAAAAATTCCAGGACTTTCCAGGCCTTGAAATTGACACTTCTAAATTCAAGGGTTTTCAAGGTTTTCAAGGACCTGTGCGAACCATGTAGCTTACACTGGCATGAGCCAGAATGCCTTGGCTGATGTATACACATATTTTGTTTGAACTCCTGTGCTTCAAGGGCATTTTCTGCTTAGCACAAACCTCATTCTATCTGCCTCTACACATAGGAGCAGCGCTAAGTAGGCCACCATCATCAGCATGCACAAATGTGCATACATGCATGTGTAATACCGCATTTCAACTGCACTGCAGATGCAGACTTTGCATTTTCACAGGGTATGCACGTCTGCACCCAGCTAGCGCTGCTCCCAGTGATTCAACGCAGTGCAGTCAAAGCACATTTAAGCAAAGCAAAATTGAGTGAGTACTTAGCACGGCAAACTTCTATCAAACACCAAGCAAGCAGTGCTAAAAAATACAAAAATAGCTTAAGAAGTACAGGAGCATGAGCACATGTTCCCTCCAAGACTAGCAAAGCACAATGCTTCCTTCAGTGGGAGGCACTTGGACAAGCAGGTGCTTCTGCTCAGAACTCTGGATTACCCTCACACCAAAATTCAAGCTGATCATCCTTTGTATAGAAGAAGTTAGTCACCATGACACAAACTAAAGCTAAAACAAATTTATCTGCCATGCAGCCAACACAGCAAAGCTAGTTTGTTTGTCTCCAGACTTCATCTCTTATCCCTAGACACTGAAACCTGTAAAATATCTTAAAAAGGGCTGGGCCCTGTCAAACAAAATTAGATCAACCCTCACTGTCCTACGCTTTTTCAGAGCAAAATTGAAATGAGTGCTCTAGGCTAGAGGGTACCCTTTCGAGAAAAAATGAAGCTCTTATTGGGACCCTAAGATGGAAATGTGGCAGTGCAGACCTGGTCTGAGAGGGCGCGCACTTCATCCAAGATGGTGGCAAGTGGACGACTTCGCTCCCGGCCTCTGGTGAAAGGCACTATGCAGTAGGAGCACATGTTGTTGCAGCCACGCATAATGGATCTGGAAACCAGCAAGCCATACAGGGCTAAACTAAACCATGCTCAGAACACCACAAATGGCAAGTGTTTCTTCTGCTTCAAAGACAATGATCAAACTAACTACCAAAACCTACAAAACGTCCTCTCTCTTTTTTTGTATTCTTCACATTTTCTTCAGCAATGTAGCCAAAACTTTATTTAACCTGCTGAAGAGGCTCAGTGGCTAAGGTGTTGTGCTACGGAGCCCAAGGACACGGGTTCGTTTTCCGGCCACCGCGACCGCTTTTCTGATGAAGGCGAAAAGCAGAAACGCCCCCTGTGTGTCGAGATTTTGGCGCATGTTAAACATCCACTGCAGGTGGTCAAAATTAGTCCAGAGCCCTCCACTACGGCGCGCCTCATAGCCTCGTGTAGTTTTTGTGTGTTAATAGGGGAAGAGAGCTGTTACTCCCCAAAACAAAGCCTAAGACAATATTGCACCAACTTCTTTTGCTGTAACAGGCTTATTTACACACCACAAAAAAGAATGTGCTTAGTGAAATGTTTTTCTCAGTTCAAGCAGCACAAAAGTTGACTTACACGAATGCAGACTTTGAATTCTCGTTAAGACGAACAGGGACAACATCTGCGTAGGTCTCGTCCAAAGAAAGCTGCACGTTCACTGCAAAGGACAAGACAAAGAGGATACTAGTAAAACGTAAACAACATCCACATTTGGTCACCTCAGCCTTAGCAGAGTTTGAATAACCAATGAGCTAAGCTAAAGCGAGGTGGCTACAGGCCCTTAGAGCCACTTTCCTACTGCTGACAATTAGGTCACAAGTACTGAGACAGAGGCATTGCCCAGCAACAAGTGACAACCAGCAAAACGTATCTCTTTCACACACCACCAGTTCAGAGCAATGTGGCTTTTGAGCCAGTCAGTCAAGCGGCTGTCGGCACAGTGGTGTCACATCCTCCTTCAAAAGGACGACTCGCAGCCTCCAACACTGCACCTCTGCAACCACTTCGTTGCGTGTAGATGAGCAATGTTAGCAACTACCAATGCCAAGCTACCTGCAGTTCCAAAACACCTTGTTAAGTTTATTAGCAACACAGCGCGAAAAAAGACCAAGGACGAGACGAAGACAACAAACAAGTGCCATACTTCGATATACAGGCTACAGTTGCAAGCGAGGCCAGCAGCCCAGAAGCCTCCAGCCACACAGCACATGCTATACCAAACAAAAAGGAGAGGAGAAAAGCCCAGACGTGAGAGTCACAGCAAAAATTACATCAAGTCTGGCAAAATTTAGACCAAGCTTGCAACAAGAAGCAAAATTTGTGTCAGGGTCTTGCTTAATTAAAAGCATCGGCAGCTTAATGCAGTCCTCCTCTCTACACGCCCAAGCCCTGGCTCTTGCAGACAGAGCAAAAAGAATGCACAGAGGTGGAGAGCAAGCGCTGTGATGAAAGAAAATACAGCAAAGGAGGGATTCCGCTCATGGCTTTGAATGGGGTCATCAACATATCCCTTTCTACCCTACAATAATGGCCCTTTTTGTTTCTGCCCCAAGAACAAATGTTTGCTCAACTATAAATATTTATTTCTTCATAATTACCGGCAAGGAAGGATTACAGCGAGGTTAGCGAAGCTTACCACCAACTTGTCCCGAATGAGCAAGTGCCAGGAGACGTGGCAGGTCTCTGTAGCTGTCTGGGCCCGCAACAATGTCCACCGCCTTCTCCTTCTCCACAAGCTTCTCTTTGAGCCTTTCAGCCATGCATCCTGCAAGAAGGGACAGAAACCTGAAAACTGATAATTCCACATTCCAGGTGAAGGGCCCACACTTTCAGAAAGTTTTCTCTGTTCGTACGGACACCACAGATATTTGACAAGGATTGCTGCGCTGCAAAGATAGGATGTACTGGCATATATACAAGTATTGTTCGCTCCTTGAATAAGGGGCAGCAAAGGAAGAGGTAAAAGCTTAGGGTTGAAGTAAAGTTAATAATGCAACTGGAACCACAGCAGTAAAGAAGACTAGCTAAAAATTGCTGCAAAAAAAAGAACATTTATGTTTTATTTTTAAACCTCTGCAGCCACAATCTGCAAGTCAGCCAGCCACTTGCATATACTTGTTCTTTTCATAATGCTGAAGCATGTGAACTAAATGTCTTTTAGTAGACTGTAACACAAAGTGAGGAATTTTACACACATGCCAAATGTCATGCGCTAATTCATTTCAGTCATAACAGAAAACAGCAATTCTCAAATGGGCAACTACACAAGTAAGGATATGACTCATTCTATTCAACTATACTATTAAACGTAGTTGCATTTTCAAACAAAGGCAAAATTGTGGCAATGGTCATTATAAACATCATCTTGAGTTGGATACATGCGCAAGGACTTGACAAAGCTGAATGACATAATTAATCACCCAAGATTCCAATCTGTAAGGGCTTGCTTCTACTGGCTTGACGCCGCTTCTTGATTGCCTTCAGATGGTTAATCTTTGACCAGATCTTCCCCTCAGCACCTTCTCGGATTGCACAGGTCATTATCAGCACAACGTCTGCCTGAAACAGTAAACAAATTATAAAGGAAGTCGTGTGGACCACTTTCATATTCATGAGTACCTCATCTGCAGAGTTGCTCTTTTCGAAGCCGGCATTTTTCAGGACAGACCAGGCGACTTCAGTGTCATTGACGTTCATTTGGCACCCATAAGTTTCGAAATGTACTGAAAAAGATATAAGCAGCTGAGAAACATTTTTTTTTTTTCATGTGCATTCAAGCAGTGTCTTCTGGATCTCTCTTGTACGCATCCCAGTCTTTCATTTTGTAAGAACGCGATTCCCAGCAACGCCAAAAAGTACTATTTGGTTTGTTCATGTATACAAGGGAGACTTTCGCGAACGCTTGATTAGACCTTTTCTTTTCACATGTCAAGGACTTTCACAGGAATAAGGACACTCAAAAATGTTAGCCACTCTTCTATGCCCAGTCGGAACCAACCACGATGCAGGTTTCTGGATATTTTATGTCCTAAACAAGGGCTAGCATAGGTAAGGTTAAGTTGGTGACGTTAACAAACGAAATTTCTAAAAATACAGGATATCGGTACATATATCATTTTCGATTAAGGGGCTTTGAATAAAATTTTCGAAGAGCAATGAAAGCTTGGCTGCTGCTAATGTGGCCCAGATATCAAAAGATTTACTTCTGTAATGTGTTGCAAAAGAAGTTTGGCGTCTGATGGTTTACCCTTTCTTCCTTCAGCTTCAACGTCCCCTGTAGGAACATATGGATGTTGATAGGACTCGGTTGAGCATTCGTATCTCGTTTCCCTCAGGTTTATCGCAGAGTTGGCGATGAAATACTCGAGAGAAGGGCCCTGTGCAACCCTTCGCTTAACATCGACAGCGTTGACATTGGACTGCGCTGAGCTACTACATAGCTGCGACCTTGCAGCGCTCCGCCGTAAGTGGCGAAGAAGCTTCCACGGAAGTGAAGAACGCTTTGTGAACATCACTGGGCGGGTCGATGAACACGAAGCCAAAAACGACAGCTCTAGTCTAGCATTTGACCAACACACTGATCATTTTGGAGACTTGGTACGGCACGGTTTCATGGGCGCCGCCATATTGCGATGTTTTAAACGCCGCAAGCGCCAATCTGCAACTCTTCAGCTCTAATCAGGGGATTACTGTCCTATTAACCTCTCATTTTTTTTTTTGTATCGTCGTTTATAAATGTTTGAGTTGTAATAAATTAGGTACCACGCTCTTTTTGATGTTGCAGCCCGTAGCTGAGATTAGCGCGCAATTTTCAAACAAGTCCTTCATCAGACTCGTGCGGTCACTATGTCTTTTGAGTCCGCGCAACGCGCAACGATTGAACGCGTGCGCAGACGTAAGCTTCGTGGCGTACAATAAAGCGAAGCTTGATTGCATCTTATAAAAGCTGCTCGAAAAATAACAGATGTAGAAATACAAGATCCTGAGCCAGCGCTTGTACAGACTTCCGCTCTGACCAAATTTCTATTTTGAGAAAGTAGACTTTCCGCAACAAGTCGACACTTATTCAAAGCTGACGTGAAATATTCTTCTCGAGCACATGACCTAATAAATTACTCGATAGGGACAGGGAGTTAACTTCACAGCCCCAGTTTGAGTCTTCGTACCACAGCCTTTTCATTAGGACAGCGCTGTTCTGCAGTTCTGCTAGAGGTTGTCCCACGGTCCAGAGCATGTTTCTCGGCAGCTCAGAACTGCTATCAAAAGTCCATCCGCAAAGAAAGAAAAGAGGCGAGGCTGCTCTGGAGCAGTTCTAAGTAGACCAAAATGACGAATAAACGAGACCAGTTATCACAAACTTGGAGAACTGAGAAATTTTGAGTGAGGGTGGGACCCCAAATGTTTAATGTATTGGGCTGCTGTATGGAAGCCATGCAAATTGATAGATGTATAAGAAAAGGTCCGCATCAGGGCTTCGTCGGTCAGATAATTGGGTGATAATATTGTCCACCTACTGGAAGATGCATTTTAAAGATTAGGGCAATTCTATGTCTTCTCGATGTGATCAGTACTGCTACAGGAATTCACCCAAAGTGCCACTTCATCCACATCGACAGAGTTCTCAAGTCTGGGGAAGGAGTTGGAAGACAAGGCAAAGAATGGATCCCTAAGGGGTCCCCTATGTGAGGTTGTGAAGAGGGTAGCTCATGCACCTGGGACAAACACATACGTGGCAGTACAAATTGCAAAACCGTTGCAGGTGGTTGTAAATACAGCAACCACACCCGGTTGCTGCCGAAATGTCCTGGATTGGGGCACAAGCACTTCGATTGAAGGCTATCCAGAGTACTTTTACTGGGCAGTAAAAGCTGCCTTGATTGTTGAAAAATCGCAAAATAACAGCACACTCCCTTTCATTTCTCTCACAACAATTCGGTGATGCAAAGGATGTTGGTGAGGTGCAGCTGTACTGGTTTTGAAGACTTGGAGCTGCAGTGGCGAATCCAATATCTGAGCTAGTGCTGTTGGGTCTGCAGTGCACGTCATCCACTTCTTCCTCTCCGCCCCACTGTAACAAATCCCTACCCCTCAACTTCCCAGGGGAATAGCCTGTTTGCAAGTTGTTCCGCAGCACCACGCACCCTAAAACATAACCCTAAAACATAACCTAAACCCAGCCAAATGCAACCTGACCTATTCTAACAAGTTTTGTCAATTTCATTTCACTCAAAACGCAATGATGCTGCACAATGACCTGCAAAAAAACTCTCCCTAACCCCACCACAAAGGTTCAATTGTCCCTGTCCCCTCCAGTGTACGGGTGGCTGTGAAGCATTTGCCCACCAGTCTCTTACCAGTTTCCAAGGGTGGTAAGGCATGTACAACCATGTTCTATATCTCCAGGTGGCCTGACAAAGTCAACATCAAAAGACAGTACCATTAAGGGGGCAAGATAACATCAGTTTTTTTTGTTTTATTTACATAGCCAGACATGATGCATGCGGGCATTGCTTTGGTGAGGAAGGAGAACAAAAAGCAGTCAGCATTCTTTACTTTGTAGTAACCAGTTAAGCTGTACTAAAGGACGTAAAATGGGGCTAGTTGCTACTGTACAAGCTGTACTAGTTTTTGTATGAAGCATCTGACAGTGACAAGCATATCTACTAGGGGTTGTTGATGCACAGGCGTGCCTGCTCACGACTCTGCAATGCCAGTTGGCATGCTGCAGGCCTGTAAAACTGGGTTCTGATTAAGCCTCCCAAAAGTGAAAAATTGCTAGGGGAGTGCAACAGCAGCCACTGAGCCCAAATTGCCAAGATGCGTTGCTTTTTAAACTTCTTTACCACCATGTACAACACTCTACAGTGGTAACTGTGCTTATTAAGCATAAAAATATATGGCTCATTTGTTAGAAAGCCATTTAAGTGTATTTTGCTCACCCTCTCCACCATTAGAAATCTCGTGGATGCTTCCAGAATGGTTTAAACACACAATAGCTGCTTTTTAACAGCCATGCACAAGCATTAAAACCTATTTTGTACAGCAACAAAAATTTGAAGCCTTGAATAGAGGGTGAGGCGGTGGTGCGATTTACAAATCCTTGGCCTCAACATAGATTCACCTATGTGTCATGCTCAAGAAAAAAGAAAAAAAAAAGGAAAGAAAGAAAGAAACAAACACTTTACAAAATCTTACCCCAGGTGGCAAGGCAATTAATTTCTTGCTTACAAAGTTCTCTAAATTTTTTTTCCCCTTGTTGGCACTTAAACAAACTAGTTGGAATCACAAGACAGAGACAAGGGAAGTGACCTGTGTTAGTTCATTGTTTTATTTAACTATACAGCGTACAGAAGTTAGGAATCATAGACAAAGAAGAAGTAAAAGAAGAAACATTGGCTACCTACATTTTTACAAAACACGTAAAAAAAATAAAAACAACCGGAGAGAGTACATCCCAATTTTTCTTGCGCAAGAAAACAGGCAAAGAAGCAATAGAGGCACAGCAGCATAGATGACTGGAATTTCTCACCAGTAATCAAAAGAACGGAGGAGGGAAGAGGAGGGAGGGGACAGAAGACAGACTTGCTGTTCGTATTTACACACATGCTTGACCGCAAGGCTTTCTCTGCAAGCACGACAACAAAGCTAAAAATGGCCCTTGTTACAAGTAGTAGGAGCTTGAAGATCTTGTTGACTAAAGAAGAAGAAAAAAAAAAATGCCATACATGTGTTTCAGTGTGTGTGCGACAGAAGGCATTTCAAATGCTGAGAATATTCTGGACCTTAGGCTGCCCCCCATTTTCAGTGAAAGAGCACTGGTGTGAATTCCGTTAGCAGAGAGTGCCGAATGAATCAGAAACCGGGGGCATAAAGGGAAGAAAAGAGAGGAACAAAAAAAAAGGGGGGGAAAAGAAAATCATGAAATGCATTTAGCACCTTGGAACAGACGGGCGTGACAGCAGCCCAACAGGATCTATGCTCTCGCTTAATCAGGGGGCAGCAAAGTTTGAACATGTCGTTAATCCCATACAGCCAAGGAACACCATTGCACACACACTATTAGTAACTTGGTTATCTTAGAATATCCTAAGTGTCCTGGAGGATCTTTCGGCTTGGCGCTTCCTAGGTTTTATGCAACCTTCTACACTTCCATGTCTAAAAAAATAAAGCAAAGACTAAAGGCCTTCTTCAGTTCAACACATCAACAACGCATGTTCTCCTCCTACCCTACATGCCTGGTCGCATCATTCACGCTGCCCACACGGGGCTGCCCGATAAATAATTAACAGAACCTAGAGAATACCAAAGGGGCAATCCCACGTTCCAGTAAAGAAAACAAACGTAAGGCTATTTGGCGTTACGACGTGTTAACAGCAAAAGCCGCTCCAACGTTCCTCCCCGCAGTCATGTTCTGGCACACCAAAGCTTTCGCAGGAAAAGCTTCACAGACTCGGCTACCGAAGCCAGCTACTCTTGCTGCCGAGAAGGAGAGAGATTCAATAGCGACATTTCTGTACTTCAGTGCAACCAACAGCTGGACGACTCTGGGTTCAAAAACAGAGACACCAAATCAACCAGAAAAACTGAGGAGGTTGAACAAGCTCCCACGTGCGGGGTGGCCACGATCTCGAGGGGGGCTGTGGGGCGAGGGTGGAAGGGCACGACTACTCAACACAGCAGGGGCTGCAGCAGCACTGGTCCATTTACGAGAGCAAATCTGCAAGGGGAGAGAAAGAGGGGGGATACTGTTAAGTTGTGACCTACAGACACACAACTAAATGCTTGAACCCCACAAATTCTTGCAATTTGGCCCCACTGCAAGAAGCAAGGTCAGAATAAGCTTTGTTTTTTTATAGGTTCCATGCTAAACTCTGGTAAATTCACCATGTGCGTGATGAACAAATAGCCAAATTTCCCAGCTGCAACTGTGGTCTCTGAGAGACCCTCAAGTGAAGCCTTAGAGCCCCCCTTTCCGCCACGTCAATGACGAGGTAACGAGGATGGGCGATGACCCTGGCTACTTAATGGGACGGCAGGAAGTAGCAAGGTTGCGTCCCTGAGCACTAGCATAAAATATTGCCAGTGCCCTTCCTCGTTCAATGCCAAGCTCTCCCTTTGCACTCCCTCACGAGCACGAGCGGCGGAACCAAACCAATGGCTCACCGGTGAACTGCATCTCCTGTGTCTTGGCGCTGTTGTTCCTGTTGTCTGCCTCGAAGCCAATCAGCGGGTTGCCCGGCGGAACAATGCGGTTGGAGTTGATGTCCCCGCCTGCGTTGCGCATGTTCTCCACAGCCGGGCTCCCCGTGCTGCTGTGCAGAGCCTCGGGCTTGAGGGGGCCCAGCGAGTCGAGCGAATCCAAGCCAAGCAAGTCGGCCACTTTCTCAGACCTGGCACAGCAAAAGGGAGAAAGGCCCATCGGTGACAGCATCTTGGTGCACGCCTTCTTCCACAACCCATGGTTGTGGAAGAAGAGCCATGCATTATTCTGCACCATTTTGTTTAAATACTGCAAGGTGACTTAATTTTTACATTTTTCGTGAATCACCACTGTGTTTGAGGAAAATGAGCGTCGTGATAAGCTTCAGCAAATATTGTATCTTCTGAAACAAATATTGTTTTTAGGGTCTGTAAACAAGAAAAGGTGTGCTTTTAAAGCTCACAATGTAGTATACACAATGTCAATACTTCTTTAGAAGCAATCAGAAAAATCCTTTTTCAAATGCGATTTCCTTTCAAAGCACAGAACAGACAAGGGCTCCTCATTCACACTTGCGACAAAGATATCCAAACCAACGAAAGCGACGCGATTTCCGTCACTTTTGTCGCCTGGCATTGTTTTTGTTGCGTGACGAGAGCGATTGGCATTGACCAATTTTTGTTGTGGCCATCACGCTTTGACGCAGAAGAAGGGGGTGAGAGCTCATAACGTCATATCCTGCCATAGCACCTGGATAAGGTGGCTGGAATGGAAGGTGTGAAAACCGGCAGCCATAAGCTGGCTCCCCACGCCTGCGCGTTGAGGCACTGTAGATATCGGCGCGGTAGGAACGGAGTCTGCTGCGCTGCGGCACGCACGCAATCCTGACCACTCTGCTGCCATACTGCTGCTGCTCAGACAATTTTTTACACTGTGGTTCAGGCCACTTAATATGTGGAGTATGGGCTGTTTCACTGTAATAATCAGCGGCCATCATCTTGCTTCCGGGCAGGCCCTGGCCCCTGCAGTGCACTGCGGACGCCTAATGCAAATCCTACATACAGATACGTGTATTTTTGTAAGACATATTCGTTAAGCATTGATAAAAAAGTAAAGCAAGGTCATGGTAACAACTTTATTTACCCATAAATATACAACCGCCGGTAAAACATATTGTTTATTTAACTGACACAGGCTGCAGCCTAAAAAAATGGCAGTTTCTTATTGATATAGAAAAATATGAATCCTGGTAATATAAAAAACTGAGTGACCCATTTTGACAAAGATCTGAGGGCTCAGCGAAGCGGCTGCTAGTGCATCGCCTCCTGTATTTTTACAATGCCAAACGCATCGCCCGCTTCTCAATGGGAGAGCCGGGTACGCCTGGTTCGCTGATTCGCCACAAGATGGGGCCGCGGGATAAACCGGGCCGGGAGCGGGCTAGCGGGGCAACAAGTCAACTCGAGAGCGGACGATTCGTGGCTGTCAAGGCCTCCCCCTCTTTGATGCCTGTTCACTTCGCTCCGGCTTCTTGGTTGCTTCAGTTCGCCTAGGCGCCATGACAAAGCTTTCTGCTTGGTGCTGAACAACTCTTTAGTACAGGCGGCTTTTTTAAACGGTGCCAGCGCGCAGAGTGCGCACATTTTTTTCTATTTCGTCACTTCGCTGTTGTTAAATTTTTGTGTTGTCTACTCAATTAAAACAAACACGGGTGTTATTTCCGCCAGTTGTGCATTTTTTTGTGGAAATGCAGGGTGTTACACGGTCCTGGCTGTGGGGGCACTCGGCAAGCAATGGTAGGCATGGAAAGATTTTTATTTCGTAATAAAGTAAAATTACTAAGAACGACACTCACGCAGCCGTTGTTATTAAAAACATAAATTGCGATTAACAATTTTAGCGGGAAAAGTTCTTACGTAGGACATTCCGGACAAGGACATGAGCTGTCCTTGCCCGTAGCATCCTGCGTCCGAGAATTTTCGGGCTTGAAGTTGCTGATCATGCAGTACCAATTAGCTCAAACCCATTCTTTGATAAAGTACGACATTCGCAAAAGTATGGTTCCCATTAAACCTGCAGCCGTCCATGCCCCGCCTTATTAAAAAAAAGTACTTTTATTTAACCATGCAAACGCCAAACCCATCAATAACTACATGTTTGATTTATTTGTGCGCGTGGCGCGTCCAAGACGAATGGCAGTAAACTAACTTCAAAGCTATATCGACGCTATCAATGCTCGCCAACAGAAGTTATATTTACTAAGTATTTTTTTTTTTTTTTTTTTTTGCATACGCTCGAGACGAATCTCGCTTCGAGGACATATAGCCGTGCCAGCATATTGCGAGAATTACAATTTGCATTTCCTTCAAACTGCGCGACCTGGTTGAATGTTTTAGCGGCTGTAAAGATGCGCGATGTGAGGCAAACACACAGCGAGAGGGGGTTATTTACATTGCAGGCAAACAAAAAAAAAATATATGGTACAAATAGAAAAATGATATAACGCGGAATTGTTTGCTGGAGTATTGCGCGAACAATTTCCGTCTGCAGGTCATCTGAGATTATACCTGACAATGCCGGTCATTAGTAAGAGCTTTAGTGAAAACGAATAGACTAATTGTAACCGTTATAAAATAAGCGCAATAACTTTTCTTTGTGCCAATACATGTTTATGCGACAACAATTAATAGCGTGTAAAAGTTTCAGTTAGACTTCGCCCTAGTTTCATTTGTACAAACCACAAAACAAAACCCCATCTGCTGTCTGCATTTTAGGCGATTTAGGCATGCATGTTTTGCAGAACCAACAAACGCCAAGCGCTTTTGTTATCTATTACTTTCTTCTAAATTTTTGAATTCCACACCACTTCAATATTAGTCCGAATAAAATCTGCCAAGCACGATGTTTGTCGCTGTTTATTAATATTATTATTTTTGAATCCCTGTATAGTTCGTCAGAGGTTCTTAGTAGACTTACCTGATGATAACTTTTTTTTTTGTTGGCCCTAATGAGTAAAAAATGACCGGGCCATCTGGCCAATAACACGAAACCTGGGGAGGGGCGAAGCATGCACTGTATACATGTATTCAAAGATTGTAAGTCTCTCTTAGCACACAGCGCCAGACATCCCAATTACGAAGACGGTGGAGAAGGGAAATTGGAAACGTAGAACTGCAAATTTTAACACTAAAGTGACTACGGCACGGAATAGGTGTAAACAAGGAAGCGCGAACGAAAAGCGAGTGTCCCGGTGTGTTGTTCTGCGACGCGTTTTTCCCACGTACATGAAACATTTCTAGCGCGAGGCACTGGGAAACGAGTGTCCTGGTGTTTTAGTACCGCGACCACACGAGAATATGATGACGAAGGACGACGACAACATGAGCCGCCGACAGCCCGAGCCGCCAATGTGCTTAAATCAACTTTACCAGCAGTCATTTTCAGCCTTGGCTGCTATCAAGGAGACAGGTCGGCCAGAAAACAAACAAGCGGAGGCGATGAATGCGCCGCGTCACGTTGCAACGGCCTGAAGCGCACCCACCACGTCAACGGCCACTGTTGGCGAACGACAGCAGTATTGCCGGTATGGCGGGGTTCGAAATAGCAATTCATACAAAGAAAATGTGATCACTGCAGCGCCCCTTATGAGAAGTGGCAGAACAAAATAGCTTGGTTGCCGTTTTCCACCACGCGTCGCCCCAAGATGAACCGGTCACGTGATTAAAGCACTGGGAAGGCTGGTGATTGGGGGAGAGTGGCCGGAGTAGAGGGAGAGGGCTTGGTTGGCCGGTCCGGGCTGATGCATTTGGCATTGTAAAAATACAGGAGGCGATGGCTAGTGCATCATCCATGTTAACGTGACATCCAAGTTACGTAGCCACGTTGCGCTGGAAGCAAGGATCAACTATCGTAAAGAGGACGAATAAGGGAGCAGAGTGACGCTGTCGGGTACAGCAATGTTTACCCATGTCCCACTCCTTCCAAGATTCCGCCAGAACATCAATGGGGCCAGTCATGCCTCTGTGCATGCTTCACAAGCAGTCCTGGCTCCGGTCCACTTTGAAAACTGTTCTCGAACTGGAACGCAGACCTTGGATTTCTTCTCCATACATTCTGTGCAGCCCGCATTGCGACCGGCAACGAAGCACTACCTTTGTGAAGCGCAGACCTTGGATATCTTCTTAATACATTCTGTGCAACCCGCGTCACGACCGGCTACAAAGCACTACCTTTGTGACCTCTTTTCTCGAAATTGATGGCAATGCTGCCAACGTGCCCCACTGTATTCTATCTCATGTTCATGCGGACATATTATGTATAGTGTCGACCAGCACATATTATGTATAGTGTCGACCAGCACATAGCTCACTGCTTGCTAACTACAGGGTGCAAGATGAAACGCGGTAACGCGAACTGGCTAACTGCGGTGCTCGGTGACCTGTCAACTGCGCTGGCAAGCTGGGCTTCCTGCACCTCCAACTAAAGCGCCCTATCCTTCCTTGGTGGCAGGCCCATGAAGTGGGACCACAGCGGGCGAGGGCGCTGCTCCGCTTCACACCTTCTATTTTAGCCACTTTAACCGGGATACTGTGTGATGTTGGAACTGAAACTCCCGTGAAGTCACGTTTCAAGTGAGACACAGTAACAAGAAAAGCAAAAATAGGTCATCGCCATCACTCCTGTCGCGTACAAATGTGAACACTGAGTGCGGTGGTCGCTACAGTCACATCGCTAACTTTTGTCGCTCCCACTGCAAGTGTGAACAAGGCCCTAAGAGAGCACAACTTTCTTGCAGCACTATGGCGGCCAGCACTTGCAATGCTGTTTCTAATCCTAGTGATTTCTATGTCTGAAGAGATTGCTGATCCTCTGAAAACAGGCTCAAGATGCACCTATGCCAGTTAGTTGGTGCCATTCACTGGTTATTGAAACTCCCTGCACCTCAGATAGACTGATGAGAGATTAGTTCTCCAGAAACATTTTGAAGGGTAAGTTATAGTCCTGCTGTCTTTAAAGTACCTACACGTCTAAGAATCTTAACACCCTTGGCAAGGAAGGAAGGAAGAAAGGAAAACTATTTTTCTAGCTCCCTTACTCCAGGGCACCTTGTTGGGACTGAAGAATCGTCTCAATGTGTTTGATGTGCACAGATCATGAACTACAATTAAAACGACACTTTTTAAATATCAACCACTTTTCTTTTCATCATGCGTAACATGTGGAACCCCAAGGTTATCACACCAGATTTGCTTTACAGTTATAGTTAATACTTAACAAAGACGACAGAAGATTTTACTTATCACTTGCAAAGTGGCATACTAAATCCAAGCGACAAACCAAATACTGCATATGTACTATCGGATTATTTTTAAAATTCTGAACCTACCAAGCAAGCAAATTTTTCAGAGTTTAGTTTGTTTTTGTTCTGATAACAAAGGTTTGGTTTGTGTACAATGAAAGACATGTTGCAGTATCCCAAATGCATACCTGCCAACCTAGCAGCATGAAAATTCGGGAGACCGCATTCTGGAGGGGGCGGGGGGGTATTTTAGTATTACGGGATTATTGAGACTGGAGATTGACATCAGAAAGGGGCAAGGGTGTTTATTTTGAGTTGCTTTGTTCTTGCATAATAAAAAAACTCTACTCCTGGTTCTTGTAGCGGAGAGCGCCAACTTTACTTGTGAAGGGGACCTTTTCCCACGCCTTCTTTTGGTACAGTAAGGAGCGTGTCTCGCGGCCGTCCTTTGCACGCTATAAACAACCTGCCACCAGCGTCCAGATGTGCGGTGCATGCGGTACTATAGTGCTTAGAATATACTTAGGGGTACTCTACGGTATGGTTATAAGTAGGGGTGTGCGAATATCATTTTTTTAATTTCGAAGCGAATGCGAATAATAAAAACAAAGTTCGAATCGAATCGAATATTTTTCGAATATTTTTCGAATACGAAGACTTATTGTTTTTTGTAAAATGAATGTTTTCACCATCTAGAGACACAAAAACTGCAACTTTATTGCACAACAAATCACACAAAGTAAAATTAGGAATTACACAATACCATTGCACTCAACAGGTTAAGGTCTGCACTCACTTAAATGTTAACATGGAGAAAGGTTAACTGCTCGACATGTTCGGGGAGCAGTGACAACCTCCTGCTCGTCACCACTTTACCAGATACCGAAAACAGCCGCTCACTTGAGACACTAGTAGCTGGCATGCCCGAGCCCGTGCACATTGCCGCGCACTGAAACAGTAAAATCTTGATGATACTAATCTCGCGGGACTGCGAAAAATATTCGTATCATCCGAAATTCGTACGAAACAACACAGACCAAAAAATTTAGCGCTGGAAAAAGTTTTCGTTTATTTCTTTTCCTACAATCGCGTGAAGAAATTCGTGATTTTTTCTGCTTTTTTTAACCCCCGTGTGGCAAAGCAGTCCTTTCTGGAGCACGTAAAGCTTCGCGCTCGTCTCCTCACTCGCTGTGCCCAAGCTCGCTACACGCTGCAACAGCCAAGCGTGAACCGCATGGTGCGTTTTTGCACGCGATTCGCTCGCCTCGGCTCTGCGAGCGCCATATTTTCACGCCCACATCGACGATTTCGCGCCCGCGGTAGCGCCTACCTCGGTCAGAAAATGACGCACGGCGCGCGCGGCAGAATGGAGGAGCCTGACTACTTGCGATGAGATCGAGACAGCCGGCTTGGCTCCGCCGGATATGGTTAGGCTTAGCACCCCGGCAAATATTTTATGGGCGCTTTCACTAGCGGCGCGGATGATGTTTTATAGTACCGTTTTCGCGTGCATTATCAGCTCCTTTACCGCACAAGAAACTTCGTGTCTCCCTTGAGCCGCATTTTAAAGAGTGGTTAGAAGCGGTCGCTCCGCTCGAGCGCCCGCGCCACTTCGCGGCTGGAGCCGATCGACGCCATACGCCGCCGGCCGCGCCGCGCGCAGCGTGGGGGTGGTTTCGCGGCGGTGTCAGCGCGTTGGGCGTGCGCAGAGCGTTTTCGCGAGCAGAAAACAACAGCCCGGCCGTTTCTGGAGAAAGAGTGACAAACAGGGGAGCGATAGCCGTCACTTGCTCGTTCGGCAGTCGGGTGCCTCGCCGGCTCGTTCGTATCTTCCGCCGGGCCGCGCAGGTCCGTTCGTAACAGCCGAAACTTTTCCCGTTGCAAACGATGCAATTTCGCCGGGACTTTTCGGAAATTCGTATCATCCCGAAATTCGCACCCCCAGAATCGTATCATTGAGAGTCCACTGTAAATAAACACCGATACAGACACGCTCTGATTTTTTTTTTTTTTTTTTAGTTTTAGGTGGTTCGAATATTTCGAACAATAAAAGTGTCGTTCGAATCGAATCGAATACCGAAAAATTCGAATCGAATATTCGAAGTTTCGAATATTCGCGCACCCCTAGTTATAAGGAACTACGTGGTGGCGAGTGCTCTTCTAACCACTTTTCGGAAGCTTCGAGATAGCATTCGTACAATCGGGAGATATGGTAAAAATTCGGGAGTCTCCCGGACAATTCGGGAGAGTTGACAGGTGTGCAAATGTCTCCTCATGAACAAAATGCAAACCTATATGTTCACAGCCACCGCACCTGTATTGTCTGCAGGGTTTACCTATCTTGTGTGCTAGGCATGTTCTATGTTAAAGAAAAAACTTTGGCTGTGTGGAGGGTTGTCCCACACCTTACGATGACAGGTGTTGCACATTTGTTACACTCGGGAAGCACCTTCCACCTACTGTCCTAGGCAGAAAGGCATCGCTAACCAATGACGGCATAAAAGACCTAGTACTAAGTTATTGAGTGAAGGACAGTGATGGGTTTACCCAGAGCTACCGGCATTTACAAACACGGAGGTACGAAACTGAGGCGAGGCCGTGTGCGCACCCACCCGTTGAGGATGTTGTGGCCCCCGCCGTTGGTGTGGTGCGAGCTGTAGCCGTTGGTGCAGGGGCTGTCTGCCGCCAGGTTCCCTTCGCTGGTCACGGAGGGAGGGGAGAAGCACTTGCCCTGTGGCGGGGACTGGTCCATGGGCTCCACTGTGGCCGACCCCCCTTCCTCCTCGCTCGGAGGGAGGGGCCCACCACCGCCCACACTGCCGCTGTCCACCACACGCTCCACAACAATTGGTTCCCTACCATTCACACAGGTCTCTCCCGCCGGCGAGCCAGCCGCCAGCGTTCCCCCGACCCCTAACCCTAGAGACGCCTCTCCTGCCCCCTGCTCCTCTGCCGCGGGTGGCTGCTCACTCCGCAGCTCCTGCTGCTGCTGCTGCTGCTGTTCACCGGCGCCTGTGCCGGGGGCGGCAGCCTTATCTTCGTCGGAGAATGCCTTTCCGACCACCTGGGGCGACGACCGGCCCGACACGGACGGAGAGCTCTCCCTCTCGGGGGACGCCTGGGCATCACCAGTCTTGCCGGCGGAGTCCTTGCCACCCCTCCTCCGTGTGCGGCTCATGATCTCCTCCACCCGCTGCATGCATTGGGGCATAGTGGGAAGGGAAGGAACGCACAAGGTACTCAAGATGGGAAGCACTGGCAATTTTTCAGGGATTACTAAACTTTGCCATACTATCCCCAAATGTAAGACTGCTGCGCGTTGCAGTGCACCTGGTGCTGCGGCTTAAGGGGGGACGCGGCTTTCAGCTTCAGAAAAATGACCAAAACATCATTTTTTTGAAACTCACATATTCAGCTTCTACGTTTCCTATTCTGTGCGTCTGCAAAGTTTACTGGCATAAAAAAGTACTTTTGCCAGGCGTGATGACAAACTATCAGCGCAAAATGGCGAAAAAACGGCAATTTTCCGAGCGCTGTATCGCCGCAACGGTGCCACTGCACTGGGCGCGGCCATTTTGATATCGTTAGATCGGCCGAGCGATCAACTTTCCGGTTCCACTCGTCTCTTTTATCTTCGTTCATTCACAAACGCACAAATGACAGAAAAGAAATGACGCACAAATGAAGCTAGAAATAGATGCTGAAGCGCTATTGGTCCTCCGGTTAAGGCGCACTAAAACGACCCTCCTGATTGGGTGTCGCGGTGCAACGCAAGATGGCGGCCGCCTGAACCAACATTGGCCTGAACTGCGTAACGTGCGGTTTGAGTTCATTTTCGCTGCTTCGCTCGGCCAAGTTTCTGTTCAGTCTGTGGTATTCAACACTGACGTTATCGCGATGGGAATGCCTGAGATCGCGAGCCAGATTACGGAAAGTTGTGTGGCTCGAAAGGCGGAGCTCATCGAACGCTTCGTGGTGCGTGTGACTCTACCGCCGCCAGAGGTTTATTGTAACTGGTTTATTGCGGCTAGGTGTAACTGGTTTATCGTTTTGTGTGTGATCTCTTTGGCACTAGGGCCATGGCTACGTCGTCGCCCAGGTACACGCCGGGCTCTTGTCTCGGCGAAAACTTGATCCGTTTCTGCGCTGGTGGCAGGAGATCACCAGCATAGGTAGTTAAGACCCTAGCGAACAAATATAAACCAGCGAGAACATATTTCGAGCGCACATATCTACTCCAGAGCCAATTGAAACCGAAACCAACACCCACCTTCGAGCGCGATTTGATGTACCAGGCTGATCGACACCCGAATCCTCACATGAGCTGAAATCCGATCTCTAAAGCCGCATTCCGACTCTTCACTGCCACTCTCATCGTTAAAATCCAGAGTAGAAGGCGAAGATATGCGAGACGAGATGAGGCGGATTTCTTATCGCGCTCGCGTCAGTATGACGCCATGTTTGTTTACATTCGAAACCACTGCCCGTCAGAATAAAATATCTGATGCGTTGCCGCCTGGCGATAAAAAAAGAAACTTCACAAAAGAGAAAACTCCAGTTTTCAAACTACAGTCTAATCCCGCTACAACGAAGTCCACTTCAATGAAATTTCCGCTTCAACGAAATATTTCCAATTCCCCATCAGCTAGCCATAGAAGTCAATGCAACAAAGTCCTCGCCACAACGAACCATTTGTCTGGTTTGCTTTCGCTTCAACGAAATTTTCGATGAATTGGGCTGGGTTTGAACAATTATTTTACAATAAAATAAGCATAGCGCCAGCTATCTGTAACTTTTTAAACATTCAGGACGCTTAGTTTCACCGAAAACATGCGCGGTGCGCCCACACCGCCACCCAAAACTAAACAAAAAAAAAACTCATAGGCGGACGCCATTGTTTGGTGGTGATAACGATGTGGCTGGCCGTCTTTACATGAGGTGCAGGCCCGGTTCGCCAAGCCGGAGCTGCAGCCAATCTGCATCCAATTGAAATCGCACGAATGTGCCCCGCTGCTGGCGCGGCGCCGTCATGTATGCGTTGTGACTCGTGAGCAGCTGTCCTTGCCATTTTTCTTCTACCATTCTTCATAGCCAAGAGCAAAAATCATGTTTGCATGTTTGGTCTTGAAGCCAAGTCATCCTATCTAAGTCGCGAGCGCGCGGTCATGTTTAATGCAAGCGCGCGCGCGCGTCTTGCCTGCCAAGGTCAGTAGCTGCCGTGCCCTGTCAGAGGATAAGATAACGGCACTGCTCCTGCCACAAGCGAGAGGGGGCTTCGGACGGCCTAGCAGCTATCTGCAAGTAATCAGCTCGGTGAGCACGCCTTGTTGTGCAGCAATACGTTTTGCGCCTGCATTTCTTCACCCCCCTCCGTAACGCGTTGTTTGCGTGCAGTGAACACAGATAACCCATTGGTATGTTTGTTATCCGAATAAACATGACGTTATTGCGCGTCACTCCTTTTTCTAAACATTGTTCTAAACATTGTTTTTTTGCTGCCAATGATGCGGAAACATACGGGGCTATTTTTCGGGCCTTTCCGTGGTGTGTTGGAGCGGATTTCGCCTCAACGAATTTTCGCTTCAACGAAATTTTTCGCGCGTCCCATCAATTTTGTTGTAGCGGGATTCGATTGTATCTCCTAGATGTCGCTAGGTGTTCCATCGAGCGAAAATTTGTATTCTGCAGGCTCGCGAAACCATCGATCATATGCAATCGATGGCCTATGGAGCGGTCCCAAAAGAGTTAACAGTGAATTTTTTATAGAAATTATTGATACCAATGCATATAATCTATGGCTTAGGGCACACTGACTGTGCTGCGAGAAATATTGGATGCCTTGAATGCCTTGAAAAGAAGAAGAAGAAGAAGAGAAAAAACCCCAATCAAAATCTGTCTAGTGGTTGCGGTGGTATCCTCTCCACAAGCAACAGGGAATGCCCACTAGTGAAAGGTGTCTGGCCATTCCTGCACCTCAAGTGAGGAACAGGGGTCTCTACCTTTTAACCCTTTTCAATAACCTCCTGCACACTTAGGGCAGCAGACGCTCCCCCACAACATCCCTCCTAATTTCGCACGGCCTGCACACATAGTTCTAGTCGAGACAAGGCCCTCAACAGCCCATTCTTGGGGGGGAGACAAGGGAGAACGACGTGGTCCAGCACCCACCTTCTTCCTCTCGGCGCGCTCGGCCTCTTCCCGCTTGAGTCGCTCCTCCAGCTCCTTGCGCTGGCGCTCGGCCTCCTCGCGGGCCTTGCGCTCCTGCTCCTCGCGCTCCGCCTTCTGCTGGGCCTCCAGCTCCCGCCGCTCCCGCTCCTCGGCTTCCCGCTTCTGCTGCTCCTCAATGGCCCGCTGCAGCTTCTCTTCCTCCTGCCGCCGGAACTCCTCGGCCAGCCGCAGCTGCTCCTCCTCTGCGCGCCGCTGCTCTTCCTCCTCCTGCCTCTGCCGCTCCTCTTCCTGGCGCCTGCACAAAGACGGGGGGGGGGGGGGGGAACCTTTCCAAATGACTGACTAACTCGCAGTGGATCAAATCCACAGCAAAAAGTTTCCACACATTTCACTGCCGCGGGGCTCGGTTGCACAAGTGACGCCCCCACGCACCTGAGTTCCTCCTGCCGCTGGCGTTCGAGCTCGGCCTCCCTCTCGGCCTGCTCGCGGGCAAGGCGGCGCTTCTCGGCCAGCAGGGCCCGCGCCTCTTCCTCCGAGATGACACGTGGAGCCGGCTTGCTGGGCGTTGAACCTTCCTCGGCACTGGGTTCGGCACTGGGCACTGCTGGAGCCGGTGCAGGGGCATCGGCTGCTGCTGGGGAGTTGGCCTTGCCCTCAACCTGCCTGGCCGCGACGGGAGCCTCTGGTGGTTTGGGCACCTGCGATGAGGGTCCCAGAATGTCGGTTTGAACACAGCATTCACGCTTGGAATATTGTAGGTTGGGCACAGCAGGATTCTGGAAAAAGAATCGTGGTGGAGGGTGGCCGGATTTACCCTAATTCATAGAAGAGATGAAAACATTGTGTTGGTATTGCCAGGGGTGAGACAGCTGAATCAGATTTGGGAGCAAATTTTGGAGCAGCGAAATCTTAATTTTGGAGCAGAAGAACCTTGAATTGGAGCAGAAGAATGACATTTATTATATCACCTTAGGAGCCTAAAAAATCAAGTTTTTAGCAACTCACGGCGGAAAAGTGCACTTTTTAATCAGTTTTGAACGCACATAACACTGAAACAGCCTCTCAATAAAGTTTTTTTCTACCAGATTATCACAAGGTACGAACTGCACTACCTTTTTACAAACCATTTTAAATTCTTAGGTTCTATGCATAGATAGTGGAGCACCGTTGAAAATATCGAATTGAAAAGTTAAGCAATCTTAAGGCATTTTTATTACCATGTGAATGCCTAAATTGCTATTTTTGTAATCCCAGACTCGGCCTTGCGCACAAGTGTAGAGCCACGGCAAAACTTGCGCAAAGCAAGGTGACAGTCGTCGCACCCCACCAGCCCTCCAATTTCAATCCCCAAGGTGCACATTCACTACGATCGTAATTTGAGTAACGTTGGTATGTTTACCCGCCTCCCTCTTGGCATTAAATTTCAGTTCAGATAAATGAACCGTTATTACTGGCGTGAAATAATAGCCCGCCCCACTATCAGACACTGCTTGAACATTTTGCGGCGATGTAGCCTGCGCCGCTGCTGCTGCAGCGTCGATCGTTCCATTCACGCCACTCGCAAGCTTGCTGTGAAAGGCAGCAATAACTCAGTGTTTTATAAGACCGCAATGAGTCCGAAATTTCACTTCAAGCACGCACTGCGCCTCATACTCAAGGCCGAAACACGGAGAATTCGCGGGCGCCATGTTTTTGATGAACTCCCATCTTTCGAGACCCGCAACGTACCCGCAACAGATCAAACGACTAAATGTAAACCCCGCCACCCCCATAACTAAAACCAAGGTAGAAAGGCGAAGAGCACTCTGTCCGAACCCCAAGCAACTGCTTCACCTGGCGGCCACGTTTTCACATCTTCACCACACCAAGATGGCGGCGCCCAGTAATGTCGTTCCGGAGATAAATTGCCGTTTTTTCATCAACTTGCACAAGTAGTTTGACGCCTCAGTACACGTAAGTATTTTTTCTACAGGACTTTGCAATGGTTTTCGATGGGAAAACTTTAAAAACGCATAGAACAGAACATGTGCAACCCGACGTCGTGACTTTCGAAAAAACTATCTCGAGGACAATTTTATGCCCGTTTTTTATAGAACGATCAATCAATTGAACCTTTACAAACAGCATCACCTTGGGGGTGCTGGAAAATAATGCCGTCAGTAAGCACTTCCCCCACTGACACTGACTGTGAGTGTTAAAATCCTTGGCTCTCAGACTGTTCTGGAGCAGTCTGGCGCAATTTTTGCAATTTTCAAGCTTCTGGAGCAGCCTGGCGCAGGAAAACAAATTTGTATCTAATCTGCGCAATATGCGCAGCTGTCTCACCCCTGTATTGCGTGCCAAGAAGGGCAGCAAGTAGAGTCCACTTAGCAGACAAAAAATCTTATGACAGTCAATGCCAAACAACACCCCACTGAAAGCAATACTGCAACCACAGTGTGCAACATGGGCCTTGTAACCCATCTGTAAAACCTTCTGCATTGCCAAGTTCATCCCAAAGAATGCTTCAAGACAAAATATTATAAGCACAGCTGTGGTCGATTTGACCACCATAAACACAGTTCTTTTTTCATTAAAGTTTCATACTACTACTACTACTACTACTACTATGAAGGCAGTCTCGATGAGCTGTGCTCCACACTGCTATTCACAGCAGCTCATGTGCAACACACCCTAATGTGTGCACCTGTGCGTCAGAGTTGCATTCCTTGGTAGTGGCATGTGGGGTGTGTCCCGAGTCTGCCTAAACTGCAGTGATCAACATGCACTCTTCATCAGCACTGACCACAGGGTTCGTACAGGCTCCAAAAGCAAAAATTCAAGGGTTTTCGAGGACTTTCAAGGACCAGAAAACACATTTTCAAGGTCCTAATCTAATGTTTTATCTGAGATTATTTATAACTTTTTCAACACAATGCAAAAGTTTTTTATTGCACAATACCTAAGCACATTAGTGCACATTTATATAGGCGCTAACGGGTTTATGAATGCTCCCCCACCTTTTTTTATTTCATGATTCGCGTTTTTATTTTTTCTTGCTGTTTTGCTCATTCTGTCTTATTTCAAAACTTAGTTAATCCTGCCTGCATTTCTTGCTTGTCAGCAAGGGTATCAGATGAAATTAAATCGGCAAGTGTTGCTGCAAGGCAGGACAAACTATGTACACATCTGCTATTTGCACGTAAAAGCTAACGCAGATGGAGCACATGAGGCACAGCAAACATGCAATGAGCGAGCGTCCACAGACTTAATTGAAGATGCAAGATAGAGAACACAAGCCGGCTTTCACTGGATTGTATCCTGACATGAATTGGATTGAGCTGGATTGAGAAGTGCCTGCTTGCAATGTTGCCTTGTAATGAAAATTCACCAAACTTGTTGCAGTTTCACGCAATACACTTAAATTTGATTGTTGCAATGTTTATTTACATTCGTTAACACCAAAAATCCCCGACAAAACACTTTAAATTCTCATGAAAAGACAGGGCCATTGATTCTCTTCGGGAAAATCAAGGGTTTTCAAGGACCATTTAAAAATTCAAGGACTTTTAAGGCCTTGAAATAGGCACTTCTAAATTTAAGGGTTTTCAAGGTTTTCAAAGACCTGTGCGAACCCTGTGACCAGAACAAAGCAGCTTCCATGCCTGCAACGAGCTGCAAAATGTGAAAGCACACAAGCTCTGAAAGCTGCCACAATGCATTGGCTTCGTGAAATACGATCAGTCTACCAACCGTGATACTTTGCCCCGAATTTCATTTTCAAGGCTGCACAACCAAAGTGCCGACACTACAGCTGACCACACACACCGCTCAAATGAACACGCCAAGCACACACATGCAGCAGACGCGAGTGGGGGGAAATCACCTGAGGTACAGAAGATTCGGGCTTGCCCTCCGAGTCCTCGGGAGAAAGTGGCTGTTGTGCCCCATCCGCGACCACATTTGATGCCACCACATCGGGCGGAGCAGAGGGCGCTGCCGAAGGGGGCCTCACGGCCGTCATGGCCACGATGGGCGCCACTGCCGCTGTCGGCAGAGAGGCCGGGACGCCGCTCGGGGCGGGGCTGGCCTCCTTGGAAGGCGGCGGCGCGCTCTTCTCCCGGGAGGCCGCCCGCTCCTTGGGCTGGGCCTCCTTGGCAGCCGCCCTGGCCGGAGGCGCCGGGGGCCGCTGCTCCCTCCGGAAGGCGGCCGCAGCCGGGGGCTGGGGCTTCTGGGGTTTGCGCAGGTGGGCGGGCTTTGGAGGCACCTCCGGAGCCCCTTCTGCCCTGGGGGCTGCTTTCTTCTTCTCTGCTGCTGGCGCAGGACCTGCGGGCGATTGTACACGCGCTGAGCTGGGACCAAGAGCACTCGGCTACCAACCGTGGTAGAGGCACTGTCACATCAGACGGGAGTGCAGCTAAGCCCTGTGAAAGAGGAGCGCATCGTAGAATGGCACCTTTCCCAAGGCACTTTGGATGTAGAGGAATCAGCGGCTCGTCAGTGGGAGCAAGCTACAAATACTAGATACATATCATTTACAATGACCTGGGAATGAGTAAACTGTGTGCACCGCCCAAACTAAGGTACGAAATCAAATGGTCTCATTACGTATCCCTCATGATGTGATATCAGGCCATCCATAGTTTTTGCGGAACTCTAAGCAGTTGGTTGCTGGCATACTACAGGCTAGTCGGCGCCTTTTCTTTTAAGAAATGTTCTTTCCCCCAGTTTAGGCATTACCGAGTGCACCACACACGTGCCTTCCCTTCCTTCCCCGCCCTTTCATGTCATACAGTCAAACCCAGTTATATCAAACTCGCAAAAAGCACCTATCAGTTCGATATGGTGGATCATTCGATATAAGCAAGCTAAGGAATTGGACGTCATAAAAGCACATAGCATTCATAAAAACACTTTATTGGTGGAACTGCGTTAATTTCGCACATGCAGTCCTGTATCTTCTGCTTGAACAACCTCGCTGCCTGAAACAGCACGCACTTCTCCACACTGCCTAAAGGGTCGGAGCAGCTGAGGTCGCAATCTTTCCCAATTGCGAGGAAGCGCTGCACTTGTGCGAGCGTACCAATCACTTCAGAGGTTGTGGGGCAAAGAATCGTCGTTGCTTTCCCAGGGGTGGAAGCAGGGTCTAGCTTTTTGGAGCAGGCACGGGAGCAGCAAAAGTCTTATTTTGGAGCAGCTTTGGGGCAGCAAAAATCCCATTTTGGTGCAGGTTTGGAGCAATTTAGGGGCTACTTAGGAGCACTTTTGGAGCACACTGACGGCCTTAAATAATGCGGCTGAGCGCACTTTTAAGAGCAACTAATCCAAAAACTGCATTAAAAATAGAATTGGCCTGAATTATTTAGAAGGAGCGCAATAAATTAAATAGGAGCTGGCACCTTGATATTACCCTTTACTCGGGACTGAAACCTGCTTTTTGCCAATTCCTTTAAATGTAGCGACTTTTTGGCCTTTATTTGTATAATAATCAACACTATGTTACTAACAGTGGCTTCTTTTTTTTAAATTTTTTGGTAAAGTAGTTTCGAGCTAAAACAATCGCATGCAGTGCGCCGCCCCGCTGCCGCCGTCGCCACAACCGTGAAATCAGGCGTCGTGAATGTGCCCTACCCGAGCGGCGCTCGCCGAGCGCGCATCGTCTCGCATCGATATTCCCCAACACGAAGACGGGCGCCGTACAATATGATGCCGTATTCGCAGCAAGCTGCCGCCGCTGCGTCGACCGAGAAGGCAGGCATCATAGGCAGGCAAAGGTAGGCAGCGAACGAAGATGGCGATTTCACGACGCCTCATTCCGTAATAGACGCGAAGGCGAAAGCGGGCACGGCATCCCATCAAGACGCCCGCTTTCGCGGTCGAGTCGGGCCTCGTCGGCGCGCGAACAAGTACGGCGGCTGTGTGGTGCGCTGCACGCAACTGTTTTAAAGGAAAGTGATAGCGGCCGCCGCAGAAGAGCCCTTCGCGCGGAAGCTCGCATCGTCGCGGTTCTCGGTTCGTGCAGGTCCCGAAAAATTAGACTTCAATCACCACAGTAACTGCGTACTCGCGCAAAAATAATAATAATAATAAAAAAAAAAAACACTACTGATGCGAAGGATGTGCGAAGGGGTCGTTCGTTTTACTTCGAGCAGCTGCAAATTCCAGAGGCTAAATATGCCTTTATTTAGTGACACTAGCTTAACCACTTTGAGGAGTGTGCCGGCTGAATTTCTTCTCCACCCCGAGGGAAAGCCAACTTGGGGGGAGGAGGGGCACTTCTGCGGC
Source organism: Haemaphysalis longicornis (assembly GCF_048455015.1). Lineage (NCBI taxonomy): Eukaryota > Metazoa > Arthropoda > Arachnida > Ixodida > Ixodidae > Haemaphysalis > Haemaphysalis longicornis. The sequence goes on from NW_027526460.1 coordinate 7,423,732, forward strand.
ATTTGGCATTCGATATATCAGTTGTCGCTGGCATTTTTGTTCTATATAAGCGTAGTTTTTGGTATGTATTGTCATTGTAAATGTACTGCGTCCAAAAATAGTTCGATATAAAGAATAATTCGATGTAAACGGGATTGATATAGTAGAGTTTGACTGTACGTTCAGTATCTGCTTGATGCACGTTCATGAAGCATCCAGTACTGGGGTGCATTACAGAGGGATTTTTTTAATGATGTTTAAAACCCACCGACGCTACACAGGCGATGAGGCACACCTTACCGGAGGGCTTTGGTTTATTTTTGACAACCTCGGGATGTTGAACGTGAGCCGAAATCTCAAACACATGGGTGTTTTCGCTATTCGCCTCCATCATTACAGAGGGCAGTTACCGTATAATGCGGAATATAGGTCGAGATTTTTTACAGAAAAATTTGCCGAAAAGTCACCCCTCGACCTATATTGCAGTCACTGGCAGTTGTCATCTGGCGACAGGGCAGCCCATCGAGCCCATCCAAACCCCAAAGGCACCATCGCCACCACCATCAATCGGACGCAACGCCATCTTTGTTTTGTTGCTTCTCTCGCTGCCGGCGAATGTGTGCCTGCTATTTTCTTCTTGCTCAAAATGAGTTTAGGCACTTGGTGCCAGTTTACAGCAGCATTTAACAGAAAAGTTGGGGGTTTTCCAAGGCCAATGACGTGTCCGCCTTGCGCCAGTTCGGTATCACCAAAAGAAGTTGCTAGCGGCGTTAGCTGAAGGGGCAGCTCTCGGTATGCAACGCTCGGAAGGCCTCATTTCATGGGCACTGCTCTGAGCACCTGTGCTGCTCTACAAAAGGGCAAATTTTGTCCGCTAGCGTCGTGCGATGTCTCTACGAATGGATACACCAAGTTGTTTGCTGACAGCCTGCACAGACTGGCTGTCGCTCCGGTCTGCACACGAGTGTCACATGCTTTGCACTCGCTTCACGATGACATCATCTTGCGAGTGTTTAAGTGCTGCATAAGCAATTCCCTGGACTGCACCGAGGACGACCTGCTGTGTGGGCGACAGCGAGCCAGAAGCAGTCGTCCGAGGATACTTCAGACTGTTTTAAATGAGTAATCTGAGACGAAACAAGTTACAGTCTCAATAAAACAATGGTTGGTACCTAATTATTTAATTTTTTTTTGCATTTTTCGGCTACAAGGTAAGGGGGTCGACCTATATTCCGCCTCAACCTATATTCCGCATTATACGGTACTCCGTACCACACGCACACCCAGTTCTGTTTTGTACCGAGCCTCTTAGCATTAACCTTTGCAAATGAATGTCGGACACGTTTATCGGTTGGGCCACATGATGAAAGGTGCTCAGAAAAAACGACCCCAACTCCTGCACAAAAAGGTGCAATCCTCCTGTTTTAAAGGGACACTGAAGTGATATGTAAACATTGCGGGATTACTAGCGCAAATTGTAGTCCGGAGTCCCCAGGCCATGTTTCAACCACTCTAGGCGCGTTTACGCGATTTTATTTAGTAGAAAAACTAATTCGAAAATGATGTCCTCCTCTCTTTACGCTCGCCCATTTTCTGTGGAGTTTTCGTGTGACGTCAGGAGGGGATGAGCTGGCAATTGGCTGCGCCACGGCCACCACGGCTGCGCTACTGCACGGCTCCCCGGCCGACAGAGTCAGTCGGCCCAGCGTTTCGTCCGCCGGCCGCCGGCGGGTCGTCGCAATCAAGGAGGTTAAAAAAAAATTGCTTGGTCGCAATTCGCTCGCTTAGTTGAAACGAAGCCAGGACACGTTTGTGAATGGAAGAATGTGCCTTTCTTTACTTGGTTTGTTTGTACACTGCATCTAGCTCCAAGTCAAGGTCGCTTCTCACAAGCGCTGCACAAGCGCACATGCAACGCTTCGCTGACTGGTATGCCAGTAGGAAAATATAAGGCCTCTTGAAGGCGGGAGAAGAGTCAGCGAAGTCAATATAGGTACTAAGGAAATAAAATCAACTGATATTTTTACCGTACAGCGTAAAACTAGGGCGCGGGAAGCGCTTTTTTGCGCTGGGCGAACAAGCACAGCGGTCAGCAGCACGACTACGCATCTGCGAACGCTTTTCCATCTACGAAATGCAATTGCTAGATGTGAGCTACTGTGGAAACTCGGGCGACGCTTACTGCACGATCGCAGTACAACAAATACTCACCTAAGTTCCTTGAAATGCCAAAACTAAATAAAAGTGTAAACCGGTTGTACAATATATACCCTATTCGCCGCGAGCTCGACATGTAGGTGGCGACAGCGTCGCGCTGCTAGTGTGGATGCTCCGCTGAGCGGCCCGTAAGAATGCACACTGTGGGCGCGCTTCGTGCCTTTTTCTCGCCGTATGTGCGCACGAAAGGTGCAAACAAGAGTGGTATGCTGTAGTTCGGTTCCTCAGCGTTGAATGTATAGCATGGAAGCGGCAGTCAGTTTTCATTACTACGCCAAAAATAGCGACGACTCATCGGGAGTCTCAGAATGGCCGTAATTGTGACAATGAACTTGTACGCTGTAGCTCGTAGCAAGCTCGATCTTTCCAGACTATGGCTTTGAGCCTTCAATGAAAGCATAAATAGAAACAAATCAGGAAGCCTCAATCTCTGAAATTCAGTTTAAAACGGCAATCTCAATCGCTTTCACTGGTAGCATGACGCATTCTTGCATTTGTGGGATGCCCTAATGGGTAACACCAGTTAACTGCCCCAAAATTCTTTCTAACAGCCTACGATATTTTTTGTGTGTTCAAAGGTAACATAAAGTTAGTGAATTTTGATCAGTGCAGAGATATAAATGTAACCGCTCTAACGGCTCCTTTAAATGAAAATTTAGCGACGAGGGTTTGATGAATAACGGTTTCGGATCGCTTATTTACGGCTCTCGTCTCAAGTGAACTTGCGAATTGAATTGTCAACGCACGCAGTACAATCAACATCTCATGTTTAGCTATGTTTTCGCAAAGTGACAAGCCGGTTTACACCTCACAGCGAGCACAAATTTTCTGTTACGGCTGCTCTGTTGACCCTTTGCGTTCCTTTTAAAATGTAACAGGTGCCTGCTACAGCGAGATGTGTTTGCATTCTTGCGTATAAGGTCGCTTACGAACCCTAAAGATGGCAATAAATGAAGTTGCGCTGTTGCAGATGTAGTAAAACATTTCCTTTTTATTTCTCGTTGCGAATCAGCGCAACGGGTTCCCGGTAACTACTTCGTTTTGTAAACTGAATATCGCCTTTGTCTTGGCATTTACTTCTTGAGGATTGGTTAAAAAATAAAAATTCTGTGCAATGCGTTATTTTTTTTTCGAGAAGGGGGGGGGGGGGGGTCCTGCCAACGTTGCAAGAGCAGCGAGAACGCATGTAACGCGAAAAGCCAAACTATGGTTATCACTATTACTTACAATTGAAACTACACTAGGCGTCGTGTTCTGTAGCGGTGAAAAAGCAGTACTTCTACACGTATTTTCAAAACTGATTAACCCCCTTTTGTCCGAGATTGTCCAGGAATTGTGGCTGGCTTTTTTCAAAATTGTATTGAAAGCAATCATTGTGCAAAAAAATTAAAAAAAAAAAAAACAGCGAGTCATGGCACACACCCCTCACACATGTGGGCAACAACGTGCATTATATTACGCGTTTTCTCCTCTTTCTTTAAACTTAGGTCCACCTTAAGAGGTTAAGACGTGACCATATCAGGCATTTGGTTATGCTGAGTGAGACACGTTTCTGGATAAGGGGTTCATGTCGGATTTGAAAATGATATATATGAAAATTACACGCGGAATGCCACATGACAGACGCAAACTCACAACTGCTTAATTTTGCCGAAAAATCCCCCCTAAATACTCTTGCGCATCCATAGAAACGTATTTTAAATAATACGTAAAATTAGCAACTCGATACAGTGGAATAAATGTTTATTCCTCCTCCTTAGTATAAACAATGACTGTCCAAAAATGGTATTTATTTTAGAAAAGGTACGGGAAGGACACGATCACACAGGCGCTTGCGGGTGTGAAATACGTGTCCGGTAATGTATGGGCGATAGCGCACGGGTCGTGTGCAGTGTAAATGTTTTTGTTTGTTTCTTCTTTCTATAAGGACAGCACCCTTCGACGTTCCCGAAACAGCAGACGACTGCACTCAACAATAAGAAAAGTGCAATGTGTGGAACAGGGCCGTACCCAGAAATTCTTTTCGGGGGGGGTTATGAATTTTGGGAAGGGAGTAGTTTTGCTGAAAGCAAGAGTAAGTATTCTTTACGTGCTGCCTGGAAAAGATTTCGGGAGGGGTTTGAACCCCCAAACCCCCCCTCTGGGTACGGCCCTGGTGTGGAAGCAATGTTTATAACACGTTTCACACTCAAGCGGTGACCACGGCGAAGATATTTCGTGGAATTAAACCAGCGCATTAACCCGCAACGGCCGCTGATTATTGCGTTTCTAGAGGAAATGCGCAAGCAGAGGTAACTACGATATTGCTTACTGCCAAACGAGCACACATATTGGTTGTTTTGTCGTGTGCAGCACGCGTCTTGCGCCGCACGCAACGTGAAAAAGCAGACGACGCGAGAGCGCCATCCACACTAGGAGCGGTTCGTCCCGCCGCCGCCAGGCGCCGACTGTGTTCGCGCTCGGGGCGAATATTAGCAAGGCCTCCGCGTCCCGCTTCGTGGCTCAGTGGTCTGGGGCGCCAGGTATGTCACCGCAAATGTTTTGCAAGTCACGAGTTCGAATCCCCGCGGGTACGTGCTTTTTTTTTTTTTGTAAGTTAACTTTTTTGTTTTCTGCCGATGTTTTCTATATTGAGTTCACCTTTTTTTGGGCCGCAACGTTCATGGCTACACGAACTAGTTCACAAAATGCGCGCAGGCTGGCACTGGCGCGCTAGCGAGTTCTCGTTGGCGTGCTGTTGCCATAAGCACCGACTGCTTGCAGGCAGTGGGCACAGGCCAGAATGAACAGACCCTTGGCCTGGTGCGAACACGCTTTTTACGATACAGGCATGAGGGAGGCAAGCTCCAAATATGGGGGAAAAGCGCATGACATTTGGGAGTCTGCGGGTACGCGGAGGGCGTTCATACACTGCGTAGGTCTCGGCTAGTGAATGCTACGACTACAAGCCGTCCTGGGAGGCTTATCTTGTGCATTTTACAGCCGACAACATGGCAGAAGCGCGGTACGATGATTACTGAGATATTGAGAATGCCCATCCAACAACGCCATTGGTTATGTTTTACAGAACCGAAACCGAAACCGAGACTTGTGTGATTGCTAACCTTGGGCATCGTCCAATCACGGCGCCCCTCCTCCCAACGTCACAGCCTTAGTTGGTGCGGCCGCCGCAAACCGCGCAAGGTAGTTTTTCTTCGTTCGCGCTTTGTAAAATAATTACCGATTTGTCAACCGGATAAACGATGAAAAGTGTGCTAATTTGAGCCAGTCTACGCAGTGCAAGCAAAAACGGGAGCTTGACAAATTCACTTCAGTGTCCCTTTAAGACTATCTTGTCATGCATGGCCAAGGTACTGCACTTTTTTCCCTTGTACTTGTGGCTTGTCGATCGAAAATTTGGAACAAATTAACTGAACCCCCTTTCCAGCAAAAGATCGCTCTTATAACAGCCGGTTTTTCAATGGTAGCTTAATGTCCCTCAGGTGTGCCCGTGTTTCTTTACCACTTCTGAGTATAAAATAATTATTTCACTGTAACTAGCCTCTAAAGACATTTGTTTAATGCCAGTACAAACAGGGGACATTAAAACACCACAAAAATAGCAAAGCTCTCCCACAGAGGACCCTTTTCACACCACAGAAGACCGACCCTTTCCCCTTGCTTAGCTTCTGTGGGACCACCAAGAACCTCAAGGAGCACAGTGCATAGTAAAGTCAAGGCACTGCTAAGTTTCCCCTATGAAATGGCACACAGGCAGCCTACAGAAGCACAATTCCAGTGGTAAAGATGACCCCCATTGCAAGGCCAGCTGTTTTGCTGAGTGCTCCTGCTCTAGCACTGCTGATGCACGATGGTGCTTCTCCTGGCCTAAACTTATGCCCTGTTTGACCACTGCTCAACCAGAGTGAGCTGAGATAAACAGCCCTGGAAATCTTAAAAAAAGAGGGTTCATGTTGATGAACAGAGCCCTTTTTGGAGACGAGTACTCTGTACAGAAACAAGAACACAGCACTGAAAACAGCCGGGAACGGGCAAGACACGCAGCTGGTTCAAGTTCCCCTGACGGATGACATGCGGGAGACTTTGTGCCTACCCTGCAGTGCCTTGTCTGGGATGGTGCCAGCGATGCTGAGTGGCCTGGGCTTGCGTGGGGGAGGCCGCGGACGCATTACCACCGAGGAGGACATCTGGCTCGATGCGGCCGACTGCTCAGAGGCAACCGACAGGGATGAGCGGGGCCGCGATGGAGACGGCTGCTCCTTTCCCGCAGCTAGGGAGGCGACAATGCAACAAGAGCCCCGTCAGAACAGGGCAGAGCATATCCCAAACTTTTCTTTACCACAACCATTTCGGGCAGGCACCTAATGGGCACGAAAATTTACAAGTCGGCTGTTTCTTTAAAAACAGATGCACTATAAGGAACTTACTTGAAACTATGTAGCTTTACTTGTACTGTTTTACACCACAACTACATACATTATCTTCAAACACTGAAAAAACACACCGTCAGCCCTTTGTATTACTTGTTTTACGGTTTCCATGCAGAAGAAGCTGCTGTCAAGACCACAGAATGGTGCTGCCATAGTACTCGACTTTTCATTAATAACCCAGTACAGTCTGTCCTTTACACGAGACCACCGTAAGACTCCCCCCCCCCCCATGATGCCATCCTCATTAACTTGGCTTTGAAAATTTGTGATAAGGAAACAGCAGCCTAAAAAAAAAAAAAAACCCAAGCTGCTTCATCCAGCTTAATTCAAACAGAGCACACCACTAAATGTGTCATATTACTATACAGAGACTTTTACAATTAGAAAAAAAAAAAAAAAAAAAACGTAAACTTAGGCAAAACAATCTGATCAGTTCCAAACACAGCAGATATACGTTTCAAAAATCCTGAGATCAATAAGGGGGAGAAAGAGGCACACTACCTTTCAACTGCCAAACAACCAAGGAACGCTTAATGTACTTGCAAGGTAGATACTAAATACCAGTTACTTTTTTTTAAGGGAGCCCAAGCCTCTTTCAGGACATTACGGGGGAGCTGAGTCACTGTATGCCCAAATGCAATCTTACAATGCATGCCTACCCGCTCGGGACACTTCAAGCCCTCGAAACATTAAAGGTTAGTACAAGGCTCAACATGTGTGAACAGAAGGGCACGAGAGGTGACCAACAGCAATCGAGTGCAGTTACACGTGCGTGCGAGTATTATCTAGTCATTGTCACAAAATTGCTCCCACGGAACAGAAGCACAGTGCACACTGTTAGGAGAGGCCAGCCCGGTGCCATGTTAGTCAGCGAGAGACAGAGGCAAAGCAGCGAAGAAGGGCGCCCCTCCCTCCAGGTTATTAGGCACAGAAGAGAGAAACCCCATGCAAGGCACACTGCCAGGCCGGATTAGGTGGCAAAAGATGTACTCACAGCTGGTTGGAAGGAGACCATCACCTGTGCCAGGGTGGAAGGAGGACTCAGGGCATGCAAGAGTTGCAAGCATCATGCGCAGCACACGTCTGAAGCTCAGTTACTCCACCCCCCACACTTCGAGGCAGGTTTTCCTCTTTTGGCAAAACTAGTAGCCACCCTAGACAATATTGCGTTGAACAACATTTAGCCGTCATGTCAAAACCCAAATGATGCAAAATACACAACGCTTGTTGTACTGAACCCTAGCCAGACCAGGCCAGCTTTGAAACTCAATTAGCATATCAAAATTTTGTTGCGTAAGAGACTCATTTGTAAACCCGTTTAGCAACTGCTTCGCCCGAGCGCCCGAAATTTTCCCCAAACAAAGCTTTATGAGTCCACTATTGTTGGTGCGGCAGGTGGAAAGTGAGAAATACTTTATTGTTGAAGAGATTTCATTCAAGTGGTTGTTGTAGTGGAATTTGGTTGGTACTCGGAAGCCAGAACTAAAAACATTCAATTAATATACTCCCTAATGCGAAATTTGTGCCCTGAGTGAACTGCAGTCTCCTTGGTCACGGTGCATATCTGCTGAATCTCAAGGAAGTAATCGCGTGATCAGCGAACACACGGCAGTGCGCACTACTCTGCCATTATCTTGGTGCACTTCACTGCCACTGGGCATGTTGTTGCAAATCGTGCCTGAACCTCCCGCGTAAAAGTCTTGTGGTTCGGATGAGCCACAAATGGAGGAGGCAACGACTTGTGGCAAAAGTGTGAGGGGTAAGCAGTGAGACATACTGAGCTGTGGCAACGCGTTTGGAGATGACGCCTTAGCAGTGCATGGCGCCCTCCCCCTAACACATTCGTTAGATGGCGCTCTCCGCATTTTTGCGGGGGTGGCTCATTCGCTCTCTTGGCCACACGGATGCCATCGCCGCGAAACCCCTGTACTGGCCGCCGAAGCGCTACGCGCTAAAAAGTTTCACGTTGCTGAACAACAGTGGTGTTGGAAGAGAAGTGCTATGATGGTTACCCAGAAAAGAACAGTGAAAACAGTCGTGGTAAGGCACGCTGTTTTAAAACGTTTCGTATAGTTGCGCACATCTGCAATGCAAAAAACGTCGGGATTATATCACGAAGGCCATGCTTTTTACCACTCCTGACTGCCATTTGCCCATTTCTGCACCGAAGCGTTTCAAAGCAGAGGCAGGGTCGACCACTCGGAGCGACCCTGAAGGGCATCCCTCGTGTGAGACAGCTGGCTGCCACACTGCTGGCTCCACCACTCTCTTCAGTGTGCCCTCCCACAAAGCCCCAAAACAGGAGAAAGTGAGGGTGAAATCTGGGGAAGAACTCCCAACCCAGGAGCACTCGCCCCCCGATTTCCGAAGCAGTCGGACACCCCAGCAGCGGAGGCCCCCGCCAAGCCCCGTCGTGCAGTGGCCCACCTACCTGCTCCTCCCGTGCCCATCATCCGCTGGGTGGCCCGGAGCTGCGAGGCCCGCGTGGGGCGTGGTGCCACAGCCAGCTGGCTCATGCTCCGCGCCGAGCGCAGCCTGCCCGCACTGCCGCCGGCGGAAGCCCCCGGCACCCCAGCCCCCCGTCCCGGCAGCACCATGCTCTGGGACATGGGGTCCACCGCCCCTGCTACCCGCCTGGAGGGAGGGCTGCCCCCCGACAGGTTCAGCATGCTCTTGGCCATACTTGGCGGCGTGGCGGAGGTGCTGGCCGACGGCGGCAGGAGCCGCCGCCTTGGCTGTGCAAGCAGGTCCAGGCGTGACATGCTCACGGCGCGCTGGGCCACACCTGTGCCCGACGAGGCGGCTGCGGAGGGGCGGGGGGAGGGCGAAGCCCCGCTGCTCCGGTTCCAGGGGATCACCGGCATGAGGTCCGTCTTGCGGCGCCCCCGGCTGTGCTGGCTCGGCAGCGCCGTCATGCTGCGCGTCATGGGGTCCTCTCCTGGGACGGGGCCAGACACCAAGCACCCCAATGGTTGGCGCCTGCGGGGGTCTGGGTGGGCAGCAGAGGCCCGCCCCGTCAGGCCAACATACTCGGTGCTGCCACAGCACTTTCACCTAACCTCAACGGGAGGGAGACATTGTCAGAAGTTCTTTTTTCTAATCTCTGTTCTTGTACGCTTGTAAAATTGCAAAGCAGGAGCAGGAATTTCTATGCAGGTGCATACCAACTTTTCTTCCCGGCGATCGCACTTCACTGTTTCACAAACTCTTCTTCCCAATACTTTATATGGGGCCGACAGGACTGCAATCAAGGCTTGCCACACACTACCACTGGAGATGAGCCTGACAGGCAGATGTCACACTTGTCAATTCAGTTAACCAGGCACAAACTGTTTTGTTTGGCTCAGTAGAGCGAGCTCTCCTCACATGGACTTGGGCCCCTTTTGAAGAAAACGTGATAGACGCACCCAGGAGTCTGTTTTCTGCACTGAATATCCCAAGGTTTGGACGAATGTTTGTGCACTGTTCAGCCTAACATTGCAGTAAAAATGCCAATAACTTGCAAACCACACCCTCTGGAACTGTGTCGCTGCAACCAAGGAGCACCTCTCCTGCCCTACGTTCCACAGCTAAGGCACAGCCACTTGAGCATCGCTTACACAGCCACGCTGGTGCAGAGCCTATCTGAACGGATGACGGACTTTCCAAATGAACCGAGAGAAGCTGTCGAGCCTGTCGAAGCTGCGTGGCGCATCATGTCGTTACCGGCGAGGTCGAGCATAGTGGGGCATTCGTGGCTCCTACTGTGTTTCATGACGAACGCACCTTGCTCACGCAGTCGTCTGGTGCACTCTCTCCTGGATTTTTCACGTGAAGATCATGGTGGGCGATAACCATTAGGTTACTGACCAAAGAGAGGGCAGGAACACATCCCATGGTGCGCAAAGGTTTCAAGGTGACGACGGCTTTCCCCTACGCTCACAGGGCACGCACAATATCGAAAAGATTGTTGAGCGCTCTGCATTGCGTGTAATAATTCGTGTCCTCAAAACACACTCGGTAGCCTTTGCAAGAAAGTGAACTCGGAGGAGACACACCACAATATGAAAATGAAATGAAATATTTGTAACCGAAGCACTCAAGGTGTTTTAGTAGGGAGTGCCCGACAAGAGTAGCCCACGGGATTCCCTTCTTCTGTGGGAACCATTATATGGGACAGACTGGACGCTGTGTGCACAACCGGCTTTGCGAGCGCGTGCGTGCTATAAAATTCTCTACTGGCAGCACCCTTGCCAAACAAGTTATTTTGTGCGAGTACGAGCCCTTGCTTGAGCAGTGTCACGGCCTGAAGCGCCAAAACGACCAACGAACACACAGGCACTTGTGTTAGCAGGCCATCGGTGGACTTGTTACCAGAAGAGATAGTGCATCTGCATTCTTCACTTTCTATCATCAGTGTTCCTCTGCTTTCCCTTATACGGCCTCTGCGCAATAAATCCACTTAGATGCAAGCCAGCACCTGTGTCTGTCGACCTCGTCGTCCTTCCTTCCTGTTTCTAAGCGCTGCCAAGTGGCAAGCAGGCTGCCTGGGACCACACCAGGGACGACGCCTCAATTGGCACTAGCCCCTGTGGGTGACAAACTTCAGTAGGTAATGGTGTGACCGGTGAATGAATTTTAAATTAAGATGTTTGCACAGCAGTCAGTTGTTGCTGGCATGTGCAAGAAATTTACATGGGAGGGACCCTATCGACAACCCCATCCTAGTTAACTATCCTAAACAGTTGCCCTCGCTTAACAGAGCAGGTACAACCTGTTCCATCCGTTCGACACCACAAATACGAAGGGCAGTTTTATCTACATCAAGCTTCCATTTTGCCTGCTCAGTGTGTATACTGGACAGCTTGGAATGCACGCACCAGAAATGCTGCTAGAGTCTCCTGCCTGAATCTGATTCTCTGTTAGCATGTGCATGGCATGTGTGTTGAGGATGGATGAATGCAGGGCGAGAAACAAAGTGAATCCCACTTTGTGGATGTCTGCATGCCTGTGCAACTACTACATCACTTGATGGTTTCTTGATCACGGGCTCCCCAATAAGAATGCCAAGATATCCCTCGACAAACTTTGCACCTCTGAATCATAATGTATGAAGTAAGGTATCATACTATCTGCGAAGACTATGCACCTGGTAGTTTTTGTAAAGCTTCAATGGGAGGGTGCAACTTTCAACGTAAACTGTACGGAAAAATAGGAATGTTTGAGTGATCAACCAGGCTGTTACCTAGCGTGACACTACACTAAAGGCTGTCCCAAAATTTACGCTTCTACAAATTTCTTTGTGTTGTACAATGCCAACTGTACCGTAGTCAAAAACTGATAGATATTAAGTTGACATCATGTTCCTAACAGCCATCATTTAAAAGCATGAATAGAAACACTTTATGTGACCCTGGGGGGTCAAACTGTAATCTACAACTAACTGGAACATGGTTTAACTACTAACAAAATCATGAAAGAAGCTTAAAATCTGAGCCAGTGAGTGAACTCCATAGTCATAGATAATACGGAACAAAATGCATAGCTAAAAATGTCAGCTTGTACACGGAGAGTGAAGTGTCACTGACCACAGTGGCATTTTGTGCAGGGCACATACAGTACAACGAAGAAAAAAACGTAACCACTGCACGAGCTCTACAAAGGCACAGGCAGTTAGTAGGCCACTAGACACGCTCACATTCCCCAAGAGAACAAACACCACAGTGCGTGTTCACAAACCAATGTTCGCAGTGCTGCGGCAGGCCACACTGTGTGCGGAGACGGGCCTTGGAGGCAAAGCAGTATGGGTGAGTAGGACAAGCACCAACTACGAAAACACAGCCTGTCAGGAAAGACCAGCAGCGCAAAGACCAACAAAACGAGCCAATGACACGGGGCACTGCCCAACGCCACTCACTACTCCCCGCGCCCTTCAAGATGCAGCATTGCGACTTGGAGCAACAAGGAAAGATGTTTTCAGACACAGAGGCCGGCAGAGAACTGATGGCCTAGAGCCGCCGGGACAAAGGGCACCAAGAACGGCGACAACCCAATTCAAATGGACAAAAGCGAGGGGTCAGATTCATTAGCCACCACTTCAGCACCCTCTGCCCCAATATTCCTCGCTTCTTAAAACAAAATTAAAAATTGAGCTGGATAGATGACTATGGGGGGAAAAAAAGCAAAAATGCCACTGAAACGGCGCAATCCCAACTATCCAAGTACAGGTGTTCTGCACTGAGCTCCAAGGAACGTTTGACCAAGGGGCAAGGTGCGTTTGCAGCATGTCTCACCCAGGCTAAGGGAAGGCCCTCAATGCTGACCTCTGTAGCAGTTTGAGAGTGAGAAAGAGCGTTAGGTTGGAGAGGAGACAGGACCCAGGCAGCAGCAGCGATGCCCCTCCTCCACTCCCAGAGTCCGCCCCAGAGAGAGAAGGGAAAGCGGCGACCACACAACGCGACGGACACCACCACACAGTTTGGCTCGGGGGTGGACAGGGGTGCAGCAAGCAAAGAGCCCCTGCTCCCTGTACTCACCCACTGTGACCCCTGACCCCACAAGCCACCCCCCAACAGTGGGGGATACGAACGCCACATCAGGCACTGTTCCCTGACCCGGGGTCGGGTCAGTTTGAGCGGCGTCTGCAAGAGAAGCCCAACCTCAATGCCCATTCCTCACACCAAGGAACTGTCTAATGCCACTACACATGGCTTACAGTACAAGCGAACTGGAAAGAAAAGTAACCGGTAGACGTACTCAATTATCTGCAACAGTACTTCCAACAAGTAAAGGCTTTTGACAGGGTTAGTGCACAGATAACGGAAAGTTGGAAGCACCGATCTAGAGCTTCAAGGCTGCACATCGAAGATTTGGTTGCCTCATTTTCCAAGTATGTGACGAACTCGTAATTAGGTGGGTAACACCCTGCACGCAACTACTACAAGACACCTTGAGAACTTTTCGAAAGCACATCTAGAGAAGTCTAGCCCATAAAATATGTGCTAAACACGACTTATTACACAATGCCCCGCAATCATTCCAAAAACTTGTGCTCTCCAAAATGGCACTGCATTTCTTAAATTTCCCGAAATTGATCCTTTGCTTTCACTGGGATGATATGAGAGCAGTTAGTGATAGCACAGCAGCAACATCAACAGACAAGTGGATGTTCCAGACAGCATCCAGGCCTTTAGGGATGCAGAGTATCGATTTCCCACTTTCATATCCAGCGTAGAGAAATAGTAACAGATTCCAAACAGCCATAACAGCATTTCATGTACATTTTATGGCAAGACTGAAAGCCTTTTCATGACGTTTCCAATTTCCCTGAGTTTAAGAACGTCTCTGTACCATTCCCACTATCCGTTACTTACATGTGAAATTCATGACTGCAAATTACACGCAACCCTCAAAGTTACCCAGACCGAGCTGGTCAGAAGGGCGTCCTCACCCGCTGCTTGGCACAAATTGTAGGCTGAGGCGGCCCGCTTGCGACTGCTCTCAAAGTCCCGTTCTTCAGACTTCCTCAGTGGTGCGGCCGACATGAGCACGGGGGCCCCCGCCGAGCTCATGGTGGCCAGGTCGAGGTCAAAGGTCCTCGGCGTGGAGCTGCCAAAGGCAAAGCTCATGCTCATGCGGTTGGTGTTGCGTCGGGCATCCAGCTTGGTCTCTCGCTCCATGTTCCGCCTGAGCATGGCCTCCTTCCGCTCCTGGGAGGGCACCACGACAGTATTTTATAAAGCGTTGGTGTGCCAACTGTTTGCTGCACATTGGAACTCTTTGCCCTTGTATTGATTCCCCTGCGAAAATTGTATTTCCTTCTAATTTATTCCTCCCTTGCTTTTCCCACTGTATTTAGCCCTGTATTTGAATGTATTATAGTTTGTATAATGCAGGATAGTTTATTTAATACAGACATACGCGTAGTACTCATAGTTTGTGTATTTACTGTACAGGTAGTTAATTTCGTTTTTTTTTTTTTGTTCTCCTGCTTTTCAAGATAATTTTCCAGATACAAGTTGTATTTCAGGTTGCTGTAATGCTGTCCAGTGTTTAGGGGTGGCAGCTCTGTCAAGCTGTCAACTTCTGACAGCTCTTACTGTTCGCCCCCAGCGTCACGTACTTCGTGCAAGATGCGAATAAAGACAAACAAACAAACCACGTCAGCACACTCGGCCACCCGAGGGCAGAAGCAGGAGCAATGAACGACGTGCCATGCCCCTTCCACTGTCTACTCCCCTGCCTCTCGTAACAAGCTCGCCTCTCGTAAGAGACAGGGCACCTCACTCCCCCATGCTAGCAGGGAGCAGCACTGGGTATCATCAAGGTGTCTACCAAGTTGACATTTTCAAATTCCCTGAGTGACACAGAACTCTGTTTTATGTCAACACGGGCTGACACCACTTCACCAGTTGCTGTCACCCTCTAAAAAGCACCTTATAAAATAAAATATGACATAATAAAGTGTAAATGCTAACCAGTAACTTTTATCTCATTCGAAAAGAAAACATAACAGAGTGGTATTAAAATTCACAATGTACGAAATAATGAAAAAAAAAAAAAAAGTAAAACCATACTGCCATGTTCTCAGCTCACACTCAATGCCTCAGTGCTGTATTTCACTGCTTCAAAGAGTTTATTTTGGGTTAGATGAAGGAGACCTGCATCTTAAACACTGTCACGTTAGGTGCCCTTAAATGCCGCCATACTTCTAGCAACAAAGCGCTGCGTAGGATGAGCGGAAGGAGTTTATTTGGGATTCACATTGGAAGTCAGAAACACCTCAACTACACCCCGCTATGGTGACTCCACGTAAAGTTCTTTTGGTGCGCAGCGAAAGCTATGGAGCCAGAACATGATCTGTCTTTCTACGCAGCGGAATATAGTGCCAGCTTGCAGTTTAAAGTCACTCCTAAAACGGGGTATAATGTCTATATTCGATACTTAAGACATATTTTGAACACAGCTGCGAACTTTTGAAGTTGAAAATTAAGAGAAATGTGTTTTTATTATTAAGCCAGATTCACAACTAAAAGATTTGCAATGTGCATCAACTAACTAGAAACCATTGTAGATGGTGCCAGGTGTTCCAGCATAGGATTGGAGGCTACTACTGCCCCTGCCCCTGTAGACTCCATTGAGCTGCCACAACAAGATATTGTGGCGCGCAACGTTTTCTTCCGCCTTTCAGGAGTCTGGGAAACGCACCAGAACACAAGGGGACCGTACAGGGGGTAGGGAGGGGGTGGGGGGTGACTTGCAAGCTGTATGAAGCTAGTTCTCACTGGAACCAGCGACTTCAGACGGCACCACGAGCGATGGCTCCGGAGGGCTGTCCACTTTTGACTTGCTGTTACTTGAGCCAGCATTACCATGAGTTTCGCTTTCTTTATAAAGTACAGCTAATTTTCCCTGATAGAAGCACAAATTCCATGGGTTTTCCCTGAATTTTCCCAGACTGTTCAAAACCCCCGAAACTTCCTGGTTTTCCCTGTTTTCTAGGTTGGTAGACACCCTGATCATGATAGCAGTGATGCATTGCGAGGCTTGCACATGCACACCGGTACCTTTGCTCCGAGCCAGGAAAACCTTACATTCCACGCAGGAAAAAAAGTAGCTGCACACTGCTCGGTACTTATGTCGTTCTCCCGCCATTGATGAGATGACACCTGGCATTGCTATTTCTGCCATCGCCTCATCTTGTCTTCTAACTCAAATGCAGAGAGAAAGAAATAGCACGATGCAATTCTGAACAGGAACACAAAAAAATGGAGGCACGGGTAAGCTTCAGCAGCAGTAACACATCTACTACATCTGCAGCCGAGACTGGCTGAAGCTGGAGCTTTCACTTTTTAGAGTTTTTTTTTCAAAACGTTTAGTTGCCCTACTGAAAGGTTTGTTGGGCTGCAACATTGAAAAGCGAAGAAACAGCCGACAGTTCTGTTCAGCATATAACTACCTCTGTGGAACACCAGTATGGTGTAACATATTCCGCTACTGCCCATGCAAAGCCACACCACTCAGCATAGCCTAAATACAGCCCAATACTCATTTTGTGACATACGACTCGTGCACATGCATGCAGACAAATTGAGATGGCATCTTTATAACACTGTCAAAAGCTTATTTACACTTGAAGACGTTTCTGCTTAAAACCTGGTATACCTTCGTGAGCGCCATCCAGCAAGCACAAGACCGAGCCCCAGGGCACCCATGACACCCTTCCCAATAATGCCTTGCCAATTTGTGACACCAGCTTAACTCCCGATGTCCTTGCCTTGTCACGAAACGAGTCAAGCTGTGGTAACACCTCAAACCAAGCTGCCGCAGCTATCTGCCTAGTTGGTGCTCTCGGAGAACCGGACAGTGTGCGCACAGGCAAGGGGGCGTAGGGGTGTACATTCGAGCCCGTGATAAGCCCCTGCTGAGTGCACCGCAGGCGAGACGAAGGGCGGGTGCCACTCACGTGGTCGGCCTCCCAGATGAGGCGCTTGCGCTCCTCCACCTGCTGTCGCCGCTCGTGGTCCCGGTGGCGCGCCTCCTCGATGCGCCTGCGCCGCTCCTCCTCCACTTGCTTTTGGTAGTGCTGGGCCGCCTGGGCCTGCTGCTCCAGCTCCTGCAGCCGCCGTGCCCGCTGCTCCTCCTGGCGCTCCTTCACCAGCCGCAGCCGCTCCTCCCGCGACAAAGGGCTCGCCTGCTGCTGCTGGGGTGAGTCGCCCTCGCCCTCGACCTGCTGGCTGCGGTCTGCACACGCACGCACGCACACCCGCCGTGTACACCCTCCGCTCCACAGGCAGCCCGGGGCACTGCCTTCGGGCATCAGCATCCCGTCACCCCACATCCCAAGGTATTGTGCCGTGCTCGTTTTATTTTCGACCACTTCCTACAAGGTGGCTGCTGCTGGACCAGGCCATGAAGCCCTGTCACAAAATTGCTACAAATCAGCTGGCACGTGCCTCTGTTATGCGCCTGCTGCCGATTCTTTGAAAACGCACCGAACTGCTGCTCACTGTCAAACAGGAAAATCCAAGCGTCCCTCCATGCACCAGGCCCACACATACAGGTTGAAACACGCCAATGCATCCCTGACCAATGTCCACCCAAAAGCCTCCTGTGCACGTGCGAGCCTCTCAACAGCATGCGACTCGTTAGCCATCTGGCACGCTGAGTGTTATACACATGCTTGCCTTTACGTAAAATCCACTGTGGCTTGTACATTGTGTAGCAATCTGCACATGCATGGGCTGCCGGTCCGCTGCAGGCGCCTCCAACAAAATATACAAAAGGGTTCCCCTCAGCTTTGGGGAGTGGCTATGCTGTCTAGCGCTGCACATTTTTATTTTTTCTCTTTCAACAGCTCATGGTGGGTTTGTATACGTGCACACAAAAAAGGCTTCCTAAGGAAAGGGGAAAGCTGTTTGAGGCTGACCACGCTGCAAGCACATGGCTGCCAGTAAGCAGTAACAAAAGTGAAAAAAAAAAAAAAAAAGTACAGAAAAAAAAGAGGGAAGACCACACTAATGCACAAGACTTGAAGGTAGCGAAGCTGTACGCAACCTTCACGACCACCACGAAGGTTTAAGTCCATGACTGCTACCAATTTGGTTCTTTGCTGCCGTAACGACTTTTACTTCATCATTGTTGATATAAGTGTGAGCTTTGTTAATTTTTTTTCAGGTGCTAATATTGGACATCACCTCAGAGGGGCGTACACTATGACGTGTCTTTCTTGTTCCGAGAAAGTGCTGGCACGATTACAAAAAACGCTGGGGCTTTTTTTTTTTTTTTTTTTTTTTTTTTTTTTCTGTCAATCTTAGCTGATCTCCCTTAAGTACCTGGGTAAAGCTTGGCTTGACAAAAGTGCGCCGGGGATGCTGAGCAGTCGTTGCGAGGCCCGCACACACGAGCACTCGGCATTTTCTTGGTTTTTTTAACTGCCAAGTGGTCGCTACAATCTTCTCCCTAAGTGGGTATGCTTGGCTTAAACGTGCGCAGGGATGATGGATGGGCGTCATGAGGTACGCGCACACGAGCACTAGGCATTTTATTGGTTTTGTTAACTTCCGGGCGGTCACTGCAAGGCCGGCGCTCACGTGCGCACGCTTGGTAATTATTCCCTGACAATAATGCATTTGACTAGTTGAAAGCCCCCCGAGACAGCCTTTCATGGTGGATACAGCAAAATGCACTCCTCCATCATGCCTCAGCACCCAAACCTGTCATTGGTGACTTTTTCCATGCAGAGCCCATGTACACTACATCAGCCCCTCTTTGTTCCAGCCTCCCAACACACGCACGCATGCACGCACACGCACACTCAATCTCTCTCTCTGCCTCCCTCCCTCTCTGTAACAAAAGTTCCCCTTTTAACTGAAGGAAAGTGCAGACCCAACACGTGGTGGATTCAGGATGCATCAAAGGTTAGATCCACATGTGCTTTGAACAATACTAGGACCCAGCATTTCACACCAATGCCCATCTCGCAATGAGCAAATGAGGCCCAGTCTCAGGCCTGGCAAAGCACCATAGACATGCACGCTAACTGTTCTCGTCAGCCCAACCTATCACTACAAAAGTAAGCAAAGGTCCGTCATGTGCAGCGCTGCAGCAAAGGTCAACCATGAAGAACTATTCTTGAGCTGTTCAAGCTCACTGTAGCATGTGTGCTCTTTATGGCTGCCCACTAATATGCCGTTGATGTTTCCAGACTGATTTGTGGCCTACAGCCACCATATGGCACGTTCCTGGTATCAGCTTAGGGAAATCTTGAAACACATCCTTTAGGGTGGCAACAACAGCTGTAGGCAGATATGCTCTACACTCAAATGACGTGCAAGAGTAATAATGTGCTAGATATACAGCCTTTGGAGTGGGCTAAGGAAAGTTATTTTTCAGCAGAAAAACTTCCGCAAAATAAGCACCAACTTTGCCCCCACCCCCTTTCCCCACCCTTACAAAAATACAAGCCAGCTGTTCAAAGCCTGACAATGCCAACTTATTTATGGTACACATCAACCAACAGCTACAGAGAAAGGTAGTTTTATTGAAATGTGCAACGAGAACACTCCTCCGTCAAGCAGCCAAGACAAACGTTTTATTTTTCACCCCCGTACAATTTCTCTAAAACTGATCCTTCCCTTTGTTGTATTTGTGAAGTTACATGACAGGTAGGGGCTAAAAGTTGCAGAACAATGATTAACATGCACGTAACCACGTGCCCAGAAGCAAGGGAGCCAACATTAACGTCACAGGTTTTTAAATTTGAGGGAAAAATAGGTACCAAGAAGGAAGTGTCAAAAAAAAGGGCTTAAGTCACTCTGCTATACACCAGGCCCCTCTAAAGTCGCCTTCACTGCCACTGCAGATTCCTGCACTGCCTGGATGACATTTCCCAGGTACCATATATGCAGTTTGATACCAAAGTAAAATGGCCCTAGGGCCATATATTAAATACCTCCATAAGACCCCGGGTGTATTTATGAGGTGCTATGCACCGAGCCCCTTTGTAGAGTTCGCTTCGCTACTACACACCAATGCATTGCTGGGAACATCTTTTCAGGGGCTACACAAGCAGTCTGATGTCAAAGTATAAAGACCTTTGCGCCTATTATTATTAGCATTTTCATGAGCAGTGCAATGACACACCAAGCATTAAAGATAGAAACGGTTCACTCGTTGAGCCCACGTAGAAATTCTTACACATTTGAGAACATGCCAGGGCGTTTAGTGATCTCCCACTTGAGTTAGTTAACTGTTAAAAGTTACAAATTCTGACCACTAAGCTGGGTATAGGCTACTAAAGAAGCAAAATCAGCATCAACCTGAATCCTGCCACATGGCCCCAAGAGAAGGATGTACAGCAGTTTTAAACTTTGCAAACAGAGAAATGCATACTGATCCGAGTTTTAGCCTGAAAGTGCTGCAATTCTAGTTTTGTCCCCATAGATGTGCACAGCCAAATGATTAGTAGCGAGCAATTAAAAAGCAGGTTAGTAGACAGCGCAACGTATGAAAAAGACCATTACTGAACATTCACAAGAACAGCAGCCGTAGGGTACAAGATTTGAAGAGGGGACCCCGAATGCCCCTTGCTTCGCGTTCATGCTACGCCAACACCACTTACCTATGAACTCAAATCTGTGGATTAAAGTGTGGCTGACAATTTGCATACGATCGATTACTATGCACCACTTACAGTGCAGTCCACTTTGATGCTAGCAAAAACAAGTACTCATATTCAGTACCTTACATGTAGTTGTCCCATCGGCGGAAAAAACCTGGCGCACTGATTTCATAAATTAATGCAAGGTCGTGTAATTCTACGTAGATAGTGAATGTCCAGTGCACGCTGAAGACAGACTACTTGCATCCAACCACAAGCAGTCGACACTGGAAGGGGCACGCCTTCCTTCTCTATATGTGCAAGTGCAATGTTTCTGGGCCGTTTACCTGGAGATAACCTACGATCGCCGCCATCCTCATTGGGTGTGTCTCCGCCAGCGTGAGCAAACCAGTAAGTGTCTGGGTGCAGAACAAAAAAGGAAGGAGGAGAGAGGAAAGAAAAACAAGCTGGCAAACATAGCGTGCTCCAACGGCAGCAAAGCACTGCGCGCTAGGCAAGTGCGTTGCCAAACGCAGGGCAAGCAGCAGCGTCAAAACTTGGAAGGAAAACAAAGAACAGCGTGGGCACAAGGACAAAAAATGGCAGATTGAAAAGAATTGGCTTTCATGGAGGCCAGTGCAATTCTGCGATAGCAGTGTGCTCAGCAGGAATCGTATACTGCAACTGACTATGGCACACACGTGGTCTGGCACTGCTAGCTTAAATGTAAGAGCAAAAACAAAAGTAATTCAGAATTTTAAGCACAATTTGCACAGTTTACAAACTTTAAACAGCTGCTTTTCCATTTATGAAGGTTAGTGTAGTCAAGTGCACAAAGAGAACGTACAGCATCAACAAATATTGTGCAGATTGTGATGGCACTGGTTTGTAAATGCTTTAGCTACACTTCAAATGCACCAGCCCATAACTGCAGCTCTACCAATATTCCAAAAACACTCGGAAGTGAGCCATCACCAAGTACAGCATCCCTATAAACAAAAAGCCTATCCTTGGTTGGTGCACTTAAAAACAGCACAGCAAAATGACCGATTAGACAATATTTAAGACACAAAACAAGCTATACAGACAAACAAATGAAAACAAAGTCTCCCGGTGCTAAGACACACACTTCAAAACGACAGCAACGGGAAGCAGCAGCTAGGGATGGAAGCTGCCACGTGCAGCGCTTCCACAATGCGCATTAACTGCAGCAGCACACTCGAACACAACACGAGCGGCCAACAACGCACGCCAGGCAGCCCAAGAGGCACTTGCAGTGTAGGATTGGCAGACCACAACAGCAGTGCAGACTTGATACATTGTGCGCGATCACGCAGGAATTTTAAAGAGGCACCTAGCAGGTCAAAGGCGATTATGGAACATTTCATTGCATCCCAGTTGCCGTGGCCACACTCATACACTAAGCTCGGAAATACGGAAGAGCTGCACAGCGTGAAATGCCAGTGGACACGAAAGCAAACGCTGTCAAAGCTGTGCATGCAAGACCAACGTGAACATGCGGGAATGCACCTAAACACGCTTCGACGTTGAGAGTCTTACAATATAAAACAGCACGGACTCGTGGTGCCGATGGCACTAACAGCGCCATGCTGTTACACGGACCCTTCCGAACAGCTGATGCTCCCCCATTACGTCCTCAGCTCAGAATTTTACTGTTCCCAAAGTAGTTGGCACTATTAACCCAAGGCAGAACATAGGTAAACTGAAACCAACGTGCTGCCTAGCACCCGTGCTGTAGAGAAAAATTAGAAACCCATCAGCTACCAGCCTTTTGAAATAATGTGTGCAAACCAACCGCCATAGTTACTTTTCCTTTTTCTTTCCCCTCCCCGCTGACTGTTTTATTCAGTTCACAAAGACTGCACTGCCTGAGTTTCCTTCTGTACATCGCCAAGATCCACGGTGCCCCAGCATGCTTGCTAAGGTCTTGCGGAAATGCTGTAACGTTCGCAAACAAATTAAGGGGGGCATAAAAAAATAAAATCCATGCACATCACAAAGAATCAGGCAACGGAATTATGCAATTCTCTAAGCAATACGCACAGTACATGCATAAAAAAAGCACGAGTACATGTTGACACCTTCGAACGAAAATTGGAGTACTAATTTAATGATACTCACATTCTTCTCAGCGGCATACTCAGTGCTAATGTGACAGATTTTGATTAAATGCCTCGCTTAACTTAGACAACCCTACAGGCTACCCTGTGAGCACTGCAGTTACTAAAATAGCCAGCCACACCTACCAAGTCGTGGGTTCAATTTCTAAAGCCTTGCTGGATGTGCTTCTGACATAAGCAAAGTAAAAAGCTTTCAGTGATTGTTAAAGGAATCCCCTAGGTGGCCACAGCACCACTATGGGCCTTGGACCATTAAAACCACAAATTTGAACCTTCCTCTGACAAAAAACGAAATGAGAGCACGAATACTGTGGCCCTAAAGCAAAGTCACACAAGGACTTTTCACACATCCCACTCATAAGAATGGTGAACTTTCATGACATTGCAGTAAAGTTACTGTGCTCACACCCTACTGAAGCCAAGGCATGTTGTAATTAACAGCCTGATTGATGAACAGTTTCAGCTCCCACGCCTATGGCGCGCCTCATAGCCCAAGTGTAGTATCGGCATGTCAAACCCCACAACCAATCAAAAATCTATTCTCGAACAAGAAATTCCAGCAACGTACAGAACATGAAAAGCCTATAACAGAAACGCTCACACCCCGCTTCAATGCAAGGGCATCGAACAAGCCCACAAGTTCTGGTTTCTCAATGTGGGCTGGCTAACGTGAGGTGCCCACACTGTGCGCATTTATTTTCCTCACACCATCTGCTCCCAAGTCTAGCTATGGTTCACACAAGTGCAAAGGAACAGCCTGGTGTACTTGCATGCAGACTTGCAAGGCTCGCTCGCTTTTACCAAGAACTTCATTTAACAGCTGCAGAATCCCTCTTCAGTAGTTTTAGCTTTCACTCAGCAGGCATCACCAAGAGAAGGTGCTAGCTACTAGCAAGTATAACAGCACCTGCTTTCTGGGAACAGCAAGAAACTTCCACACGTCAGTCAAACGAAAGTTCAAGCAGAAGGAGCCTGGGCTCTCCAGAGAGCACAGGCGCTTCGTAAGAGGCTCTTGCGCAGCTAGGAAAAGTTTGTTGCGCCGGTCGGCTAGTTTAAAGGGCGAGTGGAGCTCCAACATTGCCTCAATTCTTCCCCATGTCCGGTACACAAGCTTTTCCTCTGGCCCCAATAGAAACCCGACCATCTGTCCCACTCATCTGTCACATAGGCACTGACCCCCTTCGTGCTTGCTCACAACAGTTCGTGCTGTAGCCAACCAGGAGCCAGCCAGCATGCCGAGTGCGGGGCGGAGGCGTCGATGGGGGGCAACCAGGGGGGGCGTCGCACGCACCGACATACCTAGAGGGGAGCAGGGGGACTCTTTCTGCGCACCTGCCGCACCATCGAGCTCCTGCTCCGGACTTGCTAGTTCGTCTACCTGCTGGGCCCAGAGACCCCGCCTCTGCCGCTCCGCCGGAGGGTCCGCGGCGTACGCAAACCAGTACATGTCGGCTGGACACAACACAGGGACCACCCTCCTTCACCACAGAGAGGGGATGCACACCGACAAAGAGGGAGGGACGCTACGCAAGGGAGCCCTTATCCTAGCTGGGCGAGAGCACAGACACGTGCTCTAAAAAAAAACTCATTTTAAGAGGGGTTCCTTGCCTTCCTCAAGCTCTTCTTTTGTGGAAGATGCTGCTATCAAGAGGAAAATAAGAAAAAGCACATAGCTGCAGGGCTAACACAGAAGAAACACAAGAGAGAACAGAAACACACAATCTGTGAAACACAAGCACGTCAGAGAACAGCTATTGCGAGATGAAAGTGTGCAAGCCGCAACTGCTCCAATTACATGAAAGCAAGCTATGCAACGATGGGAGCTGCCACAGCCTGCAATCGCTTTGATTCATGATGTGCATCAATTGCTCCTCTCTCTTGCATATAGGACTAGGTCTAACCAGAAAATTTGAGCAGATACCAGTAGCAAGTGTGTGCTGACAGGCGTGACTATCACTTTTACGCACGTTGCACTTGAGCTACTTTCTCTAGCTTTCTCAACACCCTAGCGCCTGTCCCGTCCTCTTCCTTGTGTTCCTCCATTTGTAGCGCTAAAACCATTTCGCAAAGTTCGCACCAACTCGCCCAGCAGCAAGTCCTTCTCAAGTACCATAGCGCTTGCATCTGTGATGCCAGAGGTGATGAATCAAAGCTCTTTATTAAAAAAATACTTTTCTTTTCTTTTACTCTTTTCTTTACCCGAAATACATTGCCGTGGCTGTGTGCTATATATATTATGCACACACACACACACATTCCTTCACCCTGATTTGTTGGAGTGGCACTGGCTACCACCACTCCCAACCGTAGGAAACAATTAATTTCCCATAAATACCCGAGAGAGTGGAGGGGAGCTCAGCCTCTCCAGTAGTGTAGTAAGTATGGGATCGGACAAGCATTCCGAAGGTCGTGGGTTGAGGCTGCACCTGGAGAGCACATTCTTTTTCACTTTCTTCCTCTCATTTAAAAAAATAGGTGTACTTCAAACTGAAAAACGAATTAATTCCTTTCCCTTTCCCTTCCTTGGCATTCTTGCCTGGTGGCCTTCCTTTCTCTCCGATTCTGATCCGCTATTTATACATATATATACTGATCATTACAGTTGTGACTGGTGAGCCCTCGACGAGATGCAAACGGATACTTGACAGAAGCAAGCACCGACTTGGCCACTTCTTACCTTGTTTTGGTGACTTTTGTGCCATGGGTGTGTTACATGCTGACTTTTTCGTTATGTGATTTGAATCTGGAAGCAGAACAGACATAAAATAATCAGCATGCTTCCCCCGTTACTTGATTGCACAAGACAGCAGTGCACATCTGTCAAGCAACACTTCAGCACCCAAGGCACCTTGCTTCCAAACAACCCGCAACAATTGGCAATTGAATTCTGCTGGGCTGCACTGGACGGAATTGCCGCCTCCTGTAATGTGAAAAATAGATCCGTGTGTGGTTGAGGACCACCACTACTAGCAACAGGACAAGTACTCGCTACGCACAAATGAGGTGGGGAAGAAAGTCAGCAAGGGAGGCGTGTTAACAAGCAGTCTACATCATAAACCTAAACAAACTGCAAGTCTAAGTCACAACCATCTTCACACAGCCTTCCTGTTCAACAAGCTTTGTTAGAAAAAAGAGAAGACCTCTTCAATCTGGCTTTGCTGCCCCATGTGAATGACCCGTTCAGGGCAATACAACATATTACAGGGGCCGCACAAAGATGAGCAAGGGCTAATGAGAGCAGTCAGTTTCCACCCCCACATTCCTTTCAAAGCTGGAAGCATCACTGGGCTTCTTGTCCCAAGATTTGTGGCCTGCATCTTGCACAAGGTGCGAGATGGTGATCCCTGACCACACTCCTCCTGCCTTTTAGTGAGGAGAAAAATAGTGCTTCTTTCGCACAAAGCATAGGCATGTGCAGGGTTCTCGATTAGAGGGGGGGGGGGGGGGGGGGGGGGGGCGGCAAAGTCTTACTGCAGTGACCCCTCCCGGCAACTCCCAACCTCTTCCCCCTGACGGCCTCACCATTAGAACCCAGTTCAAAGGTGAGGAATGGTTATAAAATTTTCATTTCAATAAGATGGAATCGCAACACATGCAAGATATTTCTGAGAAGAAGCTTTTGCTTTCATGTGTAACATCGGAAAGGGGAGCAAGGCCCAGCGCGGATGTGGCATCAATTTCACGACACGCATCCGAAAGAACTTTCATTTTCCCTAAAGCACAGAAAGATACGATACGACACATCTGTCTTTTGTAAAGTTAATATTGTTTATTATGAAACTCTCTCTACGTGGCCATTTTGCTTGGTGCTGGACACATTATTTATGAGGAAAAGTAAAAAGAGGACAAGCCCCGCAATAGATGCAAACATGAAAATTAAGTGGTAACATGTTTCTCACAACGGTGAAAGCAAACAGCATTTTGAAGGTAACATGAGGGTTCTTCGGCTGCCATTATCGTGAAAACACACGTGTGGCCATAACCCTACGGGGCAGGTTCGATTGAGTAAAGGTATGGGGAAAATTTGGCTAACCCCCCCCCCCCCCTTCTGAGATGATTAGGAGGGGGGGGGGCAGTCGCCCCCCTGCCCCCTTGTGTGCACACCGCACACCTATGGCACCAAAACACCCCTCTAGAGCTAACTTTAAATTAATACTTCCAGCAAGTGTCAGCCATATTCCTCAGGAGGATGTGAAGTCTTTGTCCAATATCTTTTTCACCTTCGCGTCTTTTTTTATATATATTTCAAGACTTGAAACATAGTCGGACATTGGGGACAGGAGGTTAGGTGGGGTGTGCCTCCCCCCTCCCCCCTTCCCCATTCTCAGCACGCAGTTGTGCCATATCGTGCACGAAGCTCCATGTCCCCTTCTGGTTGAGAGAGCGCCTGTCTGCGTTTGCGGAGACGCACAAGGCACTGCGCTGTAGTTAACCGGGTCATTTCATTTCTACTAACCTAACCGAACAGGTCGTGACCCCCACGGGCACTAGCTAAAGCTGACTTCTGAAAATGGCGTCGAGGCGCCACAAGGGTGACAAAACAACAGCCCCCGCTTTCCCGCCTACGTTGGTCGTTCGACGACCTCCCCCCTCCAATAAAAGAAAAAGGTTGACAGGAAACGAAGAGCGGGCGCAGCAGGAGCACATGCCCAGCGCCATGGCGGCGCGCGAAAAATAACGCCCAAGACGGCACGACGTTGGGGGAAGAAGCAAGGCTCGGCCCGCGGAGGTCATCCTTCTTCCTCACATCTCGCGCGACGTCGTCACTGCAAGCTCCTTTCGCGCATTCCCCGTGCGTTCCCGGAGCCCAGGCTCCCGGTTTTGGAAACTTCCCCGCCGTGCTCCGTTTAGAAGGCGGCACGAGAAGGCCTCTTATCGAAGACACCGGATACGCAGTGCGCCCACGGTGTCGTCAGCTGTTCCCGGAGGAGTCGTCCAGGCCCGTGACAAGCGGCAGTGACAGTCTCGCAACGAAGAGCGCACGCCAGACCACTACTGATAAATAAGAACCCCACAGCGCAGCTCCCAAGAGCAAACGATAACGTCCCCGGACAAAGCGGCTCAGCTTGGGCGCTAGTAGTAGTCAAAAACACGATTTCGTCCGCTCCAGACCGACAGTGCACGGACAACAAACGGAAACGATCCGGATTAACGTCGCGCCTCACTAGGTGCATGCGAGGCCACCTTAACCGGCCACAGCGAAGGGGGGCAGCGCTTTCGCCGCGCAACTATAGTTCGTCTCACAAGCTAGCTGCAGCACTGTGGAGGCTACATTGTTGTCCCCCTCAGGGCGCCCAACTCACCGCGAAGGAAGCGACAAAAGGCGCCGGGGCCGTGCGGTGCCACTTGCCGAGAGGGGAGAAGGGAGTGTCCTTTCAGGACCCCCTTCACGGCGGATTAGGCGCCCTCAGTGGGCGCACTATTGATAACAATGTAGCCTCCACAGTGCTGCAGCTAGCTTGTGAGATGAACTATAGAGCTCCTCCCTGCGGGAGCTATATACAGGAGCTCTACGCGCAACGTTTCGCCCCGCACGTTCCAGCCACAAGCGAACAAGGTCTGTGCGGCACCACGCCGTCGACTCCGGGAAGTCGAGCAGTGTAATTTCACACAAGTGACCGCACTCATTTTCCGCGGAGAAAAGCCACCGAAAAGCGCGTCCTCTCTCTTCCACGACCCTGGCGTTATAACAAAATCAACGTATCCAACGAAATCCCGCGCCAATGTAATTCAGCGTACATGTTGCGCACTTTCGTTTTATAATAGTTTTCCTTAGAGCCACCACCGAGAAAAACACAAACGGGGGCCCGTCACGTGCCGCCTGCCTGGCATGTGGCTCGTACGCTGCCAAGACACCCACTTGCCCAAGGAGCACGTGAAGCCTACAGAGACGCCTGCCAACCGACACGAGCAAGAAAAGAAGCTGGAGCGTTTTGCAACTGTATGCTCCACGGCGGCTAAACACGTACCAGCGCTGCCCACGCTACGACTCCTAACCAACCAGCCAACACGCCCACGCCGCGCTTGACGACGTCGGTTTCTGGTTCGCAAAAGACCGCCCTCGGTACGCAGGCCATAATAGTAGTACACTCAAACCCCGTTATAACATAACGGGATATAACAAAATAACGGATACGAAATAAATGAAATTCCCCGAACCCGACCATTACTCTTTCTTTGCGGCTGCTTTAAAACTCCCGCGTGTACCTCACCGCCATGGGCAGCCACGCCCATCACGGCCGATCGAGTCATCGACCTCGCTCAACGCCGATGCTGACGCGGTCTCTACGAAGGAGCCGACCGACGATGCCTCAGATGTCACGGGCCAAACCGACGCAACCGACGACGAAGACCCCGTGGTGTCCCATGCACATACGTTCGACGTGCCGACGTCGTCGTAGGCACTCGATGCGGTTGACCTGCTACGTCGTTTCTTCGGCGCCCGTGGTGAAGGCGAAAACGGCATCAACAACGTGGCTGGTGGCCACCGCTGACAAGTATTTCGCTTTCGGTGTCCGAAACAGAGGAGCATCACGGACTTCATTCCACCTATGTCTGGCGGACAATAAAATATGCCGTGTGCGCATTGAGCAAGCAAAATGTGTTTCTACTCTATTTCCGTCGCATGCGTTGTCGCGTAGCGGTAGAGTGGACCGCGAGGAAGTTTCCTTTTTTTGCATATTTATAGTTGTGCACCCAGAGGAGCGTACATTGCCGCAAACTGTTGTAATGGATGTAACGAAATAATGACGGTCCCCCTTTAACTTCGTTATTACAAGGTTTGAGTGCAGTGTAACTGCACGCGCCTACATCAAGGTTAGGGTTCGGTGCAAACCTAGAGAGGGGTGGATGGCGACGGTTGAGTGATGCCACGCGTTTCGTGACTAAAAAGAAAGCATCAGCGGGCTTGGGTAACAAGCAGTGAACATTGACAGATGAACATGGTAATCCTTCTGGAGAACCATTTTATAGCGAAAGCTCCCTCCTGGCACAAGTCCAGAAAACGCCTGGTACCGTCAGTCTGACCTCCAAGGTCAAGCCAGCGCCTCGTGCGGTTGCGCAGTGAAAGCGCCCAATCGCTCGTGCATTCCGAGTGCGTGCAATCCGAAAATGAGGCGCTGGCTGCACCCAAGTTCACTGCGCTGCTGTCCGCGCTATTGCTGCTGCTGCTTCGCCTAGTTTTGCGCAGAGGCTCCACGCTTTCCTTCTCTAGCTTACCTGTCTCTTTTATCACCCCCTTTCTCCTCTCTAATCTTTCATCCCTCCTCCCCTCCCCTCCCCTCCCCGCACGGGTTGTATGCAGGTGAGGAGCCCCAGATGGGCTCAATACTATCCCCAGTGCACTTCCTTTCCTTTTCACCCGAACCACCATCTCTCTCGCGCGCACGCGCGCCCACAGCTGTGCCGAGCAGCGCCTCTGGAGGGTGTTGCTCTGGCCAGGTGGTGTTGATCTGGCACGCGGCGCGCGTTCACTGCGCTCTCTCCCCGCGACAAACCGAGGCAAAACTTTCCAGTAACCGAATTACCGGACGACTAACCCCGCTGGAAGAAATGCGAAGTTGCCACTTTTCTTCAAATTACAGGGCTGCACATCTCGAACGCTGGCGAACAGGCAGACGTGGAAACACGGCGGCTGCCAACGGAATGCAGAGCTTTTCTTGGGTGCTGACACTGAAGTGAAAGCTCCTGTTTTTGCTTGCACTGCGTAGACTAGCTCAAATAAACACTTTTCATCGCTTATCTGCGCGGTGTTTATTCCTTATTCGCACTAGCATGACAGACGCAGAAGGAGGAGCACATATCAAAGTTCAGTCATCCACAGTCCCGAGCGAAAAGCTGCAAGAGCGCCACGTGCTGCATTTTTACACCCGGAGGGCCGAAATATCCCACGCTCGATCCCCGCAGAGCGGCTGCAAACAAGGGCCCCTAATTAGCGCAACGCGAACGTCTACACGGCGAGCAGCTTTCGGCGTAATGGGAACTTGGGCGACATGCAGCACCGCCAATCTGGCTGAGTCTCTTCTCCCCTCGGGCGCCGACCACGCTCTGAGAGCCAGCCAAGGTCGCCCGCCAGTTTCACCCAACCACCGGCAGGCGACGGCACGCGACCGCACACCGGGCCATCATTCACGCCGACACACAACCGGGCTCGTCACCCGCACCTACGCACGCAAACGGGTGGTCCGCTGGCAGCTACGGAACGCCTTCGCCAGCGCTTCTTCTCTAGCGACGGACATAGCACTGGCAGCGAGATGACTGGCGTTTCACCGCCGAAGTTACGAGGCGCGTCGTAGTGGAGGGCTCCGGGTTTACTTTGACCACCTGGGGATCTTTAACGTGCGACAAAATCTCGAACACACGGGCGCTTTCACTTTTCGCCTCCATCAGAAAAGCGGCCACCGCGGCCGGGGTCGGACCTTGAACCCTTCTGTCCTTGGGTTCGGCGGCACGACGCCTCAGCTACTGACCCACCGCGCCCGGTGTCGCAATGAATGAGCGAAAAAAAAAAAAAAAAAAAAAAGGGGTGGAAGGAAAGTACGAGCTCGATCGGCAAATTTTTTTTTTTTTACAGCGGTGGCGTTGCGGCCACACCGTTGCGGCCGCCGTTCGCAGGCCGCGCTGAAGGAACGGAGCGACAAGCGAGGTTGCTTGAATATGCCACGTCGAAACTAAAGTGAGATAAAAAAAACTGGCTCCAATCCACGCTGTGAAGGTGGTTGGACTGCGAAGCTGTAAACGACACCCAAAATGATTACCCGTGCAACGTCACTTCATTCATACACGTGGCTCTACAAAGAGTGAAACCAGAGACGGCCGAATGCAGCAGCTACGGAGGAAAACGGAGAGGAGCGTGTGGCGAAGGGAGGGCGGCACGCGTGGCTATGGCGTCATCTCTTTCCCTGCCTCCTCCTCACTCTTGTTTCACGCATCGCCGCCAAAGAGCGCCCTCCCCAGACGCTGTTCCGTTCACCGCTAATCCAAACCACGTGAACGCCGTTATCATACATTATGCGGTTTACACTTCACGCGAGGGATTGAATGAGCGCAGGTGGCAGACCCGCCGCTGTGCTCGGTGAGTACACCGCCTGTCTACACGTTTTCTCGCGTGGGTGTAGCTTAGTCGGCAAGACGACGGGCTGTCGCGTGGTTACTCTATTTGGGTCCAAGTTCGATTTCTGGAGGTGCCGGTAATGTCTTATCTGTTCGTGGGAGTTCTCTGTTGACGACGACGGTCGCGACAAAATCCTTGACTAATAAAGGTATACTGCTTCGCAGTAAAAGAGAAGAAGAACACGGCAACGGTCGCGTTTTTCCTAAGAGAGCACCAGCGTGCTTCCCCGCTGGGCTCTGTAAACACTTTTCGGGTCACTTTCGGCAGGCGATAAGGCTGAGCGACCGCAACCAGGCGCGCCAATCGAGGATTCGGCTCGGCCGGCAGTTAAAGATTCCTCGGCAGTCGTGAGTCGTGACTGCACATCGAATCTGGGCTCCAAGGCACATACCGCAGCAGAGGGACCAATTTTGACCACCGGGGAATCTCTTATTTAACATGCACCGAAATCTCGTCCATGCGGTGTTTTACGCGTTCTCTTCCTCCTCTTTAGCCTCCACCAGAAAAACGGCCGCCGCGGCCGGGAAATCAAAGCCGCGGAATTGCGCTAAGTAGAGCAACGCCTCAGCCCATTATAGCCATGGCGGCTAGCAAAGACGAAACAGTGATGCGCACGCACAAGTGAGAAAAACCCACGCGCGCACATAATTAGGCCGACCGAACTTCACGAGATTAACGCGGAGTTGGGCCGTCCCTTTCCCGCCAGGAAGTCGGTCAACTTCCGACGGAAGCTAAGCACAATGCCGGCGGCATCCTCTCGCGTCCAGTGGAAACAGCGGTGTTGAATTGCGGGTTACAAAATTCCGATGTGCCCGAAATAACGTGCCACGAGCGCAGGTTCGGCAAAAGGGGTAACAAAGCGGGTTTCCTGGTGAAAGAAAATCAAACGGGGCAGCTGCACGTCCCACACGTAGCCTGGAAAATACAACCACCACAATGCCACGAGGCACAGTCACTTCAACACTGCACACGGTCGAAATCTTTTCCCGCTCCCATCCCGTTCTCGAAAAGCCGGCCAGCGTGTTCGTGGCCGAAGCGCGGAGCGAGAACGAACATTCGCGGCGGTGTGAACGGCCGCTGTCTAAAAAAACGACGTTGGAACATCGGGAGCAGCAGCAGCAGCAGCGGGATTAGGAAACAAGATAAGAAGAGCCGTAATGACGGGGAGCTGGGGTGGCCTGGCGCACGATAGGCGTGATATAGCGCAGCCTCGAACTGCACGCCGTACCTCACTACGATGCGCTGGATATAGCCTCCCGAGAACAAGCCTCGTTGGAAGAGTTCGCCAAACGACCCAAATTTATTGACACAGCAGCTGCACGTCCCGCGCGCAGGGCTGACGCCGCGACATCATCTGCCACGCGAGATATAATCTCCATTATTTACCCCTTGTACCCAGACTTCCGGGGTTTGGCCGTGAGATGTCTGCAGCGCCGACACGATGGAAAACCGATCGCGTCCTGTCACGCTATAGCTCACAAATGTAAGCATCGCTTGCTAGCAAAGCACCTTGGAATGGGCGGAAAGAGCGTAAGCGAGAGTGTTCCGCACACGGCAACCACCTTCCCTTTCTTTCTGTTCAAACCATGCAGCGATGCATAAAAATAGGTTCAGTCGTGAAGCCCAAAGTTACGAATTCTTTACAGTTCGCCTTCCCGGACATCCCCGAATATTTACGAATTTAAAGACGAAAAAAAAAATGTGTCAAGAAATTGAAGGCGTAGGAAAATTCCGATGAACCGGCCAACGCAACACCCCCGTTCGTGGCACAAGAACTGGTTCGCTGTTGGGGCCACAGGCGTCCTCTTCTGCATCTGCTGAAGCTTTCGCGATTGCACGATTACGCCGCTGTACAACCCTTCCCGCATTTTCCCTCGCTTTTCGGATGCACTTGGTATGTGCGCCAGCGGCGAGCCGCGGGGGACAGGTTCGGACGGAGAGTGTCGAGGAACGACCTGGCGCACACGCGAACACGCGCGAGGTTGCCCAGGCCCGGCCCTGTTGTGCAATGAAGGAGCGAGCACGATGCTGTTCGTTCACGGCTAACAGTGTGGTCGCTGTTCAGCAGCCGGAAGCTTCACGGCACGCGACAGGACAGTCCGCGCGAACTGGCTCCCGGAATGAGGCGAGCGTGGCATCCCTTCCGTCGGCGTAATGAGCGCGCCACCAGCTGCTTCAAAACACGCCCCGAGAAGGCACGCGCTGCACGGGGAACGGGTTCTGCCCCGCTTCTGACACGCACCGAGGGGGCCGCCTTATCTGTATCCAAACAGCCACCGTGGTTACGCCGAAACGGGGCCGGCCACGCCGCCTTCGGACTCTCGCGAGACCTGCCTCGGCCACAGCGAGGGTGTTTGGGGTTCTTTCGACGCAGTACAGGGCCCAGTATGCCGACCACGACGTGGTACATCTTGCAGATCCGATCATCCATTCATTTCAAAGAGACAGCGGATGCGTGACGACTGACGACAGTTGGTGCAATGAGCACGGTGCTAACCAAAGAACGTTATCAGGCACACGGACAGACAGGCCCGAATGACACGCACACAGACCTCCCTAGCCCCGATAAGCACGAAGAGACACACACGACTCGATCGGAGAACAGCGACACAACAAACAGCGGGGAAGAAGTGCCACTGGACGCGCGACCACAGCTTCATGACCACACGGCGTCAGCAGAGCACTCCATCTCAATGGGGCTATTTCTGTTCGTCCTGCGCCAGGACCCGATATAGGAGCCCCGCCCCGCCGATTTGCCGCGAAGAGAAATGAAATTTAAGAGGAATCGAGAGACAGGAACTGCAGCCACGTCGGGTTCCGCGCGCTAGTGGCGCTTCTCCCATGCCCCGCTATTCCGGGAGGAGGAGAAGCCACTTGCGCTCGTCCGAGGCAACGAAAATTGGTTCCGCACAGCCGTCAGCGCGAAGGCGAATAATAAGGAAGGGGGGCCAGTAAAACGCCGCAGCAAGTGATGGGAAAGAATGCACACCGTCTGGCGCACCTCTTTCTTCTCTGACTTTGCGCCTGCGCTGAGATTAAGGTCGCTGCCGGAAGCGGCGAAGCGTTGGCGCTGGGGGAAACTACTTTGGGCCCCAAGTCGACAACAGCCTTGAGCGACTCGTCCGAGGCGCCGCTAAAGATAGCGGGAATGCCGCGGCCGATGAGCTCCCCGGTCCCCGACCTGGGCTTGGGGGCAACTGTCGGGGAACTCGTGGCTGGTTGGGTAGGTTTCACACCCACAAATGCAGCAAGCAAAAGAAAAAAAATTGCGGCCATTTCTTCGGCGTCTACAGTAAAACCTTACATTCCTCGCCAATTTTCTACAACCATGCTGCTCACGGCGAAGGTTCGTGGAACTCCCGAGGCTATACACTGTCTTTGAAGCGCGAGGCGTTCGTGCGTTTGCGGGCTTACTTTAACTTGGGTTCGCACTAGCTTTAACTCGGAAACTAGGATTTGCCGCTGTGAGTACCGCCGGCCATGTCTGCGCTTGCACCGGCTAGTTTCCTTTCCGCCGGGTGCCGGGCACGTCGAAACGTCACGCAAATCTAATTGATTGATTGCAGGGTAAACTTTAACGCGCCGACGCAACACAGGCGATAAGGCGCGCCGCAGTGCAGGCACCGGACTAGTTTTGACCACCTGCAGGGGATCTTAAACGTGCGTCGAAACCTCGAACACACAGGCGTTTTTGCTTTTCGCCTCCATCAGAAAAGCGGCCGCCGCGGCCGGGAATCGAACACGCGTCCTCGTCCCGCAAGTCTAGTTTCGTCCGGCTCTCCGAGGCGACTCAAATGGTCATCCATCCTCGCTGAGTGGAATGCGCCACGGTATTTCTTTTCGACGAACGACAAACGAAACGAGCTTACGGTGGGCTCAACTCAGCACATCGCATGGCGCCGACGCGTACGTCTAGGGTTCTATCGACGAAGATACACGGCCTGCAAGGTGACTCAACACCCGCTGTGTGCAATTCTTCCTTCAAAGCTGCAAAATCTGCGCTATTCCTGGAAAAGTAAAGACGCAATTTTTTCCGGAATACGGAGCGGTCTATGACACGTGCTAGGTTCCTGTTAAAAAATAACTCCAAAGCGTGTGCGGCGTGCCTGTCATCTGAAGAGCTCCACAGTTCAACATACAGAACGTTCCATCTCCGTTTATTGGAAGCGCAGGAGGATCGAAGTTCGGAAACCGATGTGCCAGCTACTCTGACCTTTCAGCATACGCGCGCCAACTGTAACGCCCTGAGACGTAAAGACGCCACCGTAACTCTCCGAACACCCTCGGCGCCATGCTTGCAACAAAATGCTCAACCGTGGTCCCGCGCACAGCTCAACTACTCTCGAGTTCAAAGTGTGTCGAGTGCCTCGGGCTTTGACTGACAAGCGAGGGCGTCGGCGGCAGGTCCCCAGACGCGCCGAAGGCCTCTCCTCTGCGGCCCGAGCCACCGTTGGCGCCCGTGACGGGTTATTTGCCGCACCGTCCATCAGCTTTACGACGGAGGCTTCCCTCCCGACCCGTAGAGAAGATAGCGGCACTCCGGAGACTCGATTCGCGAAGGGTTTCAATGCCGCCGGCGTCGCTTTGATCCGGCCGACCGGCGGAGAGAAGGGCTCTCGCCGGCCCCGTCGGAAGTGTTTTATACCCGGTATAAAAAAAATCTTCCTCGCCAACCCACAGCAGCCACGACAAAGAAACGATAGGCAAGTCTCCGCACCAAACTCGCTGCCCCAAACAACGAGAAACAAGGTATACAGGAGAACCGGAATGCGCTACCAGTACTGGCAAACTGAAACGGGGTAGACGATTGTTAATGTTAAAACGCGATTCGCAGCGAACCTCACGGGGGCAGGTGAACGGTACGCGCCCCACCGTCGTCCACAAGCTGCACCGAAGCTACTCACTTTGGTGCGAATGGCCATCCGTAACCGCTGACGGCCGGTCTCCACACCGGCCCACCAAAGAGGTTGCGTACGGCGGACATGATGAGCAGCACTTGCGGAAAAAGAAGGAAGGCTGGTCAGGAGTGGTCATAGCACGCCCATCAGAGCACTCCGGATGCGCCCCCCGGTTGGAAGCTTGCCGCACTGCACGCACTCGCAGGGCGAGACCCGAGCCCGCAGCGCCGTTGAACCCTTCCTGCCCACTGTCGCAATCGGCGGGGAAGAAAAGGCGGCCGACTGCACGCTCTCGGCGATTTCCAGTCCGCAAGCAGGCTTCGCCGCCCGAGAACAGACGACACTCTTCCTGCACACTGCATGGACGAGCCCAGCAGCTGCGGCCCCGAGAGAGACGAGGGTGAGGGACCCTGCGCTGCTTCTCCTCCGTCGTTTCTTCACCTTTATTCACAGCTCTCACCAAGGCCGTCCCCAGCGCGCGGCGCCGAGTTGTTTCTCCGCGAGAGAATAACAGCTGCGCTGCCATAGTCGGAAATAATAACGACCTGACTCACGGCGAGCCTGCGCTCGCCCAGGAACACGGCTTGGCGGCGGCAGCAGTGTACACGGCCGACGAGCGCCCGTAAAGTACGAACACGAAGACGGGCTAAGCGCGGATTCAGGCATTGTGGCGCCCCTGCACGTGCACAGAACTTACTACGGTCTCATTGGGCACGCGCAGTCACGCCGGTCACCAACTTGTACGGCACACAATTTTCTAGCCAGCTTCTCTGCCGCCCGCCCACATTGGCTACACCAGAGTTACACGAAGCCGCCCGTGTTACCGGTGTTGCTTAACGTGCGAGCGTGTTCACATCACTTTAAACATTCATGAGTCCAGCGCGGGAACACCGACGAAAAACTTCACGTAAAGGCGGACCGGCCGACAAACCCGCACCGACCAGATGCGTCAAAGTAGGCGATCCACGCAAGAGAACCTTGAATTCGCTGCTGGCGCGCCACACAGACGTTTTTCCACTCACTTACAAAAACCCGCTCGCTTGACCATTCAAGTGGGACGATTCAACAACGCACAGTCTCGTCACACGTTTCTAAATGGACACAAAGAAGTTCCGCGTTCTCTCCTTGCTTAGATAATTTCCATTCAAAACGGTCTCGCTGACTGACTAAACGCTTAGAAGCGGGAACGGCGCCGGCGTTAATAAAGCAAGGCCCGTAGCGATTAAAGGCAAGGCCCTAGACAAGCGCAACGCGAGTCCAATGTCAGGCGCACATCCGGCGTCATCCAGTAATTAACACCAGCTGCGCCGTCGGCAGAGTTGTCGCTTCACTCTCGCTGTCACAAGAAGCTCCCAAACGGTATTGTTGCACAGAGCCAGCGAGACAGAGAAACTAAGAAAAAAAAAATGACAAGGTCGATTTCAGCCCAGTGAAAACGGTAGATTGTCGACTGCATGGGTGTGCTTTAATGCATATCCCATTGTCTTCTGGAAAGCAGTATGTGCATGGGCCACACAAGTAGGTGCTTCAACGTGAGGGTCCTTGAGCCCGCTGGCACACTGAAAAATGACCGACGCGCCACCTCGCCTGGTCACTGTCAAAAGTGCGAGTGCGAACCAATGTTTTCTGTGAGCTCTGTTCACCTACAGAGACCACACGTGAAATCCTAGAAGCATGGCATCAGAGAGGGCGAAAGATGCGTAAGCCCCCCGTCATTGGCACTTGGTAGCCCGTATTTTGCCCATGCCTGATGAGGGTCTATGTGAAGCAGCAATTATCTCTCTCCCGATCTTGATCTCACTTATGGCGATTCTTGCGTGTACTTGTGTAGCTGAAAACTGCCTTTTCAGAAAACTACAGCGCTTGTGGACGATCTGTGTTTGCCTAATAAAAAACCAGTTCAGAGTCCCCCGCCTGTAGCGTTAATTCCTCTCGTCCTTCGCCCAACTTTCCGCTTTGCTAGCAGTGCTCCCTGAACCCTGCTCACGTTCGCGGCCCTTTGCCGCACGACAAAGCGAAAAGCGGGGTTGACGAAACAGCGTCCAGGAAAAGAGACTGCTTAACAGCTCCGTGGCTGCGAGCACAGTCCTCGTCGTGCGAGACAGCGTGAGCGGATACGAGCAGCCCGCGCATGCAGATGCACAGCTGCACCCCGGGGGCGGACAGGTGCGTGATAACGACGGGGCTTAATACGAAGTCGCCGGAAGCACGCAACGGTGGCTGGCGTGAGCGGCCTTCCGCACGAACGAGCGCTCTGCTGGAGGGCTGTCTGCTGTCTTCAACCCCGTATCCACAGTCGACCAGGACTTACACCGGCCACGGGTTCCATCGACAAGGTGCCGCGGTAACGATGGCCGCGTTTCATCTTTGGCTAGTCCATATCGCAGTAAGTGAGGATCCACATCGGCGTCGGGACTCAACCCCTGCAATGATAGCGAGACGTCTACACAGCATTCGCGGATGTGAACAACACGTGTAGTATTCGTGAATATTGTCCACATTGGCGGCCTTGGCTTTGTGCCTTCCACGACCAACGGTCGGAGGAAGCCACGGTCCACACTTGTCAACCCGCGCACTACCGCAGTAGCAACCTGCACGCAGTCATCGGCTGGCCGCCGTTTGCACAGCAAAGCGATCGTCGTTTAATAGGTCGCGGCTAAAAGCCACTAAATAAGGTAGCTTATTTAGTGGCTCCAGTCGCGGCGTTCACGGAATCCGCTCCATCATCCCTTGCAGCGACCGACGTGGGGACACTCCATTAACAGTATAAAAAATTTCCACGCACACGTATCAGCAGAGCCCACCCCCCGTCACCTAGATAACCGATGCGCTCTGCTTATCAAGCAGTGTGCAAGGAGGAGGAAATGTGGTTTATTCAAACGCTCAACTTGGGCGGAGAGGTGCATGGCTCCTCCAGCGTCGGGTCCTTTGCATCAGGGGCGGTATTCTCGAGTTTTGTCCCTTTTGCGTCCCTTTCAAAAGTGTCCCTTTTGGCGAGTCCAGATTGGCTAAAAAAGCAAACAATCGGAAGTGACGTAACGCAAGCGCGGCAAACATACTGGGGCTCTTCGATTTACAGTCTCGGACTTACCGCGGACTCCCCGAGAAGCAGTCCGGCATTCGATTTTCCAGTGTATCCTTATGGCTTCGGGGAATCCTCGGACTACCCGCGGACTATCCGCGGTGAGTCCGAGACTGTAAATCGAAGAGCCCTACTGTCAACACCGACTGCTTAACCGAAAGTACGTCACGATGAAAGGGGCGCAAAAGGGACGCCTTCAAAAGGGACAGTTACGAGACTACCGGCCCCAGCTGTCATTGGTCTTCTGAGCCGCCCACACGTGGGTGTTGGGGATCTTTAGGGTGAGACCGTAACGTGGCACTGGCAGCCAGCCACACTCGTTGCATCGGGTACACTCGTTGAAGTGCACTGGGAGGCGCTCAAACGCTCGTTTCTCGCATTTGTAGCGAACAGTGGTTCAGACTGAAACTGCCCCAAATTCTCGCATTTAGAGGACGCCTTTACAGAGAGAATGAAAAGAGAATGAGCACCGCCGAATTACGGCTCACTGATTGATTATGAGGTTTAAGAGCCGACGCTACACACGCGGTGATGCACGCCGTAGTGGACGGATTAATTTTCACCACCTGGGGCGAGTTCCGGCTACCTTCACAAAACATGACCGCGATTGCGTCACATCAAATTGTCACAGCATACAATCCCACCGAACGAAACACGATAGCTGCACCAGTTGCGTTTATGAAGTCAGAGGGACGAAGGTGACTAGTTGCATAACAGCTGCAAATGCATATTACAGCAAAACGACCCCACGGCTCTTTCACATCAGCGCCAACGTAAACGAAATTCGAGTCACCGCCGGGCATGCAGGCAGACTCGGCAGAGACGCTGCAAACGCTCGGCGTGGACGGCGAACGCCTTCGCCGGCCTCGCCGGTTCCGGCCCACGAATTCCGATGACGACAGCGCGCGACTTGGCAGACGCTGCTGAGCGCCCACGACATGCACGGGGAAGCCTCATATACTCGCTTCCTCGATACCCACGCGAGCAGAAAAGCGTTTAACTGTGCGGCAACCGTTAACGCAGCCTGCAGCAAGGACACGACGAAATTGGCGAAGCGTCGTGGGCGTGTCCCTCGAGCACACGGAGCGACATGTCCCGTGCTCCGGATTAAAAATGACTCGGCGGACGGATGTGCACCGCAGCGTTTACAAAATGGGTAGCGGCCTTCTGAAGTGTATTTTTGGATTAACGAGCCATAAAGGAGTTCCGGCATGCCGTGACCGCCCGTGTTGCAGCCTGCGCAGGCGAAGTGGATACCATAGCGCCTTGATCACAACCATGCACCGTTTTCGGCAGCTACTGCTTGGCACAGTAGCTTGGCACACACTGATGTTGGCTGCACTTTACTCACGGGCCCCTGAATCGTTCAATCGCAGTTCCCGCAATACACAAAGTTCGGCGTGAAACCTCTTCCTTGCGCAGCTCGTACGCACACACCATCGCTTGCGAGCGCGTTTTCTGCTCACGCATCTTCGTCTCCGAGCGCGAAGCCAGGGAATCTAAAAGCGGCTACGCGCTCGACACCTTCCCAGCCCTCCTCCCCACGTGGTTGCGACTTCCTCGGTTCGAGCACACACGGGGTAGAGGACCCCCGTCGACGCGCTAGCGGCTGCCACGTCCCAGACGCCGAGAAACGGAGGGGGTGGCGGCCTGACAGGTCGCATTGAGACGCCGCCGAGGCAACGGCCCGTCGCGCCGGCGATACGCGACGACAGGGACCACGCTCGGAAACAAGGCGTCATTCACCGTTGCCGGCCGAGGTTACCAACCCCCGTGCAGGCCGGCAGCGAGCTCTCTGCCAAGTTCCCCGCACTGCACCCGGGTTCGAAGAAGCACAGAGCACGCGCTGCCGAACGGAAGACGCGGCGGACGTTACAGCGCGGTTCTGCGCATCTCTAAGCTCAGGCGCATGCTTGGCCTACTGTGTGACGCAGCATCGGCGGAGAAACGCGCGGAGAGTCACGCACTCGCTGTTGACAATACCTCGGTTACTCGGTTACGCTGTTGAGAGCAGCCTCGGTTGCCGAGGCTGCTCTCGGCCACCTTGGTCGGATTCGAGTTTCCCCGAAAATTTCCGCTGCGACGGAACATCCAAGACTGGCAGGCTGGACTTCTCACCGCCTCATACATAAGCACAAGTGGTCCGCAAACACGGGGGTGCTTCTGACGTTATCGTACACTGGCGAGGTGCCGATACGGGGGAGCTGCAGAGGCGCAAACATGGCCGGCCTCGCAAACAGTCTCTCTGGGTGGCGTTTCTCGAGCAACCGCAGCCGCTCACTTTTGAACTGGCTACTCGCGTGACTTGACAGCGTCGACAGAGCCGCCAAGGCCGCACATTTCAATCCCCCCATTGTGCTTGCCGCGTGCCATAGGATGGCAGCAGGGGAGCAGAACGGCCGGGCGCGTTCACGGTTGGAGAACCCGAGTGTACGCATCCCCCGCTAACATCGCGCCAGCCACGAAGGAAAGATGAGGAAAGCCGCCCCGCAGGAGTGATTAAAGGGCACAGAGACAGAGCTCCGGGTTGCGGGGCAGTCAGCAGCAGCGCGGCGCATTCCGCACCGCGGCCCGCTTCCCGCTGGGGCACCGACTACAAGGGTCGACGTTTCAGTCCCACAGCCCTCCTCCAGCGAGAAGAGACAGTGCAGGCGCGCTGTCTGACACCGGGGCGACATTCCAGCGAGAGGAAACCGAGTTGCTCTGCTTTCGGCGACCGAAACGACAAGACGAGCAAAAGTGAAGCCGGTCGAGCCTGGAGCGAGAGCCCGGCCGTGACGGGAAGAATTGGGGCAGCCGACGGCGGAAGCCCCACGACGGCGAGAGGGGAGCGAAACAGGCGCGCAAAGGTGTTGCCCCCTTGCGGAGGGAGGGAGGTGAGCAGATGTTTCACTAGGTGCACTCACCTCGGAAATACCTGCGCGTTGCGAGGCCAGTCTCCACGACGGCGCACTGAGGATATGGACCCCGGGAAACTGATCCACCAACCTCTCCAACCCACACAAACGGATAACTTCCTGCTCAGACGCCATGCAAGTGAAGCGGTACACACAGAACTTCCGAGAGAATAAAACAAAGACGAGGGAACGTTCTTCGATACAATTGTCAGGTAAGAGCCTGCTTAAAAAAAAAAAAATGAGAGAAAGGCTCTGATAGTAGGCAAGTGAAGCCATTACTGCATGGTTCATTTCACAGGAACTGGTCAGACTAGGATGGGAAAAGGAAGCTGCAGAGACAACGCGAAGCAAACAAATCAACCACTTACAGCACAACAGCGCACCAGAATGTGACTGGGACAACATGCAGCCAATATAGTTTGAGGCTTTGTAATTTTATGCAACATAATTTCAGGCATTGGTAGCTCCCCGTGCAGGGTTTGTACGGGCTTCAAAAGCAAAAATTCAAGGGTTTTCAGGGCCTTTCAAGGACCAGAAAACACATTTTCAGGTCGCCATTTTATGTTTTATCTGGGATTATTTATAACTTTTTCAACAAAATGCAAAATTTTGATATTGCCTAATACCTAAGAACATTATTGCACATTTAGATAGGCGCTATGGGTTCCTGAATGCTCACCCAGCTTTTTTTTTTTTTTTTTCATAGGTGGTATTTAAAGGTTTTTCTTTATCCTTGGTGTTTTGCTGAGGCTGTTTGATTTCAAAACTTAGTTAATGCTGCATGCATCTCCTGCTTTGTCAGCAAGCGTATCAGCTGAAATTAACTCAGCAAGTGCTGCTGCAAGGCAGGATGAACTATGGACACGTCCAACAAAAGCAGATGAGGCACAGCATGCGATTTGCTGCGTTTGCTGGACACGTCCAGCAAACGCAGATGAGGCACAGTATGAGGCACAGCAAACATGCAATAAGCGGCCGTCCACAGACTAGATGGAACATGCAATATAGAGAACAGAAGCCGG
Organism: Haemaphysalis longicornis; assembly: GCF_048455015.1. Taxonomy (NCBI): domain Eukaryota; kingdom Metazoa; phylum Arthropoda; class Arachnida; order Ixodida; family Ixodidae; genus Haemaphysalis; species Haemaphysalis longicornis. The sequence goes on from NW_027526460.1 coordinate 7,467,590, forward strand.
CTTTCACTGGATTGTATCGTGACATGGATTGGATTTACAAGTGCCTGCTCCCAATGTTGCCTTGTAATAATGAAAATCCACCAAACTCGTAATTTCACGCAATACAGTGAAACTTGATTGTTACAATGTTTCTTTACATTTTTAACATCTAAACGTCACAACAAACACTTTAAATTCTTGTGAAAAGATAGGGCCATTGGTTCTCTCCAGAAAAATCAAGGGTTTTCAAGGACCCTTTAAAAATTCCAGGACTTTCAGGCCTTGAAATTTTCACTTCTCAATTCAAGGGTTTTCAAGGACCTGTGCGAACCTTGCCCGTGGCAACTGTCATCATTATAGCAAAGCACTAAAAAAAATATTACCCGGAATCTAACATCAAACACCCATAGAACGGACGATACGTGCGCTGAAAATCGTAAGCCAAAATTGACCTTTCGGTCGGTTAAAATTCTAAAGAAAAACACTGCCGGCGCGCGCGCACACGCGTACACAAACACAAGAGAACACATGTTCTTGTTTCCACGCGACAGTCACGGGATAGCCAGATGCAGAGCTTTCAAAACACATCACCGTCAAAGGCTTCGTACACACAATCGGAAACGTCCATGCGCGTCAGGTGCGCCGACGCGCGTGCCACTCAAGGTCGCGCGTATCCAGCATTTGCGGGCGCGACTGACGTGTCCTCATTAGAGACGCAAGTTGTCATGAAATTTTGAGGGGCGTGAAGGAAACACGTTTTCTCGTGTTTATTTTTCAGAAAATATGAAAAATTGAAAAAAAAAAAAGACGATTGAGCGCACATCTATACGAAATTCGACATACTTCCGAAGGCGAGATCCTTAGATGTCTCATCAAACGCGAAGAGAGACCATAGTTGCTGGCGACTACACGAATGATACTTAGTTATGGCCGCTGTAAAAAGAAAATAAGTAAATAAAATATCCACAGAAGCTTATTTAGGTTCGAATGGGATTTGAACTCTTGTCGTTATGAGCAGCAGTCAAGTGAAGTAACTACAGCACTAACCCTTTACCGTACCAGGATGGAACAAGAATTATCCGGATGCGTGCCGCATGACAGGTGCACGTGACGGCACCCCAAACACGAGCAGCAGTCAAGTGAAGTAACTACAGCACTAACCCTTTACCGTACCAGGACGGAACAAGAATTATCCGGATGCGTGCCGCATGACAGGTGCACGTGACGGCACCCCAAACACGATGCAGCAGTGAAGAAGACTTCGATAATCGCTGGCTTTCCCCTTCAAGCCACTTAAGAGACTCAAGTGTCCGATGAATTTTTCCGTTTACATTAAAAAGAATTAAATTGTTACATGCTGCAGAATATATACCGGTCTGGTATTCTTGAGGTCGTGGGTTCGGAACCCACCTGGCGGGCATTTTTCCTCCATTTTATTTCTAAATTCTTTATCTGTTTCTGTGACCTACCATATCCTCCCCTTTGCTTTCCGAGGTTTTCTTGATTGCCAATCCTTATTTCCGTCTTATTTTCAACAAGCGCGCACATCACACACACACCCACGCACACACACTTCCAACGCCCTCGACCTACTAAAAGAACACGAATGGTTGCTCTGAAGAATAAGAAAATAAAACGTTCAAGAAGAAAAGAACCACGTCACGGACGCTGCTCGAGGTTAGGCTACAGTCGTTCCGAATTTTATGCGCGTCAGTTTTGTTTACAGGGCGGCTGTCGACAAGCGCTTTGTTTTATGACGTGGCACAGCGTTTGCCCCCACAACGACGACGCGCATCCTTCGGCTACTGCAGGCACACAAAACGTCCCGTCGTACTATGATATGACTGTGCGTCGTCAACGGGTGAAAACCAGCAGTAATTTAAGGGCCAGTCACAACTGAGCCGAGACTCGACCATCATCAGAACCACGAAGTTCGATGTGCATTGGGTGACGCCTGAAACGGGAACATGTGCACACACTGTGCCGCTTGATTATCCTCAGAATACACGACGGCGTGGTCCGCGAACAAAAAGAATATGATGCTCCTGGGTACGCGATTATGCGGTTGCTGCCAATGTAGCCCCCGGAGCCGGTCCTTTTATATAGTCTCATCATCATCACCATCATCATCATCAGCCTATCTACGCCCACTGCAGGGCAAAGGCCTCACCCATTATTCTCCAATTACCTCGGTCCTGTGCCAACTGTGACCAATTTATCCCCGCAAACTTCTTGATCTCATTTTCTGCCGCCCCCTGCAACGCTTGCCTTCTCTAGGGATCCACTCTGTTACCCTTAATGACCAGCGGTTATCTTGCCTTCGCATTACATGCCCTGCCCACGTCCATTTCTTCTTCTTAATTTCTACTAATATGTCTTTAACACCAGTTTGCTCCCTGACCCACTCCGCTCTCTTCTTGTCCCTTAATGTTACACCTATCATTTTCCGCTCCATTGCCCGCTGAGTCGTCCTCAATTTAAGTTGAACACTCTCAGTGAGTTCTCCAAGTTTCTGCCCCGTAGGTGAGTACCGGTAAGATGCAGCTGTCATACACTTTCTTCTTCAGCGACAATGGTAGGCTGCTATTCCTTATCTGAGAATGTCTGCCATATGCACCCCACCCCATTCTGATCCTTCTAATTATCTCTGCCTCATGGTTGGGATCTGGGGTCACAACTTGGCCTAAGTATTCGCTTACCACTTGATTTTGATTGATTGTGGGGGTTTAACGCGCCGACGCAACGCAGGCGATGAGGCGCGCCGTAGTGGAGGGCTCCGGATTAATTTCGACCACCTGGGGATCTTTATCGTGCGCCGAAATCTCGTACACACGGGCGTTTTTGCTTTTCGCCTCCATCAGAAAAGCGGCCGCCGCGGCCGGGAATCGAACCCGCGACCTCGTGCTCAGTAGCGCAACGCCTTAGCCACTGAGCCACCGCGGCGGGTGCTTACCACTTCCACTGCCTCGCCACCTATCTCAAACTGCTGTGCTGTCCTGAGGTTATTGATCATTACTTTAGTTTTCTGCATATTAATTTTCAGGCCCACGGTTCTACTCTGTTCGCCCAGTGCGGAAAGCATGCTTTGCAATTCGTCCCCCGAGTTACTTAGCAAGGCAACGTCATCAGCAAATCTGAGGTTACTTAGGTATTCTCCATTAACCCTTACTCCCACCTGTTCCCAATCCAACGTTCTGAATACTTCTTGTACTCATGCTGTGAATAACATTGGAGAGATTGTATCTCCTTGTCTGACACCCTTCCTTATAGGTATTTTACTGCGCCCTACCTATTTTATCTATGGGTTTGTCATACCCCAAGAAGCAGCATCAATATCCAAGTAGGCAGCGAATATCGCCATGGTTGCATTAATTATTTGACCTTGAGACATGCTCTGGGTTTAAACCCCCCCCCCCCTCCTTCAAGAAGAAAACTGTTTTGTTTTACAACCTGCAGCTTTGCCAATCCTCTGGGAGGGTATGTGCCATCGGGATGTTCTTTTACAAACACCACCGACGGGTTTTCGCGTTAAAATGCCGCTACCGAACGTTGTTTTGTTGCTCGCTCAGCACCACAATTTCCGCCTTCATGAGACTGGCTTCCTTTCAATATGCACAATCCAGCTGTGAAACCCTCTTTACAGGAATTGGCTTCGTTTCGGACGGTGCGAAACTGCGGTAGGATTCGCGTTCAGCTGTAGGCGACAGTCCAGAAATATTTTTGGGGGGAAGATACCCTGGGCGCAAACACCATTTCGTTTTCACTTTCGTATTTCAGTTTCTTATTTTGTTTTTACATATGAATTATAGCGATGCGGAGTGTGAACAGCGCGGATGAAAAAAAAAAAGGCCGGAATTCGGAGGGAACGGAAGGGGAAACGCACCGCTCAGAAAATTTCGGGGGGTGTTCCGAGACCGAAACACGTCCCCCTGGCGACGCCCCTGGTAGGCGATGATTAAAAACACGCGCGGAATTCGCAAGCGTGTGTGCTACTACAACCCAATGTACGCGTTGATAATGCGGATTACAGAACCGCCTAGCGATAAGCAGCTCACCGTCAACAGAGCATAATTAGCAACAACAAGACACCCGGCGCACGTCCTTGCGGTTAAGAGTGTGTGGCTGACCGCAAGAGCGGGAACGGCGCGGTTACCGTCCGCCCGGAGGACGGCACACAAGGGCAAAGAACACAGGCGAGGCATCGCATTGTCCCTGCACTTTTTCCTTGCCGACGGTTCTCAAGACGCAGCGACAGGGAGTCGTAGCTTCCTGCTTACGAGGAAATGCGACGCTGATGAATAACCAGCTGCGATACGCATCTTTCATATTTTTTTAAAAAACTCGACGTAGGGTTAAAAATTCGCTCCCCGCGACAAATGGCATACATGCGTAAAAGTTGCGTGTTGCAGTCGTGCGAAGCTGGTAGTACGACATGACACGAACACATCAACGGGGAGTGCAATCAACCGAACGGGAAGAAAAAACAACAAATCAAACGGTACCGAAAAAAATATAACCACGACATTTTTCCCCCTTTTTATTTCGGGCGCACCAGAAGCCACGCTGCTTCCGCGGGGTTCACGCCCCGGGCATTGACCCTGGGTCCACACCGGGGTTACATCCGCTTCTTTTTATAGCCGTTGGTGGGGCCCCTCACAGAGAGGCCCCCGCAACCTCGGCAGGTCCCGCCAGGAGGTCGCGCACCGGCGGTGGTGTCGTGGGAGGGGAATGACTAATCCCGAAGACCTCGGGACCCGTTGTCATTTTAAGTGAATTATCTCATTTGCTTTATCTGCCATCCCCACCACAGTCGTTATCAGATGGAATGCGCCAGTCTTGGCGGCTGCTCCCCCCATTGTCCGTCAACTACAGTGACCCAGAACGGCGGAATACATTACGCAGAGGAAGGACCACCGCAGCTTCTGTTATCGTAGCTCACCAGATTAGCTCAGAAACCTCTGTGCGTCGCTCGCTCCTGTCGACAACGTGTGCCAAGACCCAGATAAACGTGATAAGCGCCCGGAATTCCCTTTACGAGGCATATTTTAAGGCATTTGCCTCTCAACCTAAAATCTGGCAACAACAGATGAAACTGCGCGACTGCGCTACCCTTGCGTCACTCATCGTTCGGAAGCCCAAGCTGGTCAGTGAACCAAGCAAGAACCAAACCATCCGTTGGTGACGTCCGCAGCCACGGGTGCAAGACTTCTCGAACAAGTTTTGTGAAATTCGCGCGGTGTATAGCAGCATCAGGTTAATAGAGAAAGAGAGAGTGAATAGCTTCTGAGAACACCATTTAAAATTCTGCCCACAGACGAAACTGATGGCACGCTGACATGCTTGCGAACGAATTTTGCCAAGGGCACAGTCCGACGCGGTGGCCTTCTAAAGTCTGAGAACAGATTCCAACAAAGTCGATTCGGTCACCCCCGTCTCTTCCCACCACGCGCCAAGATAGCACCGCTGCGAACAGTGGACAGACACGGTGCCTGCTCGAAGCAGCCGCAGAGGGCGCCGAGAGAAAACGGCCAGCTCACCGGCAAACTGGACGACGCCGGAGTCGCAGTAGTACAGCCTCATGCCTCGGCGATCCCGCGGCACACACACACGCACGCACGGCACGCTGTTACAACAACGGAACGGGAGGCTGCACACCGGCGGTCTCCCTACTGCGTGCCCCGGGGGCCGACGCAGCCAGCGTGCTAATCCATTGGCGTCGTCGGACTCGCTCGGTCGGTGGTACGGCGCGATCGGTAGCTGGCGAAGGAGTGGGCCTCTCCTCCGCGGCAAGGAGCGCGGCGCAGCGCGGCGCTATTTCGAGGTCGGCCCGCCTCCGCGGCGCAACCGGCCGGCTTCTTCCCCGCTCGGCGAGCGGCAGCAGCCAGCTGTGCGGCGCTGTTATGCATGCGCCGGCACAACAACGCACGAGACGCCGCTCCAGAGAGGGGGCAGCATCACACAATAGGGTAACGCGCGCCGGGGACACACCGGCCATTAACGAGAGCTATTTTTACGCCATACCCGCCAAACTTTCGGTGCACCCACACCGGTGTAGATGCCGACCGCCTTTCTAACCAGGTATCGTGTAGGGGCCGGTACATTTTTCCCCGTCTCCGTCCAAGTGTCTGCCGCCTTCAAACTTGCAATGGGATTGGCGACCTGTCCCTTTCATAACAGCGGAACGAACGTTTCAACGCCAGTATAGCTACGTGCACACTAGCGTCAAACGTGCCGTGTCGCCCTGCCGACGGCACGGCAAGTTCGGCGCTAGTGTGCACGTAGCTTAACCCCGGATATCACACACGCACGGAATCGACCCTCGTTTTACTGAGCACACGAACACGGGGACGCTCTTCAATGCCAAATGCCGCGCCCACTCCCTCATGCACGACGCCCAGCATCGCATTCGAACACACCTACGGACATTGTTCAACGTACACACTCAACATTTTCAAGCGCTGTGCTACCCTCCCACGAACCGAGCAGGAAGGTAGTGTTCTGCAGATCGCCAGCGTTTACACTGACTGCTGACCTAGCAGTATGCCAAATTTCTATAAATGTATGCGGTCTTTGCAGCGAGCGGAGTTACGCCCGACTGCTGCAATATCTCTAAAACCTGGTAAGGCGGGGCCCTGAACGATATACTACGCACAAAGCAAGGTTTGCAGGCTAATGGCTAACTGTTCTTGAGAACGTTGAAGAACACAACTTTTGAGTAGTGTGGCTCGAAATTTTAACAAAAGCCTGACCAGGGCTGGTTGGTTGAACATACTGAATAATTTGAGGCGCTAAACAACGGGGACCAGAAGAAACACGCAAACACAGACAAGGAGCCTTTAGCGGTGTCCCTGCATGAAGCAGCTGAGGTAGCTGGCTCATTGCTACAGTATAAAGAGGAAGAATAGGGCGCTAAACGGACGAAGACGCAGGCAGACACAATTTGGCGCCTGAATATGCGCTTTGTGGCCGTCTTCGCCCGCTTAGCGCCCTATTCGTCTTTCCACTGAAGTATTATTACTCTGATAAGCTCAGCGAACCCAGTTTCTGCCGCGTCCACGTCGCGGAAACGGCAGATTCGTTCGGAAGGCGCAGCAGGCTTGAACGCGTTCCCTTGCGCTTCAGTCGCAGCCACCTAAGTTCGCTGAACCGCGGCTATCGGCGTCAGTAAAACTTTTCTTCAGCGGCGAAGCAAGCCTGTGGTGTGGAGGTACAGACGCGCGTGGAAGGAGAAATCATACTACCTAACAACGAGGAAACGCACCTGGCAAAGCAAAAACGTTGCCCGATCGTAACGTGGAACGTAAAAATGAACGGGTGGCGCCTTCTCCATCGAGCAGCCGCAACTACATAACCTCGCCTCGGCCCCCACATACTGAGCTTCACAAGGCTGCAACTTCGGCGACGCGGAGACATTTCCGTGGCGGCCGCAGTGTCGCATGCTCACTGTGCATGCATATGGGAAGACAACCGCACCGGCCGGCTGCAGGACCGCGCTGGCGGGGGTCACTCCTTACCTCCAAAACAGAGGCTCGGCTAATTGGCCAATTGTATGCACGCTCCGCCGGCTACGAGGCGCGCTGTAGCGAACTTCCGCCTTGCGACGACGAGGGAAAAATCGAAAGGCCCGCTCACTTCCCAAAAGCAGGCAGTTTGATGAAAGCGCACGAACACGCAAGCGACCCAACTTTAATCCGTTCGGACGTTCACGCAGCTCTCAAATCCACGATGTCCGAGCCGGGACGGACCACGAGGCCAACAGTTACCATCATCATCAGCCTACTCAGGTCCACTGCAGGGCGAAGGCCTCTCCCACTGACCTCCAACCGCTCCTGTCCTGCGCTGCTCGAGTCCACAGTTTACACCCAAAGTTCCTTATTTCATCCCTCAATCGGGTTAACGGCTTCCCTTTCTTCCAGACCCATCTCTTGGTATCCACTCTGTTACACTAATTGTCCACCGGTTGTCGGTTCGTCTCACTACGTGGCCAGCCCAACTGCATTTATTTTTCTTAATTTTAACTATGATATCTTCTACTCTAGTTTGTTCTCTGATCCAGGTAGCCCGTTTCCTGTCCCTAAGTGTTACTCCTAACAATATTCGTTCTATGGCCCGCTCAGCCTATATACACCCTCCAGACATGCTGTGAATAGTTTTGGCGAGATGGTATCTCCCTGTATTAGGCCCCATTCACAGTTGCAACGAAAGCGACGAATTTGTCGCTTTGCCGCCCGGTGATCGTTTTTGTCGTTTGGTCGGGACCAAATTCAGCCGCCGCGACAGAAATTGCGTCGTAAGTGTGAACGGGCCTTTACTCCCTTTCGGATATGAAATTTACCGCTTTTCTTGCGGGGGTTTATCCTGCCCGTGCGTTCATTATATATGACTTCTAGAAGTCTTATGCAGGTCACCTCTGTTCCCTGGTTTTTTAGTGCTCCTAGCACGGTTGCGGTGTGTACGGAATCAAAGCTTTCTCGTAATCTACAAACGCCATTTAAAAGGGTTTAGTGTACTCAGCGAATTTTTCTATCACTTGATTGACATGGATGTGATGCATGGTTGAGTACCCTTTCCTAAACTCAGCCTGCTTTCTGGGTTGTTGGGAATCCAGGTTGTCGCCCATGCGGCCAACCATAACTACAGCTTGTAAACAACTTACAGGAGGCTGATGGGTCTAGTCCTTGAGGTCCTTGGGATCTCCCTTATTATGAATCACACTAATGTTGGCGTTTTTTCCCGGCTATGGGCACTTTTTGAGTGTTAAAGCACTCCGAAAATAGTACAGCAAGTTTTCCCAGTACAATGTCTTCTCCCGCCTGCAAGAAATCCACGGTTATGCCGTCGTCACCTGCAGCTTTTTCTATTTTCATGCCTTTGAGGGCCTTTCCAACTTCCTCTTTAGTTGCTAGTGGGACATCGCAAGCTGAGCTTGTACTCTCAGTAGTTTCCCCTGGTCTAACATCACTGACATACAGCCTAGTGTAAAATCGTTCTGCCACCTTTATCATTTCGTCTAAGTTGTGCGTAACGCTACCCTGCTCGTCTCTGAGTGCGTACATTCTGCCTTTGTCAATGGCTAGCTGTCTCATAGTTGCTTTCAAGCTTCCCCCTATTTGCAGCGTTTCCTGCCACGACGTGTGCACGAATGTCGTTTGTTTTACTTTTGTTAATCGGTTTCGGAACCTCGGTTAAATCAATCCGATCCGCCGTACTTGACACTCATGTTGTTGCGTTTGGCAACTATTTCTTTTGTTTTCTTAGTTTTCCAGTTTGTTCCCTACACGTTGCTTCTCACACAGCTGCTGCTGACTCACTGAGTACCGATGTTAGGTTGTCATTTACCCTGTCTACACTGACCTCGTTCTGCTCGTTCAGAAGCGCGAATTTGTTTCGAAGAGTCATTTCCGACAGTTCTAAAGTTCTACCTGCCGACAGTTCTCCCTACATTCAATTCAGAGGCCCGATCGACTGTTGCCGTAGTGGAGGAAACATTGGACCGGATCTGCAACGCCCCTTGACGGACGTGAAAACAACGTCGCCTGGCTGCAGCACTGATGCACGGGCGAAACAAATATTTGCCGTGGCGTTCATTTTGTGGCAAGTTCACGCATCCTGCGCAAGTCGTGCCATTGCACGTGAAGCTGCGGTTATCTGCCACAGCTCCCGTCGTCGACTGGTTGACCAAGGGGCTCTCGATTATTTAACTACCCAGAGAGGTTAACACCAACCTAACACTACTCCTCCGAGGAACTCGCGCTTTTCGCCTTGTTGCGGCAAACAGCCGCACAACCGAAGTTCAGTAACCGCTCACTAGCATATACTGCAGGCGCGGAGTAGAAGTATTTCAGTGCGGAAACACCTCGGACGGCCCTGCGAGGACCGCCCCATACCAAGCATGGATGCCTTCCGCGTTCGCCTCGCGTCGACCACTCGACGTCCAGTGGCCGGTCCGCTCCACGTGGTGCCTAGCACGCGGCGGCCCCTCAGGGTTAATCACCCCGCTGCAGGAGGTGCGCCCGCTGCATACGGAGCAGCGAAGCGGCGGCCATTATCGGCGTGGATTACTGCAAGCACAGCCGCCGCCGAGACGAACGCGTCCTAACAGCGTTCCCACGCGAGTCCGCGGCGGCATCGGCTTCACGGTGTACGCTATATCGCACGCACGCGTAATCACCTTAGCGCGTAACGGGCCCCGTTCGGGTGGAGGGAGGCAAGACGCGCTTCTCCACGTACGGTGCCAAGGTCAGGGCGACTCCTGGTCAAGTCGGTCAGCGCACGGATAGATGGAGTCGACCGCAGAACTACAGGGGCCACGAAAGCGAACTTGGGAGCTAATTCATCCGCCGCCTCCAGAGTGCGTCCACCATTCTGCGGGCGAGTGAGGAAAGGCGCGCACACGGACGCAGAAGCTGCCGCGCTGGCGCAGGCACGTCGTGACTGAAATCAGAAACAGGGTGACTATGGGTACGAGTTGGGAGAAGGCGAAAATTGGTCAGAAAGACGGAGCGCAGTGTCCACCTCGACCGCAACCCGACCACTCTTAGGCATTTGAGGACGATCTAGCTGCGTCGCTTGTCGGCTGTCCGGCTGCATGTTCTACCCGCACCGCACGTGGAAGTGCAGCGACGAGCGCTCCGGACCCCGACGACGTCGAAAAGACGACTGCCTCGTAGCTTCCCGGCAGCAGCGGGGCTCGGAGGAAATGGCGCGAGCAAACAGTCGGTACAGCAGCTGGCCACAGCCACCGAAGAGCGTTTTCCTCGACGGGTTGAGCCGGCAAGCAACGGGGCCAAGTCTGGAGCTCGATCGAAAGGCGCACGCCGGCGGCCACACAATCGTCGGCTGTAGTACGCTCGAACGCCCGCATTCTGATCCTTCCGCAACGGCGAGTGAGCGGCGCTTTTCGACCCATTGATTCCCAAGAACTACGTGTCTCGTAATAAGGCTCGGCGGCGATTATCGTGAATGCGGGAGGGGCAACAAAAGAAGCCGAAGTTCCCTATCAAGTCGCGCGACCGACAAAACGTTCAGGTGTATATTAAGGAGAAAAAAGGTAGCAGAGAAGTATGCGAGAAACGAAACCGTTCCAGCACTCTGACGATGCGGCAAACGAAGCAGCGCGGTTCAGCAGTGGGAGTTGTCTCAATTCCATTTACGCACCGAACGAAAACAGCCCCGGTGACATTCAAGTAAGTTGTTTTGTACGAGGACGAGTTTATAGAGAGCTGCCGGACATGGCTCAGTAAGCGTAAGAGAACCGTCTAGTACGACAGCTGTTTGGGCGGCTCGCTCAGAGTGACCAGTACAAGAGAGCGCACGAGTGGCTGCCAGGACGGGCCTTACAAGGAGATTCGTCTATAGACAACGAGCAGCGGACGGGACTGAGAGACGGCGCGTGTCGCAATAACGTCCTCCGTCCATCCAATTTCCAGCAGGAGCGGCGGCAAGTGGAAAAGAAGGGCCCGATACGAGGCGCCCGGCCTCGCCCCCCGGGGCCGACTGGTACGGTGGCAGCCCACCGCCACTTATCCAATCTTCTGGAGCGCGACACAGACGGACGATACCAGCTCGAGCGTCACCTACACGAGACAAGGGAAGCCTTACTGCAGGCCTCCTCGTAACTGTTTCTCCACGAAGTCAATGACAAGCGACGGACCCGAATGTCTCGGCTGTGACGGCTCGGGCCAGCCCAGGTCCGCGCGGTAGCGCACTGCTCCCCGCGGCTGACCGGAGTTGCCGGCGGCCGGCACAGGCTACAAGGCACTCGCTGTCAGCGATGACGCATCGGTCAGCGGTAGCTCGCTGTCGGGCGCCCTAGAAGGCAGTAGCCCGCCAAGTATGGAGCCACGTTTCACACAAAAGCAGGTCGCTACCGCACCGGAGGACCTGAAGGTGCGTTTTGGAAGATAAGAATCAGGCCCACGGGGCGGAGCCGTTCGCGCACACTGGTGCGCTGCGATGCCAGGGCAGTTGGCAAACAGCACGTCACGGCCTGCTCGAACATCCGTCAATCGCTAACTTCCACGCAGCAGTAGCCGCCGGCCGATCGTTTTCTTCCATTAAACTCCACCAAGGCTCTTTGGAAGAGTTGAAGCGCGCGTTCGAAATGATGGAGCTTCGGGCAGGTTGTACGGCGTCCGTTATAATGCGGCAAAGTTCAAACGCGTTCCTCAACTGTCAGCGGCACTCGGCTGCTAATCGGGATAGCCAATACGAAGTGCGAAGAGAAGGAGAACTATAGAGACACGTCGGCCTTAAACGAAAAAACACGATTCAAACAAACAAAATTACCGCGTACTCGCGACTGTGTGCGGGAGTTTGCCACGCTACCCTGAGAGACCAGAGACAAAGATTGATTGAATGCGTAACGATTTTAAAGGGAGTTCTCTGTTTTTTTTGTGAGCGTGTGCGTGCGAACCCAGATGAAATACGAGGCTTTCAGCACTGACCACGGAGGCTGACAGCAATGGCAGCCAGCAAAGACACCGAGGAGCCAAAGCGCACGTCCGCCCGTTACGTGGCTGAGATACAATCCACCCTCCTAAAGTTCGAAATCCAAACTGCGAAAGCCCGAAGCCGAAGTCCACTTCAACTCAGCCAATGTCCAAAGACAATGCCCACGCTGAGAACCTAAAGGTAATGCTTAGCACCCCGAATGCAATAATAGCGCAATCGGATAGACGCCGGTTTCATAACGCAGCTGGAACCCAGGTTGGATTTTGACTACGGGAAGCGTTTTTTTTTTTCCTACAGGCTGCACATGTTATTGTTCCCCGCCGTTGCTAACCCCGTATACCCCTCGGGAGTTTGGCGAGGCCCAGTGGTTAGGTTTCCAGTTTCGCGGCATGAAGGTTCCGGGTTCGATTCCCGGGACCTCCCTAACCACATCTCATTCTTGAGGCGCGCACTTCCGACACCTGTTCGCTGGCTTCTTGCCTCCTCGCCTCATTCCCTCACATTTTTTGGCCAAGCATTTTCCGACTGCACTTCACCTGGCGAAATCTCCTTGTAAACGATCCGCACGGACAGAACAGCGCTCGAGCAGATCCGCTGTTAAAAAAAGCCACCTGCATCTTCCCACTGGGGGAACTCGAGTAAATGCGTCGCATCTACTCGAGTCAAGCAAAGCGTCACGTCAGGCGAAAGCCAAGCAAAGACGCCCTTGACTGAATTCCGAACGCGTGCTCCGCCGCTTATATACGTTGAGGGGACTGCGTAAGCCGGCCCCAGTCGACGACGTTGGCGTACTTGTAAAGCGGCGTGGACTCTAGGTGTTTGAGCCAAGCGCGGATGTTGCTTCGCCGGAGAACGGCACACCGGTTATATGCGCAGCGCGCCCGAAGGAGAGGAAACCGCGGAAGAGAGAGTACTGCACATGCGCCGGCCCCAGCGCGTCAGCCGCGGCTATGACGCAACACAATCCAACACAATCCACTTTAATCCAATCCAATCCAAATCCAATTCAATCCAAGCCAATCCAATCGAATCCAATCCAAGCCAATCCAATCGAATCCAATCCAATGCCCCTCGCGAGAGAGTGTTCGAATCCAATCCAATGCCCCTCGCGAGAGAGTGTTCGCTATCGCCTCGACTCGACGCGCATGCGCAGTGAGCGTGCGGACTACGGACGCCAACGCGGGTGACATCGTGAGTTACTGAAATGCTCTGCATTTAAAAGCCTGTTACGTAAGCGTGTCCTTGACGCGGTGGGAGTGGGACGTGGCTGGGGGCAAAGCAGCGCGTTCAGCGCCGGGTCAGCCTCACGCGCAGGCCGCGCAGTACGTACCCGTGCCGTCCCTCGACTGGAAACGCGCACACCGGCGGCTCCTCCGAACTGCACGGGTCAGCGATCTATGGAGGCCGCCAACACGCGAAACGCGAGGGCGCAAAAATGCTACCCGCAATTTAGTCCGCCTCCTTCTAATCTAATTACACACGCGCGCACCACGGGACCGGCTGGAATCGCCAATCGCTGCCCGATAGCAGCAGGCGTGGGACGGTGGCTCTTGGGCGTACCTGTACAGGGGCCGCAGAAAACGCGAAATACGAAGCCTCAACTGCACCCGAGAACGGCCAGCTCAACGCGGACGGCCGCACTGCTGGATGCACCTTTGATTGAAATCATTTGGCCGATCCCTCTCTCGAACTTGGGCCATTCCCCCTTATGAGCAACTGCTACTCCACCACACAGGCGCAGCAATGGCCAACGTTACTAGCAATGGCAGCGTTGCCAGCCGACGCCGTGAAACGTTACGTACAGGACGTTCAACAAACCACCGCCCTACCCGTCGGTAAGAGAGAGAGAGAAACATCTTATTTGCCCTTATATAAAGGCTTCTGCGTTGCTGGGGGAAGGAGCTTCTGTTACCAGTCGCCCCCAAGAACTGCCTCAATGTGTTGGAGGAGGGCCTCCCAGTGCTCCTCTTCTGTCAGTCGTAATGAGGAGGTGGTCAATTGTCGGACTACACGCCGCAACGCGAGGGCGGCTGCTCATTTCGTCCCTCCGTGCCCTTGCAAAGCCTGGAGGACGCTTTTCGTCGCGTCCTATCAGCCAGTACACGGCATACCCGGTAAACCATTTCAGGGTTACACAGATGGGTAAGCGGCTCGGCGCCCCCTACCCGCGCCCCTGTGCATGCGCACGGCCGGTCCTCAGCTCCGCGAGAATCGCAAACACCCAGGTCCCTAAACACAAGGAGAGCAGACAGAAGAGGTAGTAACAAGAACATTGCCGGTCAACGCAGGACACTGCCGAGGTAAAGGACAACACAAATACCGACGCCAAAAGGATAACCCGCTCCCACACGCGACCGGGGACCACACATCAACGGGCCCGATGCGGGCCAATGCAATGACAGCGCTCAATGGTTAAACGGAATCCCCACGGCGCCCTTTGGCAATCGTCGGGCTAGTTGCACAAGGATTTAGCAAACAGCGCGCCCTCCAGTGCCACGTAAACGTTCTCAAGAAACGCCAGGTGGCGTGCTCTCGCCAGCTTAATCACGCGCGGCCACGAGTTCATTAGTCAACAAAGCTGCGCCGATCACGAATAGCCCCGGGATCTAATCGCCCAGCAGCCCTTTTAGAACGCGGACGGCTGACAGGGCCGCATTGAGACGGCAGCCGCAAAGGCTGAACCGTTCGGGATGCAGCGCACACGTCGGCACAGCGCTCTCGACCCAGACGTGGCACGGACCTCGATCAGATCGCCGAACTACGAAGATGTTGATCATAAGGAGTGCGCCATTTCGATCATAGAGGAAGAAACACGAGGCAGTCTGAGATGCGCCGTGAAACAAGAGGACTGACCGGTGATGCTAAGACCAGCACCGTTCATCAAGACATACCAGACAGGGGGAGATGACCGCAGTTATGTAACAGCGACACAAGAAGATTCGCTGAAAATGGATGAGGCAGGATGAAGCAGAGAAAGACGGCTCAGAGGAAGACATCTGCGTCCAGGAAACGATCGAGGACAGGGCGACAAATGTATGGGTTAACATTAACGACCTCCGTGTCAGCACAGCCACGTCGGGCAGCACGCCCGCTGCCCCCTTGTGACCGCGGGCGGCCCGAGATGCACAGAAAAGCGAGTGGGCGCTCGAAATTCCGAGACGAGCCAGGGTGCGAAATGCGGCCGGAGCAGAGTGCGCCCGTGGGAGGCAGCAGCTCTTCCATGCCGGGGGCGCAGCGGGACACTGCGGCGGAGGCCGATCAGCGATGCACGAAAATGTATATCGCGCCCGCGTCACACATCCACGGTCCACGCACGCGGCGGTTCATGCAACGGGACCCCCCTTGCGCAACCCCTCGGAGCACCGTGCAAGGCGACGCGCGCCGCCGATTCTTCCGCGTTGGCCCCGCGCCAGTCTCCGTACCACGCTGCGTATTATGCACGCTCGTATACGGTATGCGCATTGAAAATGCGCGCCTGCACGCAACGCCTCGGTTCAATTCCGCAGAAATTATTCTCGAGCATTCTTCCATCGCCCAGTTTCAAAAGGCTTATCGGAAGCACACCCAGCCTCGGTTTCGGCGAGCCTTTTACAAATAGATTGAAACCAAACTTCAGCGCTACACACGACAAAAGAAAAAAAAATTGCGAAAGTGCCCACAATTCCGGAAACAGGGTAGCGGAATTACCTCCGGTATGCTTAAACCCTCTATTAAAGACTACCACGCTCTAATAGTTTTAGTAAGCGGAAAGCACCATTTTAGCGCGCCCATAACGTTAGGGGGCACGCTAACCGTCGCGTAACGACGCGCTATCCGTTTGCGATGGACGCGCGCAAACGTTAACGCCACAGCCAGAGTCTTTCAAAAACATTGAAAGACTCTGCCACAGCTAAAACGCTATACTAGACTCTATTGACGCCGCTTTGCCGCCGCGGAGGGCTTCGGATCAATTTCGACCAGCTGGAGTTCTTTAACGCCTCGCGATGGTGGCCACGCAGCCGTGAACGTCTGGTGAAGTTTTGGCATTCCTGGCAACCGTAAGAGCAGACAGAGGTTACCCACCACTCTAAGCTACTACTCACAACGCGCAAGGTTTCGCTAAGATGATTACGTTCGACGTGCTTCCGCAGGCGCAGCGTGAAGAGCGAAGTTCGTTCATCGTGTTCAGCCATCGCATGGTTGCGAACACCCTATGCAAGCTCGTACAAACAACTGGGAAATAAATGGACGCCAGTCATTGTCCAAGGGCCACAACAACGAGAAGACAGGCGGGGGGAAACGAGCACGTGGTGGCCCGCGGTAGACATCGCCCAGGGCTCTGCCGAATGCACACGCGAGTTAAAAGCGCTCGCGCTGCGTCCAAGCGGCGCAGCTCACGCTCCTGCCCGAGGGAATCACGCGCGCTTAAAGCGAAAGCAGGGCGATGTAGAGGAATGACTGCATCGCCCAGTTATAATATCCTCGCCTCCCTTCACAAAATAGGCGTCGGTAAGCGCGGGGTAAAAGCAAACAAGACAGGGCGAGGCCTTCAATCCGCGCCATTTGGAAGTGTTGCTCCTCGGCATCGCCGCAACACCAAGTAGATTTTCGCATTTCAGGACAAGCATGCCCGCCCTGCACAGAAATGCTATTTTTTTTTCTTTCCACCTTCCAGCTAGGACACTAGTACGGTCCGCCAGCTAGGACGCAAGCACCAAAAAATATTTGGAATATCCTTTTTCACGCGAGAGCCTGAAAAGTTTCCTACATTTCCTGTAAATCGTTGTTTATGTCCTGGAAATGTAAATAAAGAACGCATTTGAGTTCGTGCAGGATCTGAACCAGAGTCTCTAGAGTAGGAGGCCAGTGTGTTGTTGCCACCGCGCTACAT
Source organism: Haemaphysalis longicornis (assembly GCF_048455015.1). NCBI lineage: Eukaryota > Metazoa > Arthropoda > Arachnida > Ixodida > Ixodidae > Haemaphysalis > Haemaphysalis longicornis. Next base: position 7,484,892 of record NW_027526460.1, read on the forward strand.
CGACACGTTGGCAACGGTGGAACAAAATGTAGAAAACGTGTGAGTGCATTCAGCTACGTGCCAGTGTGCACGTACCTTTCCGCGTGGCACGTGAACGTGACGGCACGTGAGTAGAACACGGGCATCCCGGCCGCGCACAACTCTGGTTCCGGGGGGAAGAGGCTGTGGCGTGCGCAAAAAGTCCGCCTGTTCAATCTATTCACACCAGAAGACGCAGAAACGAAAGCGGAGAAGGAAACTCGTCAAACACGATGTAGCAGTGAAGGGACCTAGGTAATTCGCGCCAAAGAAGAAGCAAACGCGAAGAAACAGACGCAAACCTAACGATGCAGCAAAGTATCCCCAGGCTTCTGCCTTCAAAGCACGTAAGCAGGCTTACGTGCACTGAGGAATTTTTTTAAATCCTCAAGACGTCACCAAGGGCTAATACTTAGACGCAGTCACGAAGACGTTTTTTTTTTTTAATCATTCTGATATCGTACACTGCACAAAACGGCACTATTCACCCAATTTCTACTTGCGACATTTCGGCACGCACCAAAGGCGCTGGAGACAATCCCCCCATCGAATCGTTGACGGTCGGACGAGCTTGCATTGTGACATACTGAATAAGGGGTACAGCGCGAAACGGCCCGTCGTACCCGCCCAAGCGAAAACAGGCGCTTCGCTGCAAGTCAATGCTGTATCGCGTTTGTTTCGTCCCGTCTTCCGTCCAGAGACACTGCGTACTGGCTGGCCTCCACCCAGAAACACATATGTCAACTAAAATTTGAATCAAACATGAACTAGTACAGATGGCGAGATAGCTGAGAAAACTGGCGCGCATATTATGCTTGCACAGGTGAGGCTGAACGCGCGAGTCGCTCGAGGGAGGTAATACACACAGCCGAACACAGAGAGCGGCTTTGTTGCACGGTACACATACTGTACAAGGGGGAACTTAAAAAAAAAAAAAAAGCGCCGGCTAGGAAACGCGATTTACCGGGGTCGCCGCCCGCCGGTTGCTTGCAGCAGCACACCAAGGACGTTCAAGGCTGTTCGGCAGAGAATTATGGCTGCCCGGGCACCCGGCGACGGCTCCGCAAAAAATAGGTCGGGCAGCGGCGGCGCGTCGGCGGCGGCGCCAAGTCGGCCGCTTGTCGGGGCGTGGGCCGGTCAGCGCAGCCAAAATCTCGGGAACGTCCAACGAGAGCTTCCCGAGGAAACACCACTCGGGGACGATTGACGCGACCGAGGCAGTGCGCACGAGTCATCGGGAAGCCGCGGCTTGGAACGCGGATTGTTGCGGCACACGAGCGAGCAGTTATGTGGGCCACAACTAACGAGGAATACGTCTGTCCGTCTGTAAGCATCGACGTTGTCACACTTTCGCCGCATACGAAGACGCTCTGAATAGAATACCCCAGGGGCTTCACATTTCAATAGCACCCCAATTATATCCCCCATAAACGGTGTCTTCCCGGCCATACACTCGTGCGAGGTTGCGAAGCAGACTTTAAAGGAGCGCTTCGCATTAGGAGGTATTCATGGCCTTCGTACTTCGATATAAGACTACTTATACTGTCCCTGCAAGGCCTTCCCGGCAATGCAGTTGTGTAAAGTGGTGAAGCAGACTGGTGATGTACTCGGCGTGTAACCGAGATGCTTACACAATTTACCCGACAACTCCCACTTTGTCGGCACAGCCCCGCCACATTGGAGTAGAACGTTCCCCTAGCGTGTCGACTATACTTGTCGTCTAGGAGTCCGGTGGCCTAGCCAGTCATACCAGGATTCCGTCCTTGCATGTCCATTGGAGCTTTACAGCAACAATGCCGTACTCTCTCGCTATAACCTATATATAACCTATTATAACCTATATATATATAACGAAATCCCTTCATTCTAATATGCGGTTCAACCCAGTGCAGACGCGTTTAAGCAACCACCGCTTTTATCGAAATACCGGTTACAACAAATTTTCTCCGCACCGATGGCTTCATTATGACGACGGTTTCCTCACTGCGATTCATTTGTAGCTCAGAGCACCGATTTTCTCCCACACTGAGTAGGTTGCATGCACGGTTTTCGCGCAGCTTACAACACGGGCTCAGTCAGACTAACTTTCGCCACCAACTGAACAATACTCGCTAAGGGTGGTCCGGGACCACAACATTCGCGAGAAATTTACGCGAACGTAGTTACACTTGGGCTACGAAGAGCGTTGCGAGGAGCCGAGGAAGGATTGATTCGGACCACCCGGGGATCTCCGACGTGCGCCAACATATTGACCAACACAGGCGTTCTTTTCTCCGCCAGAAAAATGTGGTCTGCACGGCAATGCCTTGGCTACCGCAGTGGGTAACGACACAGCTGTCGACGAACGGGTCTCCAGCTGAGTGGTGCGGAAATTCTTGACCCCGCAGACAATCGGAGGACGGCGATGGCGATAAGAGCGCGGACCTAGAGCGATCCCGCACTAAAGCTTCGGTTGCAAACTTCCCCTTTACGGGTTGCTGAGGCCTCACGCCAGCTCTTTCCGCGGCGCCATAGTGACGCCAGCAATAAATACTTGGCGTACTCGCCGCGCGTGACTCGGGCGTATGGCGTGTACGCGTGCCACAGACTAGCAGGAGGTTGGTAGCAAGGCGGCGTTCGCAGCACCGTTGCTCAGTGAGAGAAGTGACAGGCCAGCGCGTTTGCATCTCACGATGTGATTTGCAGAACCTGTTCTCTTCGCGCAATGCTCGACTCAATCAAGCGCTGACCCTTCGCGGTGCCGGCGTCGCGCCGAACACACACGCCGCGTTATCAATGCTGCACAAGACGCGAATCGCGCGCACAACGCGTAAAAACAGGGCGCCGCTACGAAGTAGCCAAGAGGGAAACAAGCGCTCCCCGCGTGCTAGCCGTGCATGCGCAACACGAACGCCGTTAATGCCGGTGATTTTCGCGTTCGGCACGGCGCAGTCAGCTGCCGTTCTCGGCAGGGAGTAATTCCGTTATGTATCTGCTCCCACTATCTTGACGCCCCATCTCTGGCTACCGAAACCAGCTCGCTCGCGAACCTCTTTCGAGCCACGCGTGTAGATCACTGTCGCTAGAGCCACTAAACACCATCTAGTGGCTCTAACCGTCCCCAAACATCGTGTGCTAAGAACGCGGAGCTGGGTTTGAATACAGACCACGACAGCTGGACTGTCACGATCACGCTCCGCATTCAGGCAGATAAAACCATGCCTTGGAAGGAATCGAGAAAATCGTGTGTAGTGAACATGTTGTCGCATTTGTGGGAACACAAAATACGGCCAGCTATGGATGGCATCGGAGAACCATCCCTGGTTCCGTACAAAACGGTTCTTTCCAGGTGCAACCCATCGTTGTCCGGTATCGACGAGCGTAGGGATCGCGAGGCTCGCGGAGAATCGCAAACGGGAAAGACAGACACAGCGTGGCTCCGATGTTCTTTATCGCCGCGAGTTCCCACGACACGCACTACAGCGAAAAGGCGGGCTTTTCGAAAAACACACGGACCGCGTAACGCAAGCTCTCAACGACGGCGAATACAAACTTTCTACGGCGACGGGACAGGCTGGCTGCGCGCCGAACGGCTTCTGATAATCGGATTTCGAAGATGACTGCGCGAGTAGTAACCCCAATCCGGAGATTAGAGCACGCCCGAACACGGCCACGGTTCGGCAGCCACTCGCCCATTCGGTACCTGTGCGGGGATTACACTAAAAGGGGGGGGGGGGGGGGGAGAACAATACAGCCCTCGTTTCGCAGGAATGCGGCAGTTCGCGGTTAGGTCCACGTGAAAGTCTCCAATTCACGCGGTATGCAGAGGCAGTTACTCCGGCATCCACCCTTTCCTTTATGTTGTTCTCTACATTTTGGCGGGATAACAGGAGGAGGCTTTTGCTTATTAAAAGCGTCCCCGGAAGTGGCGTAACACAAGGCCGTCCCCTTTCCTGCCGCTGCACGAAAACATACCACGCGCTAGGCCGTTCGCTGACGGACCGGCTCGCGCCGTAATACGGGGAACGCAGCACGCGAACGACAGGGGTTTATGCAGAATTTAGATTTTTTTGGGGGGGGGGGGGGTGTCGGTGGGATGTTTGGGGGGGGGGGGGGGGTGTATAAATCCATAGGCAGGGTGCTTGTAGTTGTGGAATCTTTTTTTTTTGGGGGGGGGAGGGGGGGGGCGGGAGGTCCTTCTGGGGGGTGTTAGGGGGGGGGGGGTGTATAAATCCCTAGCGAACAACGTGCTGCCCCGCGAACCGAGCAGCGTTTTGAGACTTAAAGGCGGGATGTCAGTGCTGACTCCGCTCGTCTCACCTCAAACAGCACCACTGCCGCTTTTTTTTTTTTCCTTCTTTCCAACGGTCTTTTTTTTTTTTGGAAAATACGAATTGTGAGTGGCCGCTGCTTTTCAAACGTCTATAGCATACATTTGGTTCGAGGTTCAAGGTTCGGGTGCCCTAACATCAGCACCTGGTCTCAAATAAAAGTTTATTCATCATCATCATCCTTGGTTCCGCTTCTGTTCGGAGAGCAGGGTGGACACTTTCTACGCCGGTATGGGCGTAGAAAGTCTCCCGTACCGGTGCCTCGAAATAAAAATTGCCGCAGAAGGGCTCCAGCCGCGCAAGAAAAGAAAAATTAGCAGTGGCTTAGCTCGGCTATGCCAGGATATACTAGCGTGAGCTAAGCTTCAACTGGTTATTCTTAGGTTTCCTGGTTGTCTAGTATTAGCTTGATTATCACGCTTACTGCTGCTAAAACGATTTCCAATCCAATCCGATCCAGTCCGGTTCAGTCCAGTCACTGCTCCTCGCGTATGCGCAGCACGGCTCTCCAGGAGCCAGTGGCTCCGGCGCAGCGTCAGACTTGGCTAGTGCGCAACGGAGGCGCACAGCTGGGCACGCGTCGGCGCCAGTGCGTCTGCCGCGACTATGACGTCACTCCTCTGGAATGCGCAGACCGGCGAATGTGCAGACCCAATTCTCTACACACCCGTACTCCAATTGGATTGGATTTCCAATCCAATCCAATGCTCCTCGCGCTTGCGCAGCACGGCGCTTCAAGGTCCACGCGAAACTGCTCAACCTCGGCCAGTGTAGCTTACGCTACAAAATCAACAAAAGGAATTGGCGTTACCTCCACGCTTGCCCGTACAGAGGCTCGAACCAAGCCGGTTGATCGAAAGAGCTACTCTCCGTCCCCTGGCTCAATGTGTACGGCCTACCCAGAGGTTGCGGAGGTGGCGCAGCGAATGCCATCAGGAACTTCACGAAAGGTTGGATCTCACCCGAGGGGCAGCGTGTACTTAAAAAAAAAAAAAAAACTTTCAACAACCGCTAAAGGGATTCAACCCTTACGGGTACCGGCTCGCTCGGACCAGGGCGGGAACGAACAAGCTCTTCGAGACTGCCCCCACCAGTGAGTTCATATACTACTGACTGCCCTGACATCTCTCATCCACCCCTTCGCAAGTGGGCTTGGGACCGCTTGGTGAAGAGACATAACCGCCCACTACCGCCTGGGCCCTGTCAGGTATCCTGCGGTACACTTAATAGGTGGCACGCTGTGAAAAGGCGACCGCTAGAGACACTTCCCGCAAAAACACCTAACCCATTTCGGCCTTGTTTTCGTTCCCTTCTTTTTTAAGCGTTTTTACTCCAATTCATGCACCACCAACAGGCCTAACCCCCGACCCTCCTTTTGAACTCAAAACACAATGTGGGCACGCCACATCCCCCCCCCCCCCCCTTAAAAAGAAAAAGAAAAATAGCACACTTCTTAGCTAAGCCATTAGATACCAGGAGCCACGGGAGAGCGCTCCCACGGTTCGTACAGGCTTGAAAAGCAAAAATTCAAGGGTTTTCACGGACTTTCAAGGACCAGAGAACACATTTTCAAGGTCCCCATCTAACGTTTTATACGGTACTATTTATAACTTATCCAACACAATGCAAACGTTTTTTATTGCAATACCTAAGCACATTAGTGCACATTTAGATAGTTGCTAACGGGTTCGTAAATGCTTCCCCAGCTTTATTTTTTATTTCATGGCTGGTTTCAAGAGGTTTTTCAAGAGGTTTTTATTTTTCCTTTGTGTTTGCTGAGGCTGTTTGATTTCAAAACTAAGTTAATGTCGCCTGCATATCCTGCTTTGTCAGCAAGAGTATCAGCTCAAATTAAATCCGCAAGTGTTGCTGCAACAAGGCAGGACGAACAATGTACACGTCCACCATTTGCAAGTAAAAGCGAACGCAGATGGAGCGTATGAGGCACAGCAAACATGCAAGGAGCGAGCGTCCACAGACTAGATGGAAGATGCAAGATAGAGAACAGAAGCTGGCTTTCACTTGATTGTATCGTGACATGGATTGGATTTACAAGTGCCTGCTCCCAATGTTGCCTTGTAATAATGAAAATCCACCAAACTTGTAATTTCTCCGCAATACACTGAGTGTTCCAATGTTTCGTTACATTTGTTAGCACCTACAATCCACGACAAACACTTTAAATTCTTGTGAAAAGACAGGGCCATTGATTCTCTGAGGAAAAATCGAGGGTTTTCAAGGACCATTTAAAAATTCCAGGACTTTCCAGGCCTTGAAATTGACACTTCTAAATTCAAGGGTTTTCAAGGACCTGTGCGACCCCTGGCTCCGCACAGTTTGGAAGTGAAAACGTGAACAGTCCGAATGGCCGAGATGCCTCCAGTACTGGCCGCCATCTGAGGCACGACCCAGTTGGTGCGAATTTCGCGTCCAGGGCCCAGATATTCTTCTTCACTCTGCCAGAGCGGAGGAAGGAATACTGCGCCGTGTGTGATTAGCAGATCGCCGACGTGCCGCCTGCTTGTCGTCGCCGCGGCCGCCGTTTTTTCGCTGGAACTTCACTCCGTGTGGGCCGCGCTTAAAGACTCGACCTCCTCTCCGTTCTTTGAAAAAGAATGTCCATTCATCATCCGCAGCTCATAGCAGGGCGAAACGGCAGCGAGGAATGACCGCAGAGAGAGTCTACAAAACGGGGGCATTCCGCGGTCACGGACGCGCTACGGCCAGAGTGCCGTTAACGCCTGGCACAAAACTTGATTCCCCTCTCGCATCCAGCGCGCTTTCGCAATGTTGATATCGCCAGCCCCCTTTGTCGGCACAGGTCTAAGATCTGATGGCGAACCAAGGGCGCAGCCTACTAAGCAGTCGTGATGGGCGAGCCGCTAAGAGGAGCCGGGTGCTCGCGGACGCAGTAGCAGCATCGCTGGCCGGTTGAGCCCGATCGTAAAACGGGCGCCGATCGCCGCAGGGCCAACGGCCACACTCGCAAATGAGGAGAAGCAGCCGGAACGCCGTGTCGCAAGAAGAGCCTCCCCCTCAAACGGCCGCGCAGCGGGAGGGCCCATGAATCAAGGGCCACTTTTCCGGGAGAAAATGGAAGCGCACCACCTACGGTCCTCGGAAAGCGCCGAAAGCCGGAATCGCCGCAGAGGGAGAGAGGTCTCGCCAATCGCGCGTATTGAGCCGCCGTATCACGCTCGATACGATCGATGACTGCTCGCAAGCGGAAACGCCAAGCGGCCAGGTTATTTCCATTTTCGGTGCGATGATAAGGGCTCCCATTCGCGTCTTCGCCTCCTCCAAGTGAAGCAACACGGGTCCCGATACAACTGCCAGAGCTTGCTGGTGGTTATGCAGGAGCGCAGTATTCTTTTGTTCTTTTCCTTCCCGTAATGTCAAGCGTTCGCCAGCGCCACGTGTATGTAGCTTCGCGAGCATCCTACGAATTCCCCCTCACGTCACGCCACTTACTGAATCAGAGCTAACGGCGGAACTTCTCCGACGGCGAGAAAAACAACGCGTGCCGATGTGGGCACCTTTAACAAATCCCGGAGCCACGTCTTTCGGAGGACCGACAAAAGATCCGTCTGCCCCGAACAACGCCGCCCCCACCCCTCCCCCCTTGTCCTCCTATGTCTAGCCCTCATCCCGTGACTGAGTATTTTTTTTTTTTTTGTTTTTGCGTCTCTGTACCTCAATCATTAAGGCACCGCCGTCGACCTCAAGAGACGCTGTGACCTGCAAGAATTCACTTACAAAAGACGCAACGCACGCTATTTCGGCACGCCGGCTCTGCGCTCTTCAAGTAAGACAGCAAACCCGTGTAACCTTTTTTTTTTTTTTCTTGAAGGTCCCGCGTTCTTATCAGCTCCGCGTCCTGCCTCGAACGTGCGCTGCAATTGACACCAACGCCAGGCCCCTGGCACTTCGTCGAACTCTTTCATATGCAAAGCGACCACCTTCCCGTGGCTACCGTGAGGAATCGCAGGGGACGTCGAACCGAAGTGCCAAAGTAGGGCTTCCTCAGAGCTCTGAAGTGATCGGGGCGAGTTCAGAAGCCGGAGCGTCAACTGCAGGTCACGTCGCCAGCGCTGCACGGCCGAAGGTCGGCAAAAGGAGCGTCGAACGCCACGAGACAGCCCTGCGTCGCCATCTCGTCTTCATTTCCCCCGTAGGGACAAAACAAAGGCTGCGACCTCAGCCAAAACTAGCCCTTCTTCGGCAGAGGGAAAAAAAGAAAAAGAAAGCGGGTCAATACTACAGCCACACAAGAATGAGACGGGCACCGCCTATTCCTTGTGGCCTGCTGCTCGTTACGGAGATACCTACACAAACTTAGTAGCGTGCTTGCTTTTTTTTTTACTCACTCCCCCTCCCCTTTTCGCGGCGCTTCCGTTTCTTGCAGCGGGAGCCCCCTTTGTCTCTCTCGCGGGTCAACTATCAGACAACTGGTGCGCACGCCAAGCTCTCCGTGCCCAAGTCATTCCGCAAACATATCCGTGACTCACAGGCGCGGCGCCCACTTTGGGATAAAAACGCCGCAGTGCCGAAAGGGCGGCCGCCCCGGATAAAATAAGCCTCCGGACCCCTCCCGACCGAACAAAACCTTGACATTACCGCGGCGTCACGCGGGGACGCAAAGCGGTATAGCGCGCGTATGCGGTCATCCTGGAGTGACGTGCGAGCGGCCGGACGGACTGTACTATAACGTAAATGCAACGCCCAGGACGAGGAAGTGCAATTCACATGAACCAACGACGAAGCACGGCGCGAACTCTGCCGATATCAACGGAGCTTGCGCCCCCGAAGAGAAAACACGTGTCAATCAGCCATATTTCCCCGTGTGGCTAGTGGTCAGGAGGGAAAAAAAAACAGCCCGTCACATCAACCGCGTCAAATAAAGCCACCGAAATTAAATAACCCAAACTCACAAGAAAACAATGGTAGAAATTCTGATAATTGTAATCCAGAATTTTTTCAAGCCGCTCTGCTAATACACCAAGCCCCTTTGAAGTCGGCTTCACTGCTGAACACAAATGCATTGCTAGAATAGCCCATTCATGCGTCTTTGCTTCTATTTCTTTTGTTCATTATAACTTATTCACTATGAAGATACTAATAATCTACATTGCCACTATCAAACAAAAAATAGTGTTTAATACAATTCCTTCCCGACAATTTGCCATCTACAAATATTTATGGTCAGGAAATAGGGCTGTTGCCTGCAGCTAACTACTACTGGCACAACAAAATCCCGCTCCATAGCAGCGATTACTACTCGAGGCCACACAGTTAGCCGCGATGATCGATTTTGACACCATTCCACTTAATTAAATGGCAGATCATAAAACTTACTTCAAAGTGCGTTTCAACTGTGAGAGTTGTCAGAACGTCCACACAGAAAATTATTCGATGTCACCACGCCAGCCAGGGCAGGTTTCCCACTGCCAACGTTGCAAGAGCAGCGAGAAGAGAACGCTTGCAACGCGCGCGAAAAGCCAAACTATGGTTATCAGTATTATTTACAATCTAAAATACACTAGGCGTCGTGTTCTGTAGCGGTGAAAAAGCACTACACGTATTTTCCAAAATGATTAACCCCCTTTGGTCCGAGATTGTCCAGGAATTGTGGGACGCCTTTTTCAAAATTGTATTGAAAGCAAGCACTGTGGGAAAAAATTAAAAAAAAAAACAGCGAGTCATGGCACACACCCCACACACATGTGGGCATTATATATTACGCGTTTTCTCCTCTTTCTTTAATCTCAGGTCCAACTTCCGAGGTTAAGACGTGACCAAATTAGGCATTTGGTTATGTTGAGTGAGACACGTTTCTGGACAAGGTGATTCACGTCGGATTTGAAAATGATATATATGAAAATGACACAAAATGCCACATGACTGACGCAAACTCACAACTGCTTAATTTTACCGAAACATTCCCCCTAAATACTCTTGCGCATTCATAGAAACGTATTTTAAATAATACGTAAAATTAGCAACTCGATACAGTTGAATAAATGTTTATTCCTCCTCCTGAGTATAACCAACGACTGTCCAAAAATGATATTTATTTTAGAAAAGGTACGGGAAGGACACAATCACACACACGCTTGCGGGTGTAAAATACGTGTCCGGTAATGGATGGGCGATAGCGCACGGGTCGTGTGCAGTGTAAATGATTTTCTTTCTTTCTTCTTTCTTTGAGGACACAGCGCAATTTTACAAGGGTGTGGAATTTGCACGCGTATGCACAGGTCTTGTCGCTTCTTACCCGTTTTGCGTACTAAACTTTTATCCTTTAAATAATCACCACGCCACCTTCAAAAAGCACCCTTCGACGTTCCCGAAACCGCAGACGACTGCACTCAACAATAAGAAAAGTGCAATGTGTGGAAGCAATGTTTAAAACACGTTTCACACTGAAGCGGTGACCACAGCGAAGATGTTTCGTGGAATTAAACCAGCGCATTAACCCGCAACGGCCGCTGATTATTGCGTTTCTAGAGGAAACGAGCACGCAGAGGTTACTATGTCATTGCTTAATGCCAAACGAGCACACATATTGGTTGTTTTGTCGTGTACAGCACGCGTCTTGCGCCGCACGCAACGTGAAAAAGCAGACGACGCGAGAGCGCCATCCACACTAGGAGCGGTTCGTCCCGCCGCCGCCAGGGGCCGACTGTGTTCGCGCTCGGGGCGAATAATCCCCCTCGGCTTCTTTGATGACAGGTTTGACGCGGAAGGTACCGCCATGCGCCAGTTTCGTATTATCACAGAATCATATAAAACTAAAGAATTAAAAAATATATATTCGCTCCCGCTCCAATGAAAGTAAAAACAGTTCAGTTCCTACTTCTTCACCATGAGGTACAACAGCTGTCGCAAGTCGACAGTGACTCCGGTGTCTAGCGTCCGTCTTTATTTATACAAAAAACGAAACTTGGCAACGTAACAATGAATGGTGGATGAACCTAGACATAATCCAGTACTGTTGCTACAGCGTTTTTACAAACGTGCCACAAACTTTACTAAGTCAGTCGTGCCTAAGCGGCCGCGTTTAGACAAGCTAAAAAGTACAGGCAAACACGAGCAGTATGCACGTCCAGGCAAGCGTGACATAAACAACAACGATTCAGCAAAAGCACTCAGTCGCAAAAACAGCCGCCACACTCGTGACGTTTGCCGGTGACGATTAGTGCTCATAATAGCGCAGCACAAACCCGCGATGGTCTCTCAAACAGGACGTGCGTGAGCTGTGTCAGACACAAACAAATGATAATACGCTGACATTCATACGCAATGAATAAAATTTGCGCATGGCCGCGAGATACTGACGCGAGGTCAACCTGCCGCGAGTCAAGGGCAGAGGAAAAGGAAGAAATAAACAAAACCGGGGCAGCCTAGTACGATAAGGAGGCACCTACAGACACCGTATCGTGACAGTGTATGACGACAGCTCTCAAATATGTGCCCCGTAGAAGAAAAAGCTTAGAAAAGGCACAGCCACTCAACATTTCTCGCGATCGAGATACGACGAAGTGCCCGTGTGGGCTTGATCCTACAACTTGACCGGCGCTGTGATCGACAGTCTGGCTAATGACAACTATCACGGTTGCCCGGGACAATCCACCGCCACCATATTTTCAGCACCCTTCCGCAATGAGCTTAGTAGAGTGTACTAGAAGGATCTAGTAATCGACGCTGTCACATTCGACGACTCGCTCCACCGGGTGATTTCACTTGCCCTCAGCGCTCGAAAGCGACCAGCATGCCAACCATTCCCATGCGTGTCAGGAAGAATTTAAAGATGAAAACTGCAACAGTCTGTCGCCGCCTGCAAGCCATTTCCTGGCAAGAACGAACGCGATACACTGCCGCGAACTGTCAGGCTATCGGATTATTCGACGCAGCAATTTACACCCTGAATGAAATACCAGCGTAGATTTCTTTAGGGTTAACGGAAGACACCCGTCTTCAGCAGCATATCAGACGACACCTACGTCGCACACACTGTAACGCCGGCAAGCACAAGTATTTTGTACGCGAGGCGCCGTTGTTCAACTTTATAATAAAAATCATTACTCACCAGACGTATTTCTTTCGGGGCTGGCGAGCTGCGGATCATCCGCCATGTCAGATTTCAGATCAGCTGCGCATGCGTGTAAACACTCCTCACGCGACCACACCTACATGACCACCTCTGGCAAGGAGCTTTCCCTCCGACAGCGCGCCTTTTGACAGTGCTCACAAATAAAGCACGTCCAACTGGTTTCACAGGCGCTGCAAGGCACGCTTAATAGAGATCTGTTGTCCTAAACTAAACGTCCAAATCTTCTCAAAAAACAAATATCAACAATGCCAAATAATTTGTTTATTAATTCCAAGCTGAAATGGATAGTTTGGTAACTGCATCTAAATGTATCCTGAAAGATTACTTTGAAAAGTTATAAATTTGTGCTGCCACCTAACGACGTAAGCCCAAAGCCTGCCGTGATCTGTCTGTACGAAAGTATGTACAGGTATAATCGGGAAAAGAGTAGTCCCTCCGCATAGGCTTGATTTTGTATCCGTGCAATGTTCCCGCCACTAAGCCCTTTAGGCGCTAGCTGTGGGACAGATTTAGCGTCGTTGATAGCGGGGTTCAGAGCGCTGAACGCTGAGAATGCACCTGTATTCTAACCGGAACGAAAAAAATACATGGTATTTTCAGCGTAAATTGTTGCAAACAACGTTCAGACAGAGCAAAGGTAGACTGGACACCACAGTTCATTGCTGCGGTGTCACCATGTGGAAACGTATGTTTCGTTTGGTGCTCTCGGATAACGGTACATGAAATGGATGATGGAATCAGCATTTCCTCTCAATGCATGGATTCATCACTGACGAGGTTCGTACCATTACGTATTCGCATACTGGCGGCCGCACGCCAGGTCGTTTTTTCAACCACGATCATGTTGTGTTTAGCTGACGCGCGTGCCTTTCGGCCTGACTTTTTTTTTTTTTTTTTTTTTGCGGTTTCAAATTGTGGTTTCTGCTTGTAGCGATCCCGATTAAAGCCCTAGCGTTTATGGCGTGCGTAAAAACATCTTGCGTGCCCACGTAACATGGTGAGAACACACGCTGCGCGGTTACAGGAGGGCGGTACGCTTAATTAGTCTGCAGCGTGACAGCTGCAATATCGATTTTCACCTTGGAGCGATTGCTCAGTGCTGCACAGGTCAGCTATCACAGTGTCATTCCAAGTTGTGTTTGTTGTGAAAGCTGACGACAAGGTCTTTCGGAGTTACAAAAACGGATGAAATGGCTATTTCGCGCGCCATTTTTTGTTTCTTTTTAGCGTCGTACGCAAACCTGTTCACGTTGACGGTATGGCGGCTGAACCAAAAGCACTCGTACTGTACTTAAGGGCGGGCCGGTTTCGTTGCAGCAAGTTCAGCACAAAACCACTGAACTGCATTAAAAAAGTGTGCAAGATGGTAAAAAACACAGCTCAGCTATTTATTCCATGTTTACAAGAGGGAATTCTGGTGGCCACCATAGCTCAGTGGTTAGAGCACTGGTCTCGTAAACCAGGGGTCGTGAGTTCGAACCTCACTGGTGGCTTCGCGTTCGCTGTAGTTTTTTTCCTAATTTACATTATGATTGCCGTTTTGTGTTTGTAGTGATGACAGACACATCACGGCGGCTGGCACACAACGCTGAGAAACGAAAGCGCTTGTGGGCGGTTCGCCAATGTGGGCACATTCTCGTACCTCAATTCAGTGCACATGTATGTGTCAGCTGCACCTCCCTTTGCAGGTTACGCGTAGCGTACTCCCAAAGACCAGCATGATCGCCAATGCAAGTTTCCAGGCATACACCATTCGAAACATTTCCATCCCCGGGATTTTCGGAGACACCACCTGTGACGTCTGGAAACAGCCCCAACATGTTCTGTTCCAGCTGGCCAACACCTGTTTCTGTATATCTTACCTGGCTCCAAATGGACGATATGGGACCCTGTTTCTTCATGCCCTTCTCATTTTAGGTCTGTCGTTCGAGCAGTTCCCATGCTGCCGATTTATTACATGCTGTTGGTTCAACTGTCTTATTTGTAAAGAAGTCCGTTTGTGCAAAAAGCGCTGGGAGGGACGAAGGGCAAAGCAAATGGAGGGGACACTGGCTCCTTTGCTCTGCCCTTCATCCCTCCCAGTGCTTTTTTCACAAATGGATGGCCAACTCGCCTCAAAAACCACACTCCTGTAAAGAAGTGTATTTTTCTAATGGAAAGATGGGCATGCATACACATTCTTCAGAGTGCCGTGACTGCACAGGGCTAGATGTCAGCACGGAAAAGCACATAGCGCTTCATTCCTCGTTAACCTGGTTAACTACGTGCTTGTCATAAGAAATAGCATAACTTCCCACATATCACAGGTATGAGAAAAGGCAAGGCAGACGTTTCGTACAGTGTCATTCAATCAAATTAAGCAAAGTGAGGCGATCTTGGTATTGCTTCTCAATAAAGGTTGGCCAACTAAGGGTTGACCAACTGAGGAAATTTCGGGCAAGAATGGACTCTGCAAACTCACGACAGAAGGGGCTGGAAATCCTCGGGGGATGCCTTCGCCCTGCAGTGGACGCAAACAGGCTGATGATGATGATGATGGAGGTGATAATGATGAAAGTGTTAATCTTGCTCCACACTAGCATGAAGTGAAGTACGAGGAGTAGATCCACTCATAAGGGTGGGACACTGCGGCATTCCTGCCCACTCCTCTCGAATGGAGGGGGCTGTGAAAAACATATTTATGCTTCAAGTGAGAGGCAGTAGCATTCAATCCCCAGTGGAATGGCGGATGGGATTATCAGGTTGCTTCTAGTAATGGACATTTGTAAGGATATCAGGGTTCGGTTGTTGAACCACAAGACTTGCACTTGAGGGCAATGAATACAGAGCCACGGACAAAGGTGGAACGTAGGGGTGTTGTACTATGTAGAGTGGGGAAATGGGAATAATGAACACAGGATGGAGGTTGAAAGAAATAAAAGAACTAAACAGAAATGGCAGCGAAAGTGTGGGCAAGTCCTCCGCTGTTCCAGTACGGTCAGAATCATGAGATATAGGACACACATGAGGGAAAGCCAGAACATGCTCACATGTGTAGCCCGCTGTAGCTTGTGGCAAGTAGTCCGTTATACCTCGGTCATGGGCGCCATCGATGGTTTCCACGTGTACTGGAACAATAGGCAACCCCGCCGTAGCAAGAACAGATGTGCGGTGCAGTGGCGTACACGAATGGCCGGCGCTACGGCACGAGCCCTGGTGACCAGGCAGTGTAGATGGCGAGGAGCCGGTGCAGCAGCAGGGGCACTTTTGCAAAGCGCCGTTATGACCTCAAATGAACGGCGGCAGCAAAGGCAAACTGGCTCCCAGGCGTTCAGTACGTGAAGAGTGTGAGCTCCAGACTGGAAGTTTAACTGGAACCATGCCTGTCGCCACCAGTCAGGTCTACGGATGACTTGTTTCGGTCTTGCAAGGCACAGGAAGCAGTGCTGTCGTCGTGGGTAATGTGATGAGCTACTACTAGGAAACGTGCGTCTAGAAGTAGCGGTAGAAGGCGAATGGGAAAAAAAAAAAAAAGAAACCACCCGCACGCGGTTATGTGCCGCGGGAGAAAAGACACGTGCCAAGAGGAGAGGACGAGGAGGAACGTGACGGGCAGCTCGGCTTACGGAAGTTCTGGGTGCATTGGCCAAGAACAGCTAACTCGCCCACTGACACTGCCCGTGCTGCTGTGCCAGTCGTTGCCATCTGTACCGCCTGGGCACCAGGGCTCGCACCATAGCACTGGCCACCTGTGTGTGCCTCTGCACTGCACATCTGTCCTTGCTGCACTGGGCTACTTTGCCTATTGTTCCAGTCGATGTGAGAACCATCAGCATCACCTGTACTGGGCACATGCTACAACCGACTACACACGGTCTGGTTTTCCTATACGTGGGTCCTATTCTCCCGATCATCACTGAACTGGGACAGTGGAGGACTTGCCCACGTCTTCATCACCATTTTTGCTTTGTTCTTTTATTTGTTTCAACCTCCATCATGTGTTGCTCATCCCCATCTTCATGCCCTACATAATACAATGCCTCTGCGTTGTATTATTCAGGAATTCAGTAATGGTATCCCAACCTGTTGCTTACCTGAGGGGAGACACAACTTTTCACGAGCATATCTTAGGAATATGTGCTTAGATCTAGCATTTTAAGGTTTTGTTATCGTCTTCCTCTCTATAAGCTGTTAACCACAGACTCGTGTATGCATTCATAACCATGTGGATTGAACCGGAAAAAAAAGTCACAGTGAAATTCTTTGGCAACTGCTCTTGTGTTTCCAGAATTAAAAAGGCCAGTAAACACTTACAGGCATGCAGGTGGTTGCATGGGCCACTCTTTTCCTGCCGCACTTCAAGTGTTCACTCTATGCCCTTGCGTGGTCAACATATCTCTGCTGTGCCCCTTCTCTCTTTCTCTCCCCCCTCTGCCTCCCTTTCTTCTTCTTCAGGCTTCCTGCTCAATTCAACTTGGGCATGGAACGTGATCTGTGCTCCAGACATGTTCTCCTGGAGCTTTAGCTTCATGATACTCAACATGGTGCAGACCATGTTCCTCTTGTACACCATGAGGCAGGTCAAATTTGCTCGTGAGCTGGAAGATATCTATGTGCTCATGTTCCAACCTTTGCAGGTAAGGAGGGTCCAGAGCTGATCAAAGCCTGAGTATATCTGCACTCAGAGATGCCATGTACCATGACCAAGTCATGATGTTGTCAGAAACATCCAAGCAACAATTGTAAGCGTACACAAAATACTTGGGATATGAACGTGTCCAGCTCTTCGTCCAGAGCCTTATCTACCGGATTGCCAGGTATAGCGCGGCATTTCCAATTATGCAACAAGGCAAGATAGAGAGGAAGAAAGAACTGGGAAGCTTACAAAAAGAATTTCATAAGTCCTGGGAGTAAATGCAACCAATAATGGAGGAAATAATTAGAATTTTGTATGAAGCTCAGAAAGTCGGAGCAAACATCCTGGCGGCAGAGCCCCATCTTGGGAGCCCCTAATGAAAAAAGAGCTGGCACAGATGAAGCAATCCCCAGAATGCAGAGCGGCATCTCAGGGAACTGATATCAGAGCCTAGAAAGATGTCGATGGGCCAGCAGGTAATGTTCAACGGACTTGTCGTCATTGCAGCTGCTGCACAGAAGTGATTGTGCCAGATGAGACCTGTGAAGGCACCCCCATTGCGTTGAGGCACACGACAGCGAATGGCAGTTAAAATAGCTTCACCGGTTGCTGAAGGGAACCATATTGAATTCTAGGGGAAATTTCAGGTGGTGAAAATCTCTCAACATGGCCACCCACCACACCTCCTTCTCCTCCTCCCGTTCATCAGCCCTTTAGCTATGCACCATTACTTTTGCCGGATTGACCACTACACTTCAGTTTCTGTATGGACACCTTATGACGATCACTCCTGGCACCCTCTTCCAGATCCAAAACTGTTTCTGCTACCAGAAACATCAGGATTTGGGAGTCCCATAATGTTTGCTGAGTGGGGAAGCAGTCTTCTCTGTACACTTCATTCTTTCTTGTTAAAGGGCCACTCAAGTGTAAGAACAGGTTGTTCCATATCGGTAGATTACAGTGCAGTGAACACAAATATACTTACTACCCATGGCAACAGATGTCGCTTAATAATGCAGGGAATGTCATAAGTGTGAAACTATGTAATATTGCTGCCCTGTACACCTTCCCACACTATCATCTGCATAGTCGCAATGTTTGTGAATGGTGAAACAGGACTGAAGGAGCTTGGTAAACTTTTTAATGAAACAAGCAGAAGGTAGGGACATTTAAATTTAAAAAGAATGATGCGGAAACTTCTGCTATGTGTATGACTTTAAAAGGCGCGAACTTCAGCGCCTAAACATTATTATTAGCCAGGGGGTAAGTAATTTCAGTCACCCATTTTGCATTGTCGTGCACAAATGAGAGAGCCAGCACTATCTTTTTACTATCGGTGCCTATCTATAAACGACTACTAGGATCAAGAGTATAAAAGTACTGGCATGCTGAAAAATCATAAGGGTTTCTGTCTACCCCCTCTGCGAGGTGGCCGCACCACCTTGCTCGAATGACTTTGTAGGCGGTCCCTCTTCATGATGTGTGGCATGCTCTTTTGTTTCACAGAACGATGGAACAGAAACAAAAGCGAAAAATGCCAGGCTTAATTACTTCTTTGTAAACAACTCCTGTGTTGCCGTATAACAAAAGGCATGAGTGTTCTGAAAGGTGCGATCTCTCGCTTCAAGAAAAAGGTCATGCAGCCCTTAGTGTACTTGTCTAACTTTCTTCCTTTTCCTCCCTTCAGGTTCCTCGTCTGCTGTTCAAGAAATTGGTGAGCCTCGAGTATGCACAGATATGCAACCTCCATGCTGGAGAAGCCTATGCCATGCAGAACCTGACAAAGACAGATCGCTTGGGCCTGTTAATTGCAGGAAAGTGAGTGGTGATTCTGCATGCACGACTGTTTTCTCACGAGAAGACTAGAAGGCAAACTTAGTGACTATAGTCATTCACAGTCTGATATACTCCCTGGGTTGGTTTGTGTGCGTATCATTTGCGTGTGGGCAAAAGAAATAGTTCTCAATTTTGCCACAGAACCAATTTGTTGCCCATTGTCATCATCAACAGCCTACTCAGGTCCACTGCAGGGCGAAGGCCTCTCCCGTTGGCCCCCAACCACTCCTGTCCTGCACTGCTCGAGTCCACTGTTGGCCACCGAATTTCCCTATTTCATCCCTCCATCGTGTTATTGGCCTTCCCCTTCTTCTGGACCAATCTCTTGGTATCCTGATTGTCTGTTACACTAATTGTCCACCAGTTGTTGGTTCGTCTCACTACAGCCCAAGTCCTTTTTTTTTTCTTTACTTGAACTATGATATCATCTACTCGAGTTGTTCCCTGATCCAGGAAGCTCGTTTCCTGTCCCTAAGTGTTACTCCTATTATTATTTGTTCCATGGCCCATTCAGCCGATTTAAGTTTGCTTTCCAGTTGTTAGTAAGGCACCAAGTTTCAGCTCCATTATGCTATCGCTGGCAGATGCACTGCACTGACTATATATTTTTCTTTTTATATGATCGTTTTCTTTTTGTTTGTTTGTTTGGCTTCCCTGTGTTGCTTTGGCGTCATGCAGCAAAGCCAATGTTAAAGTACGTTTCTCTTGGTGAAACAAGTTCGTGCATGATGGCCAAGCAAACTTCAGCTCGCGAGTGTGGTATCATCTGACCACATTTTTTTTATTGTTCAAAAAACCTCAAACAGCAAAAGTGCACTTGAAGTGGGATTAACTAGCAGACACGATGCACTAATTATTTGAAGTAAAAAGTAAAAATCCCTATAGATATGACCAGTTGTGTCAGCGTGAAGGTTAAAATTCTATCATGCCAGTTTTTTCTCTCTTTTTTTTTTTTTGCCACTGGACATTTGTTTTTAGTTCAGTTCATTTCATTTGCTCCGCCTTAAAGGGACACTAAACTGAATAGGCTGGCTGAAATAAACACACGTTTCATTGTTCATCCAGTCAATAAAGCAGTATTGAACTTATAAAGCTTGAAAGAATAAACAATATCATGCGACATTTGCGGTGGCCACAACAACTAGCAGAGTGATGCGTATTCGAGTTGCGATGTGATTGGACGGCGTCCAAAATTGGAATTCAAACCAGTTTCTGTTTCAGTTCTGTGCAACAACATGCTTGGCATCCGATGTTATCGTTGGTTGGGCATTCTCTATATCTCTGGAATCGGCATACCACGCTTCTGCCATGTAGGATGCGTCAGATAAGCCTGTCAGCAGCACTTAGGATCGTAATCTTCACTAGCCGAAGCGTATGCAAACCACCTTCGCGTCATCAGAAACGCTCAACTGCGAGGTACTTTGCCCCCGCCTATAAAGCTTGCCTGGCTCGTCCCTGTGTTGTAAGAAGCGTGTTCGCACCAGGCCAAGAGTCGGCTGGTTCGGCACTGTGCCCACAAGAAGTCGCTGCTTATGTCAACACTACGCCAACAGAAACTCGCCTACGTGTCAGCGTCAGTCTGCACGCAGTCTGCCAACTTGCTCGTGGTGCAGTGAACGTTGCGGCGCAAAATGGTGAATTCAGTAAGATAACGTTACCTAAGTATTGCTTGTATTCACTGGCGATGCGCGCATGCAGGCAACCGTGTGAGTGCGCTGTCACTCGTTATGTCAAGCTCCACGGGATAGCTGTACTTGTCCGTGCTCGTTACAAACTCTACCTCACTGAACGCGAAGTATTGCCTCGAGTCCAATGTGAGTGCGATTAATACCTAACATCTCTGTTGACACCACCGTTGAGAATCGGTTTGAAACGGGGCAGGCGACGCACGCCAGTGTTTTTTTTTCTTCGGCGTGCGGGCACAGTGGCCCAAGTCTTGCCATGTCTGTGCTGCATTGGCCATGTCTGTTTCCAGTGTTGCCAAGTGAAGAAATTGACAGCTAAACTTTTCAACGAATACCACCTATAAAGAATTCAACAAATAATAGAGGTCCTATCAGGGATTCGAACTTGATAATTGCAGCACACTGCACCCAGTGCTTCAGACCACTTGGCCATAGCCACAGCACTGACGAGGAAAGAAATACGAAGTAATATATCGTATATCCCACTATTTTTTTTTTTTTTTTTAGTTTCAGCATTCCCAGAAGCTTAGATGACTATTTCTTGAATAACGCTTGTGCAGTAAGCGTCCACGAAATTCTCACGAATATTTTATTTCTAACGGCTGCATTTCTTTAGGCAGGAAAAGCGACCTCAAATGTGTGGTTGGGCTGCTGGCTGCTGTGTTAGTTCAGCCAGTGCAAAAAGCGCTTCCCGTACCTTGATTTTACCCTTTACAGTGAGAATTTTGGCTGATTTTAATTCTTTAGTACCTATATTAATTTTGCTGACTCTAATTCCACCTTTAATTGGCCTTGGATTAGCGCACCAGCGTACCAGCATTGACTAGCGTACCAGTCAGCGAAGCGTCATATGTGCACTTCTGTGGACCTGTGTACTTTGACTTCATAGACTTTACTGAGCTAACAAACTAAAGGCACATTCTTTCAGGCACAAATTGTGTCATGGCTTAGTTTCAACTGAGTGAACCAATTGCAACCACCCGCCAGTGGCCGGCCGACTGACTGTGTCGAAGGGTCGGCAAGCCACGCAGTGGCGCAGTCAAGCGAAGCCTGCTCGATTGAGCGTCATATGAAACATCATAGGAAATCGGCAAGGAGGATGCAGAGAGGAGGACAGCACTTTCAAATTGATTTTTATTCTCAATGAAGGTCGAAACATGGTCAAGGAACTTCAGACTACAATTTGTTCAAGTAATCCCGCAATGTTTACAGATCATTTCACAGATCATTTCAGTATCCCCTTAATTAAAGACCTCAAGGCATTACATAAGGGGGGGGGGGCAAACAAAATATGATCTAAGACGCAACGAAACACAAACAGCAGAAAAAAAAAGGAAACTAAATAAAAAGCGGTATGAACGAACATAGCAAGAACACTGGTGGCAAAAAACAGGGCTTATAACATAATCTAAAATGCATAGGTCAATTGCATTTGGTCAGATTATATGATTTTTTAGTTTATATCGAAAAGTTTGCGGTGATTGCACGTGACAATGTTGACGGGTGGGGTTTACCCCGGTGTTACGGCGTTGGGGGGAAAAAAAGTTGTTCATTGCAGCAGTGCGGCCATTTATTGGTGCTATGGGGTGGCTGTGGTTTATGCAGGATGGAGTTCTGTGTGAGGGTTGCAACAGGACATGCCATGACTATGGGTGATAGAAAAAGCGTGGATGAGGCACAGTTGAGAAGCGATACAGCGAGATTCAAGTGATGGTAGGCTTGATGATTCTTTTAGTGCGGTGACGTTGATATCGTTAGAGTAGTGGGAAAAAATAAAACGGGCGGTGCGGTTTATGGATTTTTTTTAAATTGTTAGCAAGGTATGTTTGTGAGGGGTGCCAAATTGAACAAGCATGCTTGAGTTTAGGTGGCACAAAAGTTTGGTAAGTAGCATTTTAATGTCTAGTGAAGCTAATTTCAAGTTGTCACGCAAGTATCTTAGTGCGCATGCGGCTTCCAAACAGATATTTTGTGTATGAGTTGTCTATGATAGTGACGATGACATAGTATGCCCTCTGAGGTGTTTATATGATGATGTAGGGCTCATTGGAACTGAGTCAATGCTGTAGGCGTAATGTGCTGTGCTAATTTTGCGGGTGAATGATGTTGCTTTATATTTTGTGACGTTTAATGACGAGTGAAATTAGGTTGAAATCAGTTGTAGATCACATTGAAGAGCAGTTTATCGGCTGGATTACACATAAGGGAGTATAAGACTGACATCAGGGAGAGGCGAGTCATAGGTATTAGCGCTTGTGTACTGCTTTCGGTTTGTTAAAAAGTTTTCTACCCAGAAAATTATGTTTAGAGGGATTCCAAGGTTATGCGGTTTAGAGATTAATTGGTTATGAGGGACACGGTCGGATGCTTTACGAAAATCTAAAAATATGGCATCAGTTTGAATATTTTCAACCATAAAGTGTAGTATATCGTGTGAATTCTTCCAGTTGAGTTTCACGTGACAATAATTTCCGGAAGCCATGTTGGTGATGATAGAAAAAGTGGATGGATTCCAGATGAGTCAT
Organism: Haemaphysalis longicornis; assembly: GCF_048455015.1. NCBI lineage: Eukaryota > Metazoa > Arthropoda > Arachnida > Ixodida > Ixodidae > Haemaphysalis > Haemaphysalis longicornis. Next base: position 7,507,994 of record NW_027526460.1, read on the forward strand.
TAGGCTTGACACTATGATTGTACCAACAATTTGGATGGGGTGCTTGTTAGGGAAATAGGACGGTAGTTTGCTGTAATCACGCGATTACCTGAGGTGTTTCTAGTGGATAAATGTTTGATATTCGGGGTGAGCATGTTTGTGACTGAATGCACTGTGCCATAGGGCTTGAAAAAGTTTTCAGCTTTTTGCAATGAAACATGAATCATTCCATTTTTGAAGTTCAAGCTGAACAACATTTAGTGCCTTGCACATACGGGCACATTGTGTCATTGGAGATGATGCAGAGACACCGTGGTACATTTTTCTTTGTCCCTGTGTTTCAGAGTCAGTGTTCTGACGGATCATCACTTCTTGCACTACATACACCCACGTCAGTTCCTGGACTCTCCGGAATTTGAATCTACAAGGCCCGGGGTTGATGACAAATTTAAGGTGATTGGGGGGGCACTGGGGCTGTCTATTACCTGCCATTCAGTAATTAATTTTTTTATAGGGTGCACACTTGTTAAGACTACATTGCCTGTGAGCTTACCTGCCATGCTTGGATGCAAAGCAACAGAATTTACAGACTCTGTGCACGGTAATCATGGTTGCAATGTTGCTTGCTCTGCTTGTCTGTGACATCATGATTCGCTGCTCAGCTGATGACTGATCAGCTAGCTTTATACCTTAATGTGTGCTACATTACCCAAGCTTCAGAGGTTGTAAGAGCTATAAAAAAAGGCAGGCTTTGCATCCCTTAAACCTTTAATAATCAAGTTGCTTTTCAAAGAAGAATGTCCATTCATGAATTCCCTTTTTTTTAATATGTTGCAACTTGGAACTGACATTTTATACAGGAGAAAGGCAATTTACATTACCTGTTGCATCAAACATCTTACTGTATTCATCTGCTTAGTGAGCGCACTCGTGTAATGAATGCGTTCCGTATTTTGGGTTGTAAAAATGCGCCTAAAAGCAGCATTTACGGTTTCCCGCCACCGCATCTTTTTGTAATCACCTCGTTCAGGCAAGACCTGTTATCTGATCCCCTTCAACGCACCATCGTGCCAGCATTTTTTGACCTTGAGTGCTGATAGCAGAGCACACTCGCTGCAGCATAACTCCACATATAGGAAGCCTTCAGGTGTAATTTAAAATTCAGTTCCTCATTTTTAACCAGCTTCCACTACATGGCAAAAGTCGTGATGTGATAAAGTTTATGGCTCTGACGTTTTCTTTAAAGGGACTGTGCAGACAAAATATAAGTTTGGTTCATTCAAAAGATTGCCTTTTTAGAATCATACTAACACCACTTTTAACGCACACCTCACTCAAATAAACTATATAATTAGAAAAGAAGGAAATGGCCATGCAACCTACTAACTCATTTCCCGCAACAGAACCTATGGCGTCATATGCCCAGGTGTGCGATTGGCTGAGGCCGGCAAAAGCAAATGCAAATTAGGCAGGTCGAACTTGGCAGCTTGCCGAACAAGCTATTCACGCTTAAATGTTATGCATATTCATTTTACAGCAGTAAGAACGGTGGGGTAAACAGTGAAAGCTAGGAAAATACACGTAAACATAGAAGTGCCGATGCACACTGCTGTTGGTACCGCGCGCTTGATGCTTGTTTTAGTTTACAGCAGTCCGCCGCTTAGGAGTTTTCTTACACAACGCTGGCCGATTGGTATAAGTGACGTTGTCTTACATGACCCTGTTTGCTGAGTATACCACATGTTTCACGAAACGATTACTTTCTACCGTAAAAAAAAACAAGTCAGGTGCAAATACGGTCAAAAACAAAGCAACGGCGGACAACAGTCCATGGCTCAGTATGGTATACAGTTAAACCTCGATGTAACGAAGTCGGTAAAATTCGTAATTTACTTCGTTACATTGAAATTTCGCTACATTGAAATTCGCGGTTATAATGAAGTGTTCATCCCGTGAAGCGTTTCCTGAAAAAAAAAAAAAAAAAAAGAAAACGTGGCGCGCATACACGGCCGGCGCACTGTTTCTGTTTCTATCGGTGCTTAATCGTCTACGCGGGCATCAGCGTGATCCGCATGGAGCGTTTTCTTCCCGAAAAAACGCGCCCCGGAAGCCACAGGCGCGCTGACGCAGCCGCGGAGACCACCCGCGCGATGCGGGTAGCTCCAGCGACCGATTCTAACCGCTCGCTGAAACGCAACTCGAGGGGCAAACGAGAGGGGTATGCGAAAAAAAAAAGCGGATAACGTGGGCGAAATTTTCACTGTAAAACTTCATACGCGCCGCCTACGAGAGCGCCCATCAAACATCCTTCGCGGCGGCCTTATCGTCTAGCCAGCCGGCATCCCCGAGCGCTTCGAAGCTCCCGCCATAGGGTGCGCGCCTCCCCATTGGCGAAACTGGTCAGGCTCCTCCCACTGCTGCGCGCAGCGTGGCGCAGCGCGAGTCACTTCCCGCCGCCGGCACGCAATCGCGGACGCCGGTGTGAAAAAAAAAAAAAAAAAAAAAAAAAAAAAAAAAAAAAAAAAAACGCGCGTGCAAGGCTCGTAAAGATTCACAAATGCCTGCTGGGACGACGAAACCCAACAAGCATGAGCGAACTCGAACGAAGTGCAAAGCGGCGGCTTGCGGCGGCGGCGGCGGCGGCAACGCCGGTGGCTTAGGCTTACCACCGCGGAGGATATTTGATGGGCGCTTTCGTAAGCGGCGCGTGTCACGTTTTACAATGAAAATTTCGCCCACGTTATCACCTTTTTTTCTCGCACGCCCCTCTCATATGCCCCTCGAGTTGCGTTTCAGCGAGAGGTTAGAAGCGGTCGCTGGAGCTACCCGCATCGCGCAGGTGGTCTCCGCGGCTGCGTCAGCGCGCCTGTGGCTTGCGGGGCGCGTTTTGCGTTTTTGCAGGGAGAAAACGCTGCGTGCGGTTCACGCTGATGCCGATTAAGCCGTAGACGATTAAGCTCCGACAGAAACTGCGCCAGCCGTGTATGCACGCCACGCAGTTTGTAGGCAAGACTCCGTGGCTGGCTGCATCCGCGGCATTGGGCGACCCGTGTCGCCGTTCGCGTTTTATTGGGACCCCATTTCGGCGCTTGCGTCTCCCAAAATCTACTTCTCCAACTTAAATATCGTGCCTCGTTCTCCATGAAACTTCGTTACATTGAAATTCCGGCAAACGGGACTTCGTTACACAGAGGGTGAAAATACATGGTGTGCATACACTTGAAGTTACAAAAAATTCCGTGGTTCGTTACATCGAGGGTTTCGTTACATTGAAGTTCGTTACATCGAGGTTTAACTGTAGCACCATCTGGGGGGACCAACGGCAAGCAAGGCTGCAGAGCCTAATGATGCACTGAAAGTATGTTTGAATACCCGCCCTTGTGACTTTATAGCAGACGTCACGAAAACACACAATTTGGCAGGAGAATAAAAATTTTAGCCTAAATTGATTAATTTCTCAGTGAATATGGCATCGTTTGTTGCCGGACAAGTGCTGGGAGCACTATAACACACAAAATCTTTCGAATAAAACAAACTTGTATTTTGTCAGCATGGTTCTGCATCCGAATATGCAGCCTATCGCTGGCTGTGGAGTCTGCACATTATTTGCATTTCACAGAATAGTTTTGCAAAATGGTTACCGTGATGTGCAAGGGGCAGTAAAGTTAAATTTGGAGTGGGAAATATATGTGGGAATGATTACCTCACATAATAAACTCTACCCCAAAAGTGCTGGGATTTTCTGCGGGGGGGGGGGGGTAAAAAAATGTCTTCGTTATGCGAGTAAATATTTAGCTCTACCTACTAGTGGATTCTGCAAAAAAAGAGAAGGCTTTGTTAGAAAGCAAGATGAAGGTTGAGCACACGTTTCACACATGCACTGTTAGAGGGGCTAAACCTGGCCTTTTAGCACATATCGTTAGTACCCTCTCAAGCCTCTTGGAAAAGAACAGAGTCGCAATAATGCTACGGCCTTGAACAGAGCCTGAAATGCAAATATAATAATGAATAGGTCTGTTCTGCCTTGTCTGCTTAATAATAATAAAAAAAAAGACTTTCCTTATGAGCAAACCTTGTTGGAAAGCAAAAACGCCCGTGTGTACGAGATTTCGGCGCACGTTAAAGATCCCCAGGTGGTCAAAATTAATCCGGAGCCCTCCACTACGGCGCGCCTCATCGCCTGCGTTGCGTCGGCGCGTTAAACCCTACAATCATCATCAAACCTTGTTGGAAACCACTAAATCTACACACGAAAACAACAATTCATTACAAGTTGGGGCTATCATCAACTGCACAATGGCCAGTAGCTTATGACGCGCTGAAGTAGTTGCATATGTGCTAGCTGTGGGGAAAAAGCAGCAAATGCTGTTCAGGTCAGGGTGCAAAGGGCTAGAAAACTTTTCTCGTCAGGGCTGTTATTCTTGGTGATTGAGCATTATTGGTGCCAGTTGTCGGACGAATGCGCTACCCTTCCTTTGGCAGGTGTCCATCCTGGCTGTGACCCCGTGCCGGTACCTGTTCTGGCAGCGCTCCAACCTCGAGTACCTGCTGATCAAGGAGACCCAGCTGGCCACTGTCCTCTCCCTCCTCATAGCCAGGGACATCACCTCCAAGCTGTATGCTATGAACGAGAAGGCACGTCTCGCGCTCACACTGTCGCACACCATTGCACCTGCAAGCCATCTGTCTTACTCCGAAGCTGTCCTGTGCTCCTATGGCGAAATCTTTTGCCAGTTCGCCATAGATGGAATAAAAGTCAAGCAAGAGTAGCCTACTTAGTGGTGCACACGGTCGCAAGAGCAGCGATAGCAGCTATATGTCAGTTAAGTTTTTGAAATGTACCAAATAGCTGGGAGAGCAGATGTCGCTGTCTGTGAGACCATCACTGATGTGGTACCGTCTGTCGTGGGGCCCCATAGAATAGTGCACATGAAAAGACTACCATAGGGGCATTCCAAGGATACTGATTGAAGAAATGTCCATCATGGGCAAGAGGGGTGATATAAATGTTTAGCTGCAAACTTGAGGGCCTAACCACCAGGGACTCCACGATCAGTGGTGACATCATCAGTAGTAATCGTGTCATTTTGAATTATGGAGTTGTTTATTTCCTGTAATGCCCAATTTTGGTAACCCATGACGTTAGTGTTGTGCAGTGAAGTAGCAGTAGATGTGGAGCTAAGGAATACTGCGAGTGAATAGAAACTGAAATGGGAAAAGAAGTTTTTGCTCAAATCATTCTAATTATCTAATCAACCCTAATAATTCTAATTACCCCATCAATTAAATGCCCCTATGCTGGTTGGTCATGTCTTGGTCACAAGAATGTGGGCAAATCTTCCACTTCAATCAGTGAAGCTCAGGTGCTTTCTAGTTAAGCTATACCTGAGAACAAGTTAAGAATGGCAACAGCTCATGCACGACATCAGTCCACCTAAGCGATGGACCTGGATGTCAGTGGGCGCGTGCATTTTGAAATTTTTTTGCTATGAATGCGCGATATCGTCTGCCTTTTCTCACATAGTTTGTTTTTGTTGCTGCAGTAGTTTATAAGTGCGTTAAGTAAAAAAAAAAACCAAGGAAATGGCTCATGCGAAGTTCAAAATATTCCCAGTAATGCACTACTTGCGCCGTGTGGAGTAACATACGGCTGCGATGATGAGGCCCAGCGGCAACTTCCGTTGCCGTTTTAACTTGTGCCCGAGTATAGTACTTTCTTTTTAGCCTGCTCATAAAAAAAGCCGTGACAGGGAACAAGCTGCAACACAGAATTTTCCTTCCAGATTGTCACAGAAAAAGGTTCACACCTGGACATTCGTCTTCCCAGTGTCACTGGCTCGATGACGTATCGTGGTCAACTGCCGTCGCCAAGTGAAGGGAACACTCTGACATTTTCCCCTACCAACGCATACAAGTGTAATGAAGGTAGGCAGCAAGAAACGTATGAGTGAGCAAATGCGTGATGTCAGTTCATTTATAACTCATTTATGTTCACTTGAACTCTTGGGGCAGTGGTTTGCAAGTTAAAGGTATTGCAGATGTGCTTTTATGTCGTATAACGGCTCTGTTTCTCCTACAGCTTTTTGTCAAGCTTTTTGTCAGTTCATTAAATAAACTCAACTATGGCACTGCAGGCTGTCCATGTTCTTATTTGTGAAAAGTTTTTTTTGTTTTTTAGAGAGAGAGAGAGAGAGAGAGAGATAGCCTTTATTACATCAGGAAGACGTTAGGTCAAGTGGGGGAAGCGGGAGTAGAAGGTGGGATGTTCATAGCCTGGGACATCTTGAACATGGACAGTTCAAGTTGAAGCTGGTTGGCTCCTTACGAAGGCGGAAGAGGCCACGTGGGGTGAGGAGAGCAGGCTCACGGCTTTAAACTGCTCGCACTAGACCGCTTTCTAGAGAGTAGTGTGCAATTGTATAAAGGCAGCGTGGAGGGTTCCAGTGTATGCGGGTCGATGTACGAGGAGGAGGCATTTGGAGGAGGGTTGAAGTTTCTGTAACGCGTAAATTTCGGACAGTGCCAAATTAGGTGCTGGAGGTTATTGGTGGGTGTGAGGGAGGCACAGAAGGGACATCGAGGCGGCAGGGATGGGGTGTACCATTTACGGAATGTCTCTGGGGTTATTGTTGGCAAAATATTTGTTTCTAAAAATTTCGGGTGATCTTGGGAGCAGGGGCAGAGCAGATAAAAGATAAAAGGCGAAGGGGGGGGGGGCAGATAAAAGATAAGCTGAGTTTACACCTGCAAGCGAATGTGATGTGAGTGCCCTTTCTCTTTTTGTTTCAGTGTACACAAGCCAGGAGACACTTGTGCGAGAAACGAAGAAGAAGCTGAGGAGGTCTCGCAAATGGCAAACTTCGTCGGAAGAATAACTCTTATTCCGACCACAGTTGAACTCGAACGTGGCAGACGCCAAGGTGGTCAGAAAACTGCTGGATACAATCAGTAATTCAGTATGCGAAATTTGCATTATAGTGTGCAAGAATTTGCAAGGGAATGATGAGACAGTTCGATGTAGGCAGTTATCAGAATAAGGGTTTTAGTCTATATGGATATTTGCCTGTGTAATTGCTAAGAATTGTTTATTTAGCTTGCATTACCAAGCAATCGTTAATTCCAGTTCCTGCCTAAGTTTAATTCAGCATATATGTCAGCACTATATCTTAGAACAGCAAATTACTGTGCAAAAATTTCCGTGATGAAGATATGGTTATGTCTTTACTGTGACATTTGTAATTATAATGTTGTAGTTGTATGCTTCCAGACATTTGTGTCTCCGAATATCTAGTGTTGCTTCCCAAGCTGCACACGTGATAACTAGTACAACTTTTTGATTGCTTTTTCAAGTCTAGTCACATTACTGTTGTGTTCTTGTGCTTTAATAAATATAAATTGAACAATGCCACTTTTAGTCTTCGTTTTGAGGGGAGGCTTTCAGATATTTTCGATGTAACAAATTTGTAAAAAGCAGAACTTTACGTTGTTATATTGAAATTTCATTGCATAGAAACTCTGCAGCTCATGCAGAAACCCTACCAACGTACTTGCCAGTTGTAAGGAGCCATTCAGAAGACCCTTTATTTTATCTGAAAGTTATCTGTGACCTTATTTTTCACTTGTTTCGTTGTCAGAGATGGCCTTGCACTGTGTTCATAGGCCCATAGTAATTGCATGGCACCTTGCTGCCCAGTCGAACTCGCATAGCGACACTTTGAGGCTGCGTATGGGGCTCTGCCCTCTGCATCTCTATCACTGCCTGGGTCCCCTTGCAAGTTTCCAAATTCATCCTGCACGATGGAGCCGTGATTTGGGTTGGTAACAGAAATGGGTGGAGGTCAGTGGGGTAGGCCTTCGTACTGCAGTGGACCCAAATAGGCTGCTGTTGTTGATGATGATGATGATGATGAGCCGTGTGTCACTTTAGTTTTAAGTGCCCCATTTTGCCAAAAAGCGGCGTTGTTTTTGTTAAGAGTGATTAAGTGATGCATGATACGGGATGTGAACTCAGGTCTGCAAAGAAGCAGCCCGGTGCTCTGCAAACTGTGCTATATCTCCCACCATAAAACAAAAGTAGCTGTCATTCTTGTTGTTCCTTTCTTCGGAGCACATACACATTTTTGGGATTGGCCAGGGAGTGGGAGCTTTGAGGCGCAATGTGTCCACTTCACAAAATTCCCAAAACCATCAACTGAAAATGTAAAAGTTCTCATGCTCATGCACGACATCACTCCGCCTAAGCGATAGAATTGTAGAATAAAGCGTGCCGAGTGACACCTGAACGAGATAGCACATGACTAGAACAGGTGCGCACCGGCTCCGCAGAACCCTGATTCTAGGGAAGCTGTGGCCTGTGCCAGTTTGCTTGATGAGGTAGTAATTGGTGCCGCAAGATGAAGAAACGAAAGCAAAGGAACAGGTGCGTACACAATGCAACAGAAAAGAAGGACATCGAAGTGATTTAGACCAAAAGACAAATACAAAAATGGCCGCCATCCGGCTCTGCAAAAGTGGATGTCCAGCGAAACTTTTGTAAACCACTACACATGCTGATGTGTGAGGCTATGAAATGTTCCTCGTCGTCTCGACTGGCTAGTCACTAGCGCTCGGTTTCTCTGGCGGCAGAGCCTGATGCATGCACGCGCCCTCGAATGACGTCAACCCCCCTTTTGGCGAGCAGCTGCAAACCTAGTCTTTAGCAGGAACGCATAGGGGGGTCCCATTGTTCACAGTCGCCTTATCATCTGTCGTGCGGTTTCGATGCTTGTTTTGTGGGTATTTTAATGAATACTGATCTCTATGCCGCATGTATGATTGCAAAGAAAGATTGCGCTGGGCTTCTCTGGCGGCAAACACTGGTCCTGCCTAGCCTGATGCGTGCGCTTGGCGTCTTGGGTGAGAACTGCTGGATCCTGCCTGGGTTTTTTGTTTACGACACGAAATTTTCTGACCCACGAGAGGCTAACAGCTTCGCTGTAAAAAAAAGTGGAGACAGAGATGCATGTATGATGTAGTTGTAAACAAGTTGGTAGCATCGCCAGGCTTTCACCTTTAAAGCACGCAAGTATATTCGGACGTATTAAGTGCCCTGAGGAATTTTTTATTTACCTAAAAGTTTGGTATAGTTTTATGCAGCACGTGAAACTATACGTGCAGGAACCTCAGCATATTATCACGATTACAATGAAAGGTAAGAGCAGAAGCTGGACAATGCTGCATGGTGGAAGAAGAAACCAGCAGAATCCAAAACAGTGGAACAACGCCTGACGGATCCTGCCTTTCACTCGGGTCTCTGGCACATACCCTGGCTGAGATTGACCACCTGAAATTACCCCCTCCTGGGAAAGGCACAGCCTTGGTTTGTCGAAAAACACTGCTGAAATTGAAGAAACACTGTACATCAAAGAGTGATGAAAGAAATAGCACAGGCAGCTACAAAGCACCAAGAAGGTCTACAGGAGATTTCAGTGGGCGTAGGAAGGTTTCATCCTTGTGACATGAACAACTTCAGACTGTATTGTCGAGTGAGGGGAGTGCACAGCTCCTCTGGGACGATCTTCACAGTTCAGATCACCTGTCGAACAGAGAACTTTGTAGGGGCTAAAGTAGCGGCACTTTATCTTGTCAAAGTGACCTTGTTGGTGAACAGGACTCCACACCCAGACTTCTGCTCCTGGCGGGTGTGCGACATATCTGTGTCGGACGGATCACTGTACATCGCTTGCTTGCTGGGTTCAAATTCACTGCCGTGCAAGCTGGCATGCGGCCTCTGCTCAGCAGGAGATTTCTTCAGCGTCCATGTTGGCTGCGGTAGACATACCGGGGGGGCATCGAGTTTAAACATTGTCATCACCAACCGGCAACAGATCCCAGAGCCTCCATCAGGGAAACTAAGACCAGCCACCTCCAGAACGTGAGGCCACCGCATACTGCACTCAAGAACCTCCATCGACATGACCACATCTGCAACCAAATTAAATCCAAACATCTTAGGTATTTTGAAGAAGGTAAAATACTCTCCACTGAAATTCCCCTTTTCATCTATATGTTATTTGCCAGTTGCTACCCGTGTGGACACAGGTGCTGATTATTTCGTCACGAATGAATCACTTGCTGCACAGCTACAAAAAGTTGATTGATTCATTCATTGTGGGGTTTTACGCGCCAAAGCTACACAGATGATGAGGCATGCCGTGATGAAGGGCTTGGGATTAATTTTGACCATCTGGGGATCTTTAATGTGCGCTGAAATGAACACGCAGGCGTTTTCGCTTTTCGCCTCCAGGCTACAAAAAGTTACGATGCAGTGGAATGGACCGCAAATCCATACAGCAGGTGGCCACATGGTTGCACTGATTGGCATGTGTGCCACCAGGCTTGGAATATGGGGTGTTACTTCCCCCCCCCCCCCCCTTTCCCCTTTATGTTGCGCTGTGTGAGTACTTGAAGCAATTAATTCTCTGGCTGGATTTCCTCTGGGAATACGATGCGGTGATTGACTTGCGAGAGCTTTTGGTTACATTTTCATTGCCACGGGCAGTGAATGAGGACATTCTCCAGACCTGGCAAGCGTTACGCACTTGTGACAAGAGGGTAATGTTAAAACCCTGAGCCAGCATGTTCGAAACAGTCGAATTGTTGAACAGCTCTGTGTTGCTCGTGGCCTCGTTGACGTTAGTTATAGAAGAACAGAAATACTCGTTAAGAATTTGAGTTGAGAACACCAGCATTTACACTCAAACCCATCTATAATGAACCCAGATAGAGCGAATTATGCTATATATCGAAAAAAGATAAATCAGTTACGGAAATACACGTGAAACATATTCCTTATAACGAACTTTACATCTGATATATCGAACTCGGCGTGCTAGAATGGCCGCCAAAATGCATGGTTTCGGTGCGGCGATTGAGATGTTGATTGGCCGCGACCACTAAGCAACGTCCGTGACTGATACATTGCGCCTCGTATGGAGGGAAATGACGCCCGGCACTTTCCATAACTGTTTCCGACGCGCTTAACTCACGACGGAACCCGCCCAGTCAGTGAGTCCGGACCAAGACGGCAGCTCGCCAACCTTCCCGATGCTGTGCCGAAAGGAGTGTCCTTCCAAGACTTCCTGAGTGTCGACGACGACGTTGCCGTCACTGTAAGCCCCTCGGATGCGGTCACCGTCAGCAGCACCGTCGTAATGCTGATGAAAAGCATGAGGAGGCGCAAAGGATGTTGCGAGTGAAAGCCGTCCCATGCTTAATGAAGTGCTTTCGGCAGTCGATGTCCTCCGCCAATATATTTTTTCGATATTGTATGACACGGACTCGAACTGGTGCAAACAATGTCTCGAGTAAAGAATTGCTGTACTAGTTGACGCTGCCAAAACGAAAGGGAAAACAAAAATCACCGCTTTTTTTTTTAAGTAGGCAGTTAAGGGGTTACGGCGGAAAGTATCTTTATTATTTGCAATAAATCAGTTGTTTTGTGTATGGTAATGAGATACTTTATTTTGCTCGTTTCTGCATGCGGGAATGAGATTCACACGTATTGCGAGCTCGTAACGATAAACTCGTTATAGGCGGGTTTGACTATATCGAACTATTGGATATATCAAACTAATCATGGCGCATATTGCAGTTTGCTATAACCGGGTTTGACTGTACCACACAAGATGGCAGATGCCTATTTAGGCGTCTGCAATGGCCGGAAGCTATAAGCAACTGAGTGATGCTATCAGAATCTGCAAAAGTCATCACAGCAGACGTGAACTTCCACCTAACCATGTCACAACACCAGCAGCTTTTACACGTTATACTGACTCCTTCAGCGACTGCTTTGCTGTGTCATTGAAGGTGCAGCCAGCAACTACCACTAAGCATCGCATCACCAACGACTAATAACTAGTGGCCAATACACCAATGCCCTTACGGAGTTCTAGCTACAGAATGGATCGCTATTCATCGCCAGGTGAAGGAAGCGCCCCAGGATGATGTTATACAGCTGTCGAAGCCCATGAGCGTCACCTGTGGTTTTCGTCGATAAGAATTGACTGCACATATCACTCCCATGTAGACTACAAGAAGCTTAACAAAGTCACTAAATTTTGCTATGCATCAATTACTTGTTGGATCGTATGTGCCATGCTTGGTATTTCTCTTATGTTGATTTACGCTGTGGATATTGGCAGATTGAGGTTGACAAACAGGATTGTAAAAATTATTACTCCAGACAGTTAGGGTGCTACTCTTTGCCACTCCAGCCATTTTCCGAAGGATGATGGGCATCCTGGTGTACCTGGATGATGCAACGGTGTTGAAAACTGTGCAGAGATGCGCCAGGTGTTCTTCAAACGATTTTGAAAACAGTTGCTTTACAAATCAAGACACTGCTCTCTTGCAAGATGTGCGTTGTATGATTAAATTGATGTGGGTTATTAATTAGAGTTCCTGCATAGCGTGTTTGCTACTCGCGGAATAATTGGAGGATACTGTTGAGTATTCTACTATCGTGTGGTGTGGCCACAGTGTGGCCTGGCTCGACGGTGCCTGCTGCGCCGCTAGGTGAGGCTACTGCGCCGTGCTTGATGCGCTCTCTGGCCGCGATGCATCATGGGATTGAACCATGCTTCGCTTGTTGGCGCGCACCATGGTGCGCACTGATGCGGTTTATCGAGTCTAAATAGGCGCATCAGTGAGCCCAGGTGCGCACCAGCGCGGTTTATCGAGATTCGTCCCATTCATGCAACTTTTCTAACCTCTATGATCCCGTATTTTTGACACCTAAAACAAAACAAAATGCTTGCGCCGACCCACTAGCTTATTTTCTTCAAGTGGCCATCGTAATTTACCAGCGATATTTCAATATAAGAAGGCTGGAAACAACTATTGAAACATTTGTCTGCGTATGCTGTTGAGCGCCGTTTTCAGCTGGAGTTGGATACTAGGTGAGCGCCGTTTTCAGCTGGAGTTGGATACTAGGTGGAACGCTGGCAACATAAAGAACTACATCACGTGTCCTCTTGCCCGGTCGTCAGCCATTTTCACCGAAGTTCGGCGTAAGGTCGGGCTTCAGCACCCGGTCTAAGCGTTGTGTTTCTCTGGATTTGGTCTGTGAAACATCAGACGTAAAAGTTTAACGTAAAAATGAACAGTTTTAGCCAACTTCTAGAGACCGCCAAGCGGAGTCCGTTTGTAAGGCCGTTTGCGGCAAAATGCGACTCTCCGGTCGACCCCGCACCGGCAACGGGGACCATGGTCCCGAGGAACTTCAGCGCGTGTGCTGCGGACGGTGAGATTGGCTTTGTCACCTCGAAATGTATTCCTTGCTGGCTGCTGTTCTTGTGGCCTCCTTACCTGGTCTCGTACCGTGTTGACTCCATCTGGCTGTACGAACGCTAGGTGTGGGTGATTGACCTTGGACTAAAATTATAGAGGGCAGGTAGTTGTTGGGGCGACCCTTTGAATGACAAATACCTATCCGCCGTGTCAGAAGCGCTTAGGTAGACACTGTCGTGAAATGTGTTCACTAAACGTATAGCCCGCTGTTCTCTGTACGAGAAGGTAGAATGAATTTTACAGTTGTGCAACGGGGGGACACCTTCAAACTACTAGGAGTATCTCGAATACGGTGCGCCCAAAAGTTGTGTGTGGACGCGGCCTTTGTATTGTGAATGTAGTGTTATTTTTGTTGCTCCCCAGAGCCCGTCGTGTTCGGCTCCATGAAGTACTACGCCCTCTGCGGCTTCGGAGGGATCCTCAGTTGCGGCATAACCCACACCGCCATTGTTCCACTGGACCTTGTAAAATGCAGAATCCAGGCAAGAAAACCTCTTCGACGTCTAGTTTTTTTTTTTTTTTTTCTTTCTTTCTGTTGTTGACCCTTTGCTGCTACATGCCGCCTGACCTTGTCGTTTTTTCTCCTGTTCGCTTGTGCTGCCATGGTAGACCAATCCAGGGAAATACAAAGGCATATTTCAAGGCTTCAGCGTGACCATCAAGGAGGAAGGCGCGAGGGGTCTCGGTCGAGGTTGGGCCCCAACAGCCATCGGGTACTCCTTGCAAGGGCTTGGCAAGTTCGGCTTCTATGAGGTCTTCAAGATCGCCTACAGCAACTTGCTAGGAGAGGTACTGTTGGCTTCCTTCAGCTTCACCGAGTGTCCAAGTGCATAATACTTGACAGCACATTTGGAGGTGCTCTACCGCAGTCACGTGGAGTTTCAATAAGCACTGGGACAATTGTCCCTTGACTTATCCATGATGTGACTACTGCAGCGCTTAGTAATGACGGAAAGTTTACAATGTGGCGTTGGCAAATTTCCCCTAGGAACGTTTCAAAAAAGTCACTACTCCTTAAGTTTTCTTTTTTTTCAGTAAAAAGCAGCTCTCTACACTGGTTCTAAAATTTTGTACAGATTACTAAGCTATTAAGATTAATTTTACTACATGTTATGGTACTTTTCTTGCAAATATTTTTATTTCGCAGGCTTAAATGTGGGCTTTGTTTTAAAGGACCCCTGCAACACTTTTCTTTCAGGTACTTCTCAGGCATTACGTCTGCTCTTTGTGTCATGCAGAGATACATGCAAAAGTAATTACAATAAATTAAATAAAAAAGAATTATCAAGATACGTGCAGAAATGAGATTTAGTTTTAAATTTAAAAATTCGTGCAAATTGAACATTGCTCTCTCTCGAAAACCGGGGGACTGCTGCTCGCTTCCCACTCTTATGACGTCGCATCGCGGGACCAATGGGGGCAGCGATAAATGCTGTGTTCCTGTAGTTTTAAAGCCCATGGTTGTTTGACCTGAGAAGTTTATTTTTGCACTTGACGGTGTCATTTGGCTGCACTGCCCTGATACAGCGCCGACTAGTAGAAGGTGGAGACTGCAAGTCACCTGGCAGTGCGTGAAGTGCGTGTAGCATTCCATCTAGGCGAAACAAGCCAGACTCTTCGGCAGCACGCCGCTAGACCCCAACGAATTACGGTGCGGGAGTATGCCGATGCGGACGGAACGCTTGGAAAGCTAGACATTCCGTATCGATTCCATCTGGATGAAACATTACCCATGGCACTTCGTTTCATCTGTACGAAACGCTATATGTACAGTCATTAATATTTGTGCTCAGTTCACACGTGGTTGCATCGATAGTGGCTTTTCCAAAAATGAAAGTGCTGCTTGTTGACCCGCTCTGCTATCTGTAATATAAAATTTCTTCAGGAGAGAAAAAGCTTCTACAGCGTCATGGTGAAAAGAAATGTATACATACCTTCAACTGTGAAAACCCGAGCAGCGTAATGCGTGCACGTTCGTCACCTCGCCGTGTGTGAAAAGAATCCTTGAATACTTGTGCTGCTAAGCACGAGTTTGTGGGTTCGATTCCCGGCCGCGGCGGCCGCTTTTCTGATGGAGGTGAAAAGCAAAAACACCCGTGTGTACGAGATTTCAGCGCACGTTAAAGATCCCCAGTTTGTCAAAACTACTCCGGAGCCCTCCACTACGGCGCGCCTCATCGCTTGCGTTGCGTCGGCGCGTTAAACCCTACAATCAATCGAATCCGTGAATGCGAGCGACGTCGAAGGTGTCTTTTCGTTCTAGTGCTCCACCGATGTCCTCCTAACTTTGTAACAAATACAATGTGTGGCACTAAAATTCACAAACACTGTGGCTGCCCGCCGAGAGAACGACCGTGCCGTGTATCGTGCTGGAGGCCCGGACATGGAGGAAGCCATTTTGCTTTGTCTTGCATACAAAAATTTCGCCAGGTGCATCTTGTCAGAGAAGCACTTTTGAGCAGTTTTAATTAATATATCTCAATTTAAAATTATGACACAATTTTATGGGCTTATCTTGGTTTAAATTTTGATTTTGTAGGCTTTGCTTTCTGCAGACAAATGAAGTACATACATCTACTCTAAGAATCGGCCGTTGAGTTGACACCCAAACCAAATATGGCCGCTCCGTGGTACAGCGAGATTGAAAAAAAATAGAGGCGATGGTGTCGCAAGCATTGCGGGCAACTGCCATGCGCCGGCGGCTGCAACTCGTTGCTACCAGGCAATTTTTGAGCGCTACAGGGACATTATTTTTGGGGCGTGCTAAATGCAAAATGCTTGCAGGTAACGTGAATCGAATGTCTTCGAGCAGAAACATTGCTTGCATGCCTACCTCGGCTTTGAGGCCGCCGCAGTGGAGTGCTGCAGATTAATTTTGACCACCAATGGTGTGTAACGTGCGGCGCACCGCACGATCAACACACGGGCGGTTTTATCTGGAAAGCAGCCGCTGCTGCCAGGATTGCACCCCGGTCCTTGGGCTTAGCAGCGCACTGTCGTAGACACAGCAAGGGGTGAAAGATTACTTCACACACTTATGAATTTTCGAGAAAACGATTGACTTTTGACTGAGCCTTAAAAAAGGGCAGACATTGGACCGTTATCACAACTCCAATTTGCAACAGAACTTCCAGTTGGGCTAAGAAAGCTAATGACTCTACTTTTTATTAGTGCCTGTAAACCACTAGCACCGGACAATGTATTTGACCAATAGATGTCCCCTATTGGTCTATTAGGCTGATACCACCAATAGAACCAGTACCAATTGGCCTATTGGACCAATACATGTCACTCTATCAGACCAATAGATTTTGTATTGGTCCTAGAGATACTCAAATAGAACCAATAGCCTGACCTATAGGAGCAGTACATTATTATACTGGAAGTTTTGCTAGGGATAGAATCCATCACGAGAAGAATGGCGTTACTCTGAGTGTGGTTAGGCTAGCCACAAGTCCAGGGTTCGCACAGGTCCTTGAAAACCTTGAAAACCCTTGAATTTAGAAGTGTCAATTTCAAGGCCTGGAAAGACCTGGAATTTTTAAATCGTCCTTGAAAACCCTTGATTTTTCCGGAGAGAATCAATGGCCCTGTCTTTTCACAAGATTTTAGAGTTTTTGTTGTGGATTTTAGGTGCTAACAAACGTAAAAAAACAATGTAACAATCAAGATTAGGTGTATTGCGTGAAATGACAAGTTTGATGGATTTTTTTTTATTACAGGTAATATTGGGAGCAGGCACTTGTCAATCCAATCCATGTCACTATACAATCCAGTGGAAGCCAGCTTCTGTTCTCTATCTTGCATCTTCCATCTAGTCTGTGGACGCTTGCTCCTTGCATGTTTGCTGTGCCTCATACGCTCCATCTGCGTTTGCTTTTACTTGCAAACGGTGGACGTGTACATTGTTCATCCTGCCTTGCAGCAACACTTGCGGATTTAATTTCAACTGATACTTTGCTGACAAAAGAGGAGATGCAGGCAACATTAAAGAACTTTTGAAATCAAACAGCCTGAGCAAAACACCAAGAAAAAACAAAAACCTTTAACTACCAAAAATGAAATAAAAAATAGCTGGGGGAGCATTCATGAACCCGTTAGTGCCTATCTAAACGTGCACTAATGTGCTTAGGTATTGTGCAATACAAAACTTTTGCATTACGTTGAAAAAGTTTTAAAATAATCCCTGATAAAGCATTAGACGGGGACCTTGAAATTTTGTTTTCTGGTCCTTGAAAGTCCTTGAAAACCGTTGAATTTTTGCTTTTGAAGCCTGTACGAACCCTGCAAGACGTTAGGCCTAATTTCCCATTTTGATGTTGACGACTTAAGGACTAATTTCTCATCTTGGAGCTGACCACCTCAAACCGGCACCCACTCAAAAAATTGCTCTCTGAACACCAAGCAGCAGGTACCAATTGACACGGCACACCCCAGGCCCACATGTTAGGCCTACGGAGTGCACACCTGAGAGTTGCTGGGGGTATTCTAGAAAAGTGGTGCGTACTATCGGCGTCAAATGAAACGCAAACACGAAAATATGAACCAAAACGTGCAAAATAAAAAAAATACTGTTCGTAGAGTTCATATAATGGCACGCTATTGGTATATTTGGAAATCCACTTTTCCCAACTTTGTTTTTGTAACTAAGCCACGCGTCATTTTGGCTTGCATGGAAATAAATCGCGCTATTTGTGCGTTCAGGTTCATATTTTCGTGTTCACGTTTCATTTGACGTCGATAGTACCTCTAGAGCAGCACATATTCGTAGTGTGGGATTGCCCAACCAAAGAGTCTATTATGAGAAAGTTTCGTGTTCAACCAGTGTTGTCGTTAGGCTGAGGGGTGCATGATTTTTTGTGCTTTATATTTTAAAAAACATAACGTAAAGTAACGTTTTTAGATTAGGTCAGTTGGCAAAAAGCGCGGCCCTCCAAGCACGGCGGCGCGGGCCGCTGCTGTCGCCGACCAGGCGGTGGCGCTGCGGTAGCGTTGAGATCGGTCTCGGCGCGTCGTCTGCTTCTCCTTGCTTGAAAAGGCGCCGGCGAACGCCCACCATGCACACACCGTTAACGTACCTTTGAAATGCACAATCCAACTTCGCTCTAATCTTCCGCTTTAGTGACAAGAGCTCTACATTTTTATGGCCAATTTGAGGAGACACAAGCTCTATTTCGGATGGGAAAAAGGCAAGGCAAACGCTGCACAGTGCGCTTGCTTTCAGGCGCATCCCGTTCCAACGGACCCCAGTACGGGATCTCTTATACCTCAATAATATTTAAAGCATACCCGAACCTGTCTTACGCGGTTGAAACTGCGGAAAAGCCTACAATAGTCAACCACCCGCTTGGAATCAAGAAAGGATGCCTTGTCATTTTTATTTATGATGCGGAAGCAAATGCAGCAAGCACATTTTCACAGAAGTATATTTGCAATTCTAACAAAATTAGTGAGCCGATCGGAAACCAAGCGCTGCAACAGTAGTTGGCTTTATTAATAACGAACAAAATAAACCAATGTAATATTAAACCAATGTTTTTCGACGTTTTTATTTCTTTGGGGTGTATAATGTGCTTTCTTGACAGAAATGAAGTATTACTTGGATGAGAATATTTGTCGTGCTATTTTTTTTGTTGGTTTGTAAATCTGATTAACTGTCCATTACGGTCACAGAAACTTCAATTTGTCTTCTCGTAGTCCGGATATGCCTAATATTCTACGTGTTTCGCCTGACAGTTTTTTCCATTGTGCCATCGCTTGTGCTGTCTTCCTAACTTTTTCAACGTTGATTTTTCTGCTCGTTTCTTTTTGCAGTCAATAGATAGGCAACACAACTCAGTTTTGACTAGTCAGACTGCTTAGGAGGTTTAACGTGCTGGCGCTACACAGGCAATGAGGCGCGCCCCATAGTGGAGGGCTCCAGATTAATTTTGACCACCTGGGGATCTTTAACGTGCGCCGATATCTCGAACACACGGGCGTTTTCGCTTTCCGCATCTATCAGAAAAGAGGCCGCCGCGGTCGGAAATCGAACTCGCGTCCTTGCGTGCAGAAGCACGACACCTTAACCACCGCGCCGGGTAGGGTAAAAGTTTTGATCTGACAGCACCGTGCATCTGCTGAGCCACACACTGCCCTTTTCACGGCTGTTGTTGCTGATGAAATGCCTGGCGACAGGTATATTATTTGCTCCAACGGCTAATATTTAAGGCAACAATGTAGCGGAGAAACGCTGCTATATTCTTACAGGTTTGTCAGCTGAGGGTGAATATTCCGATTTTTATCGCTGTAGCTGCACGGCGGGAGAAGCACAACTCTTGAACTAACTTCAACCAACAAGTTTTGCCTGACTATTTCAGCCTTCTGTCAATGCCCCCCCGACTCTTCGAGCTGGCTGGGCGAAGTATTCACATTCGACGATTCAAACGATGAACATATGCTGAATCCCTGCACAACAGCGAGGCACAAAACAGTTCCTTCTGAGTTCGGCGGTTTTTACACCGCCCATACCGTCACTTGCGCCAGTTAAATGCCCATCTTTTTGGCAGGATGCTACATGTGTGGGAACCACTGTACTCCCTTTGGGTGGTTTTCTGCATGACTTTGGCGTCTTTTGTTTGGACAGATGCTCAAGTATGTTAGGGATAATACGGGGCACCGCGCTCTCCCTCAGGGTCCACCTGCCTCGCGGTATCCTTAGTTTTATCGTTCACGATGTGTTTGTAGCAGACGACGATGTCTGAAGGCTCACAATGAATGCCACAAACGTATGTTTATGACGTAACTTTGAAGTCTTCCCGCGGAATCGCGCTTTTCCACGCGTTCAATCCGTCAGGATCCTTCGGCGACTTGGAAAAATGGTGCGGCACGGACTTTGCCGCTGCCGAAGCATACCCCGAACGGCAGCCCGGCGCGGAGCACGTCAACAAACCGCACCAACACTTCAGAGATCCACTAAAATATGTATGCACGATGACAGCGCAGAGTTAATGCGCTAATAAAGGCGTGATGGACAGCCGAGCACCAACAGCACAGCGAAAACACATGGCTGGAGCGAGCCCCGCTCCTCAAACTAGATCTCAACGCAACGCCAGCGCCACCTTTCGGAGTGGCGACAAAATGGTGCCGCCTCTCAAGGCACAGTTTGCAAACTGAGGTAATCTAAAAACGTTGACGTAAAGCAATATTTAGGCCCATTTTAGTCAATACAGTGACATATACAAAGTATTGCAAATGCAGCCATAGGCAGTGCTGCATTTGCTTGTACAGTCAAACCTCGATATAATGAAGTCGTACTTGCAGGCGAAAATTTCGTAAAATCGAGGTTTAGATTTTACAGTTAATTTAACCAGTTATTGAGGTTTCAAAACCTTGCCCATTGCTCTGAAACAACTGCTATGTAGTTACCTCTCCACTTAAAACGAAATTTGTACTAAAACTGGCCGCGAAAATTGTGTGAATGAAGAGCCAGGCAATGGAATTCGGATAGCCGACAGTAGTTCCTGTTGTAAAACCGGCGCTTTTTCCGCAACGCCTCATTAAAAATATAATGGCAGACTAGGTTTTCACTTTTTCTTTTTCTCATTTCGGTCACTACTAAACGCCGCTGTTAGTCAATTGAACCCGCGTCCGTGCCCCGTGAACTTCACCCCGGCAAGGTGCTGGTTCAAAGTTACGCTTCTTTTCGTCCGTTCAGTAGTAGGCTTAGGCGCGGCGTTGAGGGGTGTGGCAGGCCAACAGCGGAAGGGTGCTATAAAGCTTTCTAAAAACTTTTTTCCTGCACAAAGGCTCTGCAGTATGGGCGCGTGATGCAACCACGACACTCGAGATAAAGCCATGATTGAGAATTGAGCGGAGTACACACGGACCGCTTCACTTTGTGGAGCAGCGCTTACGTGCTCCCGCTAAAGCGGAATGCTTACATTAAATATCTTCTGACCAAATTTGATTAAGCAATTACTTGCATGCCCGCTGAGCCCTAAAGAAACCGATTTCTTCGCATCGCAGCTGTCTTATGAACACGTTTTGACCACATTCGGAGAGCAATTTATTGCCACCAGCACTCTATGTTCAAGCCGTAGTGAAGAAGTCCGTAAGCAGTGCTTGGCGTTTCTTGACCAGGGTGGGGTTTACGTGACGCTCGTATGCTGACAGCGCTAACAAGGCTTGCTCTTAAACATTCGCGTGCGCCTGCGTGCCTCCGCAGAACGTCGATGGCATCCATCACTTCGGTGGCCGTCGGTCTACCATCGGTTTCACTGACACTTCTACAGGCTCTTGTTCGGAACACTTTTCTTTCCCTTGGAGTGCTCATGCTGCTTATAAGACTCATCTGATGGTGGACGAACAAAATATTTATGTGGTTATCAGCGAGTACAACCTAGAGCTCCAGCACCGTGAGCAAAGACGCACAGAAAAAATACACTTGAAGTAGGCTTCGGCAGTTTAAGCATAGAGGCGCTGGCGTAGGCAACGATGGAGACATTAAAATGGTGGCCGCAGTATTAAACCGTCCATGACCGCTAGCGTTTTTTGAGAAGCTTCTTTCATCGCTTTTAATTGTTGTCAACCGCATAATTCACCGCTTTTCTTTCATTTTAGCCTTTTAGGAGTTAAAGGGACAGTGAAGTGAATTTGTCAAGCTCCCGTTTTTGCTTGCACTGCGTAGACTGTCTCAAATTAGCACACTTTTCATCATTTATCCGGTTGACAAATCGGTAATTATTTTACAAAGTGCGAAAGAAGAAAAACTACCATGCGCGGTTTGCGGCGGCCGCACCAACTAGAGCTGTGACGTTGGGAGGAGGGGGCACCGTGATTGGACGATGCCCAAGGTGAGCAACCAAACAAGTTTCGGTTCTGTAAAACACAACCGGTGGCGTTGTTGGATGGGCATTCTCAATAACTCAGTAATCATCGTACCGCGCTTCTGCCATGTTGTCAGCTGTAAAATTCATAAGATAAGCCTCCCAGGACGGCTTGGAATCGTAGCATTCACTAGCCGAGGCCTATGCAGTGGATGAACGCCCTCCACGTACCCGCAGACGCCCAAATGCCATGCGTTTTCCCCCATATTTGGAGCTTGCCTCACTCATGCCTGTATCGTAAAAAGCGTGCTCGCACAAGGCCAAGGGTCTGTTCATTCTGGCCTGTGCCCACTGCCCGCAAGCAGTCGGTGCTTATGGCAACAGCACGCCAACGAGAACTCACTAGCGCGCCAGTGCCAGCCTGCGCGCGTTTTGTGAACTAGTTCGTGTAGCCATGAACGTTGCGGCCCAAAAAAAGGTGCACTCAGTATAGAAAACATCGGTGGAAAACAAAAAAGTTAACTTGTAGAAAAAAAAAAAAAGAACGTACCCGCGGGGATTCGAACTCGCGACTTGCAAAACGCTTGCGGTGACATACCTAGCGCTCTATACCACTCGGCCACGGGGTGAGCTCCGCTGACCTTGGAAATGTGAGGTATATATTGTATAACCAATTTACACTTTTATTTAGTTTTGGCATTTCAAGCAGCTTAGGTGACTATTTGTTGTTTTGCGCTCGTGCAGTAAGCATCCCCCAAGTTTCCACAATATCTCAGGTCTAGCAATTGCATTTTTTTAGACGGAAAAGCGTTCGCAGATGCGTAGTCGTGCTGCTGACCGCTGTGCTTGTTCGCCCAGCGCAAAAAAGTGCTTCCCGCACCATAGTTTTACGCTGTACGGTAAAAATATCAGTTGATTTTATTTCCTTAGTACCTATATTGACTTCGCTGACTCTTCTCCCGCCTTCAAGAGGGGCGTACCAGTCAGCGAAGCGTCGCATGTGCACTTGTGCAGCGCATGTGTGAAGCGACCTTGACTTGGAGCTAGATACAGTGTACAAACTAACCAAGTAAAGAAAGGCAGATTCTTCTATTCACAAACGTGTCCTGGCTTCTTTTCAACTGAGCGAACGAATTGCGACGACCCGTCCGCGGCCGGCGGACGAAACGCTGGACCGACTGACTCTGTCTGAAAGGCCGGGGAGCCTTGCAGTAGCGCAGCCAATTGCGAGCTCGGCTCCTCGCGACGTCACACGAAAACACCGCAGAAAATGGGCGCGCGTAAAGAGAGGAGGACAGCATTTTCGAATTAATTTTTCTACTAAATAAAGTCGCGTAAACGCGAGAGTGGTCGAAACATGGCCTGGGGACTCCGGACTACATATCACTTCAGTGTCCCTTTAATGTGAGTACTTAATGTTTTCAATGTAGGCTCTGAGAGGCAAAATAAAATGTGCCTCGACCGGAATTTTGTTCTTCCTTTCTCGCCGTGACTTCGCTAAATCGAAAGCGCCGCACAGAATTACTTCGTGAAATCGAGATAAAAATACATGGATTTAGCAAAATTTTGATCGAAAACTTAAAAAAAAAAATCGTTATATCGCTAATTTCGTTATATCGAGGTTCAACTGTATTTGTAAATAAAAATTGAACAACTTTCTTATTTCTACACCGGTTCTGATAATTCGGTTTGCATCTGTATCTCAATGACACAAAGAACAGACTTAGAGCCCGAAAAGTACGTGTAAGAAAAGCGTTGCAGGGGTTCCATAGGCTTCTCACCTTGCTAAACTTAACAGCAGTTACTTTTTATAATTTGGGTCTGTGTTGTCTTGCATTTACTTAAAATAAGTGAGCACTGAAGTGTTTTTCCCGCAACCTTAGTTGTAGCTGCATATAGCAGTTTTACCCTTGTAATTCATAAAATGACTGTTCAGAGGATACATAAGACCTTAGTTCGTCTGCAGTAGGTGGATGAAGGGAGAGGGGTATGGGAGCACCTAAGCTTCCTCTTATGGTGCCGGTTGCGTAGCCATCATTTCTCGTTGAGTTGGGGCAGCATATGTGTGCGTGAGTGTGTTGGCGTCACTGCCAGTGGTAATTTGCTGTTATGCTCTGTCGGCGGTTTTGACAAAGCTGCCCGAAGGGGGCAAGCCCCATTTTGTTACTCCCCGTGGTGGTGTTAATGCTGCGCCTGCTTTGGTGAATGGCGCCCGCCGCAGGAGCTGTCCTACCTGTGGAGGACGTCCCTGTACCTGGCGGCCAGTGCCTCGGCCGAGTTCTTTGCCGACATTGCCCTGTGCCCCATGGAGGCGTGCAAGGTGCGCATCCAGACCATGGCCGGCTGCTCCCCGTACCTCAGCAAGGTCGCCCCCATGATCCTCAAGGACGAGGGGCTACGCGGGTGAGTGCAGAGAGGGGAGCCAAGGTCGCCCTCTGAGAAGCTCTCCATACTTTCAAATCAAGTGGAATGAAAATTGGTGGACCATTCCAGGGTGATAAGATTCATCGGTTGTTGAAGCGAGCATTTGAGTTTTGGTTTTCCTCAGGGTAGGGAGGCAGAGTTGACAAGGGCCTCGCAGAGCATGCATGCATGCATTGTTTGATAACCTCCAAATGGAGTGTGTGAAGTATTGCAGTTTTGCTTTCTCGGTAATTGCCATTTTCTTGTTAGTGTCAATAAAGGATGTCTTTCAAAAGCAAGCAAGTGTGCACAACGATGTGTTGCGTTTTTATGTGCACGTTGAAGACTAGAAGAGTCCACTGATTTCCGATGCCTGCCTTCTCCTTGTAATTCCTTGGTTGGTGCAGGTTCTACAAGGGCCTCAGCCCGCTGTGGATGCGGCAGATCCCGTACACGATGATGAAGTTTGCCTGCTTTGAGCGCACCGTGGAGCTCCTCTACAAGCACGTGGTGCCCAAGCCCCGTGACCAGTGCTCTAAGCCCGAGCAGCTGGTGGTCACCTTTGTGGCTGGATACATTGGTGGGTAATGGGGGATACTAATGGCTGGAGGCTGGGTGAAGCCGAACCCTGCTCTGGGGAGCTGGCTATTGCCAATACACGAAAGCCAACTGCATGGGCAATAGAAAAGTCACTTGGATAAGAATTGTACCTCTTGTGGTTGTTGCGAGCGTCTTTTTAGTGATCTGTCATGATTGAGAATCAGTATTAATATTCATTAAAACGTTCATTGGGTGATGTAAAAGGGCACGTTACAACTGAACCCTGCTTTCTGGGAGGTGTATTCAGTTGCTGCTACAAGGTTTGCACAGGTCCTTGAAAACCCATGAATTAAGAGGTGTAAGTTTCAAGGCCTGGAAAGTCCTGGAATTTTTAAAGGGTCCTTGAAAACCCTTGATTTTTCTGGAGATAACCAATGGCCCTATCTTTTCACGAGAATTTAAAAGGTTTGTCATGAATTTTAGGTGTTAAAAATGTAAAACATTTTAACAATCAAGTTTCAGTGTATTGCATGAAATTACAAGTTGTGGATTCTCAATATTACAAGGCAACATTGGGAGCAGCATTCCTCAATAGAATTCATGTCATGGTACAATCCCGTGAAAACCGGCTTCTGTTCTCTATCTTGCATGTTCCATCTAGTCTGTGGACGGCCTTTCATTGCATGTTTGCTGTGCCTCATGCGCTCCATCTGCGTTTGCTTTTACATACAAATGGTGGACGTGTACATAGTTCATCCCGCCTTGCAGCAACACGTTAGCTGATACTCTTGCTGACAAAGCAGGAGATGCAGGCAACATTAACCAAGTTTTGAAATCAAACAGCCTCGGCAAAACACCAAGAAAAAAGAAAAACCTCTAAATATAAACTATAAAAAAAATAAAGCTAGGGGAGCATTCATGAATGCATAGCGCCTATCTCGATGTGCAGTAATGTTCTTAGGTATTAGGCAATATCAAAATTTTGCATTTTGTTGAAAAAGTTATAAATATTCCCATATAAAACATAAGATGGGGACCTTGAAAATGTGTTTTCTAATCCTTGGAAGTCCTTGAAAACCCTTGAATTTTTGCTTTTGAAGCCCGTACGAACTCTGTGCTAATACTGAGTCGTTTTGGAATTTGTTTTAAAATTGCATGCATTTTAAGCTTTGCATGCCATGTGCTTTGCGAGGGAACGTTCCCGTCCTCTTGCGAGCGAATGCTGATGCATTCCTTTCTCACCGTGCAGCCGGTGTGTTCTGTGCCGTGGTGTCCCACCCTGCGGACACCGTGGTGTCCAAGCTGAACCAGGAGAAGGGCAGCACTGCCATCGAGGCTGCCAAGAAGCTGGGCATGGCCGGTGAGTGAGTCGCTGCTGCCTCTCTGCACCTGTTGTCGCAGCTGACCTGACCGTTTTCACGGCTGCCAGATACAAATGCATCCGCCTTGTGGTTCTGACCCTTGTGCCTGAATGCAGTGCAGAATCAGCAATTCCTTTCTGGAAGGAGCTATCGAGAATGGACACATGATAGGATTGCAGGCGATGAATGGCGAGGTGACGCAACCCTCTTGTGAGGTGGATCGTGACAGTGATACCCCTGTCACACGGCAGATCTAATGACATTTTGAGCAAATGTCATTCACTCTAAATGTCATTAATTTGGTGCTACACGAGAATGCCGAATGACATTTGGTAGCTGAGGTCCCGGACCTCAGTTAGCGGCCAAATGAGTAGCCTCGACAGCAGTGGCGCATCAGATGGCAAGAAAATTTAGTGATAAACCAAAGAATACTGGTCCTAAAAACTGTCAGTAAACTTATATTTTCCTCTTCGTATTGTTGTTCAAATAACGAAAGACAAACAAGTACTAACAAGCTGCTCTAATATGGATTTTTTACAGAATTGGCTTGAGATGTCTACTGATGTCACCTAAACTGGCTGAATTAACATTGCAAGTAGAGGCATAAAGCTTGTGATGGGCCAACTAGCCCGACAACATGCTGTACTGAGCTAGTATTGGGTTTTTATTATTTTATTATTGTGTCATTGGCTGTGTTTGCCCATGACTTCACTGGCTGTGTCACCACTTAAATTGGTCGTGATTAAACGATGGTCGGTGGTGGAGGCAGCCTTGTATGTCCTAGCTTTCACCTTCAGCACCCATTTTGTGATGACACTGCGTAAGTGGGTCAGTTTGTCTGGAGTCTTTAATCATAAACCTGGGGGGAATTAATTGTATGGGGTAGAAAGTTATTTTTATTGCCTATTGGGATGCATTTATGCAAGTAAATGAGATATTCTTAAGGCAATAAGTCTGTTTTATTTTAAATAACTGACCACTCGACTTAGTCTCGTAGCTAGGGAAGTCTGCGCTGTTGTAATTGAGCAGTGTTTGCTCCTTTACTAGTTGAGCAATACCATTTTTTTTTATATTTAAAAAGAGCTATTAAGCTACTCGTTTTCAATCATCTGCAGGACCGTGCAGCTGTTATTCAAAGTACCAATGGTGATACTAATTCTGTTTGGATAAAAGAATCCTCTGGCATATACATTGAACTGACAGTTGTACGAACAGAAACTGCTCTTTGTTCAACCTCAGTTAATTCAGTTTTTCAACTAATTCAATTGCACTTCGAGGCTTCATTCAACAATGTTTTACATACCTGTTAGGATTGAATTAACAAGTGCCTAGTGTAACAACCCACAAAAGTTCCCTTTTTATGAGTTGTAGAAGGCGCTGTGAATTCTTCAACCAGACTGTCATCTGATCAGCGGAATGACATTTCTTGGTCACAACAAAGATTGCGTAGATCCACAGCTACTCAGTAAGGGCAGCTTACTAAATCGACATTCTGTGGAGCACATTGCAGAAGCGACAATAGGCCTTGACAAAGGCATTTCCAGCTCCCCACCCCTTTCCCAGCTGTATCTGTGTATGCCTTGAATTTGCTGCATGTAGCTTGTGGGCTGGAGGGTGGTGCAGGTGCACTTGCACTAGCACCCATCACTTACTCTTTCATGACCGCAAAAAAATGGTGGATTTTGAGTGCTTCCAGAAAACCTTCCAGAAACTCATAACAGCAGTTTTGTCAAAGGTGCAATTGAGTTTATTGCTCAACGAAACAGAAAAAAATGCAGAAAAAAGGTATACACAAAACAAACAGGCGATTTTATGGAGACTAAAAATTATTTTAGGAATTATGTGATATACAAAATGTTTCCACATTCATAAGCTATGATTCAGTGTATACACCAACGCTTACACCAACTTATGGATTTTTGCGGGCCTACCAACCTAACGGCCGTGACGGCTGGGCCACTCTGCGAAGCCACTCGAGAGTCAGTCGGTCCAAGCATGCTTTTTTGCATTCTCACACAAAATCCTTATCACTGCAGAGGTGAAAACCAAGAAAAAAAAAATTTAACGCTCTTGAGAAGCAGCGTGAGTTGCTCCACAGCACTAATTTTAGACGAGCGCCAGGCTATCTTGAAGGTGATCACGCGATACGGTGCGGTGCATTTGGCAAAATATCACTCCCGTATGGTGTCCCGTCCTCGCACATGAAAGTAATACTGCAGTCGTCGAATATTAGGGACATTTTGTTCATAAATACCGCGCGAAGTCAAAAACTAACCTCCCCTGGCAGCGGCTGTCGAAATCTGAGCTGTTGAATGGGAGTCTTCATCAGAAGTAAAATCTGAAAAATCCACATCGTTGCTGGAGTCATCACTGCTGCTGGGGTAAAAAAAAGAATCTGCAGCAGCTGGTCGAAGTAGTCCCTGAAACAGGTGTCCGCCTTTGCAGAGCGTGCAGTGAAACAGGACGCCATTATCCTACCTGGGGTTGAAATTTCTCTCGCGACACCATTTACCCACGCGAAATGTAAACAATTGGCTACAAAACTAAAAAAGGGGTCTCCAATAAACATGCCAGATGGCGTCAGTTGTCCAAATAGCGCAGTTTTTACTTATTGCGGGAGGTTTGAAAATCGTCGTTCACCAGTGAAAGATGGCCTATGGCGTGGTCACGAACGAGTTGAGGAACCTTTTCTTCGTAGCAACAAGTGGCAGGACAGAGCGGTGCCAATCTCTGCTCCTCACATGCAGGTCTGTGGAAGGGGCTGACCCCGCGTATCATCATGATTGGTACGCTGACGGCGCTGCAGTGGTTCATCTACGACGGTGTCAAGGTGTGGCTGCGCCTGCCCCGGCCCCCCCCACCGGAGATGCCCCAGTCGCTCAAGGACAAGCTGGCTAAGGCGCAGAACTGATGCGGGGGGCTTTTTCCGGGAACCCCTCCCTGGCTGCTGCTGCTGCTGCCGCTGCTGTAGTTCTTTGTTGTTGGCTGCCCCTGTACAAAACACGCGTAACGTTCAGCAACAGGAGAAAACAAGGACTCGATGGCACCAACACTGCTCTCTCCTGGTCTCATTTCGACCGATGCCAGCAGTCGTGCAACGGGATGGTCACACGGGGTGTTTAGGCTATGTTCACTGCTGCCCCTCTTTTATCTGGGAGGTTATTCAACCTTCAGTCACAATAGGCGGGACTTTTCTACAGGTAGGCTGCCGTAAACTGGTCATCATGGAAGAAAAAAAACTGTTGATGGCAAATGGTACCAAAAAGTTGTTTTTTGTATTGTTACCTTCCCATCTATTGCCCTGCATCATTTCTACAGTCCACAGCACAAGGAAAAAAAACCTGCACCTGGCTTTCATCTCCACTCTCCACTATACTGCACAGGCCTGGGAAAGGCCAGGCAGGACAAGCGGGCGGTGTGCAGAGGATACGTTTTCCACAAAATTTTGCCTTCTCTATCCACCTTCATGTTTGCAAGCTTCAAAGGTTAAGAAGCTTCCAGATTGCCAGTGGGGCCCACCAGTTTCCAGCTGTTCTCATTATTGGGCTGGTGTGGATGGAAAAGAATTAGCAGAAACTCCGAATTGGAAATGGTCAGATAAATGCCTATATACAGAGCCCCTCTGAAGTCCCTTTTAGTACTGTACATAAATGTGGGGATCGGAGCAAACTTTTTTATTTTTTGACATACAGTGGAATCTCGGTGATACGAATTCGGTTGATACGAATTTCGTTGTGATACGAATTTTCGAAATTCCCCGGCCAAAATGCATTGTGCGCAATGTAAAAAAATTCGGATGATCCGTACGCGTTTATCACTCCGGTGCGGGTGATACGAACGCGCGAGCAGACGACTGCGGCGTGGACGGGAGGCGGGAGTGTTGGTGCGGCCGAAAGGTTTCGCCCTCTCGACGCCTGTTCTTCCTCCCTCCCTCCCTTCTTTTATCTCCCGCTGCAATCTCTTCTCTCTGTACCTTTCGTTTCCGCTGGCTGCAGCTCGGAGTGCCTCTAGCTTCCTTTTTTTTTTTTTTTGTATTATGCTTCTTGAATAAACCGCGGCAAACAAGCGTTCCCGCATTTCTGACGGCGAATACCCTCGCCATTTTGCCTTCTCCGCATTCCTCGCTTCCGTCTATGCCCCGCGCTCTACCTATCATGTTGTCGCCTTGCCGTGTTGCCTGCGCCACTTGCGCGTCGATTATGTTGAAGCGTGAACCGTATGGAGCGTTTTCTGCTCACGAAAACACGCCGCAGGCGCGCTGACGCCGCCGCGAATACCACCCGCATGCTGCGCGCGGCGGCAACATGGCGGCGTCACCGGTCGCGAAGTGGTGCGGGTAGCTCGACCGACCGCTTCGATCGCTCTTTAAGATGCCACTTAAGAAACAAATGAAGTCGCTTGTACAGTAAAGGGGCTGATAATGTGGGCGAAAACGACACTACAAAGCATCGTCCGCGCGGTTAGGGAAAAGCGCCAATCAAATATCCGCCACCGTGGTAAGCCTAAACATCTCCGGAGGGCCAGCGGGCTGTCCGGAGCGCTATCAAACTGCCGCCGTGAAAACACTGCCGCGCGCGTCGCGCATCATTTTCCGAGCGAGGTAGAATCTGACGCGGGGGCGAAATCGTCGACGCAGGCGTGAAAAACGCACGCACAACGCCGACGCGCACGAATTGCATGCGGTTCACGCTTGCGTCCGTGTGCGTGCGTCGCGTCGGCGATGAGCGCGCATTCTTTTGACGCCCGTGTCGACGATTTCGCCCCTGTGTCAGATTCTACCTGATTCTATCAATTCTACCTCGCTCGGAAAATGATGCGCGGCAATGGGAGGAGCCTGCCGACTTGCGCCAATGGGGAGGCGCCCTCTTCACGGCGGCAGTTTGAAAGCGCGCGCAGCAGCTGGCTGGGCCACCTCTGCGGCGGATATTTGGCGCGGATGATATTTTTTAGTGCAGTTTTCTCCAACACTGTCAGCTCCTTTTTACCGCATGAGCAATTTAGTTTACATCTTGAGCTGCTTTTTAACCAAAGCTTCGAAGCGGTCGCTGAAGCTACCTGCACCTCTTCACGGCAAGAGCCGACGCCATGTTGCCGCTGACTGCCGCATTCGCGGCACATTTCCATTTTTTCTCGTTTTCTGATGATACGAATTTTCGGGTGATACGAATATTTTTGCCGACCCTTCAGATTCGTATGACCGAGATTCCACTGTATATAGAGTAATGAAATTTGGTAGGTGCATTGAAAAACACTCCAAATGGTGAAATTTGAAATTTCAGGATACCTTCAGTAGTTTTTGTGTTACAGAGGTGCACATGTTGCCCGCTCGTGGAAAGCCTAGCAAGGTATTGACATATGGTAGGAAGTTCAGAATACTTTTAAATTGTAGTCAAAAGAACACTACAGGGTATGACATTCTTCTAATTTTTTTTTACGCCCTTCATTTTTTTTACAGAGAACATTATGTTCGCCTGTACCCAGTAGTATACAGCTGACTCAGCCGTAAATGTCGCATAAAAAAATAACTAGGCTGTAAAATGAAAATCCGAGAATGTCGTACCCTGCAGAACTCTTCAAGGATCGAAATAAAATAGTGTCGAAATCCGCCCAGTGGTTGCCATGCTATCCTTTCCACGAGCAACGAAGAACTCGTAAAACTCACTATTGGGAAAACGGCTCGTAAAGTTTACGAAGACTTCACGATTTTTCAAACTGCACCAGCAGCATAGTCCTTGCTGTCCTTGCTTGGGGACAACCTCGAAGACCTTTGCCCTTTGATTTGGTGCATCTGGGGGGCCTTCCTGGCCAATTTAAGGTTTTCATGTGCAGGCCTTCAGATGGCAGAAGCACCAGTATTACACCTAGTGTACCACAAAGTTCACTCTGGTCTACTAGAGTACCTATACTTTACTTGATGTATGCCAAATGCATAGCTGTCTCCAAAATGAAGAGTAAGACTGGTTTCGTTTTATATTAATGTGCCAGCAGACTTTCAGCAGATTTCTGGGTGTCAAAACCTTGCTGAAGCTACAGCTTAGTACGCAGAATATAGTTGTTTTACACAATTACAACATTGATTATTATTAGCATACCATTGCAAACATTGCAAAAATAGGAAACCCAATCAAAATATCGAAGTGTAAAATGCTGCAGCCTTACGGCATCTTTTCTAATTTATTTAACACTGGAAATATAATTTTGTAATCCCAGACTTCGTTGTACGAACTAGTTTAGAGCCACAGCAAAAGTTTCTCAAATAAGCTGGGTGACGGTTCATTGCACCCCCCCACCCCCTCTTACAATCACAATCAATCCCCTACGTGCACGTTCCCCACAATAGTAATTTAGGTAACCTTGCTATGGTTGGCCACTTCGCTTTTCCCATTAAATTTCACCGCGTACATCAATTATTATTACTCACGTGCAATAGCAACCGATCGCTAGCTCGTGAAGCTCGTTGTGAAACACAGCTATAACTCAGTGTTTTATAACATCGCAATGCGTCCAAAAGTTCGCTTCACGAACCGCAATTGTAGACGCATGGACCGCGCTTCCCACTCAAGGACAGACCACGGCGACGTCGCGGGCACGTTTTCGATGCATCTTTCGAGCCGCGCACTTCCCTATATGGCGCACGATCTCAAGCATTATCGCCGCAATAACAGTAATGTCACTGTTCAGTACCGCAACAGATAAAACGAGTAAACTGCAACCGAGTCGACCGGGAAACTTTGAAAACATCAGCAGAGCGCAGTCAGCGTAAAATGCGCAGCAGCGTGGCGGCCATGTTTTTGCTGTCATGGCAACGCCCAATCAGGAGAGCCGTATCAAAAAAGGCGGCCGGACAGCCAATCGCGGGTTACAATCTATCGGTTTCTTCGTTTCACTACGTTTCTCTTTCTGCCGTTTGTGTGTTTATGAGCCAGCAATGACAAAAGAGCGACCGGAAAACGAAAGTTAGAGTCGGCCGATCTAACGCGACCAAGATGGCGTCGCCCGGTGGCGTCGTTCCGGAGATACAGCCCTGCGAAAATTGCCGTGTTTTCGTCATTTTGAGGAAATATTTTGCCACCTCAGCCAATATAAATATTTTTCTTTGGCACTTCGCGATCGTTTGCGGAGGGGAAACTTTGTGAACGCATAGAATATAAAACGTGCAATCCGAAAATGTGACTTCCGAAAAAACGATTTTTTGGTCACTTTTTACAATCTTATCCCCGCGTCCCCCCTTAACTGGAAAAGTTTTTTTTTTTTTTTTTTTTTTTTTTCTTTCAGGTGCAATATAGAGGTCTTGCACAAGTGCTACCTTCGTAAACCCACATGCATCCCCACAAAGTGCCACACACTGAGCCCCTTTAGAGTATTCTTCACTGCTATGCACAGATACATTGCTAGAAAGAATTTAAGTGATGTCAAAGTACAAGGGCCTAATGTAGTATTGTATAAACTGGAATATCGGCCTACCAATATTATACCCGGTGTATAGGTCGAACTTGACGTGGAAATAGTTGACAGAAAATAATTCAACGGAGAAGGGCACCCACAATGTGGATATTTTTGACGACATCCTGTCACAGAAATTCAGGGCCCTATTCTTGACTTCATAAATTCGCGATGAATTCGCCATGTTGGTAACGTAAACTATCAGGGACGTGATGCAGTATAATTTGATGCTTAGCTTATAGTGATTACAACCAAGCTATCAAATATTGCAAATAAAGGTATAAAAACACTTGGCATGTATTATAGAAATTAGGATGTCAGATGAGGCTGGCAGCAGAAACGCATTTCCTCGGGTTGAAATTGGCGTCAACACCACAAGTGGTCTAGTAGCGTTGATCCAAAAGCATGCGAAAGGCGGGTGTTGAGCTAAAGAACATCATGCACTATTTTACCATATCTGTTTATTTCTTTCAATCGCTTTTAGTAATATAGTTCCACTCCCTGCTTCAATGCAAGCTTTGTTGCGTTGCCACCCTCCTGGCCGTCACTGCCGCCACGCTATCACCTGCTGCTATGTTACAACTTTATGGCATGATCACAGGAAAAGACTGCCGTGACCATCAGTGGTATGATGTAAGGACAGCCAAGCGCTACACCTGATAACGACGGAGCGGACCAATTTCGCCGGTTCACTCATTCATCAAGCTCGATTTCGATCAGTGCAGTAATGAATAGAACAGTCAGATTTCTTTATTTTTCTCTCGAATTCGATCATGTGACCCACCAGCATACTTGGCATCTTTGTAGTGGAGAGGCTTCTACTGCCCCCTTGCATTACTGTTATGACAAATAATTGCTATTTTATTGCCAAACATAAAAACAATATACGGGAGGGTATTTTTATGCTCTGTTATTGCTGACTTGGAAACGGTCAAAACTATCTTTTCTTTCACTAGAAAACTGTTTTAAACCGGGCGTCATGGGAAACTGCGCCTGCCGCAAATTCGTGGAGATTTCGTGGCGCCGAAGGTAAAATTTTTTGCCCTATTTCACAGCAATGGGAATTTGCAAGCTGTTGCGTAACAGCACGTCACTTTCACGCAGGATGAAGTTGCCAATGTGACATAAGAGTTCCCGCCAAATTGTTTGTATTATGTCACATCTTTTCAGCCAATCACAGAGAGGGCGTGACATACAAGCTGTATTGCTGTTGAATAGCAAAGACAGGCCTATGTTGTCATGTCGGCTGCATTTTGTCTAGTTTTTCATTGCCGACCATAAGGCAAACATTAGAATTAGTGCTAGTAAACATCGTGAAACGTCAACATGATGAAAGTGCACACAACCAGTGTGTCAACCGGAAGCACGTGACCAAAAGTGAAAGCCAATCACACAAAGCTTCCGGTGAATTCACAATTCATGGTCAGTTTACACCGTCGAGAATAGGGCCCTAAGTACACCCACCTGAGCTGTCGAAGTCATCTAAGGATGAGGACGCGGCGCAGTTTCTGGCAGGTAAATTTTCACCGATAGAGAAAATTCCTTTTGCTACATAAAGCGACGGACACAACCTTGAACACTTGGAACTCCTGCTTAGAGAGGCCATTGTGGTGCGCGAGTTCGTTTGCTTTGTAGTGGATGGCCTTAACCGTGACGGGCAGCAATTGTATGCGAAGCTCCTGAGCAAAGTCCACCGCTTTGTTCTCCAACTGTGGGAGCGCCGCGTGATGTCTGCGGAGTGCTCTGTTCGGGGGTTGCACTTTGGCAACTTACCTTCTGGCTTTGCCAGTACGGTACACCCTTCTCTGAGGCACTGGACCACCATATTCTCGTTCGTGGTGAACTCGATACGCTTTCATCTTAAACGCAGTAATGAATGGGCTTTGCTTATCTCAGAACCAACACGTACACAAGCACGTACACACACACACACACGCAAGGGAAAACCAAAAACTTGAGAAAAGTGAAAAGCAAAATACAAAAGGCTTCGTAGAGAGAGCAGTCCGTGCAAAGAGGGTGATGGCGACGGACTAGGCCACCTAAATGCGTGCAATTTGTTGCCCGACCACACTTGCACCTTTTTGCCAGGCAATTTACATTCTGCCAATAACTGCTATATAAGACGAGGGGTGACTTTCATGTGGATTTTATTTGGAAAAAAAGCTGTACCTCTGTACCGGTTCATATGGTAAATACCTCCTTTAAAACACCATGTATCCCTATGGAGTGCCATACACAGGCTTTAAGTTGGCATCACTATTATACACAAGAGCACTACTGGGAAGCGATTTTACGAGCAGAAAAGGGAGCCTAGTATCAAGGTGTGAAGGCTATAGCACCCTTTATTATAATTTTTGTATGAGGTGAAAGTGTGAAATAAGGCATTGCATGAGAGAGGGAGAGAGTAAACTTTATTCAGGATTGGGTGGTGGTGACCTGGACGGTCCTAGCCCAGTATGTGCAGACAGACAAGTTTCCTTATTGAATCTACATAAAAATGTTTTCATTTTTGTGCTTATGCTGAAGCTATTAAGGATACAGGGGCAGAGTTGTGTTTTTCTATTTTCTATTAGACCGTTTTATGAACCCTTGGCTCAGACTTTGTTTGCCATTAACAGATGTAATGTAGTATAAATGAGTTCTTTAAAGTTTTTCTGTAGGCAAATACTCCATAAAGATATGCAGTCGGTCCTGTAAGCCTGGTTGGGCTAATGTTCACTTTAGAGATGGGCAAAACGGCTCCCTTCAGTGAGCGGCTCAGAACGGCTCAGTTCACTGAAGTGAACCGGTTTATTTGAACGGTTCAGCGGTTCATTTAGGTCTGTAACCTGTGTTAAGCAAGCATAATCTAAATTATTACTCAATTGTTATTGAGTCATTTATTTTGTAACAACATCCGGTGTATTTGTGCTGAAAAGAATTGGCCTCCCCATCATTACAAAAGTTTTTATGTGTTTTTTCAGTGGTATTGAGAATCACTCTCGGTCGATATATAAAAAAAAAAATGCAACTTTTTGTCAACTTTATAACCTCACAAATATGATCTCTACCAGTGAGCTGTGACGCCAGAAAAAATGATTCTGGAAAACATGATACAAGAAACTAATTTTAATATTGTGGTGGTGAACAACACTTTGTTCAGTTTATTCGAAGTGAGACGGGTCCGCTTTTTGGCAGCGATAATAGATGTCGTGAAAGTTGCACACAAGACCCAGCTGGGTCAGCCCATACGCCTCTAATAACTCTACCGGAACATGCCGACATGACTCCTTCAGAGCCATGCTCAGCATGATTCTCTAATCGAGTGAGCAGCCACTGAACGTCGGTTCTTAGGAGAGCCGCTCTGCCAAAGAACCGCCGGGAGCCGAGAATCGCCGCGGAACTGAGCGGTTGAGAAGATCCGGCTCGTTCCTGACTCGGACAACAGCTGCACGCACAAATGTAACTGTAGTGATTCTAGTGAATCATATGGTCACAGGAGTTTATTTTCCTATTACTTTGAAAATACAGACGCAGTTCGTTCACTGCTGCCATTGCGGCCTCCCGATCTGTCATTCACCGCTGCCGCCATCGCGGTTCCGCGAAGAGCGGCTCTCGAAAAGAACGGGATCCGTTCTTCGGTTCAGTAACTGAGCGGAAGAGCCGGAAGAGCTGAAGAACGGGTCAAAACTGCATCCGGTTCTTCTGACTCGAATTGTCTGCTCCCACGACAGGGGGCGTGCTGGAGGAATTTGAAAAATTAGCCCCAGCTGGCCCGGCAGTACAGTTGCTTTCCTGCGCCGATAATAGATGGCGCAGAGAGACGGCTCATTTGACCCGGGTCTTCGGTTCTTCGGCTCAGTATCTGAGCGGAAATAGCCGGAAGAGCCGAAGAACGGGTCAAAACTGCATCCGGTTCTCCTGGCTCGGATTGTCTGCTTCCACGACAGGGGGCGCGCTAGAGGAATTTGAACACTAGCCCCAGCTGGCCCGGCAGTACAGTTGCTTTCTCGCGCCGGCAATAGCTGGCGCAGAGAGCTTTGACCCGTCTTTTCGGCTCCGTTTGCTCGTTCGACACGGAACACTGAGGGGGTGAAAGGGGCTCCCTCTCTCCAAAAGAGCCGCCGCTCACTTTTACTGAGCTGCGGCTCACTCGTTCTTCAAAAAGAGTGGCTCAAAAGATCCGGATCACTCCTGAGCGACGCATCTCTAGTTTGCTTTTCAAATTTTATTTGCAGCAACGAAATGACAAGCTATATCAGTGCATACAGGGTGGGAATGTATACTTTGGTAATGCGAAAGCATTTGTTAACTCTGGAGATCGCAAAAAGGAAAGGTCAGTGATCGGTTGCAATGGCGCCACATTTCTTGGAGAAGCCCCTGTAAACAACCCAAGTTGAAAAGAAAGTTGGGAGAATGTGGCTCTGGGTGGGATTAGAACTGTTTTCTGAAATGCGACATGAGCACGTAACCCCTAGACCACCACCACAGCCTTTGACTTGGAAATGTGTGTTAGAGACGTTTTGCTGCCTGTGGGAGTAACTTCAGCACACTAATTCTAGCAATTAGGCAACTAGCAAAGGGCACTAATAGCACTAACAAGGGCAATTGGCCAAGCCTACCAGCTGTGGTATCGGAGATGGGAAGCAGAAAACTCGCAGGGAAAAGAATGGTGGTAATGACGAGCCCGAAGAGCAGCTGTGAAACGTGATTGCTCACAGCACGCAGCGCTGAAGGGGAGTGGGAACAACGGGCTGTGGCCAGGAGAGTCAAGCCAGCAGCCAGCCCATCACCAAGGAACCTGAAAGCAGAGCAACGGATACGGCGAGAAAGGAGAACCAGGAGGAGCAACGGCAAAGAAGCTGAAGCTGTGAAGCAACTGCAGTTGTACGGTGCTGCCTCAAGAGACTGCGTGCAAGCAGTAGTGCGTACCGTGTAGAAGGCGAATGCAACACCACGATGCCGTCCCCAATACAATATAGCAGCACACATAATACCGCCACAGCTGTAGTGGTGTGCCTGTAGCTGCCATGGATACAGTGCCGAGGCGGGAGGCAGGCAAGAGACAAAGACAAATGATCTAAATCCTCTCAAGGGCTTATCAAAACTTTCCCAGTGTTATTGTCTTCCAGGGAACTGTGGTTGGTTTTGACATCACCGA
This sequence comes from Haemaphysalis longicornis, assembly GCF_048455015.1. Taxonomy (NCBI): domain Eukaryota; kingdom Metazoa; phylum Arthropoda; class Arachnida; order Ixodida; family Ixodidae; genus Haemaphysalis; species Haemaphysalis longicornis. The sequence goes on from NW_027526460.1 coordinate 7,546,996, forward strand.
TGGTACACATGCCCTGTGAGATGTGCCATAGTGGAGGGCTATGGAATGTCGACCACCAGGGGATCTTCGATGTCCGGTGAAATCTCATTTTCGTTTTCAGTGCTAAAGCTATTGCTTGTATTCACTGGCGAGGCGCGCATTCAGGCAACCGTGTGAGTGAGTGCGCCGTCACTCGTTACGTCGGGCTCTGCGGGATGGCGGTACCTGTCCGTGCTAAGCACATGACTGTGGTGCACGTTAACAAACTCTACTTTACCGAACGTAAAGTATTGCCTCTAGACCAATGTGAGTGTGATTAATAACATCTCTGTTGACACCAGCGTTGAGAATTGGGTTGAAACGGGGCAGGCAACGCACGCCGGTGTTTTTTTTTCTTCGGCGTGCGGGTGCAGTGGCCCAAGCCGCGCCATGTCCGCGGCCGTTTCCAGTGTTGCCAAGCGAAGAAATTGACGGCTAAACTTTTCAACGAATACCAATTATTAGTACCTCCATAAACTAAAAATCCGGCGTTGAGGCTGAGGGATGGCGCAGAAAATTGCCAATGGCTCAGGGAATAAAAAAAAAACAGGCAAAAGAATTTCCAGAATACTCTAAGTTTTTCGGCAGCCTCCACAAACAAAGCAAAGTAACTAAGTCGAAAATGAAATTGGGTACATTTGAGCCTGGTAATTGAACTGTGTGATGCGAGTTAAGCACACGTTCCCAACACCACAATGAGTTGAATGAATTTTAGAGTAAAATGGGTGTTCCATGGCCTAAGGGGGGAAAATAGAGGGGCATGAGGGTGTGTCAGCCGATGGAGAAAAAAAATTCGCGAAGAGGAAAGGAGGATAACAGAACAAGATCGGCAGTTGTAGGCTTGTGCTTTCACATTCATCATAAAGGTTGCTTAGGTGACCTAGTTAAGTTGCCCCTGTCAGAAAAGCGACTGCCGGGGCTGGGATCGAACCTGCGTTGTTGGGCTCGGCAGTCTAACGCGTCAAGCCTGTTTGCTTCTTGCTCCGCAGCATAATACGAAATACCCTTCCGTAGCCCGCTCTACACCACTGGCCGCACGAAACCCCCTTCCATAGCCCAAACACCGGTTTGACGGATCGTGGGCGGAGGAAAAGCCAAATTCGGTCGAGGATCGTTATATTGACGAAATATATAGTGACGTTATAGTGATACCCACATGCACCAACTGCACCTACATGCGCTATTGTACCCGGAAAGTTTTTTGTAATGCAGCCTCATCGAAATTCTTGTTCGCTTAGCACCATTTTAGGGCGCAGCCCTTTGGCGCCGTCTCTGGGATGAGCCGCGTTGTCGGCGTAACCGAGGGACCGATGGCGTAGGCCGACGAGCGAAAAAAAATAGCGAGCGATGAAAGAAAGAAAAGGAGGTGAGTGTCGTGAAATTGGAAGGGGAGGGCGGTTCGCCGTGGCGGCGCGAGCGAACGCTTTCCGAAAGTGTGTGTGTGTGTGTGGGGGGGGGCAATATGCTGTGCCCTCACGAGCTGCGCTCGACGGCGCGACGCTTGGCGAAAACATGAGGGGGGCGTGCGCGTGACTGACGTGCCCTCCCTGCCTAAGCCCGGAATACATGGAGCGTTTATGCGACGAATAGTCGACGAACTTCGCCCGGCGGCGTCCGCTGGACGCCCGGCGGCAGAAAAACATCGTCCGCCGCCGATCTAGCCGGCGCAGAAAATGTTCGTCGCCGTCGACGGCAGCGGCAAAGCGTTGCCAAACATGGCGGCGCCCTCTCCGCCCGCTTCACAGCGATAACAGCTTCGTCGCTAATCCCTCAATGTGATATCGTGTTCTAAACCGTTTACTTCGGATTAAATTTGTCCACTCTTGCCCTCACATCAATTTTCAAGCGACAAATAGCCTTCTTTTTTCAGATAGAAGGGCGTTCTCGCCGCCCGCGCCCCGACTTTCTGCTTCCGCGCGCGCCGCGTCCCGTCCCGTGCCGTAGCAGCGCAGCGGCGAGGCGGCGGCGGCCGCCGTACTTTGCTACATGTAGCGCAGCCCGACGAACATTCGGCGTCGTGACGCGGCTGGTCTTCCGCCGCGCGAACTTCGTCGTGAAAGATCGCTCCATGTATTCTTTAAAGTTCGCGCCGCCAACGCAGAGGCTCATCATCGCTGCCGTCGAAAGAACCCACGGCCTCAGCGCACTGTTGCTGCGCCCAAATATCGCACGAGGCAGCGAAGGCAGAAAGAAAACGGAAAGGAGCAATCGGCGAAAGAGTGACGGGAGGGGGTCGGCGCGGAAATTCGCTGCAGGCAAAACCTTGCAGTCGAGGTAGGATTGCTTATTTTAGAAATATGTAACTTCTGTACCAGAATAAAACTGTCATTTTCGCTTCTGTTGTAATACCACCTACCACATGGGGCGGGCTTCTCAACACACCCCATTTTAAGTGCGAATGCACTTTATAAGCGACCCCAAACCATCCACCGCCGGCGGCGGCGGCGTCGGCGGCGGCGGCGTCCGCAGTGCTCCTCTATATTTAAAAAAGAAACAGCATCCGGCGCCAGGTTTCGATCCGAGGACTTTGCGGCCGCAGCGCGACGCTCTACCGACCAAGCCACGGACGCGATTTTTTTTTTTTTTTTGGTAAAGCCACGGACGCGACGGTGATATCAGTGTTAGTGACGCGCCTTATATCTTTAACGCATTCAAACTACGTCGTCAGCGGCGTGCGTTGGCGACTCAGCGGCGTTATAGCGGCTTGATAACTGCGTGGTGTACACGTGATACTACAAACCCGATGGAAGAGATGGAAGAGAAGGCGGCGAGGCGGTGGGCTGCGGGGGCCGAGCGCAAGCGCCGCAAGCGGGCCGACAACCGTGCATTCGCACTTTCACATTCTCCCCCTCGGGGAAATGCGGGGGAATTTTTTTTACTCACAATCCTAACTCTTCTCAGCAGGAAAAGGGCCGGCTGACCAGCTCTCACCACGGTTAATCTCTGGTCACCCTTTCCAGGGCTACAGCCAAGGCCAAGCGTACCTGGGCTGAGGCCAAACTACCCCACCTAATAACGGCTCAACACCACCTTTGCTCACTTGAACGTTTGTATTCTCTCTGTGTAGCGAATTTTCCAGTACAGGGGGAAGCAAAAGCAGCAATGTTGTGCAGCCTTTTCAGACAGCGTCAACGGAGTTCTATGGGCGCAGCGAAAATGTTATTTAGCTCAGCGCAACTTTGCTTAGGTTAATTTTCTTTCGGTAAGGGCTTCTGGCATCATGTACTTTGTCCTGCTATCTCACTAGCAACATTCTACCGTCACGTTTCACCGCACCATAGATGTGCTTGCTGTGGAGCACGCTTTAAAGGCAAACCTCGGTTTCTTAGTTATCTGTTCGCCTCGACCTTCCTCCGGCAACTTCCTGCACTGATATTTCGCAGCAGAAACGAATGTTGCAGCGGAAGTAGCCTTCTTTAACGCAATATCGTAAATTCGCTTTAGCGCTGTCAGGACTTCATCTGACTTCATACAGTGCGAGTAGAAGGCTTGAAGATGGATGGCGCCTTGGGAAATTGCCGACACGTCTTGCCAAGCTAACACCGCCCAGTCAAACAAAAATAACCAGCAACGCTATAGAGAGCTTTTTTTTAAAAGCGCAGTATTGTATGACTCACTGCTGGTGTTCGCTGTCGCGCCGAAACGCACTGCAGGAAAGGCAACTTTACACAGTGGGTCTCACAAAACGATGATGACGGTGATAAACGAAGGAACATCAAGAAGACAACAGAGCATGCAGTTTTGGGCGAGTTGGCAATCCATCTTAGCAATACAGCGAAATAGAAACGATGACCTAAGCTGAGGCACACAGGACGAGCCTCAGCTTAGGTCCTCGTTTCTGTTGCGGTGTATTGTTAAGAAGAAAAAACGCTTCCCGTGGCTGGAATCGAGCCTGTGTCGCTGGCGTTATGAAGTCGGCATATATCCGATTGCGTCATTCCGGCACGGTCGAAGCAGTTTGGATTTTGGACTGAGGTTGCATGGGTGGTGGTGGTAACACGCATTTATTTTATGTACAAGGGATACAAAGACGCCATGTTACGCTTTAGCGAATTTTGGTGTCTAGGGGAGAGGGATATGGGAGAAAGCTTCGCGTATTAACGACCTTTCTCTGAATAAAAGGGGCTTTGTTCTTTATAAGTACGCCGACGATAGTGAGGCGTTTGGCGGCCATCGTGCATCGAAAGACGTCTTCCCGAATAAGGCGGAGCGCCATTTTCTTGGGAGCTTGCGTGCTTTTTGAACCCAATCAGGCTATGGAGCAGATGGTTTCCCCCTTGCGGCATTCCGTTCCCATGTACGCACCCGGCGCCATCTGGTTTGAGCACTCCTCCGGTTGTTTTGAGCAACTGCTACAAGAGCCCCGTTGTTCAGCCCACAGTAACTTAGGGGCGGCGTCACGGTTCCCTCTGTGCTGCGCTCCATCCTGGCGCAGAGTCTGTCGACACTGTGGCCATAGTGCGCTGCTTCCGTCCATCCAACCGGGAAACGAGCCCCGTGGAAATGAATTTTGCCGGAATTCGTGTCAGGGCTAAGCTTTAAAGAAGGTCCTCCTTGAAACACCGAAGTCGTCCGGGTGAAACTTGCCCGAACCGGCCCCACAGCTTCTCCCGCAAGGAACAAGTAACTAACCACAATGTCATGATTTGTTCTCAGTTGCACACCAAGTGCTTTTTTCATCAACATATTGCAGACAACAATGTGACCAGTTTAAATAAGGTTCCCTCCTCGCTGCCGCGCTGATACTCGTTGAAGGAAGGAAGTTGGCTTTGAGGGAAAAGCGATCAGCACGCCCCCACTGAGGCGGAGGCTGCTTTAGCCAACATCACGCCTAACAAAAAGTTAGCAGTGAGGGGTGCTTTGCTCGCCGCCGACAGCGATGGTCTCCCTCGCGATCTAAAAAATTGCACGTGCCGAAAAATCAGTATCGAGGGGTGTGGAAGGGGAAGGTGGAGTAGTTAGTGGCTTTGGGGGGAAAGGGGAGATCACTCCCCTCCTGAATCCGCCACAGCCAAAGCTTCACCAAAATTTCGGTGTGGCGGCGTCACCGTTGTGAGTGGTTTACAACAGCGAAAACGACAAAAACTTCGGGCATATCAGCATCGATTTTATCAAGAAGGTTGCGAGGGGCTTTGGATATACTAAAATCCCGGTAGCAACGGCTCTCAAATAGGCATTTACAAGGACGTTGATGGTGTCCACGGAGTGCTAATGTACATGATCCCCTCACGCATGCTTTTTTTTTTCTCTCTCTCTCTCTCTCTTCCGGATCCTTGTGACATCCAAAACGCCCCCATCGCCGCAAAACTCAAACGCCCTTCCGGTTGGCGTTTTCGCACGACGATGAAGCTGTGCGGAAGAGCCACCTAGCACACATAAAGCGCGCGTGAGCGACACTTCCGGCACGCGAGGAAGACGCGATGACAATATGTCACGGGTCGGATCGGCCTCTCCTTCCTCCTGACCCCTCCCTTTCGTCCCCCGTGGGATTCCGTCAACTTTCGCTTGATCACGCTCACCTTATTGCCGCTAGCTGTCGCAGCAGCTATCCTATGAACCAGCGCCCCACAAGCTTGCTGAGAGCTGCCTCTTGATCCAAAGTTGAAAGCAGTTGAAACAAAGTGCCCGTGAGCCTTGAGACACCTTCGAATTTTGCGGACGGTATTTATTTATTTGCACGGCGCCACGAAATCATTACAGTGAAGGGGGGGGTTACGACAAGAAACAAATAAATAGAAAAATACAGAAGGTTTCAGTTCGAAACAAAACAAAGCAATCACTCAACTGGAAGCGAGAGAAATACAGCACTTTCAAAATGAAGAATAATATAGTTACATACAATTCAATACTACAGTAACTTAAATCGTACCAACAGCGCATCCCCTTGCGCAGTTTTGTAGCCCATCGCAGCATGAAAACACATTCGCGCATGCAAAGGTCAGCAGTGAGCAAAAATACATACTACCGCCATACACAGTGAACCTGTCACACTTTGCTTTTAAGTTCGTGTCACAGTTTCGAACACAGCATCGTAAAACGAATCGCTTCCAATGCGCGACCCAACTGCCGATGATAACCGATTCCACCGCCTGACAGTTTTCTTGGGGAAAAAAAGAACATGCAGAGCATATACGCATGGTTTGGAAATTTTCTTTCTTATGGGTAACCGAGAAGAAAAGTGGGCGCGTACCTGCTTGCTTCGCTGCAAACGTCGAAGAAAGATGTCAATTCTGCCGCCCCTGCATCTCCACTGTCTCTCCCCCACCCGCCCTCCATGCTCCTTCCCTCCATTTCCAGTCTCGCTTCTCCCATGAAGAAAGCAAGCTCGGTTTGCTCAATTCAATTTTCCCACGTTCGCGCTGCTCGCGCGCCATCTGTTAAGCCTTTTCCTCTCTGTTGTACGCGACAGTTCGAACCGATGTCTTGTTTTAATTTTTACTTTTATTTCACCTCTCTTCGACACAGCTTTCAACGCGTTGATTTTTTTTTCTTTTTTTTCATTGGCCATCTTGAAAAGGCATCCAACGTGTACTTTAGATTATAAGAAGGCTGCCACTGTTGGTTACGTCCAGGTGCCGCCATAAGTAAATGGAACAAGGATTTGTGACTACAGCATATTTGTCTTACTGGTTTTATTACAGCAATTACCGGTTTACACGAAGCTTTTTCTATTAGGGAGGACTCCTTTAAACGCTCATTAATGCAGCCAGGCAGTTTCCAGATGAAATTACTGTAAATTTGCGAAACCGTCTTCTAATTACTTTTGACGGCACCTGTACTTAAACTTTGCCTCAAATACGCCTGAGGTTCCTTTGCGCTGAATAGTAAAGTGGACCTGTATGAGCTATGCCAGCAGTTTCTTTAGTAGTTTGGAACGATTTCGCCTATTATGGATGAACGGGCGGACGCTGAGTTATGGTTGTTTTGGCCGAAGTTTTCTTTCGAAATGTAGTAATCAAGGCGCTAAATTTCTGCCCCATGAGTCGTCACTGGTAGCACGCATTGGCTGCGCACCTTTCTTTTCCTGGGTACGAGGGAGCATACACTGTTCATTATTTGAGCGTGCTAGACGGCAGCCGCTGCCAGAGGTTTCCTGGACGTTTATTTCTCTCTCCAGAATGCACCCATACCATAATAATTTTACACCTGATTTCTTTTTCCTAATTGGTATCAGCAGTGACAACTTGTTCAAGGAAGGAATACATTCACCTCTTCAAATATTTTGTATACACACTAAGCTTTTTACACCCTTTTAGCCAAAAAAAGGTGTAGCATAAGTTGAAAAAGGGTGCTGGGAGGCCTTTACTCCTTTTTCTTGAATCTCAACAGCCTTTTCCTAGCTCTACACCCTTTTTGTGTGAAAAAATGGTGTTGATCAACTTAAACACCCTCGGTTTTTCTTAGGGTGTTGAAAGGGCGTGGAAAAAATGTTCAGCTGTTCATTGAATATGGCCATGCTTGGATGCATAATAGCACTGTAAAGAACAAGACACCCTCTCATATACTTCTATACTCGCAAGAAATTCTCAAACGCAAAAAAAAAAATAATTGCTCGGATGTGGTGCACCTCATGCCCCATATTGTGGTGCACCTCATGGCCCAAGTTTAGCTTTGGCACGTGGAACACCAATTTGAACCTTCAAAATTAAAAAGACTATAGTCGTGTGGCGAAAAGGGTGTTTACCTACTGCAACACGATTAGCTGTCTGTAGGATGTTGAAACAGTGTGAAATAGGTGTTCAGTTGCAAAAAAAGAACAGCCGAGCTGGGGGTCGACCTAGTTTCTTCCGGTGTTGCTAAGTTTTGCTATGTTTGCTAAGCGTTGCAATGTTCTTGCTAAGCTAGGATGACCGCTGAGGGGCGAGGCCAAGTTTAACCGGATTTTACAAGGCTGTTCCAGTGTGTGTCCCCTCACCCCCCACCCCTCACTGCCAGGGGATCCAAGGGGGAAACAAGCTAGGTCGACCCCCAGCTATGCTGTTTTTCCAGCCTTGCACCATTATTGCAAGCTGCGCCATTTTTTTTTGCCTTTTAGAATCCAAAAAAGACTAGTACCTTTGAAATGGTATAGTAAGAGGTGCGCATACGTATACGCCCCTTGTGCTCACACTCTAACAAGCTCAAAAGCCGTCTTCACTGTTATAATACCCTGTCTGCGGTGGTGCACCCTTTATAGGTGCCGCAGTTCTTTTTCTTTGTATTCTTGCTAACGCCACCGAAACTAGCTCGAGCTTAAACAGCTTCACTGGTAATAAATTATGCCAATTCATATTGCTTTAAACATCGTGAGTTACAAAACACCCCCCGCTTGTAGAAAATGTTCAGTCCACCCGTGTAAACAGGTACAAAATGCCTCCAAAGTTGGAGGTCTCTTCACCTTTTTTCTTAGTTGGCGGTCTTTTTTTACACCCTTATTCTTGCACCCTTTTTCTTTACGCCCTTTTTCTTAGTTTCGAACACCCTAATTTGTAGCTTTACACCCTTCGGGGAAAGAGGGTGTTGCAATAATGAACACCCTTTTTGAGGGGTGTTGAGGTGGCGGGAAGATTTGTTTGGTATTTAATCAGATTTTATAAGTTATGGAACATAAAAACTACCTCCTTATTAAAAAGTTTTTGCAAATCCGCGTGCTGATTTGTACATTTTCATAGTAAAATTCATACTTCCAAAATTAGCGCTAAAATATCCTTTTTTTTTGCCACAAGCCCACCGACTCGATCGGGGGGCTTTCCTTTGCTGGATATAAAAGCAGGAAGAGCACATGTATTACTAAGTAAGTATGCACCCCCTGTATGATGTATCGCTTGCATCCCTTTGGTTTTCTTGCTCAATTCATTTGTGTTCCAAGTGTGTGCGTATTGACTGTGTTGAATGCTGCGCGCTCCGCCGATTCACATTGCCACGCGTAGCTGCTGCCCTGGCCACAACCTTATTTTAGAGCGTTGAGCAACCTTACACCCTTTTTTAGGGTGTTCACACGAACACCCTTTTGTCATCCGTACACCATTTTTTCACCAAGACACCTTTTAAAGGTGTTCGCCATGGGACAAGATTCTTACACTTTTTTCGGCCAAAAAGGGTGTAAGAAAGTTTAGTGTGTGCGCTAAGGGTGAGGTTTTCTGCGTGCCAGTTTAACACTACTTTCGATTTCTTCATCTTCAATCCCGTTAGAGAGCTTGCCGAGTGCAGTTCCTTAGGCATTTCTTGCAGTTGTTCTGCTGATTCACTGCCTGCACATCTAATGCACTTCTAGCATTAGTGTCAGGTTCCCAGTTCAATCATCACCTGTGTATACTAAACGCTGCCACCTACGTCTTTGTCAATGCAGGACTTCGGAATAAGCGCTGACTGCTCGAACGCTAGACTTCTATCAACGCTCACACATTTTATATTTCTAAGCTTGGGGCGTTGAAACTTGCTGCAGAGCTTCGTGTCCGCCCTTGATGCGGCGCGTTTAAAGGCATTCACTAGGTAAGCATCACAGACGCAAGCACACGCTTACAAGCTTAAATGACATGCAAACAAGCAGACGAATATTGTCTGTTCTCGACGGACGCAATTGCCTATGATTACTGCCTTGACGGGAGGTCCGGGTGCAGTTACCGCTTTGGTGGTCGACTCGTGTCCTTGGATCTACACCAGGCCCGTTGTATTCGACGCCCCGCAGTACATCACTGATGGTCCTGAGACGTGCACGCGGGATGTGTACTGATTACCGGGAGCTGTTTGAACGCTGCGCGCTCAGATTTGTGGACATCAGACGCCGATCATTTCTGCTCGCACTTGTTTTGTCCCGTCTTTCGATGGACAACCACGAAAGAGGCGGGGTCGTGCCTGATGACGTGTAGATCCCAGGCTCGTATGCGTGTATGACGGCATGACCCGGTTTGTCGCGAAACTCGACCATGCACCTCGATAATCCACCCGCCTTATTATACTGCTCGAACCGCCGTGCGCTCAGCGCTCGCTCGTGCGGCGGGCTGACGTGTATCAGCGTCACGCGCATTGAGGTCTACCTGATCGACGGCTTCCGTGGGAGGCTCATTTACCTAATGGTTTTATTGTCGTTTACTTTTAAACGCGGGGAGCATTTCTCGATACCGGGTTTCTTGTTTGTGCAGGCGCTTCGACCCTTCATTCTCAATAGCGGAGACAAACAACCATGGCGGCGCGAGAATGGCACCGGTGCCGCGTCACAACCCGATGAAATGGAGCCATAATTTGTTAGGCTTAGTTAAATGACAGAGAAGCGAAGTTTCCAAAAAGCTGACACTCGTTCTGTACGCACCAAAGATACATGAGGCGTTCTGCAGTGGAGGGCTACATAATAGCTCAGCCCGTTCGGGGATCCTTGTGAGCCCAAATCGTGTGCCCTGCATGAGGCGTTTTTGTTTTTAGCGCCAGGCAGAAAAACTGCCGCTGCCGCGGAAATCGAGCCTACAATGTCATTCCGAGCAAAAGTCAAAGTTCCCATTTAGCGAAAATTTCGCAACGCTGCAATTGCCGCTTCTAATGCTCAAGTTGACGGGAACACCAGTCTTACCTCTGGATCCTAGTTTGCCTTATCAGGTTAGAGTTTTTTTTTCTTTTTTAACCCAGGGTTTAGAAAAATATATTATCGTCACTTCACAACAGAACCTTCGGCGAGAAAGAACGCACTTTGTAGATGGCATCCAGCCATCTACAAAAAACTGATCAGGCTTTGTGTAATCACGTTAATTATGTACACAAGGGTAAATGGTTAATACGTAAACAAGTACAGTCGACTCCCGTATATACAAAGTCCACGGGGACAACCAAAAACTTCGAATTAACCGAAATTCCAATTAAACAGAAAACACAATAACAGCATTACCATTAGTTCGCAACACGTCCCTCTTCTCGATATTAGTGTACAGAATCTCAACTTTCGTCGCCATTTGGAGACACGGTTTGCCGTGATAGTTCAGACTTATCGCTAAATTTAAATCCTGAAGAATCCAGCACACAAACCGCTCACGCGGAGCTGTGCGCAACAAAGAAGTTTGAGGACTTGAAAGAGAGAGATGCGTACGCTGCGTGAGTCTCAGCCGACCTGCTGCTTTAATCGAGTGCGAGCTGCGTCAGTTGCGATGGCGCCGACATAGTTCAGAACACTGCGGTGAACTGGCGCTTAAAAATTTTGAAATTTATCTAGAAAAGATGGTAACCTTGATGCTTTTTTATCGGAATAACTTCCAGTCAACCGGTATATGGGTTTTAGCTTCGATTATCAAGCGTTATTTTTCCCCATTGAATTGCATGTAAAGCTGCTAGGACCGAAACATCGCTTCCAGTTAACCGAAAATTCCAATTAAGTGACTTGGAATTATCGACAGTCGACTGTATACACATTTGCAGCACAGGTTGGGCTTCCTTTCTGGCAGAGCGATACTCGACGATCCTACAAGCAGCAGGCGCATACTTTGTGCGTGGAGTTCGGCATAGAGCGTAGGGGTAAAAGGGCTATACAATTAAACCTGGATGCATAACGAACCTCTTTGTAACTAATTACTGGAATTAACGAAGTTTTTAAATTCCGCATTGTCACCCCCATTAAATCCCATGTGTTTGCGACCTCTTTGTAACGAAGGTGTGCCAGAGTTAACCTTGATGTAACTAATTTGCTACGCTCATCAGTTATGCTTTTTTGTACTTTTTCTGAAAAATCGGCCGGAGCAATGCACTAATTTAGCGAATTACGCCCGCACCGTGAACTACCGTGCGTTTCCACGTGTGAGTGCGGGGTCGGTTAGGTGCTAGGCCTGCCTGTCGGTGTGTAGTCGCGCGTCTCCACTGCTATCCGTGGTCGGTGTCGGTTCGTCGGTGATGAGTTCTGCTGCCAGAAAACGAAAGGTTTTGTCTTTTCAAGTCAAACTCGCAATTTTGAATGCCGTCTCCGCCGTCGAAAAATTAGTACGGCGCCGCCCGGTACGGTCTGCCAGCTAGCACCCTCTCAACGATTTTGAGTGCGGCAAAGAGCATCAAGTTCGCGGAAAGGCGCCCTTCCAGCACAAGTTTGGTGTTTGAAGCACACGAGGGCTCCGAAAAGTGTCAAAAGGCAAAACTATAATGGCAAACTGTTCACATGGCGACGCAGTGAAACATCCCCCTCGCGAGGGGCACGATCAAATGCAGAGCATTTCCGGGGGCGCACGACGTTAAGTAGTTTGCGTTACGTTAATGTTGTTGCACTTGTGGCAACTGCTGACGAGAGAGCGCTCGTCAGCAGTAGTTTGAATGAGTCAAGGATATAAGGCGCGTTCGTAGCCTCCCATTCTGTGTCGGCTTTGTGGCGCAGTGGGTAGAGCACCATGTACATTGCGTTCCGCCCGCAGGGTCGAGGGATTGAAACCAGGCGCCGGATAGTATTTTTTTATATAGTGTAGGGGGAGGGGTGCGGACTACGACTACGGACGTCAACGCGGGTGACATCGTGAGTTACTGAAATGCTCTGCATTTAAAAGTGATACTCAAGTTACCCTTGCAAATACCGGGGTAAGCGACTTCGCTTCTTTGTAGCGCCGTATATAGTGCCTAAGTTCGCGCGAAAGCAGCGTAGGCGCAGATCACGCAGTTTGTCAATGTGAAATAAAACTTTGAAGGGTGAGCTCACATTCACTAATGTCTAGCGTTTCGTTTCGTTTCAGCTTAATTCACGCGAGCCTTAACTCTAAACCTGCATGTAACGAAAAATTGAGAATTTTTGTCACCTTCGTTACATCCAGGTTTAGCTGTGTTATGCGTTAAGGCGGAAGCCTTAGGCGTCTCATAAAACGCACAAAGTGACCATTGCCACCGTCGTCGTCGGCGTCTACACGAACGCTACCAAAACGGCCTCCGATAGAACCAATTCGGTTCGAGAGGGATTTGAAGCTAGGTCGCCACAGCAGCAGTCAAGTGCGCTTACTTCAGCGCTAATCCGGCACTCTGCCAGAATGGAACGGGAATGAGTTTCATGCCGTGAGAACTAGGAGCACGTGGCGGCACGTGCGTAGAACGGGGACATGCGGTGGAGGGCGCTGACTGAGGGAAAGCTGCAGCGGCAAGTTCTGCCTTTCGGAGTATTTCGCGTCAAAAGATGAACGAAAGGACGAAAGAGACGCAAACAGGATGTAACATTAAAGAAGTCTTTGATAATCGCTAGGCCTTCAAACCACGAGGGAAAACTTCAGTTCCGAAGCATTTGTATCTTGTTGGTTACGAAGGAATACTCCTATTAAGGTATGTATGTTGCAACCATTTTTAATCAGAAAGAAGCAAGGGAGATTCCATTCTAGATCTCTGTTAATGAAGCTCGAAGAGCTCTGCTCAGCGAGAGCAAGCAGAGCATTGCGCAACGGAGCTAAGGCTGCCTTCGTACGCACAGAGATGGCGCTGCGCCCTCTGAAACAGAGTCAGTCGTCTGCTCGCAAGCCTTGCTCAAATTCAAAACGCCGCCGTGTTCAGGAATTTAGTCAAACGACACGTTCCCATGACGTTACGGCCGCCGGCCCATTTAGCTGTGGCGCATTCGAAGCAATAAAAGATTATTGATTTTGCGCTTTTCCTACACGAAATAAGGATCCGAAGCAACTCGCTCAATTGCAGCAATGCGGACTATGCGCGCTACACCCTGCGCTAACGTTAAAAGAAAGCACAACGATTTCCTTTTTAAGGTGTACGTTTATCCCAGGCATGGTGTGCATTCATTAGTGAGCGTTTTTTTTTATGTTTAGTATTGCACGGAATGTCCACTCACCGAAAAGTCCGTGTACCGAAATGTCGGCACCAAAACGTTATGCACCGGAATGTCCTACACCGAAATGTCCGGACCCCCGCAGGCTTTTTCGCAAAATGTGTAATTTGCAGAGTTAACACATTCAATCGTTTTATTTTCCGTAAATAGAAATAATTGGCTGCACAAAATTTAAAAGAAGAGAAAAAGAAAAATAGAACAATAAAAAGTTATAAATGTAAGCTTCCAATATAGACCACATGTACCCCTCCAAAACAAAGACAGCAAAAATTCCTCAAAACAAAGGCGGAAAAACTAGAAAGAAATTGTGAAAACTTACCGTGTAACACCGTGCATTTGCACAAAAATACGGAATCAACGGAGGTACCACAATTGTTTGTAATAGAACAGCGTAGGTAGCAATAAGTGGTCGTAAAAATATAAAAAGCATACATAAAAAAAAACAGAAAAAACTCGTGCACGCGCGCGCCCGCACGCGCAAGCTCGATATTGCTTTAAAATGGGGGAATGTACATGATTTCCACGCCTACGTGTGATGACCTGATAGCACAAAAAGAGACTTGGAACTCAAAATCTGGTATTGCTTTTTTTGTAATCCTCACCAACTGATAAAACCAATTAATTAATTTAAATTGTCCACCAATTACTTTGATTAAATTTTTTAATTGGTGCTTATCCCTACCATTCATCCATCCATCCATCCATCTGTATTCATCGTCCATCCATCTAACCATCAAACCGTCCGTCCGTCCGTCCGTCTGTCTGTCTGTCTACCCAATTTGCTTTGTTAGATTTTAGCCTCCAGAGGCGTTAATTTCTTGTCCCTTATAAGAATATTAAAGCATTCCATCTCTTCCTCAGCCCTTTAGCTAAAGCGCGAAGTGGGAAAGTCAAAACAGCGAAAACGTTCAGATCTGAGTAACTTGAAGCGAAAAACGTCGACATGGGGCAATTTTTTCCTAGATTGTCACTGGGACCATTTTTTCCGGGACCATTTTTTCCGGGACCATTTTCTCCAGGACCATTTTTTCCGGTACCATTTTTTTCGTTTCCGTGTTTCTTTCAATGTTCGCGCTTATCGTAGGCACTGGTCAGTGTACTTAATAGTGATGAAGTTTGCATTCGGCCCTACATGGGGCCAGTTTGTAATTCGTCCCTTGGGCTAAAGGGGTGGGTACGAGAGCGTATGTCGGTATTCGGTAATATTTTAGGACGTTTGTGTCCGCACCCATCTGTACAGGTAAGCGGGCTTGTAGATTTCGGGAGATGCGAAAGACCAGGAATATTCTTCACTCGGCTACTTTCAACGGCGTTATCGCACTGGTCGCACCACCGTGCATTCCACTCAACTTCAGCTTCCGATGAAGGGACGTCTTGGTACGCGTCGTGATTGAGGGCTACCGACGAGCATTTTATCAACAGCGTGAGAGACTAAATTGCTTGATTGTCTACTATTTTTTCATCACACTGGGGATAGGCAGGATTCCGTTGTCTCTCGCAGTCTTTCCCCGCTAGGTTATTCGTGTGACCAAACGAGTACGCACGTACAGCCGGTAAAAGGCTTGTCTATAACACAGCTTTCGTACTCTCAGCCCTATCCTACCCTGCCGGAGCGGGATTTGAATAAAACTACTGCGGAATACTGAGGTCTTAGCCCTTCGCTTTTGCCGCCGACATGTTTGGAACGAGTATGTTTCGGCAGTTTTCGGATGTAGCTGGTTGAAGTTGAAATCGCTGTTATAGACAAGCGTTTTACCGACTGTACCTTCGCCTCCTTCATCAATGACAAACGGTTTTGATTATTAAAAGCAGAAGCGGGGTGAGGTGCCGAAATTTTCGCTTAGGCCTTTATCGACTTTCCACCATATGCATCCTCTGTACCCGCTGGGGTGGCTCAGTGGCTATGGCGTTGTGCTACTGAGCCCAAGACCCGGGTTCGATTCCCGGCCGCGGCGGCCGCTTTTCTGATGGAGGCTAGAAGCAAAAACGCCCGTGTGTACGAGATTTCGGCGCACGTTAAATCCCCAGATGGTCAAAATAATCCTGAGCCCTCTGCTACGGCGCGCCTCATCGTCTGTGGTGTAGCGTTGGCTCGTTAAACCCCACAATCAACAATCAAGCATCCTCTGTACCTTGTGATTCCACTGCACACGTCCTTTCCTTAATATGCATGATCATCGCTCAAGCATTGCTCTTTGGCTCATTTGACAAGATCCCCGTAGCCAAAAACGGACGCCTGAATCTGTCGTAAAAATTTCATTGGCTGTAAACCCGGATAACGTCCCCACAAGCGGCGACGCGTGATGTGGCCGAAAAAAAAAGGGCCGAAACGGCTCTAGCCGAATCACTTGCGCAGCAAGGAAGGGGAGGGCACAGGTCGGGCCCACTGTGGAGATCAGTGGTCGGGCCACAAATTTGGTTTTTATGGAAAAATACCTGTGAGCTTTACCTCCTTTTATTTATGTTTTGTTGGCTGTTAACGTGCCATAGCTTGACTGGAACGGGCATTTTTCGCCGTGTCTTCACATTATTCCAACCGGTTTGGGGGAAGACGTAGTTGTGCCATAGCACCACCTAAAGCCCTGAAAGAAAGTGGTATTCTCTCAAAACACATCGTCGCAAAAAGGTAGTAACAACACATTTATAGTAACAGAGTAACGGAGAGAGGAAGAAAAATACACGAGGGAAAAAGGTCAAGATGCAAAGGTAGAAAAACTCGGCGGCGTAACTGAGCAAGAAGGGATGGACGCGCATTATCACGTCACCGTAATACTTTGGTAGATGAAAACTTCGTGAAACACAGGATGGAGGGAAAGCGTTGCCACGTGGCCGGTTTTCGACCGGCAAACGCGGTTTTGCTCACGTACGTCAACCCGGCTGACATTTTCCGTTTTTTTTGTCAGTGACTGGCTGAACGCTGTAAGGTATCACAAAGACAAACACAAGTTTGGTTCATCAAAAGGCTGCTTGGTTCCGATGAGAATGATACAAACCTTATCGCAAACTGTAAACAAATTATCTTTGTATTAAAATAGATGACGCGGTGCCGACACCTTAGCCACTTTCTGGCGAAGTCTCTATGACGTCGCATGATATTGTCTGTGCGTGCGCATGCAAACCCCCCTCCCCAAAGAGAGAGAGAGAGATGATGATGATGATGATGATGATTGTAGTTGTATTTCTGTGTCGTATACAATTTTCTCCGTGCAGAATTGGCGTGCATCTTGATGGGCATGAAAAGCGGACGTTTTCGCTCGGTGCTGCGTTTCCGAATAAGCTATGTGCCACGCCTGCTGCTTTCATGCAACTTCCGCATACGTACTGCAACTTGTGTAGCCCGAGAGAACCTGGAGTAATTTTCACCGTATACGTGAGACTGGTGGTATGCAGGTAAGGTGCTGCCAACGGTGTATGCATGTATATGGGCGCGCCTATGTACACGGCCCAGTGATCAAAGCGGTGCCAACAATCACTTCCTGGCTGTCAAATGTATCTTACGCGGAACTGCCGAGCGTCGGTCGTTGCTTACGGTTCCAGTATCTTGGTTATCCTAATTTATCTGCCATTAGCAAAGAAGCGCTCCAACTGGCCGGTTCTTCGAACGCGGGCTCGGAGGATGTTCGCGCTGCTTGGTTATGGCGTCTTGTTTTAGGGCGCATAATCTGGCGGTCCCAAACGTGACATGGTCGGATGACAAGTGCGGGAGCGCGAAAGCAGAAGCCGCGCCCGAATTATCTGTGCAGGTTTGCCCTGTCTCCGAAGAAAAGGTCGGGAGGGCGCGAGTAGATTAACAGCTCGAACTGTTTACTCGGAAGAGTCCTTCCTCGTTCCACGCGCCTCTAGAAGCGTATAGGGCAAGCTCTGTGCTTCCGCGTTTTCCACACATTTTAAGTGCGAATGCACTTCTTAAGCGACCCTGAACCTGCGTCCACCGGCGATGTCCGCGCACGTGGAGATGGACGCGCCTGGCCGCTGACATGGCACATACCCACGTGGGGGATTGGCCAGGAATCGGGCGTGAGAAGGGCTAATGCACCCGCTTAAAGGAGTACTGACACGAAATTTCAAAGCTGAGATCCGCTCTAGCAATCAAGTACAACGACAACACAAATAGGTGTCTGTGAATAAATGCATCTTTCTTTCTTTGTAGTTGTGTGTGTGTGTGTGTGATCTCTCTTTCGCGAACATTACCGAACCGCGCCAATTCAACTCGTGCATTCGCACTTTCACATTCTTCCCCTCGGGGAAATGCGGGGAATTTTTCTTCTTGTGCGCCCTTGCCACCGCATCGCTTTCTAACAAGGTATGTAAGAACAAGGTTCGATTTTCTAAAAGCGAAAAAATTCTTCCTAACGCAAACTGATACCTAGTGTTGTACGTCTGAATGTTACCGCTTCAGGAGATGTCTGCCGAGGGCCGTGCTTACAACAGGCGTGGCCCAGGTGCCGAACCCTGCGAGAGAATGACGGCAGTTGGCGCGCATCCCGTTCGGCTCGTGGAAAAGAAGGGATCATTGGGAGTCTGGGAAGCAGCCAAACAAAAGATCAAGATAGAAAAATTTTACGACAACACTTGAGACAGTGCGTCGCTTTTTGAAGCTCGGGATGACTGCTTGAGAACTAGAACCTACATGATCGAATATTCGCACTAGGGCGAGGCATGTGTAGGTTGTGGCAAAAATAAAGAAACAATCAACCACATAGTTATGGAATGCCAAAAGATCCTGCCAGCTAAAAGTAGGGAGCAAGTCCTCCTTTCCAAGGGTCTGAGTTCCGCCGTCGATGGACACATTTTTGTGATTGAACAGCGCAAACTTAACGGGACGAGAGAAGGACACAACACGAGCGCTTATTCCACAGTTTTCGACCTTGGGAAACATTAACTGGTCAGCAGTGGCTGTTAGTAAACAGCCATTAGAGTACTGGTGAAAAAAAGCAGGGAAGGAGTCGAACAGGGGTCATCGCAGACAGAGACAGCGTCGGGGGAAAACAAAGAAATACGAGTCGGAGGTTAATTGGAGATATAGGATAGAGTGGGTAAATGACTGACACAGGCGGGATGCATGCACATGCCGTCACCCCTATTCGAAAAGGAGGCCATTACTCATCATCTTGTTCGGCGTGGCTGTACAGGGCGCCCTCATGGCTGCAGATCACAGCGTGTGTCAGCATCCAATTGGCTTCGTCAATAAATAAATAAATAAATAAATAAATAAATAAATAAATAAATAAATAAATAAATAAATAAATAAATAAATAAATAAATAAATAAATAAATAAATAAATAAATAAATAAATAAATAAATAAATAAATAAATAAATAAATAAATAAATAAATAAATAAATAAATAAATAAATAAATAAATAAATAAATAAATAAATAAATAAATAAATAAATAAATAAATAAATAAATAAATAAATAAATAAATAAATAAATAAATAAATAAATAAATAAATAAATAAATAAATAAATAAATAAATAAATAAATAAATAAATAAATAAATAAATAAATAAATAAATAAATAAATAAATAAATAAATAAATAAATAAATAAATAAATAAATAAATAAATAAATAAATGCGTTGTTACTACCTTTTTGCGACAATGTGTTTTGAGAGAATACTATTTTCTTTCAGGGCTTTAGGTGGTGCTATGGCACAACTACGTCTTCCCCCGAACCGGTTGGAATAATGTGAAGACACGGCGAAAAATGCCTCTTGGACTATTTTCGAGCGGAGCGAATGGGGCCAAACAGTGCAGTTGGTACACATTACAACATAGAAACATATATGTACACACGTTGTTTTTACATGTACAAAATTTTCAGCGCCTTCCGCTACTTAAGAATGCGTGCTAAATAAAAGACAATCACGTGTCGAACAGTTATTGTTCATTACTCTGCAGTGTAGCTTAGCAAAAGTAGATTCCCTGTTTTAACTGGGGAGCTGTCCTGGGGCTGGCCCTGGTGACAGCCTCGGCCATGGTGTTGTGCCACGCTCTCCCTGGAGCAGGTTCCTCCGCCGCACCGGTTCCCACTGCAGGAAAAAAAAACTGTGGTTGATTCCTCTGTCGGTAAAACACGAAAGTGAAATGTGCAGGTGTGGGTGTGCTTGGTGAGCGACGTCCTGCTGGCGGGTCGCTTCAGCAAAGGTGTCTTGGCGTCATTTCCGTGACGGATATGACGTCTGTGAAATCTTGGTGTATCCCGGCATAAAACACTTTTGTGGGAAAATATAAAACCAAAAAACGAACAACCCTAAGTGTAACGTACTCTTTAGTTCTAAAGGTTGCTTCCGCGCAAGAAGACACTTTGTGCAGGGGTGCACCTTTTACAGGCCGCTTGCTTCGTTGTACTGGCGTAATTTCCGTGACGGATATGACGTCAGTGAAATCCTTGTGTATCCCGGAATAAAACACTTTTGTGTGAAAATCATACAAAAAATTGAAGAAGCCCTAGGGCCATCCTCCATGTTTTGACATTAGGCGGCTTATACTGCCCCCGCAGAAATGTTTCCCAGCAATGCATTCGTGGTTAGAGGTGAAGTCGATCGGCATAGAGCCGTTGGTTTTTGTAAGCTGGCTTCTCTACATTCTGTGTTTCACAGTGAAGCACAGTCATTACAAAAAAACAAAACAAAAAAGTCTTGGGTTATCAAAAGTATCGCGAAAAAAATTATATAAACATTAGCCGCTAAGACGACCCTACCATTACGCCGACTTTCGCTTACTTGACATGCTTAGTTAACGGTGAAGTTGTAAGCGTTAAAGAATTACTGTCTGCTCTCAATACACGGCTATATACGGAGGGAGTGTGGTTACAGAAAACGGCTCTAACACTTGTGTTATCGATATCCCGAAACAAATTATATGACAATAAGCCGCTGAGACGGCTCTACCATTAACCACAAGAAAGAAGCCGAAGCTAAACGGAATCTTAGTAAAGACAACCTTCGTGAAATTTAATGGGAGGAGGGGCTTAACTTTAAGCACCCCTAGAAATCCCCGAAAACACAGTTGAACAAATAAATTGTGAACTGTATACTCCTGCATGCACCCTTACAAGAGGCTCAATTTATTTTATTCACCTGTGCGGTTGGTGTATCGCTCCAACAGGACCCTCCTTTCTTTTTCACGCCAACCCCTCAGTTCCACGCCGTTTATACTGCCGGCCCATATGAGAAATAGCGTTTGCCCATTCGTATATATATATATATATATATATATATATATATATATATATATATATATATATATATATATATATATATATATATATATATATAAATAAATAAATAAATATATATATATATATATATATATATATATACATATACATATACATACCTTAGGTCTCTGCGTGTATATAATTCAGCAGATTTCACACTGGATGAAACTGGGTTAAGTTTTTTGTAATCTGTGAATGAGTCGACTGGGTATACGTCTGCACAATGCAATGTGAAAACAATGCTCAGGACCCAACCACTCGTGTGACAGAGCCAATGTCATCGTTGATAGCATAGGCCTCTCGCGCTCTACCCAACGCTCTGCGTGCGCAACCGGCTATTACCCAGCATCTGGGGCTATGAAACGATGTGCGCGCAGAGGGACCTAGAAGTGCTTAAACATTTTTGGCATTTTAAGGGTGGACTAAAAAAGAAAACCCGAAAAGTCCATACGTAACGCTTGGTGTGGCACACTGTCGCTGCAAGAGAGACTGGCAATAATAAAAGGCCACAGAACGTTGCTATCTTCATACACGACCGCATAATTTCCCCCTAATAATGTGTTATCAGTAATGCATTTGTGCATAGTAGTAAAGCCGGATTTTAAAGGGCTTGCTAACTACTGCAGAGACACTGGGGCCTTATGGCGGTATTTAATAAAGGCCCTAAGGTGATTTCGTACTGCCATATCACTGGTTATACTGCCCCTGAAAAAAATGTGTTCCCAGCGATACATTAGAATATGGTATCGAGGCCGGCTCTAAAGAGCCTGCGTGTATAGCCGGGCTGCTGAATCATCTATCCCACAATCCCCACTCAGGAGTTCCTGCAATTTATTATTATTTTTTTTCTGTGCGGTACGATTAGGCCCTTTCAAGGTCTGTCATCGCCACTTTATAATGTTTGCGTCTCAAAAAAAAAAAAAAAAAAAAACACCGATTTCATCGCCTCTCTTGTTCTGACGACGATATTACGGAAGCTTTACCACAACTGTGGGCAGCGGTGGATTGGGTCTTCACAACTGAGGTATCTAGGGCAGAGTGCTATGCTCACGTGATTCGAAAGAGGCTTCAGCACCAGCCGTGGTCAAAATTTCGTCAGATTTCACGACCACTAAAATGCGGATACGGTAGTTATATAACGCATTTATGGCTCCTGCATCTTTTCTCCGCATTTAATTTGCCAAAAAATAGTCTTTAAAATATTTTCTTTGTTCCTTTTGTTCATGTCATCACGGAGCGGGTGATTTGATTACTTCTTTAATTAGGCTAGCAAAATAAATTTGAGCGAAGTAAAATAAAATTTCTTATTCATATCTGTCGGAGACCCAGTTAAAAAAAAATCCTCTCTCTTTCTTATCGGCTTATATATACCTACAAAGAAAGTTACCACGCATCCAATACAGTGCTCGCTGTGCTGTTTGCCTGTCTTGGTAGTCAAAACTAAGACCTGGACCAACGTACATTTTCCTGAAGGTATTGCATGAGTATTTAACACATTTTACTGGTCATTGCACAACGAACATGCCAAACAAAACAAGTTAGCGAGGTATTTGTGAGGGTGGAAATGCTAGTGGGACTTATTGCACAAAGAATTTTGAAGGGTGTAAATTACTGGTTTGTTTGAAATACAAACTCGGACATTTGAGTTTTCATTGTGACACTTTCAATGGGTGGTGAAAAGCAAAAATATTTACCGAGCATTATAAAACACTCATGCAGTCAAGTAATGTGAGTCTCTCTTCATGTTTATTAGCTGGAAAGCTTCAATTCAGGAAAGAAAACCAATGTTCAAATCCCTCATTTTCACTAGATATTGTCTGGTGTAGCCGTACCTCTACCCTAACACCAGTAGCCCCCAAATTTTGCCACATTTTTACTGTCTCGTATCGAATTTCACCAGCTGGGAACGCTGGTTCTCGTTCTTCGACGGTCGCCTCCATCCACCATGACGGGAGTTTACGCTGCTTCTCAGCGCACTAGTCATATGTGGCCGATGCCTCCAGGTCGAAGAACCCATGCTGCTTCTACGTCCTTCCCTAACACTTTCGAAAGCACTCAGGAATCGTTGGTGACAAACGTCGCCTCTTGAATGTGCGGCTGTCTCGTTCGGGCCTGAGATCTCCGCATCCCCGAGGAAGCGATTTGCCTTATAGGCTTTTCCTCATCAAAACAGCGCCGGAATATGCTGCTGCTTATGTCGTTGCCGGCGGCACTTAAGATAGCCGTGCTATCGGCAAGGCTTGCGCGCTTTTATACACAGCTTTCATTTGCGTTTATGTTACAAGGGCATTAGGCAGCAGGCGCGGACACGATATAGGCTCCGCAGTCTTGATGCTCCCCGGCTATATCTGAGTGTGTTGTTGTGGGAACCGTTCGCTGGGATAGCAGAAATCGCGATACAAGTAAGTGGATGGCGCGTATGCACATAGCCATTCGTGGTGATTCCGTGAAAAAACAGGCTGTCGCCTCCGTGAAGAGCCATGCCCGCCACGACTGTCGGCGCCTTCCTTCCTTCCTTGACACCGATCGCAGCGGCACGTACCGCGACACATCGCCGGAACCGTCACCCGTTCGTCGTGCTTCCACGCGATAAAAATGGGAATAAAATATCACCAAGAAGGGCTTCTGGCAGTCAGGCCTCCGTGGCTGCCTTGTACACGCACGCTGGGTCGGAAGAGGTCACCATGTTTTCGTAAATTCGTTTCTTCGCGCGCCGTGGAAAGGTATACGGCTCTTCTATAATTCATGGTGCACCTTCCCCCGAACGCATAATTGAATCCACCACGCACGCGCAGTTCATTTAAGCACACCAACTGCGGCGACCTTGGCTTCTCTGGCGTCTGTCGCCACGCCGTCAGCTTGGGCCGCCATGCGTGAACCCGCGGGCGGGCCCCAAGAGCGCCGCTTAACTGAGCGTGCCTGACTCAGCGATTCTATTAATATACATTCTTCGCTCTACTATGTGCCACGGCAATGCCTGCGCATGCTCGTGTGGGCCCGTTAGACCGTGCTAAAGCTTCGCGAGTTACTTAAGAGGATGCAACCGCCACGCTCTTAGCTTGGCCTCATCCAACCTCTAACTATTCAGGACTGGCGGAAGGGTTAGTGAGGAACGTAGCTGCAACCGCACAAGCACGATAAGTGCTCCAGGGATGACTTTTTGCAGCGAAACCTAGTGAGTCACTCAAGCTGCCCTAACGAGTAAGAAAAAAAAAAGAGGAAAGCAGCAGCGAGGAACCGCCGACGACTTGTGCACTCTGGGCGGGGATTCCCCGCAAACGTGTACTCAGAAGCATTCTGTAAAATGACGCGACGTTCTTTGCGTATTATTGATGCTTCGCAATGCAAGTAAACGACAAACAGATCTACAATTTATTTTGACAGTAACTAAATTGATCAAGCTATATATAGTTACGTCTCCGATTGCAACTCCTTTGGTAAGCTGGCATATTGTTACCGTGCCAATTTAATAATTGTGGCTCCCTAAGTCATCGATTTCAAGATATTCCAAAAATCGCGTTGAAATTGGGATTTTATCTTTGTTTTTATTTATCAGCTAGAGATTCAAGTTCACACGTTAAACCTTCCTCATAAACTTAAAGCGCAACCTGTCTCCTCTCAGTTCCATCGAAGCTTATTGGAAAACGTGCATGCTATTTATGCGCCCTGTGGCGTTACCCTGCTAGCGAATGAACCAATGAAACTTTATTGCATAGGGCGCTGTGCTCAGTTGAGATGCTCTACAGCGCACGGGGTGTATCTCCGTGAGGACTGGTGCGAGTAAAAGGGCCTGCAGGTGAAATGCTTAACGGGAAGGCAAAAGTACACCAGCGTTATAGCAAGGGGTGTAGTGACGGCAGCCGTCGTTACCGGGCGCCTGGACGCATTTAGAGGATCATGGGAGTAGAGTGGAGAGCGAATGCTCTGTATTGAAAAAATGCGGAGTTTTGCCGGCATTTAAAATCGCATAGCTATTTCTCTACTGAGGTTGGGGAAGTAAGAAAAGAGGCCTGAAAAATACGTGGGCAGGCAAGGAAATTCTCTGGGCACTTAAGTGTGCTTACTTACTTTGAAGGCACGAGTTCGGCGATGAACGACTTCTGCTCGGTCGTACTTGCGCCTCCTTCTTCGCTTTCGCGTCTTCGTCTTCTGGCGCGGATGACTTTAGCAGACAGACCGACGCACAACTCCTCCAGAATGAGAGTTCCGCGCGGCTCTGGTGCACATGTTCTACTCACGTGCCGTCAGGTTCACTTGGCATGCAGAACGCACTGATTTAGCTTTTGTCCTACCGCTGTCAACGTTCGGAGACGTGGCAGTTGTGGCAGTGGCACCGGACTCCTGCTCTGGAGACACGGGCTCAAATCCCATCTACAGGGTGTTTACATCGATAAAGGAAACACTTTAAAAACAATTTCTGAGCGAACCGCTGCTTTGTTCGCGCTCAAACTTCACAGGAAGGTCGCATTTTGAGGTTTATTTTGTTTGACTCCGTGAACAATGACGGTATACAGTTAAACCTGGATACAACAAGGTTTACAAAAATTCGCAATTTTTCGTTAGATGCACCTCTTAGTTACATGCAGGTTTCGAGTTAAGGAGCGCACGAATGAAGCAGAAACGCAACGAAAATGCCAGACATCAGTGATGGTGAACTCACGGCTCAGAGATTTATTTGGCGGTAAAAAAACTGCGTGATTTGCGCCTTCTGCAGCTTTCCCGTGAACTTAGTCACTACACGGCACTCGGAAGGACCAAGGTCACTTAACCTCGTATTCACAAGCTCAACTTAAGTATCACTTTGACCTTTCGACACTTTTCGGTGCCTTAACACTTTTCAAGGACCAAACGTATACGCTGAAATGGCGTCTTTCGCGAACTTGGTGATCTTTGCCGCACTCAAAATTGTTGAGAGGATGCTAGCTGTACCGGGCGGCGACGTTCCTCTTTCTCACCGGCGGAGACGGCATTTAAAATACGAGTTTGTCCTGAAAAGACAAAACTTTTCCTTTTCTGGCAGCAGCACTCATCACCGACGAGCCGACGCCACAGGTCGCAGTGCAGACGCACGACTACACGCCGACAGGCAGTTCTACACGCCGACAGGCATAAACACCCAGGGGTTTATGCAGAATTTCGATTTTGGGGGGGGGGTGTCGGTGGGATGTTTGGGGGGAGAGGGGCTTGTATAAATCCCTAGGCAGGGTGCTTGTGGTTGTGGAATCTTTCTGGGGGGGTGTCGAAGTCCTTCGGGGGGGGGGGGGGGGGTGTGTGCTGGGGGGGTGTTAGGGGTGTGTGTTTAAATCCCTGCCGACACCGCAGTAAGACTGGAAACGCACGTTAGTTAGCGATGCGGGCGAAGTTCGCTGAATTAGTGCATTTCTCCAGCCGATTTTTCAGAAAAAGTGCAAGAAAAGATGGCTGATCAGCGTAGACAATTCGTTACATCAAGGTTAGCCGTCGCAACGCGTTGGTTACATAGAGGTCGCAAACACATGAATTTCAATGGGGCCGGTAATAGGAAATTGAAAAACTTCGTTAAATCCAGAAATTCGTTACATAGAGGTTCGTTACATCCAGGTTTAACTGTATTCTAAAAATAAATAGAGGCGATTTTCTCCTAAGGGAAAATGGCGGCAAGTTTGGACGTGCAAGGTGATCTTACGACGGCGCCATCTGTGATATGCAAAAAGAAACGTGTGATGGCGATTCATGGTAGGACGGAGCCAAACGAGGTAGCAGACGATCAGAAAGCCTCTTTTGTCGATAGTTTATGATGGCCACAAATAGACGCATAAGAGCTCATACGAATCATAGTAAAGTACACACGCGGATCACCGTTGTCATACCAGTCATCTGGTCATCAGATCGTCTGTCGTCTGCTGCCCCGCTTTCTAAAATAAGGCTCACGATTCTTTGTTTACGTTTTTTTGCGTTGTTCTCGTTTTAGTTTTATTATTGTGTGCGAGAGCGTCTGTGCTTGTGACATGGCGTCATGAGATCATTCACTGCGCGCGGGCGAAAAGGCACAGCAGACGAAAGACGAGCTGAAACTAGATGACTGGTATTGACAACGATGAATTGCGGAAATACTTTACTATGATTCATACGAGCACTTATGCAACTATTTGTGGCCACAATAAACTATCGCCAAAAGAAGTATTCCGATCGTCTGCTACCCCCTTTTGCTCCTTTCTACGTGAATCGGCATCACGTGTTTCATTTTGCATATCCGAGGTGCGCCGTCGTTCCGAGAACAGCTTGCACGTCCAGATTGGCGGCCATTTCTTATAGGCGAAAATCGTTTCTATTTATTTTCAGAATAAACACGTAAGTGCCGTCGTTGTTCCCGGTATGAAACAAAGTAGACCACGAAATGCAACCCTAGTGTGGTGTTTGATCACGAACGGAGCAGCGGTTCGCTCAGAAAAGTTTTTGTAAAGTGTCTCACTTATCGATGTAACACACTTGAGTTAAATTCAAATGTGTTTGTTTATATAGTCTTCACAGAGGCGGCCATTTTCTTAGCCGGACAGCAACAAGAACTGCAGTGTTTGGAACAATGAGCCACAAGGCTTTCGCCTTATATAAAAACAGGTGGCGTGGGCTGGTGCATTGGTGCATAGGCGGAGACTACGGGGGGGGGGGGGGGCTCGGGGGCCAGAGCCACCTCCGGTGTTTCCCGAAGAAAGCTCTGCCCCCCCCCCCCCCCTACTCCCCCAAGTGCCATTACCAGTTGACATTTCTTTAGAGTTGCCTCTACCTTTTCACTTAAAATTTTACTGGGGCTAAAAGCTTACTGCACCATTAAATTGGCGCAGACGTGGACGAGTTACTTTCATACTTTCCATTTATTCCTTCCAATTCTTACCATAGGAGGAAGCATGTATGTTTGTACGTACGTACGTACGTACGTATGTATGTATGTATGTATGTATGTATGTATGTATGTATGTATGTATGTATGTACGTAAGTACGTATGTATGTATGTATGTATGTATGTATGTATGTATGTATGTATGTATGTATGTATGTATGTATGTATGTATGTATGTATGTATGTATGTATGTATGTATGTATGTATGTATGTATGTATGTTGCAGTGGGCGTAGACAGGATGATGATGATGATTTATGTATATGTATACATTCATGATGATGGGTACATTTTATCATCATCATCATAATCATGGGCGGCAAGTCAAAGGGGGCCGAGCCCCCTCCAGGAAAATGGAAGCATATCCGCCTATGGCTTGGTGTACGACGGGGGACAAACGTATCATGCTACCCAGAAAAGCGAAAAAACATTTAAGAGCATGCCGCTGCTACAAGGTCATGTGCGTGGTCTTTAAATTACCTTTAAAGGTGCTGGTCCGTGTTCTAAAAGCTCAACGTGCTGAAGAAAGCGTGATATCGCTGTCATGTAGGCAGCACATTCTAACTAAATACCGTATTAATATCAGCCTAGAATTCGGTAAAGATGGTAACAGCGAAATGTTGGATCCACGACGGCTAACGGATTGAGTTTGAAGGGTGTGCTTGAAGGGTGAGTTTGAAGGGTCTACGGAACGCTTCGGTGTGCTGTGTCTGTTTGATAGTTGGAGCACACATACAGAAACACGAGTGGAACAGGGTCAAGTGGGGCACCGACATGGGCATCCCACAGAGACGTCCGATGAATACCCCGCATCACGTAATTTAGTCCTGCCCATTTGCATTGCCCGCGCTACGGAATCTCTGTTACCTGTCTGTGACATGGTTTATGCTTGGCAATCCCTAAATGGGGAATCAACAGGTAAATGTGGAAGGTGGGCCGTTTGATGGTCAATTATATGCAGGAAGGCACGGCCCTGGAAAGATGTTGGGACGCGCGCATTTTGGGATAAGAGATGTTGGCCGGGATAGTTTTTTAGGGTGCATGACAAGCACTGGTTTACCGTTGAAAACTCTTGGAACGCTAGCATGATATTCGCGAAGAAAATATTTCCGGAACTGGCTTATTACGCTGTTAAGAAAAAGATAATGAGAAGTCTTCTGCAGGCATTTATCCGCATGCTCCGATAGAAGGTGTGATGGAATATCTCCCTGTGTTAGTGCGGCTGGTAAACAGTGGGGAGGGGCAGCATAACTGACAACCGTGCCCTGGATAAAAATATTCGGGAGGAAGTCATCCAGGTAACGTGGGGGAGTGTTGCCGAGACCAGCGACTCTTGCTTTGTGAAGCATGGACTAATCAGAGATATTGAGGAAATTATTATTTCGGTTATAAACTCGAATATCGTAGTGTTTTCGCACTTCTTTCGTACTTTCGTTCTTCTTCTTCTTCTCCCAAGGAATGGAGAGGTTTTTTTTTTCTTTCCAGTGTGTTCAATTCTATTTATAATGCCACTTACATGTTCTGTGCTGATGTGAAACTGGGATGCTGCGCCGAACCAAATAAACCAGGGGCTGTGGGCTGGTCAAGCTGCCTCTGAGCAGCTTTTTACCCGCCGCCCTCCCATCTACCGTGTATCATGGCAAATAAACATGATTTGATTTGATTTTGATTTATGGTAACGTGGGAAAGACGGACAAAGGTTCCCGGCTGGAGAAGTTGGGCTGGAGCCGGTGGTGGGAATTCACACTTCGTGGCAGTGAAGGAATTACGTACTGCGTGCCAGGCTCATCTTTCCTGTCATCTCAATGGATAGGGCTTATTTCTTCGAGGCGTTTACTAAACGATTTGGGTGTGGTCTGTGTCCTATAAACCTTGCTAACATAGCCTGGAAGTGTGTGAAAATGTTCTAGTGGGCGAATCTTGGTCGTTTTCTACGTGATGCCTCCGGGGCCTGGAGGTGTGTTGCCACGAATGCTTTAAAGTGAGCTTTGAAACTCTCGG
Source organism: Haemaphysalis longicornis (assembly GCF_048455015.1). Lineage (NCBI taxonomy): Eukaryota > Metazoa > Arthropoda > Arachnida > Ixodida > Ixodidae > Haemaphysalis > Haemaphysalis longicornis. The sequence goes on from NW_027526460.1 coordinate 7,576,876, forward strand.
GGAGTAAACGAGTATATATATATAGGGAGTAATCAGAAGTGGAACAGGTTAAGGAATATGGCGGGGAGCTTGGATCGGTAATGGTTGTGAGAGAGGTGGTATGCGGAAAGAATCCCTTTCTCCGTTTACCGCTGAAGTCCAATTCACCAAACTACACGCATTCAACCACCTTGAACCGCTTTGTAGTCAGCGGCCGTTGCGACGCGTCAAGGGCCTCCCCGAGACCCCCGAGGCATTCGAGCGGAGTGGAGCACGAGTGCCGCCAGCGCCACAAAAACGCCGCAGCGAGAGGGCAAACAGGCGCTCGCGCTCACGTTCCCGCGACAGGCCAACTATGTCCAGCCTTTGTCTCCGAACGGCAACGAAAGCTTCGCTCGCTCGTCAAGTCCATTTGTTATTTCACTTTCAATAACGAGACTGCGGGGCGCGGCGTTGAGAGCCAGTAGCGGCAGCTCTGTGTGCGCACGAGCGAAGGTCGACACGGATCAGCGCTCGTGCAGGGGACACGCGCGCTCCTTGCCCGCCGCGGCGAGAGCAGGGAGGCTTTGTTTTGGACGCTACAGCTGACTGCTTTCCGCTTTCCCCCTTTCCTTTTTCGTGCGGGAGAAATATTTGCGGCGATACCTGGGCGCGTGTCCCGTGATGGTGGGAAAAAACGAGACACCGCATCTGTCGTCGAGCTCTGCGCGACCCCGTCTATCCGCGGGTATCCATCATTGCTCCTCGGTTTCGAGCGGAGACGTCGTCGTCGTCGTCGTCGTCGATGGCAATAGCCTCGAGACGCTGCGTGCGGGGGAATTTAACGGCTGTGTGCGTTACAGGAGCTGCGGGCAAGGATTACCCATTGTTGTTTCGGCCGCAAGAGCGCTTGGGTGTGCTGCCGATTGTTTCTCCCGCAATAAGTACGCAATGGAAGGGAATGGGTCTGTGGGCATTCCAAGAGTGACGCAGCGTGAGAAGTTCAATCGAATCGTTAGCCGATCAAATTTCAAGGGGACCAGTCGGCCACCGCAAGTCGGGCGTATTCTGTCTCGATTAGGCGGAAGAGAAGGACGAGATACGGCCCTGAAACGCCGAACAAACCGTTCGAAGAAACAGAGAGCGACTTTTGTGCGGCTGGGAACACTACGAGAAGGAAAAGAGAAACTTCGTATGCGAGTGCAAACTAACGAACTGACGCATACATAAATGCCTAACTTTATTGAAGAAGAGCGAGTAGTCAGCGTTGTAAAGAAGATGTAGGCAGAATAGAGGCAGTAAAATGTATGTATAGTCAAGATTAGAAATGATAAATTAAATCGGTGTAGCTGGATTGACGAAGCTGTTGACTGGTTTAGATACCTTTCAAGATTGTACCCATGGATAGATGCAGCTGCTGACTGGTTTAGATTCCTTTCAAATATGTTGTTTTTGAAACGGAACGTTGTCTGGGTCTGCATAAAGCGAAAATATGACTTACACATGCAAGTACGCCCGTTAGCAACGAGAGATGTGCAAGAAAGAGGTTCAAAGAAGCCACGAAACGTATGATTTTCCTTTGGAGAGTGCACGGGGGATGCCGCGATTCGCTTTTAAGCGCAGAACACTTTATGGGCTCACCTTGTCGTCGTAGCTCCCTAACGGTCGATGCGACTGCCGGAATCAGGCGGCGCAGCAGCGAGATAACGGACCCAAGTAGAGCATTCTGTCCCGGCGTCAGTGAGTCACGCTGAAGCCATAGCTGAAGCTTCGATAACAACGCGGTTTAAATAGTCATAACCATTTGAACCTCGTGAACCGCTGGCGCTTGTCATACATCTCCCCGTTGTTTAGCGCTAAGAAAACTGCAGGTAAATTTCAGGCAAAATTTGTGTATATAACCGGCAGCCCCGCGTTCATTTAGTTAGCAACGCTCGTTGGGTAGGTTTTTGTAATAGTAAGCTAAAAAAGCGGCCCCCAAGAAAAAAATGACGCGTTTGAAATGACGCAGAAAGGCTCTAGCCGCGCAATAAAAAAATGGCGCGTTCAAAATGACGCAGAAAGGCTCCAGCCGTTCAAGAAAAAATGACGTGTTCGAAATGACGCAAAGCAGCTCCAGCATACGAAATTAAAGCAAGCACAGAAAGAACAGAACTGACGCTGGCGCAGTTTCAGCCAGGGGGCGCGCGAACACTGCGAAGGCGGGAAATTTGAAATGCGTTGGGTGGTAGCAGTGAGCGGATAACGGCGCTACAGCCCATTATGGTGAATCACTGCTCTGCACTTCCGACAGCTTTCACGTTGAGTGGAACGGCTTTAATTTTTTTTACGCAGCACCGGGAAACTATCACGAGGGAAGGGCGTGGCATATATCGTGTGCGTGTGTGTTTCTTCCGCGGTCGGCTAAAAAAAGAACGGCAGCTTAGCTTTGTTTCCTTTAGTCGACGCATCCAAAATCACTTTCGAGGGAAGACATGATTGATTGCGGATCGAAAGTTTCAATTGACTTTAACGGCTTGCTGCCATTACGGATTCCAAAATGCGCTGCCTTCATTTGCAACGGTGTGTATAGACGCAACCCGACACCGAGAGCTGTCAGACCTATATTTGGTCGTACTGCTCGCTGGTAGTGAGGCCACTTGCTCTAACACGCCAGCGGCGGTGACCCAGGGGTTGGGTCAAGCACCTAGAAAGCGCCACCTGTCTTGCGCAGGCATGACAGCGTCCTCAGCGCTTTCGTTGACACGAACTAACGGGCGCGTGCACACAAGACTCGTTCTGTGCCGTCGGAAGCACCTGACGTTGACCAGAAGGTGGAGTTCGTTGGCCCAGTTTCAGGAAAGTGTCTTTGATATTACTATATGCGCAGGAGGCGTATGTACCTTCTATTGTATCTTTTTAAATCTCGTATTTCTTCTATGTGCGTGTATGTTTGCAGATAGGCTACTTATACTCAGGTCTTTCCTTGGAATAAATCAGTTGTTAGTGAGAAAAAACGTCCGTGTGTACGAGATTTCAGTGCACGTTAAAGACCCCCAGGTAGTCAAAATTGATCCGGAGCCCTCCACTACGGCGCGCCTCATCGCCTGCGTTGCGTCGGCGCGTTAAACAATCAATCAAATCAGGGACACACGCGCCCTAATTCGTCCGTGTGTCTGCTCCCTGCCCCCTAATCTTTCCCGGGTGGCGAAGGTTTCCCTCGGGAGGCCTCGAGCTGGGGTGGCCCTCTCGCCTTCAGTCACTTGGACTTGGGGGCACTCACAAGACGACCCAGAAACTTGTCCCACGTGTACGTTCCCGGCGGCTGAAGCTGATGCCAAGCATCCTTTATGGACGTGCGCGGGAACAACGACAGCTCGAGACGACGCGCTCAGAAAGGTTGGTCTCCGGTGGGATAAACCGGATGACCACAACCGCTGGGTGCAGGAACATAGATACTGCAGGTCGCTGATGGGCTTCTGGCACGCAACTGGACTGCATGCATGCTTGTAGACTCGAAAACCTATCGGTTTCGTGGCCATCTCTGATTTTGGCAGCCCCTCTCTCTCTGTAATTTCCTCACTTTCTCTTGCTTTCCTACTTTCTTCTCCTTCCCATCTTTAAACCTCCTCTCATATGCGGCGTGCAAAAACACGAAGTTAAAAAGAAATCAGTTGTTAGTAGCGCATCTGCCTCGTCGTTCTTCGTTTTTGTGTCGTGTTTCCTTAGCGCTCTTTTTCTTCAAACGACACAAACCCCCGTAAAAAGGGCTGTCGAACCTACGAAAATATGCGCCAAAAATTTGGCTCTTCCAACATTGCTATTTGTAATATATGTTACGATGTGTAACTGGCACCAGCAAAAAAATTTTCTGTGTGTACCTCAACATCGCCGTGACGCTGCTGCGAATCAGGCTCCCCATGAGAGAGAGAGAGAGAGAGAGAGAGAGAGAGAGAGAGAGAGAGAGAGAGAGAGAGAGAGAGAGAGAGAGAGAGAGAGAGAGAGAGAGAGAGAGAGAGAGAGAGAGAGAGAGAGAGAGAGAGAGAGAGAGAGAGAGAGAGAGAGAGAGAGAGAGAGAGAGAGAGAGAGAGAGAGAGAGAGAGAGAGAGAACATATATGAGTAGACGATACAGTTAAACGACAGGCCATTGTTCTTTTCGAGGGGCGGGATATGATCCCTTTCTTCTGTATGGAAGTAGGCAGTGATGTGTCGCAAATCCGCCCATCATTTGTCTTCATACCTCATTTTCTAACCAACTCTTTCTAGAGAAGAATTAACTCCGAGTTCTTAAAAAAAATAATAAGCGCTTTTTGCAAGCTGGTATCATGAGACTATATATATACCCTGCGCACCCAGGAAATTCGTTTGCGCGTAGGATTATCGGATTAGTAGAAGGAGAAGGGCGTTCATTTTCCTTGGAAATCGGCGTTTGCAGCACCTTCTCGTTCTGATGGAATAGTACTGGCATCCATGTCGCAGGTTCGACTCCATGCCGTACGTCTGGAGAAGGAGAAATGTTGGATTGCCTCACAGCAAGTCAAAGTCAAAGTCATGTTTATTCGAACGTAATATAGTCATTCTGAGGACACAGGCAAAACGCCATCTCGGGCTTGACGAGGCCAGTGCCCCATATACAGTTCAACCAGCAGTTGCCATGCACATTCATACACATGTTGGAAAGCAATTTGGCAGACTGATTCGAACCCGGAAAGGCGACCTGGCGCAAGTGTTTGAACGAACGAACACTGTGTACTTATTGTTTGAATATGACGCTGATGGGCGAGTAAAAGTGGAAACAGGCGGTGCAGTTAAAAGGGGCAGGGAGAGTCGGCCTCCCTTTGGGGGACGGGCTGTGGGTGGGTAGTAACCTTAGCCCTTTCTGTCGGCGCTCCACTGGAGGTTCGGGGGGCACAGTAAAAAAGAAAGAAGGGAGGGGAAAAAACCATTCGCATTACGTCTGCAGTGGGAATGCCAGTTACTCAGACGGGATACGCCGACTACGGACGTCTCTGTCGGCGCCACGAGAACTTTGTACGCTTGAACCGCCCACTCACCAGAATTACGCGTGCACTGGCGGCCGCTCGCAGGGCATGACATACAACGCTGCGGCCGTGACTGGGGCCACGTGCGCGCGCTGCACGCGCATGCCAGAGCGCAAAACTTCCGCGTGTAACGCGGTGATATAAGCGTGCCTCCTCGTTCGGCTCCCTGGCATTACGCGACTCTCACCCGCACTCGTCGCTTGATTCGCATTCTTCGTGCGCAGACATCATTTGCCCGCTCGTCTCTGTCCGTCGCCCACATTTGTCTTCCCTCCCCCGCGCTTTCTTTTCGCGTTACCCAGGGGGAGCGGGAGGAGGCCGGCTCGTGTAATGACAGCCAAGCCGAGCTTGTATTTCCGCGTGCGTGTGGTGGACTCGCGCATCCCATAGGAGTCTCTCCGGATTCCCGCCGCCTCTTCCACCGGTTTGAGAGCGAGCCACCCGCGAGATCCGGGGTTTGTTCTTTCCGATCGAGTCCGCCGCGAGAGGTCGGCCGGTCACAGACACCGTCGCCGAACTTGGACGTGGTTGTCTTCCGTCGCCTGCCCCGTGTTCGGGCGCGTCGCAAAGGAAGCCGAACTCTCCTTTGCTGTAACTGCTGAGCTCCCGAGTTGCCTGCGTACGCAGACCTATTGACTGGTCTCACTCGTCACCTGCAAGATATCTCTGAACATGGTCGTTTACAGGAATTATACAATGGTGGTGTGGAGAGGTTGTAGATTGTGGGGAAGGGGGCGGGATGAGCGCACGTTCCGGAACATTTGGGCTCTCCTCGGGAGCAACCGGTAACACTAATCGAAAGGAGTTTTTCGATTCAGGGGCGGAAACAGCGAACATATTGTTCCGAGACGCTTGGAAACAAAAAAAGGACGAAGATGCAGCGCAACCACATGCTCCACGCCGGCCATGCCGGCTATGCGCCTAGCGCTTACAGGCAACGACGAGGGAGGTGAGGAATCGGTCTCGCTCTTACCACGGCCGCTCTGCCTGACTTATGACTCCTTCTGCTTGGATTGTGCCTACTGTAAATACCTGTCAATGCATCACCCCTTGTTGTGCCTTCCTCGAAACAATATACATTCCTCCCGTTGCTCCGACTTCGGTGATATGCCTGAATGTGCTGATGTTCCCACCCCCAGTGCAGGAACTCCAAGCTCCGAGTGCGGGTAACTGTGGCACGGAGCATGCTATCAGCACGCCAGCTTTGAATGGCAGGGTATTTTCATGTACGCCCAGCCGCTCCCGGGGGACCTGCGTGTCGTGGCCGATGTAACCACGCCGTACAGATATCGCCGCAAGAGCTTGCGTCAGCTGCATCCGATCTTTTACCCCCCGACTGCTCGGAGCAGATATTTGCATAAAAGTGCACTGATGACAACATTCCGGTCGCACCACCGAAGGAAAGCCAAGTGGAGAACGAAACTAGATGCGAGAGAAGACTGTGCGCGTTTTGCGACAGCGCCCGCACGTTGAGCATCCGTCGCGTATGCGCATGCAATAGACGCATGAGTTGCCCAACAGCGCCTCTCATCTCCGATGGGGCGGCGGCGGCGGCTGCAGGGGTTGCGCCAACTTCCCTGGCGCCTCCTCCACGGCGTGAGACATTTTTCGCGACACAATGGCCTCCGAGTCTGGCTCGGCTGGCTGGCTCGGCCTTTGACACCTTCGGAACAACACTGTTGCGGGATCTATATTACAGCGGTCGCCGGGCCAGATATTTCCCAGAAGGGACACGGATGCGCCTGTGGGCGAATCTCTCGCTGTATATGATCCGGTTGCCATACTGTGTACGCGTTTGCGGCGACGGTTTTTAAAGGTACAGATACGCAGTCGGTGGAGTTGTAGATGGGCTCGAATAGTTTTTCATGCTCAGAAAATAGACACGAAAGGAATGCATCACGATGCATTTTTAAGCCTCCGCTAGGAAAAAGAAAGCAATAAAAACTGAACAAAAGGGTTGGTTCTAGAATCTGACTCATCCATGCTTTAACGCCCTTGCGCTTACGTGACAATATATAAATAATCAGTACCCCTCGGTTTTACTCTATTAGGTCGCCCGTGTTCGCGTTCCGGATATCTATCGAATGCTGTTTGGTGAATTGAGAAGTGCATTCAGATTAAATAGTTTTCAATTATTCAGAATAGAAATTTCAGCCATGGTTACCGGAGCCCTGAAAGCTTCCAGCGTGGACTCGCGCCTTCCTGGACCAGGAAAGCTAACCAGACTCTACTGCCTCCACCTTATGCTCAATAAACATCCTCTCTCTGCAAGCAGGTCCCGTTGCAGTCGGCGACTTTGGGACTTCCTTCTGTACATCCTAGCCATGCACTAAAACTCATATTACAATAAAATCTTTGACTTTGACTCTCTCTTAGTCTGTGAAAAATCTGGGCATGTTTGCACCCTACAATCAAATCAAATGAAACGTTTGCAGAGGGCATCGCCATTCCTGCGCAAATGATTTTTCGTTTGTATTTATGTACAGGGTGGACAACGATTTCTGGTGGTTGTCGCTTTTAGACACTACAGGTTGGTTGACTGCACATAGGGAAATTAACAATCGTTCTTGCTTATTTTTTTACCGAAATAGGAAAGAGGTTCCTAGTAACATTCGGTGAACCTCTGAAGATCAGGGCAGATTGAACCAAACGAACACACAAGGAGAGGCGGCTATTCCCATGGACTCGCATGCTCCGTCCGGCCTCTTTTGTGTATATAGTGTGGGCGTTTAACGTTAGTGAAAGTGTAAGGACGACATGAAGACGAGGGGATGGTTAGAGGCAGTCGCTTTGCGACGGAGAGGTGAATATGGGGGTATAAGAAGCAAGCGCTTAGGACTTTAATTAAGAATATGCGACAGAGAAGTTCATGAAAGCTGCCGATCTACACTTTAATACCACTATGAACAATACTAGAACTGTTTTTGCAACGCTTATTGGATTAATTTGCTCGGACCGCACAGCAAGATCGGAGCAGTTCAATTCTTCGAACTGAAAATAAATAAATAAATAAATAAATAAATAAATAAATAAATAAATAAATAAATAAATAAATAAATAAATAAATAAATAAATAAATAAATAAATAAATAAATAAATAAATAAATAAATAAATAAATAAATAAATAAATAAATAAATAAATAAATAAATAAATAAATAAATAAATAAATAAATAAATAAATAAATAAATAAATAAATAAATAAATAAATAAATAAATAAATAAATAAATAAATAAATAAATAAATAAATAAATAAATAAATAAATAAATAAATAAATAAATAAATAAATAAATAAATAAATAAATAAATAAATAAATAAATAAATAAATAAATAAATAAATAAATAAATAAATAAATAAATAAATAAATAAATAAATAAATAAATAAATAAATAAATAAATAAATAAATAAATAAATAAATAAATAAATAAATAAATAAATAAATAGTTCGCAATGAAACACCCTTACAGAGAATCTTCGAGGCAGATAGTTTATTAGAGTACGCGTCACCAAGGTCTTGGAGCAGTCTTACCTACTGCGCCCCGGAGTACTCGGACGTACAATCAATTTATCGGAGCGCTCTCTGCTAACTATCGTGCCTTTCATGTGTTTCTCGCTACTTCTTGAGAAGAAAAATGAAACTACTGCGTTGACAAGATGCACGCAAAAAATGTGACATAGAGGTTTTTTTTTTTTGTGAACGCATTCAATGATTTAATATGCGGCATTATCGACAGCCGGGAAAAGAACAACGGTTAATATCACCTTAATAATTGTCCCATCAGAGTCGAATGTACTGCTATAGATGCGGGATAGCCCAGATAAAACCTCAGTAATTACAAGTCGGGTCATTCAAAATACCATGCAATTGTGAAGGATTTCCTCTGCTACGTTACGTAACGAATCCTGTTCGAGCAATTAAAAAACCCGCCTGATTCAAATGCTTTCCGCAGCTTTGCAGGCATCGAATTACTGATCGTTCAGGGCCGTGCGACTGAAGCTTATTCGCTTTGACCAAGTTAAAGTTGACACCTCTTACTTTTTACGCCAGGTGGAAGTAACGTGCGCGCATCTCCACGTCGCAGTTCAGAGCGTTTATTGTTGCGTCAGCCTCGAGATCACGCACGCGAGATTTATATAAGCACGACAGCCAGCAGCACACGGCAGCGTCGGCTCTCTTCTTGTGGCCAGACTGGCGAACCAAGATGGATTCGCATCCGCGCACGCGAGCAAATCAAACAGTCGCCGCAGGAGATCGTCTGCGTCTCACGAACTGCGCCTCAATCTGAACGCGGCCGCCACCGGGGAGGGTCCATCTATGATGCTGCGGCCACCGAGCGGGGCAACACGAGTGGTTGGAAGGGTCAATCAAACTGACAAGGGGTCAGCAGCGGGCGCGGGGTCAGGCAGGACGCGACTCGATTTGCCTGGGAAGCGGGAAAAAAACGATCGCCGTCGAAAAAGGTCCCCGCAACAGCTGGCTCACAGTAACTACACTGCCCGCCTCCTTTTTTATCTGCGTGTCGTCTTTCGTTACTCAGAGCCCCTGCTGGTGACGTGGTTTTGTTTCGGCCAACCTTAACGACGGATTTTACGAACGCCGCGTCCCTTCACGTTCCCACCAGCAGGCCTTGGCAACCTGGGAGTGCTTCCCGGACGGCTGTCGTGTTTACCCCCGATCGTGGTTTGCGATCTCGGATACAGCACGCCGTATTGCGTACCACACGATCCGCTGTCGAACTCGATTACCGTGCGGACAGACAGAAATCGGCATAGATCGAGCCCGGCGTTCTCTATACATTTTGTTGCTTTTCCGAGCTCACGGCTACGCAATTTGTCCAGGTATGCGAACTTCGATTGCTCTTCGGTTTGGTATTTTATTTGCGAGAAAGGTTTAGGGGGAAATGTCTGGCTTCGCGGCTTCTTTGCGTAGCTACGGCCGGTGGGCTGTTTCTTTCTATGAAGCTGCCTAATCATTAGTGAGCCCACGCTCTCTTTCCAGAACACGCATGTGATAATCCTCAGCCTTGCTTTCGTTTTGTAGGACGCGCATATGTACGCCTCGGAGCCAGTATCCATGTTCTCGTCAACGCCGCGATATACGCGAAGTACAAAAATAAATTATGCGAGAATCAGGAACATATAAAGGAGGCGAATTTTCGGATTCACAACAAACGTTAGTTTCGCCAGAGTATAAATAACGCTTCAAGAAAAAAAAAGAAAAAGTCACTTAAATATTGGTCTTCAGCGCTACTTCTCTTCCAACAATGGTCCGTGCGTCCCCGAAAGCAAAACGTGCGAGAAAAGAAGTTTAGTCAAATATTTAACGCACATAAACTTTGAACTTCGCTTAACCCCGGGCAGCATAGGATCGGCCGTGTAGGAATGAATGATAAAGAGGAGCAAACGTCAACGCGAGAAAAAGGAAACACAAAGACCCTAAGCAATTCATTGTGTTTACGGTGTCACGTACGTCAAGACAAACGGATAGCGGAAGATAGCCTTTCACCGCGCATGATTTATACCCCCTGACGGCTCGGGTCCCTTATATCCTTTTTATATTAATATTCCCGCGCGAGTCTGAGGCACGAACAACGGAGGTGCAGCGCCGCCCACGACGGTGTTGCTCCTTAGAAGCGACGCAGCATTGTTCTTGGCGACGACGGAAAAGCCTCGGCGAAGATGGCCCTTTAACGCCGGCACTGCTTTTTACAATGAAGGGCGCGTGTATCTGTGGCGCGCATACCTTGCTCACCGGGGACTCGCACAATAGCGCCTCCGCGAGCCCTCCCCGCAAATTGGGATGCTTATTTCGCAAAGCGCCTCAAAAGTGGGCGCCGGACTTTTGTTCGGTCATCGTCGCCTCACCGGGCAGCTTCGAGCGAAGCGGAGGCGTGTCGGGCCAGCCGCCGGGGTCGGGACCCACTTTCGCAGCCTCCGGTGGTCGCACGTGCACCGGCCTTGCGGATAGCCGCGGACGCGAGGCTGTGAAGGCGCGAAAAACGGTGTTGATTGCTGACTCACTGATTCGGCGAAATTTTGAACGAATCGTGCGTCTAGGCGCGATGAGGTAATCCTGCGTTCGGCAGGAGATGCAGAGATAGCCCATGGGTCACCTTGGAATGCATAATTGTCACACTCGATCGCCCGCTCGCCCGCACGCGCGGTGTTGCCAAGGTATTTTTTATGTACAGTTATACAAATTGTGAAAGAAATTCGATCATACTCATTGGTTCGATCGAGATGTGGGATTTTGATATTCGCACTTTATTATGTCATTCTTAGCCCTACTACGCAGCTGGCTTTCAAATATGGTAGTGTACGATGCCTTACGTGTACTGCCTGTTGTGTTGCTTAAAAAATCAATCGCCATTCCGCTATGTGACGGTGGATGGCCAGCAGAGCCGTTTTATTACCGGAAGTGTTTTATTCCCGGATACACCATGATTTCACTGACGCCATATCCGTCACGGAAGCGGCGCCAGCACAACGAAGCAAGCGGGCTGTAAAGGGTGCACCCCTGCACACAGGGTCTTCTTGCGGGGAAGCAACCTTTAGTAATAAAAAGTACGTTATGAATGAATGAATTTATTGTCAAGAAAAAGGAAAGGAAAGACCACCAGCAGGCGTAAATTGTCACACCTAGGGGTGGACACCGGAACGCCTGCTGGTGTGGGGGTTTTCGAAAATGTTCGTTTTCGGGTTTTATATTTTAACACGAAAATGTTTAATATGGGGTACAGCTAGATTTCGCTGACGTCATATCCGTCAAGGAACTGACGCCAGTACACCTTGCCCGAAGCGCCCCGCCAGCAGGACGTCGCTCGCCAAGCACACCCACAAGGCAGCAGCGGACCCGCAAATCATGCTCCTTGCTGCAGATTTCGCTGCAGATTTCACCTTTGTGTTTTACCTATTACAATGACAGAGGAATCAACCACAGTTTTTTGTGTTACTGTGGTAACGGGACTGGTGTCTCCAGGAAACTACACACCACCACACACCCCACACGCGGCGCTGAATTGGTTGGCCACAAACTCCCGCTCAAACCGCGCCGTCGCGCAGGGGATGCTTTCAGGGGAATTTTAGCTACGCCGAGGTCTTACGTTTTCCGCCTCGCGGTATTTTGGGTCCCGACGGGCATCGCTCTTACGCCTGGTGTTCGCGGCCCGATCGTTGTCGGTAGTCTCCTTCAGCCGCGTCCGCCAGTTCTTTTTTTTTCATGAGTAGGCTTCACTGTGCAGCAAGCAATGTGAGAAAGCCAGCTTACAAGCACCAAGCTTACACCGATCTTCTTGTTAGAGTCGGCTTCACTTTTAAACACAAACGCATTTCTGGAAACATATTTTTAAAGGACACCATACGCCATTTATATCAAAACATGCTACGTCGGAGGCGAACAGTTGGCCGAAGGGAGAGGGTGAGCATACAGCCCGAGAGGAGAACACGTGCGGTCAGCCACGGCAGGGGCAGAGAAAACCGTCCCGGTAGCTGAGAGAACGAGCCACGTATTGTTTTGTTCGGCCAGTGCAGCATTTCTACCGCCATGCAGACTCGAGCCAGGAACATTCACCCCAGGGAATCAAAGCCGACGTTCTTAAAGCACGCGAGTGCGCTCGTAAAAAAAGAATAAATAGCACAAATCCTGCCGGGACTCAGTGCCTCTTGCCTTAGTCAAAAACTAGGGTGCAAAAACGCCCGCTAATTACAAAAGAACTGCACGTTTAATTTTTTCTTTGCGAGTGCAGTAGACGGGTACTATGTTTGTTTGCTTTCCGAAATGTGTTAGGCCCCTGAGTCATCTTTCGTGACCTGTGATTGTAATGAAATAAATCCGCGGAAATCAATAACTGATTGTTCCTCCTTCTCTTCTTCGTCACCTTCATTGTTCGCTGCTCTTTCCGGTACTTAATGCCCACCAACTTGCTTAACTCTTGTTTCGAAAGGGACCAATATTCTTCGTAGACCACTTGCGAGAGCAAAGACAAAGGCTCACGTGAACGTGAAAGTAACAAACATCACGTTGATTAATGCCTTTTTGTCGGTTGTCTGTGTGTGGCAGTGTCTTGGGAGGTGCCACGGGACAGGGTATAATGAGCTTAGCCGCAGTATTCCGCAGCGTGGGGCCGAAATCTAGAGTGCGCATCGTCGGCACGCCCCGCCGCTTGCCCTTGTCGTCCTCGCATCTCAAGCTGGAGCGCTGCGAACGAGAGTGTTACCAAACCGCATCGCATTGTTCCGCAAGGGAGATGGTTAACTCGGTAATGATGATAGGCGCACGGGCTCAAGCTCCGTGTGAGGAGTTTACTACCCGCCCGGTTGTTCATTCGAGCTGGTTCCCCAAGTCGTCTTCAATTAAAGTACAGAACCCAGGAAACAGTGCACGAAGGATTACATTGGTAGAATGAGCGATTTCTCGCAAGTTTTGGTTGACGCAAAGTAATTGCGAAGCCGTATACGCACTAGAACTTAAATTCAGAAGTAAGGGATATTCGCTATGCGGGAAGCAGCACTGTGCAGCCGTTTTATGTGCAGCGGTGATTGATCTGGTGGGTCAGTTAATTCATAATATGAGATTTAGCACTGGAGTGGCCCAAACGTAAACGAGACGAAGGTGAAAAAAAAAAAAAAAAACATGCACGAGGTCGGTACAAGCAGACTCACGTTATTCGCTCCACCTGACCCTTTTAACCGCTCACGTCGTCGAAACGCCGTGCGTTACACGCCATCAGCACGCTGAAGGGCTCTAGTCGCTGAAGGAGCTTGGCATATGTGATAGCTGGCTTCCATGTCTTGCGACTTTTACGGAAGCAAACGAGACGAGATAGGAAAAGAAACGAAGCAGCTGACTACTCGTTCTCATATGTTCCGCGTTACCCCGTTATCCTATAATGCGTTTCATTCTGGGCACCTTTTCTTTACCCCCCAAATAGCACCGGCGGATTGGCGAGGGTGTCAAGCGTACGCTGCCGGCGCCAATTTGAATAAATCAAGTCTGTTGTTGCTCTCACCTCGTTTGATGCACGTCTATCCTCTCGGGGTCGTTTCTTTTAATGCTGTTTCTGTCTGCACGACAAATTCAACCGCTTCAACTGTTCTTTTTCAACTATGACTTGAAAATGATGACTTGAAATAGAGCAAAGAAAATGCATAATGCAAGGGACCTTTTTACGCGCGTGCAATCAGCATAGCTCTTGACGCGCATAGGTTCAACTAAATAAAAACAGGCAGAACCATCGAATGTTAGCAGGTTATTTGAACATAGTTCAATAAAAAATAGTATGGTAAGCTATGTGCATAATGAGCATCTTTGCAGTAAGTCCATATAAAACACAGGTGGTAATATTTTTCGTAAATATTGGATGCGTCAGCAACACAACCTGTAGCAGTCACGCGTGATCTTGCTTCAATAACCCGGGGGTCAAAGATATATACTGTTACGTCTTCAATCCAGTCTTGCAATTGAGTTGATAACCAAAAAGACGACCAAAGATTCAGGTTTTACCTTCCGAAGCTCCGCAAAGGATACGTACTACTTTGGATCACATTGATATCTTTAACGAGCATGGTCAAAAAATGTCGTTCTTACGGTCGTTTTTTTTTTTCGTCTCCGTAATACAAACAGCCATCGCATCCGAAGACCGAGCACTTGACCTCGGGCTCACAGGCGCAATGCCTCGGAATGCTCTCGCAGCCAGCCGTGCATCAGCAGGAAAATTTCATATTGGTTGATATTTTTAAATTCATTTCATATTTTATTTGAGTTATGATAGACGAACACACAAATCTTGCTTGGGCCCATAAACAAATGCTGGTATTTCAGGGTCTATTACCGTAATATATAATCTTTGTGTGGTATATTAAACATCAAAACAAGAAATTGTCTTGCGCATATTTAACTTCAAAGAAAAACACCGCTGTACAAAAGTAAGATTGGCGTTTACACACTGACGGCGAAGTAACAGCTGCACCCAAGAACAAAATATGTACTGGCACGGTGACAGCGAAAAAATACAAGGACACCCATGAGATCGCGAGAGAAGAAATCGATAAATAAAATATCATTAAATAAATGAAAGGTCAATGTATACGCATCTTGTTCTTATGTGGCTTGGGAGTGACACTTAATACACGCCTTCATACATAATCTTGAGGACGCGATAGAAAGATTTCCGGACGTGGGCGAAACATCCGCTCGGTCGAACCAGTCTGGAGCCAGTGGAGAGCTTGGGAGGCTACTGTTTACCTCGCAGCGCGCATGCGCAGTAGCGCAAGCGCAAGCCGGCTTGGCCCTAATCCGTGACGTGATGGTCCGATGGCATTGGACCCGTCCGTTGCACGCTCGGTCCACGTCACGCAATATGGTGGGTATTTCTCAACTCTGGGCTACCTCATCGTGGTTTCCGAAGGAAATGAGGCGGCGCCGTCGCGTGTTACGGTGCGAAGACACAAGCTTTCTCCTTCGTGTGGATCATCGCATTCATACGAGCATTGGGGCTCTGTGTTGTGGCGCAAACCACGGCGGGATGCGTGCAACCGATTGATGATTGGTCAGATTCTTCGGGAGCAGCGCTGTTTTCTAAATGGAAAATGCGCACCTTTCAAATGGGTTGACATAAAAACTTCATTCAGACGAGGCGTAACCTTAGCGAAAAAATTTTAATCCTGGGTTTGCAAACACGAATACAAAATGTGAATAAAAAAGAATTAACGCACACAGAAAAAATAACGTGTTGAGGGAGAAAGTACGCCGCCACAGTGTGATAGGTTAACATAGGTTAACCTCCAAAAGTAATTAGGGCAAGGCTTCGTTTGTATAAGTGACTTCTTTTTCCGCAACAAAGCCTTTCGGAAGCTATTTGGAAGTCCTGGAAGCGGTTCTTTATTTGGAAGGAGTACCCTAAACGTACGCACCAGGAGGCGAGGCTTAAGTTGATAACCCCGTGTTCATATGGGCGCATGTTTCTGCAATCAACTGGTGGATTTTGTTATGGGCGCATGTTTACACAACCAAGCAAGGTAGGCTGTGGGATGAAGTGGTTCCCTCTCCTCCCTCCCTCCTTCCTTTAAAGCCAGGGAAGGAGAAAGAAATTGTGTGGTGTTGGGGGCTAGAGGGGTTTTCTGAGTGACACAAGGTGGCAATATAACCAGATCAGTCTGTAGAGCCCATTCCGACTCGTAATAATAGAACCACGATGTTTCTGGAGAATGATGAATTCTCTCTTCAAGGGTGATTTTGGCCATAGTGAGTAGCACAGAGTGGCGTGGTACAATTTCGTTTTCTTTAGGTCGATTCTTCCGCACACAGAGCACTAAAATTTCAAGTTTGAAGTTTCAAGTTTATTTTCACACATGCAAATTTCATGGCTGAGGATGGTGGGAAAAATTTGCCGCTTATCTGCTCCTTTCGTTGCAAATGTCGACGAAAGGCGATAGTTGACTGGCGCCCCTGGCGAGTAAATGCCTCCCTCCTCTTTCCCTCTCACCTCTTATGCTGTTCCTCTCGCGTCTCGCTCCTCCCAAGATAAATACGCTAGAAGTTTGCTCAAGTCAGTTTAAATTTACCGTGTTCCACTGTTCCACGCCAGGTGCCTCGATGTCAGCGCTGCCGTGCTGCGGAGACGCGCGTGGATCGAACCACGTTGCCCTACATACTCCTCGCGCGTTCCAAGTGGAACGTAGAACCAATCTAATGGAACCTTTTGTTGTTAATGTTGCTGTTTGATTTCTTAAAATTCCACCAGAAGATATAGTGGCGCGGGCGACAGCAAGCGATAGAGGGAATTTATTCTCAGCCGTGGATGTACTTCATTTGCTATCGCAAAAATTAAGCATCCAGAATGTTTTAATAAAGGAAAACTGCAAATATTACTTATGTATTGATTTTCTACCTCATATTTACGTAATGTTTTGTTCTTCTTCAACAATTTTGACAAGTATGGACATCGCCACCGCACTTAGACGTTTAGATCTGGCTGTGGGTTTATAAGTCTATCGCGCAGCTTCAGTTTCACTTTGGTCGGGTGGCTGAATCGAGTGACAGACATACAGACAGACAGACAGACAGACAGACATACAGACAGACCAAAATTTCTGCGTTTTAGTAGCCCAAGAAAAACTTTCGTTTTGCTCAGCGGCTTGACGACGCTCCCTTCCGCTGAGCTACAACGGCAACAAGGGTAGCGAAGAGCAGTAGCAAGAAACAAAGCATTAATGCAGTTTTTGGTGTGAGCAAAAATAGTTGAACACTTATACAGAACTCATGCACCACTAAAAGAAAAAAATTCTTGCATGAGAATCCAAAACAAGTCGTATCAGAGACTTGGCAAAAGGCATGGCGAAGGCAAGGTTAACAAGACGACAAGTGAACATAATGAACAATAGGCAACAAAAGTAATGCATACACTTCCCTCCCCCGACAGCCCCTGTACTGCTTTCTTCACTATCATCATCATCGTTAGCCTGCTCAGGTCCACTGCAGGACGAAGGCCCCTCCCACTGACCTCCAACCGCTCCTGCCCTGTGCCAACCGAGCTCACCGTTTACCCCCGAAATTCCGTATTCCATCCCTCCATCGTGTGGTTGGCCTTCCCGTTCTTCCAGACCCATCTCTTGGTATCCACTCTGTTACCATTCACTATACGTATGTTCTTCACTATACATATATATAAAAAGAAAACTTCTTGCTGAAAAAGAAAGGTCGGAAAACCAATATTGCCACAACGCCGACAGGGAGAAAAAATATTGTTTGAATATTTGGATGCACGTTCAGATAGGTTTAGTGTCCACAATCTTACGGGAAATTCAGCGTTATTCTACGGCGCATTATTCTGGCGCGAACGGAATGTAATCATGTGCGTGCATAACAATTAGTGACCGCATAACGGTCCTACATGGTGACCTAATCGATAATAATCTACGAGTGCGCACTCTGCTAGAAATCTGCGGTAACGCGGAGCATCGGCGCTGTACGAAAGCGAGGAGAGGATTTCCAGGCGGACTTTTGCAGCAGGCGGGGAGAACGTACGTACTGCCTAATGTCTTCACTCTGCACACGATGGTTTCAATTCGTGAGGAAAAACTTTTAGCCCCAACTTTTATACATTGCGTGGTGCGCGTAGTGGCGCACTATTCCACTGAAAGTGGAGCAGTATATCAGCAACGTGACAAGTATAAATTTTGGCCAGCCTGTCAACAGCGGCCCGAATTATACTGACGGCCTGTCGATATACGTTCTTTGCCAGCCATTAACGTACCCGCCCTGACAGAAATAACGGATGTAAATGTAGCGACGCTTGCGCTCTGCTTTTGCAGAGAGCCTGCAAGTTCCGGTGTTCCGTATTATTACGTATAAATAGACAGTGTTATCGAATCACGTTGCGACCCATATTGTGTAACATGCGAGCGACAGCGGTCACGTTAAAATGGAAGCGCTTAGCCCGAGACGTCTTTGTAAGCATCTGTACCGCATCTTGAACCGCATTTGCCCTCTGAACGCGATGACCCCGCAATGCCAAGCCCTCGCCGGAAAAAGGGCGTTGGCTTGCGCGCTTCGAAGTTGAGTCCATAATTCGCGATCGGCGCACAAAAGGCTCGTCCGCGGCACCGTATACCTTTCCCTCCGCCCGCGCTTTCCAAATCTAGAACGGCTGTCGCATAAACGACGTTTAGGCTCCGCTCCCCCCGCGCCCTGACAACTCCGACATTCTGCCCCGCTGCGCGCTAGCAGCGTGACGCTCGCGTGACTCAATCTAAAATCGAGCGGAAGGCGCATGTACGTAACCGACTGGAAAAGAACCTCTTCATTCATGCTCTCAACTTCGGGCCCGCAAGACCTGCGTCGGTTTGTCAAAGTGGGACGCCCGCTTTTCACGCTCTCACGGCCGCTCTCTTCTCTACGGGCATCGGTCATCGAGCACGCATGGAAGGGCATTCCCGTCATCTAGAAGCGCTGTCGGACGATATCAAGAACAAGAGTGCCCCGCCGTGCACGACTCGCGTAACTGCGCATGGCTAATGCAAAACGAACTTGCAAGGTCCGAGAGCTGTAACTCCGCTTTACGATTCCTTTACTTCGCCTTCGATTAGTTTTTCCATTGGCAGCGAATGGCGAGAGAAGAGAACTGACATTGGAAGAGAAAGTGAACCTCCATTGCGATTGAGCAGCCGTCTTCCCATGTCTCGCTAATGGAGGCGGAAGCTCGTTACGCCACTTATGAACGTTGTTACCTGTTGCATGGGTCCGGTGGACTATTACATTTACAAAATATACGGAAATTTCCTCTGACATGTTCGAGAAAGAAATGAAT
The DNA here is from genome assembly GCF_048455015.1 of Haemaphysalis longicornis. Classification (NCBI taxonomy): domain Eukaryota; kingdom Metazoa; phylum Arthropoda; class Arachnida; order Ixodida; family Ixodidae; genus Haemaphysalis; species Haemaphysalis longicornis. The sequence goes on from NW_027526460.1 coordinate 7,596,167, forward strand.
TCAGGGGCAATTGAAATCATTGAGCGCGACTGGAAGTACCATCGGCATGGCCGGAGCAGCCCAAGTGAAATAGTATGACGCAGAGTCGGAATGGTCACTTCGGATAGAAGGAATGAAACTCAACAAGGTATAGGTTTCGGCGAGTTGGTATATCATACCTGAACGTTGAATGCGCAAACGACACGAAGACGAAGAAACAAGACAAGACAATGCGTATTGTCTCATCTTCCTCCTTCGTCTTCGTGTCGTTTGCGCATTGAACGTTCAAGGAAAGTAGGAAACTTGTAATAAATGGGTAAATCCAAAATTGCAAGCCATGCAGACCATATAACGCATGCGCGCATTGGCAAGTAGCTGTGTGCAAGGATAGGAGAGCACACATGATTGCTGTAGGGTGTCATACGGTGTGTCATACATACGGTAAGCTGTAATGAATTTCGCATAATGAAAAAAAAATGTAGCTGAAATAATGGCTCACCTTGTTAAAAAGCCATTTTTAATGTTAACCAAACACAAACTAACAACGAAACCAGCAAGCAAGAGAGCAAACGTGTTACAGGCTACACGACGTGAAGATCTTTTGGTATTACGTAGAATGATTGGCTCTGACACTAACAGGCTTATTATCTTTAGGATACACCATAGTCACTTAAAGAATCAATGAGAAGTGATCCCGCATTGTTTTCGGCGCACCAGTAGAACAAGCGAGCTTCCGAAGAGGTGTCCCCTCGCTACTTGGTGCTCGCGTGCATCATTCCTCTGCTCGACAGAATCAGCCCACCAGACAACCTTTGAGTGCGAAACAAAAGCCTATCACGCTAAGGGAACGAAACGCGCTGCACACCATTTGAGACGTACACGATAGGCCTGTTCCGCTTTATTTCTTCGTCTGTGTAGGCGCCAGTGTCCCTCATTTGCATCGATATGAGTTGCGTAATTACAAAATACCCCCGGATCCACCTTACCTGTTGTCGGCCTAAGTGAATGGAGCGGAAAAACAAAAGGGAAGTTCAAAGGAAGCAAGCGATACGAGTAGGAAAGCGAGGGAGCCTTTCTTGCATCAGACGAGACGTTTGGCCGGAAGTACAAGCCAGCTCGCCTGGGGCAGCAGCTTTAACGCGCGAAGACTGAGTGGGCAGTGCAAAAAAAAAAAGAAAAAAGGATAACAAGAGGGAAGGAGAAGGGAAAGGAGACGTTCAGCGGCTGTTTCGCTCTAATTTTTGCCTCTTTTGGAGCTCATTAACGGAGCGCCCTGACGGGAAAACGCCCCATACAAGACAAAGCTTGCTATTGCATTGGTGGTCAGAGGATTGATGGCCGGGTTGGTCGTTCCTCAGTAGATGAGACAGAGGAGAACTTCTTCAGTCACAATTTTTTTGCGTTATTCATTGATTGACGCAAAATAAAGAATAAAAAGTCAAGCTCCTTTTTTTCCCCCTATTGACTGGCTTCTGCGCTGTTTCCTAAATCCACGGGCCCAACCATTCTTATGGTGGCAAATTACCCAGCGAAGCTGTTTTGATTTCATTGTGTTCCTTGGCCGCATATGCGAAACAACAAAAAAGAATCCCAAGACCGCGAAGCAGTTCTTATCAGTTGTGAATGCGAAAGCATGAATGCCCAGTTGACCTCGCTTCCGCCTCGCGTTGCCGAAGGGCTTTATAATCTTGCCACTTGAGACTTTTGCTTTGCGGCCCGCTTTAACGCTTTCGAACGGCTTCGATCTGTCTCCCACGCGCTGCGCCTCTGCTCGTTCATGCCGCCGCGTATTGCGAGAGTTGACGAAGCTGGTGACTTTCGCTGCTTGTGTCTCCGCCATGGTATGGCTGCGTTCTTCCGCCCCCTCTATCCGCGGTGTACTCTCTCCCCAATGCCGTCTAAACTCGCACTATGCTAGGGTGCCTGGATGTCCGTCGTCGCATCCAGACGGGCGGCGAGGAGGAACATCCGGCAACCCTACTTCATGCTACGGAACGCCTGGGGATATGAAGCACCTTCGCCGTGCCCTCTCTCCTTGCCGAGATTTCTGTACACAGGCACTTCCTGGCTCAGGTAAACGCATGCGGGGCATGCACACCACAGGGGCTGGAGGTGAACTGTTTCGCCCTGAAGAGAGGGAGGGAAGAAGGCGGAACGGACGTGCGGCCGCTCAGATGATACTCCCAGGTGTGGCTCCCTAGACGTCGGTGTTGTCCAGAGCTCACCGCACAGGGATGCGCACGCAAGCTTGGTGCGCTAGCTCGTGCCGGAGCGTCCGCTGTCAGCGTTCCCGCGTGGTGCAGTGCGGGCACTTCCCGGCCGGTTGTCCCTCGCACGAGAGACGTGCAGCGTGACCGGGCACCGGCGTGGATCATGAGTGCGCATTTGACGGACATCGGCGACGTTGAAGGGCCGGTTAACGCGAGCGTCAGTGTGTGCTGTGCGGCGCTCGTTCGTGTGAGCAGGGCAGGAAGCCGGGGGCTAATTCACTGCCTGTGCGTCTGCTCGCATTCCCCTTCTACGAGAAACCTCGAAGAACAGCCTGTGCGGAAAGGAGAAGTACAATAAAAATTAGCGATAAATTAGCTCCTCGTCACGTCTGTTCAACTCTTTGACGCTGCTTGAACCACTTACCGTGGACCGACGAGCCCAGCAGCGCGAGTTATTGGATAGTTGATATTTTTTTTCTGCGGGAATTTTGTTGCGAGGTAAATGAGTATTATTTGACTAACCACGCAACTGTGGCTGTTCGGTTTGTTTTCTTTTCTCCGTTCTGTGTGCCAATCTCGCTTGTGCAGATGTAAACTTATCAACTCCCCTAATAGTTTTAGCCTTACTTTGTCAAGCGCCATGGAAATTCGCAGCGCCTGCACATTTGAGGCACGGCTAACGTTTGAGAAACAATTGGGACCCCTTCCACGCACTGCCCTTATCTCGGTTACTCCACATTACCTGCGTTTGTGATAGCAAGGCTTTGAAACAATGTCTTGGAGCTGACTGATTTCCAGGAACTGCACATAGGCCATAGGCAGCGATCACTAACCAACGTAAGTTAACATCGGAGACGAATGTACAAAACGGATGAGCTGGTGAAAGCCGAAATGCCGCACGGAGAAGGTGTCGTGGCACGGCTCCTCGTTAACCTGGTGACTTCAAACTGCGGGCGCAGTGAGCACTGCGGTTATGCCGGGGTTTCTCCGAAATTCTCTTAACCCGAAGTTCCGAGTTCGACTTTCCCCTAAAAAGTTCTACCGCTCAGTAACCTAGTAAAACCGTTTCAGAAAAGGGACATTTCGTATAAGCAAGGAGCCGATTTGGACACAAACTCTGAAGAATACTTTGCAGAATTCCTAACAGTGTTTGCGCGCTTTGTTGCCAAAAGTTACTCCACATAGATATAAAACTGATGTTCTTTATAGCTCTGGAACATGGTAGGGCAGCGTGCTAAACACTAAACTACGCGAAAAACAAACTTTCATTGTCTACATTACTCCGCGAAAATATTATTTCTTATACCGAATAACTCCAGAGAAAAAATTCGTGAAACAAGTAAAATGAGCCGGAAAGCTGCGTCTGGCTCGTTCCTTTAAGGACCGCATAGATTGCCCCCCCCCTCCCCCTCTTTTTCCCTCTGCCCCATTTTTCTGATAAGGTACGGATGTATCTATCCGCGTACGTGTTCGTCAATGGTTACGAGTGTACGCATCAAAATGCACTAAAGTCTTCCAACTTTGTGCCTGCCGCTGTAAGGCACAACAAACCGCCAAAGACGTAATATTATCGCAGACAGCTTACCTTTTGCCTTCACCCTCAAACGAGCTACGGACGTCATGGCGAGAAGCAGTCATTGGGTCCACTCAGCTGCACGAGAGTAGGGCACCTCGAAGCCCGTGTGATTACGTCACGGACGTCTTCACAAAACCGCCGTTCTGTGAGCTTCCACATTTAATAATGCTCATTACCCTGCCCACATACCTCTCCGCTAGAATGAGCGGGGATTAATGGATGTTCAGAAAGTAGTAATGTAGATCGCGGTTTCTCTGGCGTAACAAAGGGTAAGAGTTTGTATCCGTATGACGCTCCAACATCCCAATCCGCCATCGCCATGCTTTATAGAGCCGCCACGAAGGCAAGGCACCGGACGTGTTTATTTCCATATCCGATGCGGCTCTCGGAACACGGGCGCGGCTCATTTGCTATGCACGGTGAGCAATCCTCCTCGCATCGAGAAGATTGCCACCGCCCGCGATGCACGCGTCGTCGTGTATCTATAGTGTGGCACATTTATAGTTTTTCCGGTGGGTACAAACGAGGGAAGCGGTGCAAACGCTCCGTTAGGGCGGAAGCGATATCGCTCGTGTCAGGACAAGCCGGGAACGGACCTCCTGTAGCTATACTATGCGTATCTTGTCTCGTAAGCGCACGGCCAGAACAACAATGGATGAGAAACGCAGATTTATTTGAGGCGTAAATACGTTGCCGGGGTCGGCAGGGAAATCGCAGTGCGCGTTCCCAAGCGCGCGCGAACACTGCGGGTGCGTCGAATTGCAGCGGTGACAGTCAGCCGATGGTCGTTTGTTACAGAAGCAGCCGCCCAAAAGGCGGCGCTCTTTCAGCGCTTCCTGGGCTCTGTTTTACTCGCCAATATATATGCGCGCCTGCCCTTCCGCAGAGCTAAGCTTGGCTCTATTTACGTGCACTGTTTAGCAGCTGGGAACGTTTAGCAACGGTGTTTTCTGAAGCGGTTACCGATTTGCGAAATATAACATTGTGGCACGAAGCCGCGTTTCGGGGTTGGTGTCTTCTTGCAGCCTCTCCCAAACAGCGGAGGCGGAAGAGAAGGGGAGGGAGGGGGTTGGGGGAGGTCAGAGCACACGGCAATTCGGCTACAAGAAAGCACGCCGGCTCGGCGAAACTAGCACGACAGGCTGTCCAGGCTGCAAGCATGACCACCAATTCAGCATTGTAGCATTTCGTTGCTTTCTCCCGATGAAAGTCAGCTCCTCATACGTTGGCTGGTCCCTTCGGCAATGTACGGTGTTACGGCTGTATAACAACTATAAATTGAAAATGGAAATGCCACCTCGCACTAAGCCGGCTGTTATGCCCCAAAAAGCTGACGAACAAGAAATCGTATAACAGAGGAAACAGCACAGAAAACAGTCCTGTGTATGCACAGTACAGTACCAAGTCACACACGAGCCCCTAAGTTGTCGGTCGCGTCTATGGTTGCAACTGGAAGGCGGATTTTTAGGCATTAAAAAGCTCGTTTTAGGCGCCAAAAATAGGCAGGAAAATTAACGTTTTAGGCCTCCAACGCCGTAAAGTAGGCACCGTAAATATTTACATAAATGCAAAACCCTTCAACGGAAGACGGCGTGCGCGACCTTTATCTACTACAGGAAAACCAGAAATGTTACTCTTTATGAAGGCGCAAAGGCGCCAACAGTTGTACATACCCTTCAATTGTTCCATGAAACTGCTGGACCAATGAAGATCAATTTGCTTAAATCAACAAGCGCATTGCACGCATTCGTGTTCAATGGACACTGTCACTTGCTCGAGCGTCGCATATGGTGAAACAGACATGAAAAAGGCTGTTTACCAGAATGAGCGAACAAAGGCGTGGCATGGACGTTGCGAGTCGGACGACCCGACAGTGCGCCGAATCCTCGACCACTAAACGTGCGTATTGTTACGTGACAGCCGGATTAAAGGGACCCTGCAACACTTTCGATAAGCGCTTTCAATCTTTCCTTCGCATCTGGAACCCCTGCGAAAGCTACTGTTATCGCCAGCTCGGAGCGGCACTGAGTGATTTGCTCGTCGCACCAGATATGCCTTCCATTTCTGCTTTGTTTTTGTGGCTTTATTTTTTAAGTTGCTATCGAAAAGCGTTCATTGCTGCAACTGAAAGGAAAACCGGCCAACAGCCGCTGTATGGCCTCAGTGACGTGATTCGAGCCGTCGAAGAAAGTCAAGACCGAGAAAGAGAGAAAATTTATATAAACATCCCCCTCGCGAGGGGCACGGTCAAATGCAGAGCATTTTTGGGGGGCGCACATACCCGATTTTATCTGGTTCGAAAGAAATTGACAGCGAGAGCGAACGCCGAGAACCGCCCCATCACGGCACGACCGCGCCACGACCACGTCACGACTACGTCACGATCACGCCGCAACTGTTGTTGCTCCCGCGCCAAACTACGACGCATGCGCGCCCCATCTGTTGCTGAACGCGATCCGAGCACGCAGAGAACACGCGAGGAGCAGCGGAGAGCAGGCGAGGAGGAGTGGGGGAGAGGGCGCACCTGGAACGGCTGTTGCGGACGCCGAGGCACGCCAACGCCGGGTGCATCGTGAGTTAAAGAAATGCTCTGCATTTAAAAGAATACTTGAGAGCTTGGAGTACTGATTAAAAAAAAGCACTACTTTATTTCTGCCTGGCGCGATTTCATTACCACACAATATTCACCTTCACAGTGCAAAAATAGCGGGACAAAGGGGAGGCAAACACTGGATAAGCGCTGGAGCAAGCGCTCCTTTCAGCACTTGTCCAGTATTTTCCTCCCCTTTGTCCCGTTGTTCTTGCTCTGTGAAGATGAATGTGTACCAGCTAGCCCGGTTTTCTACGCTACCACACAACAAAAACAGGCATAAGTAATAAAAGCAAGGGTGACGGCGATTTATCAAGCAGTTGACCTGCACTTACAGGAGGACTGCACATGTTTGGCGGAATCTGTTTGGGGATCACGCGGAACGCAGTCTAAGAAACACTGAAAATAGTGGAAACAGTAGCAAGTACCACCGCCTTCAGATTTTTTTATCCGAAATTGTCCTTTTATTTCACGGCTGCTAGCTGTTGTTTTCCGGGATTTGGTTGAACTACAGGAGGACTATATTTCTACCTATAGGTTGAACCCCATAGAGTTCAGCACAATCAGTGCAGCCCAGTAACATGAATAACGATCTCAAACTGCGCTCGAAAGCGAAACTTGAAGCTAAATAGTTTTCATTATAGGCGCCGATATTTAAAATATACATGTATAGGCACTATTAACACACTATAAAAGCCCTCCTTAACTTCTAATTCATGCTCATATATCAACGTGCGGCGATAGGAGCGCAACGAACGAAATTGACGTTTGCCTAAAATATTGACATATTGATCGAGTGTGCCCGATTCTCGTCTTACCAGTGCGCGTGTTCATTATCGGCTGCTTTATCCTATGTAAGCACCCTGCCCTAGGGAGCACAGGCCTTTCTTGTGTTTACGTGGGGAGAAACGTCACGCCGATCGCTTCCCTCCATCGACGTTCGTCAGGAATTCATGTAACTATCGCTGTCGGCGATGCATAATGTAAATACAGCTGCCTTTCATTTATTGCATCTTCTTCTATCCCCGTTTCGTTGGAAACAGCTCGAGTAACAAGACGAGGGCAATGAAAGAACGCACGCGTTGCTCTCGTCCCGTTCCTCACGCTGCTACCCCGCTTGCGACAAAGCAGCGCGCGCAACTCAAAGCACACTGTGCACTGGGCTCTGGGAAAGTTCATGGGGTGAAAGCACACTTTCTAGAACCTGTGGAGCTGCTTTGCGTGAAGAGCGGGGAATGTTCTGCAGTAGCATGTTTTACGAAAATGTCTGCCTTCTCCGCAGTGGAGGCTCCGTGCGGCAGCAGCCGGGACAATAATTGCCCTCGCTGGGAGGCCTTAATGTTATCGCCTTGGGCGTGCGGTAGGAGTGTCAGACAGGTTGCTAATTGCACGAGCAATTAAGCCATCGCCTGAGGGATGCGTTAGTGGGCTTCCTAGGTTGCTCGAGCGGTAGGGCTCGTATACGCGAGACCATTTCTTTCGCTTAATCAATCGCCGAGGGCTCGCATTTGTACATTTCCGCTGCATTGGGCCTGCATGGCTGTGGACAGACAATGGAAGATAGGCGGCGTGGCCCTTGATAAAATGTCACCCGATGTGGAAGTGCATTTTAAAGGCGTGTTTCGACGATCTCTGTTTCAAAACACGGGAAAGGAAAGAAAGGGAGGGATGGGGGTTCAAGGGGTGCGGTTGAAACTGTGGTTCATGCAGGTGAAACATTTGGGTTGTCCGGGCATGTCTAGAAGGTGATCCGCTCTTGTAACTGAGCCGTGCGGTAACTAGGCTTGCACACGAGAAAATCGGGCTTTTTTTTTTAATTTTTTCTTGTTCTAGTTTTATTGGTCTCTGACGATAAGTACGCACGGAAGTGTGACGGGGTTTTTGCCGGTATACCCCATTTACTGCTCACGCAATAAGAATTCTTATTTTGGCAACGTAACGCGGCGACGCTACACCTGGCCTGCAGTATAAGGTGGGCCGTAGTAGAGGGCTCCGGAGCAACTTTAACCACTTGAGGATCTTTAACACACGTGCGTTGAAACCGAGAATGAAGGGGATAAGGGGGTACGGGTAGAGTAAATTGAATTTATCGCATCAAAAAAGATCCCTGACAGAGCATTTACTTGGTCTCTTTTTTTTGCCTGCTCAAAGCAGCTTTGAGCAGCTCCAAGCAGCTCCGTATTTTATTTGCCCATAGAACATCTATGGCGGGAGCAGCTTTGGGCTGCTTGGAACTGCTCAGAGCTGCTCGGAGCAGGCAAAAAAAAGAGACCTCTTGTCGAATGGGCAGTAGGGATATCTGCGGATAGTTTTGAGGGGCCATGTCACTATCCTTTTGCCACCGACATTATATAATTCCTCCTTTTTTTATTTAAGTTTTGCGCTCTCCTAAATCTGCAATTTTTTGTTTCAATTATATATTGTTTGTTTAGAGTCACCCACCTGCCTTTTTATATTTTCATAACGGATTCTTTGTGGTAACTGCAGCTAGTGGATTGCATGGGCATCGTGAGTTAGTTTTCTTTTCCATCTGTAGGGTTTCGTGTTGTCATCAAGTGTTTGTGGGAGCAGCTTCTATATTTCGGTTTATTTTCGTTTGGAGAATTAGAGAAATAAACTTAGGTAACCAGAGCAAAAAAGTCGTATACCGAGCTTGATTTGAGCGCAATCTAAGATATCAAAAATCAAATGCTGGAACCGGGAAGGCGTGATCACAGCCCACGAATTTATACTAAATTAAACATGTCCAGAAAGCGCAGAATTATGGCAATGCAAAATATAATTGTAGGAGGCGACGCCGTAGGGAGGGACGGGTTGTATGCGTTATCCCACGGGGAAATATAGATCCGTCGATGGAGCAAATTTTTTCCGTTGAAAATAATTGCAGTGTACATACTCAGAGATTAAGTGTCCATGTGTTGATAGGGCCTGTCAATTTAATTTCTTCAATTCTGAGTAAATTTCACACACTTACGATGATGATGATTGATGATGATTGCTAATGGTATCTCGTATGTAGCGGGGCGTGTCATCTTACCAGAAAGAAAACGAATATACCTATGTTTTACACTCTTCATTTAGTACTAGCGCTGCTCGTAGGCGAGGCACAAAAAGCTTACTTTTCCTGTTACAGGTGGTAACTGTCCTAGGCAATATTCCCCTCTCTGCTTTTCGTCCACCAGCATTGTAATCTTCTTTTCGTCCCCTCGACAGCCTTGAAGTGAACTTCCTCTGTGCTACCCTTAAATCCTATGGTTTCTGGAAGCCGAATATTTCCCTCATGTAGATTTGGATGTAGATTCCTTCGCAGATCCCTAACACTATGTGCCGCATACTTTCTGTTTCTTTTCCGCAGATCACGCATACCCCATCATTTTGTGTATACTTTTATTTTTTTTAGCCCAAAACGATGTTTTTTTGCGAATATGCATGGGTAGGCACTTGACATCTTGACGTTCTTTTTTTTCTTGCACATTTGTTATTATTACAATTTACCACGCACAGGTTCAACAGCAACGAAAAAACATGCACTTAAGGTCTATACAATGTAGATATTGGCAGGCCAGTCGCAGCCCCGACAACAAAAGCATTCAATGTTTACGTATACTCAAATGTGGATATTGCCATTTTTGTCGCCTCTCGCGTAACCGAGGTCCTAACTATGTGTGTCTGCCCCAAAATCTGTGCGTGCATTGCCGAATGATTGTAATAAATAGATGCGTTTCCGTGAGCGTAGTTCTACACAACGATTCCTGTGATTATATGTCCAAACGTGATTGCCTGCCCTGTTTACAGTACACTAAAAAAATGAAATCAGAAACAGACTTGTTAAAATCCATAGCCCTTGCCCAAGTTTACCTTCAGAGCATGGCGATGTTCGTTCATATCTTTTCTCGCTGTTCCGACGCCCCTCCTGTGACATACGCGCTCGCCGGTACCGGGAAAACATCGAACGTTGTATACGCACCTATAATATTGCTCTCACTTTTATGCGATCTGCCGGAGTTTCATATTTATAAACATAAGTTAAAGTATCATTTTTTGTATATTTTTGTATTTGCTACTTTTTTTACAAGCACAATGTGGAGAAGTTTTGAAGATTACTTGAACAGGTGGTCTAGCTGTTTGCTTTGCGGAATATTTATCGTTTATTAGTAATAAAAGCGAGGGTGGAGCTGATAAATAAATAGTCCACAACCTTTTGTACTGTAGGGCAAACAACACAAACGTCGACAATGTGGCCGTACGCGAGCCAAAGCTTCGGATAAAGCGTTTGCAGTTTTCTTTGATTGCGTGCTTTGGTAAAGACGTGGTTGATTTGTAATGTTTTCTTTTTTTTCACCGTTCAGTCAGTACCGATGCGCAGCGTACTCATTTGTGTATGCATGCATGCATGCAGTGTGCAGCGAGCGCCCACCCCCTGTAAGAGCCTGACAAGGCTTACAGTATTGATAAATAAAAATAAATAAAATCCAGGTGCTTATACACAGGTGAACCCTCCCAATCACAACCGGTTTTTCTGTAGTCCAGCAGCGCTAGTGTTTCGCGTCCCACCCAGTTTGTATGAGGCAGGTCTACCGACGCAAATCCAAGTTTCAAATTTTCAGGTCTTACGCGCCGAAGTGACACCTAGGATATAAGACGCGCCGTAATGGAGGGCTCCGGAATAATTTCGATTATCTGACGATTTTTAACGTGCGGCGAAATCGCGACACACGGGAGTTTCCGTTCTTCGTCTCCAGCAGAAAAAAAAGCACCAGAATTGAACCCGCGTGCCTGGGCTCAGCAGCTCAACGCCTTAGCCGCATAGCCACCACCGCGGCTACGTCTAGCGACTCATGGTTGACGGGCCGGCGCATAACGATGTGTGTTCGAAGCCATTCTGCATCCGCGTATCGCGCCACCACTGGCTGTTGACTCGACGGGCGGGTTCATAACGATGTGGACGCTCTTGTGGCACCTCCACGCGTCCGAGGATGGGCAGGCGTCGTAGCCTGGTGCTGAAAAGGGTAGCCCGGCCGCCCAGGTCGCCGCGGCATTGTACGACCTTGGAACGCGAACTTGACAATGGCTCCGAGCTGCACATTCATCGCGCAGACACTAATTCAGCCGTGTTTGACGCCCGCTGTGTCAACATGGGGCCCGAGTGTTGACGACCTCCCACGGAGGCACTACAGTCCGCTCGAATAGCGTGCCCTGCCATAGCCAATAAATGCACGCCGTTTCGTGGAACAAATGGTGACGCGAACGTATTGGCCAGTTACAAGGCCGCTTTCAGATTATTTTGCCTGTTGGCGCCTCCTGTGGTCGTCGTAATCGTCGTCTCATGTAGTCATGCTGCTGAAACACGGGGAAACTTGTTCACGACTCGCGCTAGAGAGCTCCGTGCTTCAAAGACAAAATACTTTTACAGCAAAGCTGTATACCTCTACGCCCCAGCGGTTTCATCTCCGTTGGTAAAAACGCCAAGGCGCCAAGAATACACTTATACACTGCATGCTTCGCCCCTCCCCAGGTTTCACGTTAGTGAAAATGGCCCGGATTTTTTTTTTTTTACAGTGAAGATGAATACCGCTACTATCAAATTGCTCAGTCGTGCCCTGCGTCCGCACACCAAAACGATATGCGGGAAAGCCAACTTTCTCGCGAATGCTCCATAGCTCCCGATCTGATGTAGATATCTAGAAAAAAATTACCACCTCTTCCTAAAGAAAGCTGAGAGAAGAGAGAAAACTTTATAACACCAAAACTGCGTTAGAAGTGCGTCAAAACTTTCGCTAAAAGTTAGTCAAAACTTTCGCTAAAAGTGCGTCCAATAGATCGTCAACCCTTCAAAGACCGAAATCGCAAGCCAAGCAAGAACCCATGCGAAGATTTCTCGCGCACTGAGTCAACGCACTTACGAACGATCTAAATTTGTGCCGATACGGGGTTTATCAGATAAAGCATTGTACTTCTTCATGATCGATTCGTGTGTGTCTTACCCAGAACCACTCCTTTTTAGCGATTTTCAAGTAGCCGGTTTGACACAATGGAAGCCCCCGGTTTCGCGCACGCGCCGTGTGTCCGGAGATCTTATCAGAGCTTTTCGGTCGACCAACCAGTCTATGGGGAAACGCGTTGGTTTTTTGGCAGGACACCATCGGTTCCACTGAGACCAGCCAAGCTGAAGCACATAACACGGGGTCAAACAACGTACGTGTATTTATTTTCGTCATTTGGTAAGTGCAGTGGTGATAGCTTTGACTGTTGTGATATAGACCTATTGGTTTGATTGAAACCTTACATTGTTTGCCAGAGTTAGATATATACATGACCATTGTTGAGTAGTTGAGTGACTTGGATTGGTGTGGCGCTCCAAACCAAACTCTTACCTCACAAACTGAGCGAATCATTTTTTGTGTGGTTTTAGCATGTCCACATTGAAGCCTCGAACGATTGATCACAGGGACAGTGTCATAACGGGCGATCCCTTGCGAAGCGCGTGGTCATTTGGATGTGTGTGAAGTAGACAGAAGTATACCCAGTGTACATCACAATTGCGTCTTTCGTTTGTACTGCACAGATATCCTCATAGTCGGTGTCGCTAAGTCTTCATACATGACTTACGTACACGGGTTGGCTAATTTGAATAACTATAGTACAGCAGTCCAAACACTTGCACCATGAACCGAATGGAACACTTCTGGTCTGTTCTGGAGACATCAGTATCACAACCTCAGAAATGTGTGGAAAAGTCGAGTCAGAACATGACCAATGAACAGTGGTTGATTGATGTGAATCATCGCACTGTTGCACAAGCTTTTCCAATAACTGGACGTGGCACTCCTTGTATGGTTTGAAGACATGCACGTCGCGGTCACAAACGAGCATCACCGGAATGCTTGACGCCTGATTCTTGATTCTCTGGCCGCATTTCACGCAGCATCCCATCGGTCGCGTTGCCTTCGCCGTTTCCTTTGTCGCTCTTCATAGGCACGCCATTGTTCAGGAGTCCTAATTACACGTAGCCTTCGCACCACACCGCCACTACAATACCCATAGATTGCGCCGTGCACGCTGCTCTTCGGGGTTCGTCTACAGGACCACGCATTCCTTGCATTGTGCGTCATGCCTTTATTAGTTGTAGGCCAGTCTCCCACAGGTGTTTCATGCATAAGTGGTCATGTGTTAGGGTTGCTTTTTCCTTGCGAGTACGAAAAATCACGTGGGTGAGTGGAACACTTTATTTAAACAAGAGGCCCGGAGGAGGGGGGGGGGGGGGGTGGCGTAAGGATGAGGGGAAAAGGGGAAGGTCACAGCCCACACAATGAACAGTTCCAGTCTTGGTGTCCCATTCACAAAAGGCACACAGTTAAGTGAGTCAGTGGCACCAAAATGCGCAGTCAACATTGTAGACAATGCGGTGGTTCCACTATACACAGTGCATGCTCATTTACCTGTATGCGAAGACATGCCTGTACATGAGCGTCTTTTAAAAAATTCCCTGGGGTAACTGCTTCTTCGCTTGCACCGAAAATTCATACGAAGGTCGCATTTTGTGGCCTATTTCGCTTAACACCAAGGACGAGAACAGCAGTCATCTGCTGATTTATAAATAATTAAAGACGATCTTAGCCTGTCGGAAAATGGCGGCTATCTCGGCTATTTTGGACCAACATGGGATGCTTGCGCCACCTGTGTGTGTGTGTGTGTGTGTGTGTGTGTGTGTGTGTGTGTGTGTGTGTGTGTGTGTGTGTGTGTGTGTGTGTGTGTGTGTGTGTGTGTGTGTGTGTGTGTGTGTGCGTGCGTGTGCGTGCGTGCGTGCGTGCGTGCGTGCGTGCGCGTGTGTGTGTGTGTGTTTGTGTGCGTATGTGTGTGTGTTTGTGTGCGTGCGTGCGCATGTGTGCGTGTGCGTGTGCGTGTGCGTGCGCGTGCGTGCGTGTGCGTGCGTGTGCGCGTGCATGCGATGTTGCCGTCTGCTTGGCTCAATGGGGTGCAAGCCAGTCAGTTACCTCTGTATTTCACAACGTAGACACGTCTTCTCTGAGCGAAGTGATTGCGGGTGTAGCCTGCTATAACAGGATGCAATCAGGACGCTGGCACAAGCTGCCTACAATAGGTCTGTTTATTGGCCTTCCTGTCAGTTTGATGAAAGGTATTGTTGACGTCCTGTCAAGAGCCGCCCCAGCGCCCCAGCGCGTCACGCTATGCGGGCCTCTGCTCCTCGATCCGTCATTGTTGTCGAAACGAAATGTGATCGCTTTCGGATGAACTCTTAGTCAGCGCCCGCTACCAGTCGTGGCGTATCGTTGGCGCGTAGCGCGCAAGGGAGAGAGGGCATTTCCGTGGATAACATTTGCATGCGTAATATGTGTGTCTGCACTTGCACACCCATAGAAGGCCCCTTCCCGACGTAAGGAAGTGGTCGAGACGCGGAGCAAAAAATGACGACGGAAGAGCACACAACACGGAATGCGTGCCGTGTTCCTTCATTTTTATTGTTTTCATTTTCATGTGCGGGACACTTGAAGGTGCTCGAAGGAGTTAGTTCCATTTTCTAGAGATCAAAAAAGGCTAAACGCCGTAATGGTTTCTCTTGAAATCGGTCTGTGATTGTACCGGGTCGCACAAATCTGGTGCGATTCTTTTTCTTCAAGTTTTACATGTTTCTTCCGACAGCAAAGGTCGGTATCGAGCCAGTGAGGAAACTATTTAATTTAACATTGTATTCGTAGCTTGTCGCTAATTTAGATCCGCAGGTGCGCCAATTGTGAGGTTGTAGTTAGGCGCAACAGCGACAGCGTCCATCTCTTAAGGTAAGTACAGTCGGGAATTAAGAACCTTTGAGAGCAGGTATGCATTCACCAGGAGTAGACGGCGGTGCACGGCGCCCGTATATCACGGCCTTGAAAGACCGTACGTGCAACATTTCCCACGCACTCGAATGAACCGAGTGAAAATGAATATTTTACGGTCAATCCTTCCCGAGCAAGGCACATTTCAAGTCATGTCCCATTCTA
Organism: Haemaphysalis longicornis; assembly: GCF_048455015.1. NCBI lineage: Eukaryota > Metazoa > Arthropoda > Arachnida > Ixodida > Ixodidae > Haemaphysalis > Haemaphysalis longicornis. Next base: position 7,611,524 of record NW_027526460.1, read on the forward strand.
CGCACCGGTATTTTCCATTGTCATAGCCGGCGAGAAAGAACGAATTCCGGGGGGCTGCTCACAGCAAAACGCAATCCCTGCCCTGCCCCATTTCCTGTGAAATAAACGAGAGAAGGGAATTATACGCCTTTCTTCACGCTCATCGCAGAGTGCAAACCAACCGCTGACACTCCCCTGCTGTCGCAATGGCGGAACGTGTTAACCGCGTGCGACAAACGCGGCCTTCCCGCGCCTTAAAGCTGGCTTCGGCGCGGCGCCGTGCACGCATACAGGCAAGCATTCTCGAGTTTCGAAACAAGCTCCGCGGGATAATGCGCGCAGTGACGCCGCCGCGGCGCTGCAAAGCAGTGAGTGTCAGAGCCTTCTGGTGAGTATGCCGGCGGTGCGCTGCACCCGTCAATGTCCGCCGCGGCATTACAGGGGTGAATGCGCTGTTGGAAGCCACGGCTAGCTCTCGCTACGCTACGATTAGCTCCGGCCCGCCGAAAGACAGCAGGATGGCAGCTTTTGTCGAATTTGTGTTAGACAAGGTGTCGGGGCTCTTCGGGGGGTTGGGACTTTTTAGATCACCCACAATAAGTTCTGGGGCGGTATTCTCGTGTTTTGTCCGTTTTGTGTCCGTTTCAAAAGTGTCCGTTTTGAGCAAGCCCTAATTGGGTAATAGCGAACACCCGGATGTGACGTCCTGCAAGCACGGCGGAGCTATGAGCGGCGGCTTCTCGGAGCAGACGATTTTTCACCGCATTGTTGTTGGTTCACTGGCGGAACAATAAACACACAAGAGATAGTTTAAAATAGGTTTAGTCGTTTAAAATGTGTTTACAAGAACAGTTGCGTGAAAGTAAATCCAAAGCCCACCTACAACTGGAAGTACGTCACAATGAAACGGACGCAAAACAGACGTTTTCAAAACGGGCAAACACGAGAATACCAGCCCTGCTCACGTTGAAAGCTAAGAGCACAGGCCGTATACCAACTGACATTAAGGCAAAAAAGTTGACATCTATAAGGCGAGGGGTTCAGTGCCACCGTAACTGCAGCGCTAGAGGAATAACGCCAAACATCTCCAAATCGCCAGCTGGCACTGAGGGCTCCATGAAGGGCAAAGGGCGAAGTATTTCCAAACGCACTGGTGAAACCCCACCGTTACGAGCGGATCCACTAAAGAAGAGCCACCATTTGTTTTTCTCAGCGAGTATTCTGTCACAGGACTAAGCATCAATTGATGATTGTAGCTTTCACCCATGGCGCCAGCTGTTCGTACTGCACGAGAGGCGTGGGTGCTAGCAGTAACCATCAGCCGACATTGTGGCAAATCTAAGGAAACTGACGCGCCCCCACTCTCACCAAGAGCACGCCGCGTGGACGCGTTGTTTGGCATTCCGTGTAATGATCAGGCGGGCGTGAAACCGAGACGGCGGGTGGGCGTGCGCGGGCTCCTGGCGCGCTGCGTCCGAAAGGCGAAGACAAAAAGCGCCCTTGCACGTCACTGCGGCAGTGACACGCTCACGGCCGCTCCGCACAAGAGCAGTCGGAGTTCGGTGAGGCGGCCCGGCACGGTGCTTCTGCCAGCTGGTTCGATGAAACGTGTCGTGCGAATCGCTGCACTACGGGCGAACAGGTGTTAACGCGAGCGAACTGGGTTCCGCGGCAATCAAGCGCGACATGCTGCCGTGGCTACGGGCACGCTTCAAAGCGAAATCGCTCCTTGAACGATGACGGGCTTCCGATTGGTATTCCCAATTCGCTGGACGGGGCTGGCTTTCTTTCCCCCGCGTTTAACGCGTTGGTTGGTTGTACTTGTGACTGCGTCAGCGAAGGCTGCGCTCACTTTTCTTGGGATGCCGTTTTACAACGCCTGCTGGCAGTGTCTCCCTTCCCACGCGTACCGACAGTCACCCGCTGGGTCCGGAGAAATCATCCCGTTGAGCTGTGAGATTACGCGTGTCGTAGGGGTTGGACGAAAAGCAACACAAGCACGCGCAAGTACCTAAACGCACGCCTTCGTGCATCCAGGGGTATTCGGCTTGTGCAGTGGGGAGTTACTCTTTCAGAGTTCGTTGGTATTTACTGGGCATTGCTACTGTTATCTACCTTGGGCTGCCCTGTATGGTAGTAATAACCAACTCTAACGACAGTCTACGGATGGCGTTCGCTCTAAGGATGATTCATGGGGTGGACGGGAAATTTCAGTTTTTGCTATAGGAACAAGGTTCGAGACGTATTCTTGGCCGCAAACTAGCGTTCGTACTGCACGTGCTCCATTGTGCACATGCGAGCATTCTGCGTTTCCATGAGATCTTCACGCGGTTCGTTTAGCGTTCGAAACGGCAGCCCGTGCCCTAAAATAATGTCTTTCTTGCCACTGAATATGCATGGGTGGGTCTGAACTGATTCATTTCTTCTTTCGCGGCTGGTCTCCCGTTTTCTTAGTGACATCACCCACCCGTACTTTGTGGTCGATGGGTTACGATTCTCGCCTTGGAACCCACGTCTGGCGCATTCATAAAGTTCTCTCTCTCTCTCTCTCTCTCTCTCTCTCTCTCTCTCTCTCTCTCTTTCTCTCGTGGTCCGGGTTCGGGTTCGATCCCAAGCAGTGATACATGTGGTACGTTCTTTTTTTTTTTTTTTCAAATATCAGCTCAAACTGTGCAAAAGGACTGCGATTTGGGCGAGTTGGTGAACGTTCACGATTGAAAATCAGCGCGAAAAAATAGAGCACAACAAAAGGGACGAGAAGTAGACAGGGCAGCGCTGCACTCACAACTAGTTTATTTTGAGAAAAAAAAACACTGGTAATATACATGCATCAGTCTCCCACGTGGCGGTAAATTATTGCAACGAATAAACACAAATAAAAACGCGACCATTCATACGTCTGCACAAGCGTAATCGACTACCCTACGTGGCTATGCCAGGGTGCCAGTCAGATAAGCGTAATCACGGTCATGCAGCACTACTGAGGGCGTACTGATACATCGGTCGGCAGATCGTCTTATTTGGAAGGCCTCGATTATTTCCCTTGTTGTTTTATCTATGTGTTTCGACAACACCGTGGTTTCTTCAAAAACCGGTACACAGTCGTGTGAGTTGCAGTGTTTTGCCAAATGACTATGGGTATTTAGTGAACGCCGGGGCTCTGACAACCTGGTGTTTAGGCACCTCCCGGTTTGTCCCACGTATATGTGTCCACACCGAAGTGGCAACATATAGACGACCCCCGCTAATCTTCGGCCCGAAATGTCGGTCGATTCTCCGTCCCAAATAAATTAGGAAAATTGCGCAGTACGGTCGGCCGTATGATATGAGTGATTGTGTATTTGTTTCTGCTTATTCATTGCAATAATTTACCGCCACGTGGGAGACTAATATACGTATATTACCAGTTTTTTTTTTTCAAAATAAACCAGTTGTGTGTGCAGCGCTGTCCTGTCTAATTCTCGTTCTTTTTATGTGCTGTGTTTTTTCCGCGCTTATTTTCAATCATAATCAAACTGCGCACGCATGCACTAAACATGGGTTATGGTTATACACTGCTATAGGCGTTTCATTTCCAGAAATTATTTATGCTAAACATTTTTGAACCGTCACTGGAGGGAATAACGTTGTTTCTCGAGGGTGCGAACAGGTAATCGGTGTTCCTGCCAAAAGAACAATATCATCAGTAGCGAGACAGCTGCTGAAGAGTGAGATGGAAAAGGCATTCCCGAGTATGAGCTGGGAGCACGAACATTAGATACAGTGAGCGTTCTTAATGCAACCGTCTTCGAGAAACTGTTGGGAATAGTGCCTCCCCCACCAGCGGTATCTCGCCACGCCAGTCCCGTAGACAGTGTCTGTCCGATGTGAATGAAGAGAACGAGCGAAAAACGCGGCCGGTGCAGCCTGGGCAAGGACGCTGCTCCCATGGGAGCCGACGTCTCTGTGGGCTCGAGAGAGAGCGCGCGAAAGTGGACCGCTTGTCTTAGTGTCCATCACGGGGCGCGAATGGAGCAGCACCGAGCGGCGAGTCGGGAGTGGCATCTTCATTGTGGACTCGGCGAGGAGTCATCGGTAGTTAGGAAAGAGACGGCCGCCAAAATTGTTAACAAGGGCAGCGGCGGCGGCCGGGGCGAATTCGAACGGTGGTCGTGGGAACTCGGCGTACGTGGTGGGGGCGGGACGAGCCGCCGCGCAGTGTCGAGCGAGTTCCGCGTTGGCTAACGACTTTAGAGGCTAAACGACGGCGCCTCGTTTGCAGACTAGTATACGAGAGAGTGGCAGTTAGGGCTGCGTATACGTCGGACAAGACATAAGAGGAACAGAAGAGGAAGCAAGGCGAGGAGGGGAGAGGCGGTCAGCGCACGCTGTCGCGACTAAGTCACGTTTGACCTACGCCGCTGGCACGGGCGAATGTGCGTCGCGGCGGAGATCTCAAGATCACGGGCGCGTACAAGCGTCGCACCGCGACACGTCTGTTGGGCGCGGTTGCGTAAACGCCCCTTTGTTTAGTCGCGGGGCGGGTCGAAATACTGCAGTGACAGACCCATATTCGGCTCTATTCATAGCCTCTTTGATATGCCCTTGAATAACAGAAGGAGCGCTTGTCACGGGTCCTCTGGAAACGGAGCCAACCTTACTAAGGTCCGAGTGCGGAAGCCCGGATCGCATCAGTGTTTGCACCTCCGTCCAAACGCATACTGAGAACGCGTGTCTGTAGCGTTTGAGATCTTGAGTGCGCATGCGCATTCGCTTGCTCAATGGGTGCATACGCCGTAATGTCGCCCATTGAGTTTCATACTAATACATACTAGAGTGAAATCTGTCGCTGCAGTCGCGGGCCGCCATGGGCAGTGCCATTGCAGCTAGCGATGTTCCTCGCCTACTTGGCTTAGCTAGCCATATGGCTTCTTTTTTTTTTTGTCTCGAAGCCAAAACCAACAAAAAAAGGGTGACATTTTTTTCTTGTTCATCGTGCATGAAGCTTCTAAAGAATCACTGACGAATTATTCTTTTTGAAGGTCCAATTTTATAATAAAAAAACAAAGCTCATGGACCTTCTAGAGTAATATTGTTGCTTTTTGCAGTCAGAGCCAACTTATTAGCCTGTTCATGAGCCACGCCAAGGACAAGTGGAACGTGCCTGCCCGGTACATGACGGAACGGTCACTGAAGCGCGGCTGCCCCAGACAGTAGCACCAGATTTCCTTCTAGTATATATTAGCATGAAACTCTATGGTAGCTCGCCAGGGAAAAAAAGCAACTGCCTAAGGCCGAACGAGATGAGGGAGTTATGATTCCCCGCACACCAATAATCGATCGGTGCTTGTGTTTGTCAAGTTACGGCGTCTGTCGTGCATTGCTTGCCAGCCTCTGGCACACGCTGCCACCGTGTACACTTTGCATTTCCTCTCCACTCCACCCTTCACCTAGTATCATTGTTATTTTGTTATTCACCGCATATCGAAACACGGTATGCGGATATCAGAGCCCCGCACAGGCCGCGCTGTACCCTAATCTACGCCGCCATTTGCTGGATACGGCTACTACCGCGGCGTGATTATAAAAAAGACGCCCCTTTGTTCAACGTATACTTAGCAGTTTCAGACGTCAGTTCCTCGAGTTGTAATAACAGTTTCTGTGGCCACGTGGGTCCACGGACAAACAATCCGCGCGATCCTTTATCATAATTGCTCCCCGTCAAACGCGTCTCCCTGCTTCGGTCGTTAAAAACCGTTTAACGCTGCATTGTCAAGTAAACGTGTCATAAAAAGCTTGTCGACACGGGTCTTGGCGGCTGGACGATCGATTCGACGGGGGCATTGAGGCATTCCGCGACCACCGGGTCATGGCTCACTTTTGGTTCTTGACTGCCTTACGAAGCTTGATGCTTTGAAACCCATTGAGAATACGTCCCACTATACGCCGGGAGTGACATCGCAGTCGCCCGCACATTTTATTCACGAAAAGGAAGAATACAATTTGTTAGAGGCACTTGGGTCTGCTTACGAGGCTTGAATGCGGAAGCATGATGACTTTCGCTGGCATTGTACGCCTCCTGCGCCTCAGCCTTGTTGCATGCTTGCGTGGTTGAGCGCGCATAGCCGACCCACGAACTATCGGGACCCCCGATGTCGAAGCGCTTTCTATTCCGAGACACCGCGTGAGTCACTCCGACACCTCTGGCGAGCTCCAGGCAGACAGTCGGCTTCCCTGGCACCCTATGTAGCCACGAGTGGCGCGTGGCTACGATGGGCTCGCCTTTCTTTTGATTTCTGATCCTCAATCTTTCAATCTTCATGTTACAGGGAACGTTGTGAGGCACATAATTCCGTACAGAAATCGGAGTGCGAGACGCGGAGAGCACGCCAGGGAAATGAAACAGCAGCGCCGGATGACCTGTTCTAGGAGACGGTTATTTGTATACACCCCCCCCCCCCCCAACACCCCCCAATACCACACATATGGACAGGGATTTAACCCACCCCCCCACAGCACACCCAGGAGCATTTTTAACACGAAAGTGTTCCCGGATACACTAAGATTTCACTGACGTCATACCCATCACGGAAATGACGCCGCGACGCCAGTACAACGAAGCAAGCGGCCTGTAAAGCGTGCACCCCTGCGCACAGGGTCTTCTTGCGGGGAAGCAACCTTTAGTACTATAGAATACGTTATACTTGGTGTTGTTCGTTTTCGGGTTTTATATTTAAACGTGAAAGTGTTTTATGCCGAGATACACCAAGATTTCACTGACGTCATATCCGTCACGGAAATGACGCCAGTACACCTTTGCCGAAGCGACCCGCCAGCAGGACGCCACTCGCCAAGCACACCCACAAGACAGCCGCCTACCCGCAAGTCATGATCACCTGCAGATTTCGCTGCACATTTCGCTTTCGCGTTTTACCGGTTCCTATGACAGAGGAATCAACCGCAATTTTTACACCCCCCTAAAATTGATGTTCTGGATAAACCCCTGGGGAGGGCGACGGACAGTAGAGCGTTCTGGACGCGCCCAGTATACCCCACCGCGTGGGCTCAAAGCTACGTTCCATATCGCTATGGGAGATGTCGCATTGGGCCACAGTAACGGACGAGCAAGGCCGAGGAAGTACGCCACGGCGGAAGAGGCTGGAGCAGCTCGAAGTGCCGCTCGTAGTAACCGCCGTCGGGAGGAAGCGAGTGTGGATGAAGCTGCGCCATCAGCTCAACAGCAGTCAACAGAAGGTTCAACTAGGCCATTGCCTTTACCTTCTTAGAAAGTTCTAAGCTCCACCGTGATTCTGTTTGTCTGTTTTATCTCTCCTCTTCGAACCCTCTCGCTCGAGAACCGTGTTCCTCGCGTGAGTGCACGCACACTTTTTGGGCCAGCCGCTCCCCGCAACGCCGGATGTTTCGCCTCATGAGTTTAATAAAGTCCCCCCCCCCCCAAAAAAAAAAAATAAAAATAAAAATAAAAAAAAAAGAAACCCGGGCCATTTCCACTAACGTGAAACCTGGGGAGGGGCGATACATGCAGTGTGTGAGTCCATTCTCGGCGCCTTGGCGTTTTTTTTTTTTCAACGGTGGGGAAACCGTGGGGGTAGTGGTATACAGCTTTGCCGTAAAAGTCTCTTGTTTTTGAATCACGAAGCTCTCTAGCGCGAGGCGTAAACGAGTGTCCCGGTGTTCTTTTAGTACGCGTTGCGAAGCGCTCCAGCGCGAGGCATAAACGAGTGTCCCGGTGTTTTTTTTTTTTTAGTACTCGTTACGTTCTAGCGCGAGGCGCAGACGAGTTTCCCGATGTCTTAGTACCGTGACTACATGAGACAACGATTAAGACGAACACAGGAGACGCCAACAGCCCCAGCCCCTAAGGGGCTCCACCCCTGAAAGTCCACATACGTGTCAAAGAGATGTCTCAGGGCCCGCAGGTTCCTTCAAGGATGATCCGAATCTGCAAAACGTGAGAATTGGTGTTGCCGTTATACAATACAGCGTGTACGTTTCCTCGCAAATCTCGCCCTGGGCAGTGTGAGCCGGCCGCGCAGTGGCCAGCGGGGGTTAGCGTCGGGTGGACGCGGGCGCAGCGGGTGACCGTACTTACAACGCGCCCTGCACGTTGGCGCGACAGGCGGCCTGCGGACCAGTGACGCGACGACTACTCCCGGACGCTGTCGGGAGCGACGAGACAGCTCTCGTGGAGGAGTGCGATAGAAAACAGGGCCCAAGGAGGAGCAGAAAACATCGGCACAGGAAAGGACACGGTCGGCGAGGGGACCTCGACCCGAATAAATATTGCACGGGTACGTCACTGGGCCGCGCATCGAAGCTTGGGCGACGCCTAGCCCCAAACCGAACGAGACAAAGGAAGCGGAAAAGCAAGGCCGTGACGGGCACTGCTCGCATAGACGTCGCTCCCCGAGTTCGCGTGCTGTGGCGGAAGAGGTGCATTGGTTTTACGCAGCGGGCTCGGTCATCGTCAGGTGGAAGGGGTGCTTTGAGTGCTAGCGCAAGAGAAACGCAATCTTCAGAGAGGGAACAACATATATAGGACCAATTAAATGCTCGGCTCCTGTTTGTTTTTCCACTCTTTTCGTGTTCTTCTTTGTTGCTTGCTTCTGTTTCTGCGGCCCTCATTGTCAGCATGAGCGTCTATACCGCCTCTGCTCATCTTTCCGCGCTCCGGCGCAAATGACATCCAGTTCATGCATTGGCCCCATACGGCGCAGGGAATCCTCCTGGTAATGTGTATGGCGCCAGAGTGTTATACCTCGAAAAAATTAAAAAAAAAGACACTGACGAGTTCTTTCGTTGAAATTCTATTTCAGCACTTTCTCTAGCTTTACCTTAATGCGGGGTTTTTTAGAAGTCGGCTTCCTCTCCACAGTACCACGCTTGCAGGAAAGCAGATACTGAAGTCATTGTTTTTGGCGTCCACGGACGGTGAACGGCATAAATAATTAAATGGCATAGCCTCGCACTGACAGCTATGACTGTAAAACAGTACAATCAAAAGTTTCCGAGTAGACATATTTCTCCAGGTTCACTACTCGGAAACTTGGTTGTTCGTATTTTTCGTCATTCGTCGGCAGAGACGTGGGTATAGATAACTTTATGTGAGCTGTCTTCTGCAACGTTCCTGTGATAACGGTACTCTAAACCACAGTTGCCCTCGGTATTCTCTGATGCACGACTGCTCCCGAGAGGCTTAGCGGCAGTCGCGGACGAGTGGAAGACAGCGAGAGCAGTCCACCTCCGAGAAATGCCTAGAATGCAGGGCAAGAACGCAACGTGGGTTGATTTGTCGAGCCATGTCTTCCGCGTTATATTGCGCTGAACTGGTGAAGGATAATTAGGACGGCTCTTTCATCCTCAGTGGCTAAGAATATGTTGTGTATCCTGTAGGCAGCTAGCTTAAAGGAGACTACGAGCGGCGACATCAAACGCGTTAACGCGCTGCTGCATTTACGAGTAACATACTTATTCGAATAAATACCGCAAATTTTTAGTGTCTCCTTATTTTAACCGCAAAAATTTCTGCTTTCGTGTGGCGTCTGGGAGCGCTTGACTAACGACTGAATGCTGCCGACAATGAACAGACAGATTCGCCTTCAACATGGGCTTGCTTCGCGAAATCGTCTAGCGTTTTATTATGAAATAAACTGATGGTCCGCTATACTAACACTAATCATCTGGCGAACACGTCATTTGCTTCTGATTATTTTTGTTTATTTTTGTTTTAATACTGACAACTTGTTTTTCTAACTGTAAGCACTTTAATTCTATATTTCCACAGAAAAGCGGCCTGGGAACAGTACTCTGCATGCTTTGTCTACATTGTATCACTCGATACTGCCTCCAATAAAAAAATGCGGTTGATTCCTCTGTCATAGGAATCGCTAAAACACGAAAGTAAGATGTGCAGCGAAATCTGGAGCTAAGCATGACTTGCGCGTGGGTGGCTGTCTTGTGGGTGTACCTGGCGAGCGACGTTCTGCTTCCGGGTCGTTTCGGCGGAGGGTCTTCTACTGGCTTCTGTAGGGTCTTGTACTGGCTGCATTTCCGTGATGGATATGACGCCAGTGAAATCTCTGTGTGTCCCGGCATAAAGCACTCTCGTGTTAAAATATATACCCCGAAAACGAACAACCCGAAGCATAACGCACTCTTTAGACTAAAGGTTGCTTCCTCGCTAGAATACCCTGTGGCCAGGGGTGCACCCTTTACAGGCCGCTTGCTTCGTTGTACTTACGTCACTTCCGTGGCGGATGTGACGTAAGGTAAATCTTCGTGAACCTCGGAATAAAACACTGTCGTGTTAAAGTTCTTCACAGTATCTATAAAAAACTGCCAGTTAACTGCTCCCGTCGTTGGATTTACCCTCATCCCCCTTTCTTTACCAGCCATTATTCCAACTTTGACCACGGGTCTTCCTTTTATGCGATAAATGTAATGCTGCTATCCAATATAAACAGTTTTGCTTCATGCATCACTGAGGAGAGTAGCATGCAGCACGTTCATAGTTTAAGAAATTCTCGAAGCCTAAACAAGTATGTTTAACTACGTTATGTCCGGTTCGCGAAACAATATGCATCTCAGGTACGTCGATGCAATTGGTGGAAAGCATCTTACGTGCCTTAGAAGGGTCTTTGTGAGGAATACCCATCAGCATGCGCCTCTGGCTGAGGCGGGGCCTGCTTATCGGTGCATGTAACACTGCACTCCACACTGCGGTTTTCCCAGTGCCAGGCTCCTTCCGAGGGGGCTTTCACGAGCACCTCGGCGGATGGCTGCCTTCGCCGAGTTTTTCGTTTTACGAGGCGCCAAGTGCGAATTACCCTTTACGGCGGATACCCTGTAGACCCCGTCAACACATAAGCTTTGACAGGTCAGCCTGGATTGCCCTACGCTTGACGTAAAACAAAGAGCTCCGTCGATTTGACGCTCTCACTATAGCCTCCAAGAGGAAACGCAGGCAGTGCAGCAACCGCGCACTGCGGAGCCATTGTATACGAGCTGCGTGTCGCGCCCGCCTGCTTAAAAATGAGGCAAACGGCGCGCTTTGTCTGGGCCGTCAGAGTCGCATACGCCACTGCGCACCCAAACTTTTCTCACCGCACCGGGCAGTCATCCTCGGTGACCTCGCGTTGAACCGCGAATATGCGAGTCGGACGCCCCGTAAAGAGCCAGATTGCGCGAGCGACCGATGTAAAGCGGCTTTTTTGTTTACAAAACAAAGAGCCCGTGCCACCGGCGCTTGCGATGGTCAGCGACGCCGGCGAAGGAAGGGACCTCCGTTTGTTCGCTTCGCTGTTGCGAAAGAAACGCCGGCGAAGATAGCGCCGCCGGCAGCGCCTTTTTACAGATGCACGCGATTCATTTGCATTGGGGGCTGGATATCGTAACCGTTAACGTATACGTACACACTGAGCCACACTGCCAGCCACATCACGAGGAAATGGCTCATTTGCCTGAGGAGCCGCAAACTTGCACCCCAATAGGTCGGGGCAGAGCAAAAAACTCCGATTTATCGATGGAATTATGCTACTTGAAGAAGATCATTTGTGTCGGTGGCTTAGTGTTGCAGCGAAGCTGTATTCTCCACCGCGGCCGAAATATTTTGTGTTCGTTAACGACGTAGACGCAATGGTGGTAGTTTTTACACCGTGAGGCGTGTACAAATTAAAGGATACGGTTTGGGACGAGAACGAAACCCGTAGCGATAATATGAACGTGAACACACAAATCTCAGTACCTTCTGTTTTTCCATATAAGCCTCATATGTTCGGATGAATTTCAGATTCAATTCAATTTGCCGCTGGAGGCAGCTTGCCGTACACCCACTAGCCATATATAGTATTCATGGCAGATATGGTAAATGTTACGTATTCATGGCGAGCACACACAAAAATAAAGGATATAGTATAATTTGTAAAGGCGACTGTTACAAACTTCACAGCCTAAACCAAAAAGAAAAACAAAAACAAAAAATACAATGAGAATATGCTTACAATATTTAAACATTAAGCCAATATTAAAATCGGTCATTGCTCTTGATAAATTTACCCGAATCGGTGCATTTATTTTGCATTTGTGAATACATTACGAAATTCGTGTGCTTTCAGTCGCATTTATGGGCACTCGCTTTATTGGTTGCTGACGATGTACACACTGAACAGAACAAAGCACGAAAGTCCGTCATATGAAGCTGTGCTGATTTACTCACTGTTCTGTCACTGTTGTTTCATCCAAAGAGTTCTCATTGTTAATATTTTCACCCTGTATTATAAACAAAGCCCACTTGTCGGCCGGGAAAATCTGCGACATTTATGCTGTCAGCACCTTTTAAACAAACTTCGCGTTCACTTTTCACCATTTTTTCCTAACGTTCTCCCACACCCCCCAAAAAGTATTTAAATTTTTAAAAATATATTTCATTTTATTTCACTTTCTTTTTTCTCAGTGACAGCTCCCTTGTTAAACAGTTAAATCAAATGCTCTCCCCGCCCAAAGTCACAGCAAGAATGGTTGAACAAGTAATTTTTTACTTCGGAGCAAATTACGCAACAACGAGCACTTGAGGTGAAGCGCACGCAAGGAAATAAGCGCGTACGCCTCGTTCTTTGCAGTTGTGTGCATTGGAAAGTGCAGAGCTTTTCTTTTTTCTTTTTTCGCACTTGCAAGCCGTTCCTTCAGTCAGAGTCTGTTTGCCCATCAAGCGTCGTTAAGCGGTCCCCGCTGCTGCAAATACCCTGCCATCGTTTTCTTATCAACGAATTCGCACAACCACACGGGATGAACATCTCTTCTCGGACGGCAAAGCCTGCCAAGTGGGGGACTGTCCAGCGTTAGGTGACCAGTACTTGCAGTTAATTGAGATTGATGTTAGCACGAGTAAAAATTCGTCGACGGAGCTATGATCAGCGTTAGAAAAGAAAAAAAGAAAAGGCAGCTGCTCAGGGGAACCTGACCGCGGGCTTTCTTCTCAAGACGGTGTTGACCACGAAGCCGACTCGCTGTAGTACAAGAGTTCCGCCCCTATTTCGGGAACGAGCGGCCGCCGGGTGTGTGTCGGAGAAGCGGCTCTTAGAAGGCGCCACCGCAAGAAGGCAGGAAGCGAAGGTTGGCGGGTAGCCTTTGTAGCGGCTGTGGCTGCGCTGTCAGCGGTCGGTACTGCGCCATCACTTCACGTCCGCCTGATCGAGGGTGGCCCACAGCCGGGGTCAAGACAACGGGCGTCCCGGTCCAAGTGCCTGAGGCGAGGGCCTAACGGAAGATCACTGCAGCGATCGAACGCGTCGACAGCGTCGCATTTTATCCCACGTACTCTGAGCACGCGTACTGGTATTGTGCACGCGAAAACCGTGCCCAGGAATGGTCTCTACAAACCAATTTATGTACGAGGCATACCTAGGCAAATAACGGAGGACGTGGGTTTGATTCCTGGCTGCGGCGGCCGCTTTTTTGATGTTGGCGAGGAGCAAAAACGCCCGTGTGTACGAGATTTCGACGCACGTTAAAGATCCACAGGTGGTCAAAATATTCCGGAGCCCTCCACAACTGCGCGCCTTTTCGCCTGTGTTGCGTCGGCGCGTGAAACCCTACAATCAATCAATCAATCGCCAAATAATGGCTGATTTTTTGGCGTCGGTTTTCTGACGTCGGTGTCGCTTTTTTGAGCATCGCGTGAAGGCATACGCGCTGTCACAGGGAACTGACTTAATAAGATAACGGGTTGCTCCTCTTTGAGATCAGATGGCAATTTGCGACTGAGACGAGCCAGGAAATGCTCGCGAACGTCCCAGCACAGAAACGCCGGTGTTCTTCATCGAGAGCGGAGTCATATATAATCCTCAGTCCATTTATCCCCACAAAATTCCACGGCTGCAGTTCGGATTGCAGATGCTTCCGGGTAGGATTATATTACGAGTGACTCAATCCACTTTCACATTTACGCAGGATATTGAAACGCGCGCTTCACAGTTAATATAGTGCCACGTTAATGAAGAGACCCCGGCTGATAGCGACCACCCGAGAAAAAATAGGTACCTCCTCCCGACGTGCTCCCACGGCATTTTCGAGGCGCATTTCCATTGGCGAGCGTGCTGAAAAATAGCCAGATACGAACTTGGCAACGGGCTCTCCGGGTGGCCCCCGCGAGGAAATCCTCCGCGCTCCCACGGCTTCGATCGCCGACGCCTGCACCGGATTCGTTGCAGGGCTGCCCCAGGTGGCAACTCCGATGCAGCGGCGCGACCGCGCCCACCCCCGTCCTCGATGGAAAGACCACACAAAAGTATCGCTGCTTATACGGGCGCAACGCGCTTCCGGGTAAACATTGCTGGGCGAAGCGAGACCCCGCTCGACACAAGACGGACGGCCCAGAGCAGACTTGGGAATGACCCCCAAGCGCGTCCGCGCCCCCTCAGTTCTCCCGGCCACTCGGTCCCTTTAATGACTCCGTGCTGCATCGGAAAGGCGCGGTTAGGCACGGGGAAGGGTTACGGGGATACAGGCTGACGCGATGAATCAACGCAGTGAAAGAAAAGGAAAGAATGTTCTCCAAAAGAGTGTTCATGGAAGCGCAATACCGACATATATACAGTCACGCGTACGAGCCGGTTTTCAATGTCCTGCATGAGTTGTGGCCACAGCTACGCTCTGCTCTACGTCACGTCCGTGCGTTTTACGCTGCTGCTTTGGTGTCGGGGCTTGAAAGGGTGTTTTACGCGTTGTATCTGCATCCGGGACGCACTAATTTGAGTTCGGGTGATTTTACGCGTCGAAGCGCCACCTGGGGTATGACGAAAAAACAGCGCACAGAAACGGAACGGACATCAAGAAACAGACAAACACACACGCTGAAACAGAGCGCTGTCTTCCGTTCCGTTTCTGGGCGCTGTTTTTTCGCCATGATTGTGAACCAACTAGCTCGTCTTCACACCTGAAGTATGAGGCGCGCTGTAGTGGACGGCTCTGAATTAATTCCGACCACCTGGGGATCTTTAAAGTGCGCCGAAATATTGACAGAGGGGTGCTTTTGTTTTACGCCGCTACCAGAAAAGCGGCCGCAACAGCCGGGACCGAACCCTGGTCTCCGCAGCCACTGAGCCACTGCGGTGAGTGTAGGGGAACACACAACGACGGCCTGCATTCTGTTTTCACCGCTGTTAGGGCATCTGCAGCTGCGATGTGCACGACTTCCTCAGAGGCGCTTATTACGTGTCCCTGCAGATACCCTCGAGCGCCGCCGCAACCGTCGTGACGCAATAAGTTAAGACATTGAGCGGGCGGAAAAGAGTCCCAAGGCGTGTCGCTGACCCGCGGGCAAGGAGCAAGACGAAAATGTGGGCCCCTCCAGCTTATCTAGCCGGAACCGTTCGTACCGGTGTAGCTCGAAGAAAAAGAGGCGAGAAAAAAGGAAAACAACGCTGACTTCGGCGGGAGCTGACTTTGGGAAGAAGTGGGCCTGTACGCAATTGCTACACCGTCGGGCGATTCCGTGGAGTCGAACGCCCGCAAGATATATTTTTAGTAGAGGCGAAGCGTTCCTTCGCGACCTTTCCCTAACCGTCTTCCGGTTCCTGTCAATGGGCATGCCCCACATATTCCTTCGATTACTCGAAATTTTCCTCGTTGCGTAACCGAAAAGAAAATGAAAAATTGAAATAAAGGCATCTAGATTGTCGTTGTGGATGAAGTTTATCGGCACTTATGGTAGCTGTTGTTCTAAACCCACACGGAGGGATAGGATGAAGTCTTGAACTGCCACACTAGTTGAAGTGCACTAATTCAATCTGCCCAATATGCCTACGCCAAGCTCAGTTTATGCGAATGTGTTTAGTGGTGAAAGCGATGTTAACCGAGCCATTGCGCCTAGCTTGCTATGCTTCTCACTGCGGCGTCGAATTGTGCTGCATGAAACGGGAATGTTTTTGCTGACTGGTTCATTGGGATCTGATTTGATGTCCAGTGTGACGACCATGCCGGACCTAACTCTCCAAAGCTCGACTTCTTCAATGCCGGAGAGGTGGAATCGGGAGGGGAGGGGGAGGCGGGAGAATTGGGGGGTAGGAGAACAGTGAAAAGCTGTGGTTGATTCCTCTGTCATAGGAATCAGTAAAACACGAAAGTGAAATGTGCAGCGAAATCTGCAGCTGAGCATGGTTTGCGGGTCGGCGGGTGTCTTGTAGGTGTGCTTGGCGAGCGACGTCCTGCTCGCGGGTCGCTTCGGCAAAGGTGTACTGGCTTCATTTCAGTGACGGGTATGACTTCGGCGAAATCTTGAGGTATCGCGACATAACACACTTTCGTGTTAAAAAAAATCACGCCATATCCACGGAATGAATGATGATAAGTGGGACACAACGGTAAAGAAAGAACTTTTATTTAGGGCGAACTTGTGCCCGAACAAGACGAGAGGAAACGAGCAAAGGTCCTTGCGTCTCGTTCGATCTCCGAGAACGACTGCCTGCGTTTGTGGCGTGATCTCTTGCGTGATCTCCCCCTCGCAGTGCACGTGCGCTCGCGCCTCCGTTGGCGAACACAGACAAGCTCGCGCTCCCGGTGCCGAGTTTGCGCTGCCGGTTGCAGCCGGTTCTTGCGCGTGCAACGCGGCCCACTTTGCGACATCTCCGAAAGCATGCGGCGGTCACGTACCACGAGACACAAGGGATGGACAGACCCATGACTTAAGGAGCTTCGCCCCTAATATAAAACCCGAAAACGAACAACCTCAAGTATACTATACTCCTTAGTACTAAAGGTTGCTTCCCTGCAAGGAGACCCTGTGTGCAAGAACCCACCCTTTACAGGCCGCTTGCTTCGTTGTACTGGCGTCACTTCCGTGATGGATATGACGTCAGTGAAATGGTGGTTTATGCGGGAATAAAACACTTTCGTGTTAAAAAGGGAGATCGTCTCCAGGGAGCCGGCTTTCTGACACATACACTTTCAAGCGATTTTCCTGGGTGCTGCTGTTGTGCTTCCTCTTCCTCGTCTTTCTATTGAGCATGGTGTTACTACTACTACATGCCAGCTCAACACCAATAAGACCAAACGCTATATGCCTACGACCCATACACATACTTCGAGTTCGTTTTTAAATCGTGCCCCGCTTTGCATTCCCTCATTTCGCATTACGGGAAGGCGGTTGAGGGAGATTTCTGCTGTACGTTAAAATATTACCTGGGTAATAAACGATAAAAAAATGCGGCTTCGTTCGCCGGCATACGTTATCAGAATATTAAGCTTCAGCAATACGTGGGCCTGGTATTTCTCATCTGATTCCTGTCCCTCTGGAACCCTTTGAAGAGGCTCCTGTAAAGTTCTCACTTCTGTTCTCGAAGATGAACTTGATGGACAAGGACGCCACTTGGTGGGCTGGAAAGCATTTTCTCGACAGACCCATCTCATTACACTGACTGAGCTTTTATATTTATGCTCCTAAATTTCTGTTACTAGGACTGTACGGCTGATGTAGGCAGGTTTATTAATTGCTTCATGGCCATGTGCGCTGCAAAGGAAGCGCGATTTAAACAAATACTTACGTACGAATACAATACTTAGGTGTCACTTAAACCAATAACCTTAGTTGGAATAAACACATTAAAAATATTTGCTACGCCTTTCGTAAACTCTGTTTTTGTGAGACATAAACTGCGCTATGCTTCTGCTAATGTTAAGTTCCTCGCTTATACTTTCATAATAAGGCCAAAATTAGAGTATGCGTGTTCGGTATAGGACCCTTACACAGAAATTAATATCCGATTGCCCGTGAAATGATCCAACGTAAAGCTGTCCGATCTATATATTCTAAGTATCGTGCAACTTCCTCTCCTACCCAACTGTTGAAGAAACATGGAATTCCTACGCTGAAAATTCGAAAAAAAAATGTTACGGCTAAAATTTGTTTTTGTTACTTAAAAACAACAAATTATCCCTGCAACCTGACTCTTACATCAAGCCATCCACAGCCCGGTTGTCAAGAAATACGCACCTCCAATTACTTACCCCTACTACGCCAGATATCTTCAAATACCCTTTTTTCCCTCGAACCATGACAGAGTGGAACCAGCTTTCCCCCTCAAACGTTGCAAAGCTTGATGCTATCCAAAAAACTGTTTGCTGATATGTGTTTTTATGTACAACTTGATGTTGTGCCCCTCCTGCTTGGGCCCTTAAATGGGCCTGCAGTATGTAATATATAAAATAAAATAAATAAGGCAGCTGTCACTGGCGAGAGAGTGGCAGCCAGAGGCCCATGAGCCCGAACGACAGCAAGCAAAGCAGGTCGTCGTCGAACCAACGTGATAACCACGTGGCCCACAGAGACAATTGTTATGCGCGCAAACACGAAAAAAAAGCTCTTCCTGCGCCAGTCAAGCACGGCACGCAAAGGCAAAACGAGAAAGAAAACACAAATTTAAAGTTCCTCACAAATCTCCACTGTTGAGAACGGGACAAGTAAAACATTCACAAGAAAATTACGAGATAATACTTCATGCATCGGCTAGACGGTGGTTTTGTGCTAATGTAAGGTACTGGCCTATGTGTATGCTGCTGTCACTCTGTTGTGTAACGTACGCCAGAGAATACTTATAGTGTTGAACCTTGTCCTTAAATTAGATTGTAGTTTTTCTGGGGTTTTTGAAGTTTCTGTAGTTTTATCAATTACGGTGTTCTTATTGTGAGATCAGTCCTATCGGCAGTAAAATATTTTTCAATTTTTTTTTGTTAAAGTGCAGGAGTTTAAGTAGTAGTCAAAGTTGTCTACTGTCGCATTGCATTTACATTCACTGGGTTGTCTTAGAAAAAGTTGGCTTTCATTTGAAGGACATTTTTGGTTCATTCATAATTATAATTGTACTTCCTTTCTAGTGACAAGCCGAGCCCTATTGGCCACATGCCACGCACCCGCCCGTCATTGTGTTTCCCTCAGATGTTCGATCGGGTACGAAAGAGTCGATTAAGTTTCTGCTTCCAGAGTTATTTTTATCCACTGCCCGGCGACGAAGCAGCCCCCGCTATAGTTGTTTCAGGATGAATACCTGAATTGTGACGTGCCTCGTATGGACGAAAACCGGGCGTTCTGAGGCACCAAAGTGTGAAGAGTACCGCTTAATAGCTGGAACCGCGTCCCACGTACTCTTATCCCTGGTGGTGCTATGCGCACGCAGGCCCGGCACATGACGAGGTGAGCAAGACCCAGGTTATGCCGTTAACAGGTAAGTGCATTCCAAAAACGAATGAATGTATGAATGAATGAATGAATGAATGAATGAATGAATGAATGAATGAACGAATAAATGAATGAATGAATGAATCAATCAATCAATCATTCAATCAATCAGTCAATCAATCAATCAATCAATCAATCAATCAATCAATCAATCAATCGATCGATCGATCAATCAATCAATGATGATGATGGTGATGATAAACATGCGGAGCAAAACCGCGAACCGCAACCGTGCAACCGTGTTCCCTTTCGTGCGGACATCCCCGCGCGAAAAAACCTCGTGGTCGAACCTTGACTGACATTGTGAAGACAAGGCCGCTCGCGCTGTGCGGTAGCTCGTCGTCAAAATGGCCCTTTGTCTATGCTCCTCGCTCCTCCTGCTCCCCCTCATCTTCGGCGGTCGTTCGACGATGGTTCGTGCGCGCTAACGATGCCGATCTTGAGCGGTGATTGATAATGGCGGCCTCCCCGAGAGGCACTGTGGCTGCTGCGAGGGGGAGTGCGAGGCACGCGCTGCGCGCGAGCACCCCGCCCGCGGCACGAGGACGGACACTTCGCCGTCGTCCCCCAAGGCTACTTATTCTAAGGAGACAACGACGTCGCAGAAGATCTGCCATTTGGCTCGCGGAGCAACCGATTCAGGTCCACCCGTGTCCGGCGGCGACGTTGTATCCATCGATAAACGCGCGGTCATTAAGGCATCCTTTAAATGGTGCAACAATACAAAACGAACAAATTAGAGCGGAAACTCCTTGCTAAGAAGATAAATTTACTGACCTGAACGTTAGTAGCGATTTTACTTTCACAAGTAGAGGATATGCAGAATAGAAGGAAAAAAAAAAAAACGTTGCGAGCGTTGCGCGACGTATTGCTAACGTATTACTCTAACAAGACACACTGATGGGTCACATGTAAAAGGAATCGTGGTAGGCTAATGTCAAGGAAATATGAGTTGCTCGGCGTGTGCTCCAGAAGTACTCCGCACGCCCGAGAAACTTGCAGGGGCTCCGTCGTACTCGTGGTCGCGACCGAGCACACGATAATTTTCATATTATGATTTGACGTGCTTCTGACCAATCTAACGCACTGAAACTTTATAGGGTATAATCCTATTCGAGAATGCAAGCATCTTTTTTTGCAGCGAGTATACACCAGCTGCATTCCGAAAAAAAGTCCTTGCCTATGAACTAAGCTATACGATTAAATAGTCACACTGAAAAACATAGCAAGATTTGTAACAGCGAAGCTGTTTAGGAAATCGTAATTTTTCGTGCCCGCAGTTAAAAATACCGAGAAATAACGAGAGCGCGCACGTGATCGCGCGCACGTGATCGCGGGATTCGACGCGGCCGCCCGGTAGCTAACAACGCCAAGAAAATGCCGAGCGCTCGTGTGTGCGTGCCTCACTACGATCCCCTAGCGTCCCCTGCGCACGTTTGTCAAGCCAAGCACACCCACTTAGGGAGATTGGCCAAGATTGGCAAAAAGAAAAAAGAAAAACTCCAGCGTTCGCCGTTATCGTGGCAACACTTGCTCGGAACGAGAAATCCACGTCATAGCGTACGCCCCTCCAAGGTGGTGTCCAATGATTATAACTTCCAAAAAAATGAAGGAAGCTCGCACTTATAGTAACAATGATGGAGTAAATAAAGGTCGCTGCGGCAGCGAAGAAGCAGCAAATTGGCTGCAATTGTGTACTTAAACCGTCGTGGTGGTCGTGAAGGTTGCGTACACCTTCGCTACCTCCAAGTCTTACGCGTTAGTGTGAGCTTCCTTCATTTTTTTTTCTAACATTTCGGCCCAACCAGTTTTGCATGACGTTGTTCTCCAAGAAACGCATGACCTTGTCAATGGTGGCCGGCTAGTTCGATACACGGCCAACACAGACGTGTTGTACGCAGTCGGCTACTGTCGCCTAGCACAGCGCATGCATTGGCCTGTCCGAGGGCGTCGAGAAGAGCTGGCCGGCGTAGTGGGAGCTGCGATCTATAATTTGCGAATGCTTCTCTGACGCATTCTCCTTGTTGGACATTGTTTACATTCTCTTGCAAGTTAAGCGTACGCCAAGCAAAAGGAAAATTACGACTTCCTGTCCTGTGTAACCTTTGCGGCTGTATCGCCTTCGCCTTTTACGCTCGCTCATCGAGGTTATGACTTCTGGAGTGGAAGTTTTCCGAGCATGTCCGTGATGAGATTTGTTCACGCACAGTTTCGGAGGCTGCGAGCAAGACTCTGGCCTGTGCGAAGGCCTAAAAAGTCAGGACCCCCCAACACCCACGGTAACACGCAGGGGGAGTATACATGGCGTTCGCTTGCTGCCCACGAATTGTCCTACTTATCCACCTTCAACTCACGGCGGTCACATTTCAGTACTGAGCGAAGCAAAACATGCGAAGTAAAAGCCCCTTCTAAATGGAAAGATAGTTAAAACGCGAAAATGCTTCGACCGTTATCGGATAGATGTCGGCTTCAGAACGCGAGGGACCCAAGTTCGGTTCCGGCCACAAGAAGTGTTTCAGACGCGAAGCCCCTTAGGGGCTCGGGCTGTCGGCGTCTACTGTCGTCGTCTCTCCTGGTGTCGTCGTCTAATGCAGTCACAGTACTAAAACACTGGGGCACTCGTTTTCCGACGCCTCGCGCTAGAACGTTTTATCTCCGTGGGCAAAAAAAGCGTACTAAAAGAACACACCGGGACATCCGATGGTCAAAAAACAAGTTTATAATGAATAAAACTATAATGGATATACTGAAAGTTATGTTTTCCTTGCATGTTTCGAAGAATGTATAATGCCTGAAAACACTGCGCTGCACTACAAGCATCCTGATGTATACCTTTGCGCGTTGCTAGCTTATTGCTATTGTTTCTGGTTTTGCATTGTGTATTGAACGCAGTGCTGCAAGATGTACGCCCCCCGTGTCATTCTCCAATATTACTTCTTTGTATGTCGTCTGAGTATGAGTAACAGCATTTGCTATATATATATATATATATATATATATGAGGGGCTCGTTGAAAATAAGACAGAAAGAAGAGTTGGCAGCCAAGAAAACCTCGGAAAGCAAAGGGGAGGATGTGGTAGGTCATTGAAACAGATAAAGAATTTGGAAAGAAAGTGGAGAACAAATGCCGCCAGTTGGGATTCGAACCCACGACTTTCTTGACTGCCAACTCTTAATTCTGCCATATATATATATATATATATATATATATATATATATATATATATATATATATATATATATATATATATATATATATATATCAGGGTGTCGAACCGGAACCGAACCGAACCGAAAACCGGAACTGAACCGGTATTTTTGCCGGAACTGAACCCGAACCCGAACCGTTATTTTTTGAGCACGCTGAACCCGAACCGGAACTGAACCGCAAAAAGAAATAACGGTCACCGGTTCATGCCGAAACGGTTCGACCCTCCGTTGTTGATATTGCACAGTCCGTGCAATTCAGGCCTTTTTTTTTCTTTCACGTACCATCAACTTTGTACCCGCTCGCGCACTTTCCCCTCCAGACAATTGAACGCTATCACGCTCTATGCAACAACAGAGGAAATGAATGAGCATCAATGTAGCAATGGTCTGTTGCTGCTGGAAGCGCTAGCGTAGTGCAAGCTGACCGAACGAAATGTCATTCTCGGCAGCTTGCAGGGGATATAAAACGACTGTGCCCCTATAGCTGCGACTTTATTGGAACAATCAGCCTGCAGGAGTGCTCTACTGCGCAATAGCGAACGCCCACACCAGATGTGTGCAAACTTTTTGCATTTCATAATTTGTGTAAAAGGTCCGACACCAGCGAATTGTTAATACTTGACAAGTGTGACCGCAGGAGCTGCTCAGTAGCTAAGCCGTTTGCTGCTGACCACAAGTGGCCTTTATCTCCCTTCCCCGCGACCGTTTTTCTGAAGTAGATGGAAATCGAGAACGTTCGTGTATCGAGATTTTGACCCACGTTTAATATCACCAGCTGGTGAAAATAAGTCTGCCGGCCTGCAACATAAGCTGCGCCTCGGAGCAGAGATATAGCACGGGGCATCAAATGCGCCAGTTTTTTTTCAACGTGTTTAGACGGAAAACAAAAAAAAATAAAAGGCGAATCACGTTGTTTTAAAATATTACGCTAAAATTAAGTAAAACCGAATAAGTAAAAAAGAAAAACGCACCAATAGGTGGAAATTGCTCTATAATTTTCTTTGCCCTGCCTTTCACAACCAAACGGGTCATCAGTGCGAAGGAAGTGAGTTTCGTGGTCAGTTTTTGAGGGCAGTACAGTGGACAAGTTCCGTTTTTTACAGATACAAATAACAACATGCCAGGGAAAACTGTCAAGGTGCGCACTTAATCACTTGGCAAGAAACTGCAGCCCTCGATCTTGTCTTAGAACAAGAAACAGTAATAAAGCAGATGACACGTGCAGAAAGGCAGGCTGGTACCTCACAATGCCCCATTCGCCCAGCGATCATCTTTTCTGCTTGTTCTGCAGTTTTGTCTGTTTGAGATCTGCTTTTTTTTTTCGAAGGTGCACTTGTACTGACTGCCCAACTCACTCCATTACTTCTGCTGCTACTCGTTCCTGAGGGGAGTACTGCTGTGGACGAATTAAAGAGCGTCTACCCCAAAAAGTCCCATCTCATGCTCCGCGCGTAAAATTTCCCTTTCATTTTGTAAAAGCATAATCTGTGATAGGATTCCGGAATGTAGCACACGGAACGATGGCCCGGGGGTCAGGCGGTACGATGACATACTGATTGTAATGCACACATCCGGTATAGCTATCGCAAAAGGAATTGCAGTGGTCAGAGAAATAATGCAGTGACTGAGCGTTAGGTAGGTAGGTAGGTGTGGTTCGGTTTGAAAAGGAAAAGAAATGGACTGGGGAGAATTTTGAGCCCATCGGGGGGCTCACCGGGATACAAACCAGTCCGGGCGGTAGGGAATATAGAAGGGGGTGAATAGGATACGGTAGAGAAAAAGTAGAGAGGTAAGGAGAGAAAAGAGAAAAAGTTAAGGCGCCACCGAAGAAAAGAAGAGTTGCCACAGTCACTGGGGCAACCGAGCACAGCACACTTAACTAAAGCTTACTTTTAACAAAAGTGTGGCTAACACATTCGATAAGGTGACAGCTAACAAATTATTCAGGGTGACCAAATAATCTAATTCATTGGTAGTATATATGTGCCTGTTGTAGGGTTTTTCTGTTTTGTTACAAATATAAAAAAAAGTGCGCCATTGGTATTAAGCGCTGGTATTTGAACGCGCCAGTACGCAGGCCTAAATTTAAGGCTTCAAGGCTAGCGTGATGGGCGATTCCATAGCGACGATTGCGATTTCAACGAAAAAGGAAATGGCAGAAACTATATCCCACCGTCATATCTCTTGGCGGTGGCTTTATGAATAGTCGCTAGGACAACGTAAAGCCTGGGCGAGAAAGCAGGTGGTAAATCGTCGCCACTTCATCTGTTTTTATAATATCTCGTAATTGTTTAAAGTTTGCTTTGCAATTGCGCCACTGCCCTTGGGGAACAGCAGCATTTTGAATTTTTGTTTGTATTTTGATTTGACTGTCGTTTTGAACTACTAAATGTTTTTTTTTAAATTTAAGTGATAATTCAACTCATCGAACCGGTTCAAGCTCCCGAACCGGTTCGCGAACCGGTTCGGTACGTGATCTTGTCGAACCGGAACTGAACCGGAACGAAATGATTTCGTCTGAACCAGAACCGTTACCGAACCGGTATTTTTTTCGGTTCGACACACTGATATATATATATATATATATATATATATATATATATATATATATATATATATATATATATATATATATATATATATATATATATATATATATATATATATATATATATGTATGTATGTATGTATACAGTTGAACCTCGATTTAACGACGTCACCGGGACCAGCAAAATATTTCGTTAAAGAACTTCGTAAAATCGAGAGAACGACAAATTTACTGCCAAGCGAAAAAGCTCGTGATTTTCGTCTACGTGCACTTCGGAAGCCACGTGAGCACACACTTCTCGTAGCTGGTCAGTGAAGTCAAAGCGTCCTCGACATTCTCGTGTGCCCAAGCGAACCACCTCAGCAGGTCCACGGCGTCCATCACCTGGCTTGGTGTGGGCGCGGGAGCTTCGACAGTATCCG
This sequence comes from Haemaphysalis longicornis, assembly GCF_048455015.1. Taxonomy (NCBI): domain Eukaryota; kingdom Metazoa; phylum Arthropoda; class Arachnida; order Ixodida; family Ixodidae; genus Haemaphysalis; species Haemaphysalis longicornis. Next base: position 7,636,911 of record NW_027526460.1, read on the forward strand.
GATCGTTCGCATCTTCAGACTCCTCTTGTGCGCCGGAAACAAGCTGCACTATCTCCTCGTCGTCGGGAACTTCTGTTGTGCCAGTGTCTGCGTCTGAGTCGGCGTTCGCGAAGTCGTCGAAGTTCTGATCTGCGGCCACCTCGTCACGCCGAACGATCGCCAGAGCAGCCACCGGCGCCTTGGAGACTGGAGCCCTGGACTAGGGGCACCCACCACGTCCAACTACCCAATAAACATAATAAAGTTATTTATCTCTCTCTCTCTCTCGTCACGCCGACGAAGCTCTTCCCAACAACTGGGCGACGCCACTTGTGTCTCGTGCACGCGGGCTTGTGGAGCCCGACGCAGCCTCGGAAGTTGAAGTGTGGAAGCCAGCGTGCCGGAAACAGTTCACAACGATCGAGGGCCGGTTTGATCTCCACGATTTTCCCGGAAGGCTTCGTTAAATCGGGTTTAGCGGTGAAGTTTGCTTCTTTATTTCGAATTCATAAATGAATTAAGCCTATGTGCAACTGAGAGGGGAAACCGCATTTGTTCGCTAAATCGGCAAAATTCATAAAATCGGGTTCCGTAAAATAGAGTTTCAACTGTATCTTTTTACACCAGTGATGAGGCGTATGCTCAGTTTCACGAGTGAGGTGCATATCATTTTGGCGTGTCTTTAATGTATATCTACAATGCATTATTTTGGTTTTATCGTGTTGTATCCTTCGTAAAATTTTTAATGTGTACTTTTAAGCGAACCTGATGTATTTTGTTTACCTTCTTCTTTCTTTTATTTCTTTTTCTGCCTTGTTGCTTTTTTTTCCTCTCGCATGCTACCATTGCCGTGTACGGTTGGAGGGAGCTTCGTCAAGCTGCGAAAGTGCAGCTTTTTCTCCGACCACCTTTCTTTCCCTGTACATATGGCGAAAAATAATCTTTTTGATTGATTGATTGATTGATTGATTGATTGATTGATTGATTGATTGATTGATTGATTGATTGATTGATTGATTGATTGATTGATTGATTGAAAGTCGGTTCAAAACACACTAACTTGATTTAAAAATTTATGGAACACTCCCTGTCCGCTTCAGCAATCGTAAAGCACAAGCAGAAGCTGTTTGTAGAGGGGTAATAATTTGTGTTACAGTCAAGTACCCATCGGCGCTCGACGCTTGGCCTGATCGGGTCGGGTGGTCGGTCGAAGCAAGAAAAGGCATACTTACCTGGTGCCGGGTCCCCGTTGATCCCCGCCCCAAACTTGGGCAGATGGGGTATGCAAATTGGTTAAATCCGGTTCAACGCGAGAAAGGGTGCCTTTACCTCAGAAAGCGCGCGATTGCTCCTCCCACCGGCTCTTCCCCGGCGCCCAGTCAGCGCGCGCCATGTGGCAAAGGAGAAACTTACAATCTATGCGTACACTTATACGCTGCATGCTTCGCCTTTCCCCAGGTTTCACGGTGGTGGAGGCCTGTCTGTGTGGAGGATAGGGTAAAGCTAGCTGCACAAACGTTTTTTTTTTTTGGTGCGCTTGATTACATTCGCTTATCATCATCATCGTCGTCGTCGTCGTCGTCGTTTTGTGAAACCCATTGTGCAAAGGTGGCTTTCCTGCAGTGCTCTTTATAGCGACATGGAACGCCATCCGTGAGGCATAGAAAGCTTCGCTTTAAAAAATCCTGTCTGGTCGGCTAGCCCGATAGGCTACGCGAATTTTCGGTATGTAACATTTGAGCTTTTGAGCAGGACTACGTGGATGCAGCGTCGGGTACAGAATGAACGCTGTGATGGGGTGGATATTACGGAGCACGGCGAGGTGGGCACAGGGGAATAACACGCACTGCTTTGCAGTGCAGTTTTCTTGGTGCTCTGGGGGGAGGGGGGAGGGGCGCAATCGCACTGTATTCCGTTCACAGAAGCTCGTACGGGGCAAGCGACAGTGCAGCCACTAAAAAAAAGATGGTCTTGCTAGCTCAAGAAAGCTTCAAGACGGCGGAGGTTCAGGGAACTGCTCTTTGAAGGACTCCAGGTGCACGCCTAACGTAACCCAGGCGTCTCTCATTCCAGAGCGCCTCATCTAGAGACTCTTTAGCATGGGGCGTTTAACCCGGCCGAACGCGCCTTTTCTTCTGGCCACCCACCTGTGTGCTCGGCGTCAGTCGCTTGGGCGTCGACAGGCGTGTCTCGCGCAAGGTGTCCCGTTTGACGCTAGTTGCGTAATGCATCAACACCTCGTTTTGCTCATCAAAATGCTCTTGCACGCCGCTCCCTGCCATCAACGTGTGAACAGGCAGATGACAAGATTCTGCTCAGGGCACGTATCCTAGAAGCAATATCCCGTCCGAGAGTCTGAGTTGGTCATGTGTCTTCGGCTGCATGAGCGCGTGATGACCTGACGCGGGTTAGCTAATTAAAATCAAGGGGTAAAAGTCCGATGTGGAGAGATAATTAATTCCGCTGGGCGTTTCTTCACGCGATGTGCGCGACGAGCACGAGAGGAGGCTGAAAGCCGATTAGGGCGTTCCCACATCGCAAGTGAGAAGCCCTGCCTATTGCTCAGTGCATTTTTTTCTTCCGGCGTGCTTTAACGTGGTCTGATATCACTTAGGCGAAGGGCGCCTCGGGGAGGCTGCTGGTGTGTTTTTACCATAAGCCCAGAGTTGCTGGTGTTTTTTTTTTTTTGGAGGGGGGGGGGGTGTTGGTTGTGGTAGCTGACATTCCTCCTGCGCACCTCTTCCTGGGTAGAACCAGACCGTAACAAGACCATCGGTAGTTGAAAAATGACTCTCTAAAGAAGCTAAGGGACAGAAGAGTATCTGTCTCAGCTAGAGCCGACCTTGGTTACCTTTCATCTGGAGAAGGAAACCAAACCAAATCAGCTCGTTTTCACGCCAGTAAATGTGCGTATTTAGTCGTACAACAACTGGAACACACAGGAAGGATGCGCTAGACATGCGCAGAAAGGAGCAAAAAGACGTGACGTTTTGTAACCACCGTGCGCAGTGTACATCGTTTTCCTCTTTTCTACGCACATGGGTTCAGGCGTTATTTGTAACTGTATCCTCGGTCGATGTCTGGCGCCATTTATGCACAGCCGTCACGAGTGCTAACAACAACGAAAAAGCGGGTGGCAGACTGCGCACAGGGCAGCAGCTTACGATAGACACGAACCCATCATCGGCGGCTGATAAAGTGGCGCGCACTACGTTCTGCACTGGGCTCCTGCAGCGCATGCGCACAGCCCCGTTGACCATCCTGGACCCAATCGTTCTTTGCTGTTGCTAACACTTTCGCTGCGCACGGTATTACAAAATTAGCATCCCTTCTATCCGGTAGTGGTAAAGCTTTTAGCCACCTGAATTTAACGCGTGGTTTCGAGGTGCTCAGGCAAACAGTTACTCAAGGGTCAGGGCTACCTTTCATTACTGCGTGTGCTTTTACAAACTAAAATGAAAAAAAAAAAGAAAATTATGCTATTCTGGAATATGCCCACATTTAGGTAAAATTCGAGGCATGCGCCTCGAGTTTTAACCTGGGGTGAAGTTATTACGAGTTCATGTTATCCATTTATTATTGATTTGCTGATTGATTGGTGTTATGTAGTTGATTAGCCATTTTATCAAGCCTTGAACAGTCCCACATTGCAGGGGTCCTGCGGGGTACCCGTGTGAGAGCACAATTCCGGCCCACCAGAGCGTCATTTTCGGTAGCCCGGACACTGGCTGCTTCAAATAAATTTTAACACATTCCCTCTCTTTTTCTGGTCATGGGTTACTATGAGGGCATGCTTGTACCGTGTACATGGACTCGAACCTCGGCTTGAAAACATCAGCTATACATACACCACAAACGCAGAAATCTTGGTCCTAAGAGCTGTCGCCGAAAAACAAAGAAGAAAAATGATCCTCGGATGCGTATAGTGCTGCCCGCCAGTCCGTTACTCCTTCGCATTACTTCAGAGTCCTTGTAACATGGCTTGGGAGCGTCAGCTATTCCGACAGCTGTAAACGTTGGTTGAATGGGTGGGTGCGTCTTTCGTAAACGTTACACGCGGGGTTAATCTCGCAGTTCTCGCCGGCAGCAGTCTCGCCCGCGTCTCTTGTGTTTGTCGGATGAAAGAGTGGTTGGTTCACGGTAACCAGCGGGTCCCAACACTCCTCTTTAGCCTAAAGTGCCGGCAGTGTCCAGTTAAAACTTTCAAACCTTTGCACGTCAAAACAGCAGAGTCAGGCCCTCCGCGGCTTATTTCAACTTTTCAAGAGTGAGAGAGCGACGACTCAGTCGGACTTTCACAGCTCGCTCTCGTTTCCCCCCGTTTTTTAATCATGCTTGCGGACTACGGACAGGTTCTCCAATCAAGTCGACAGGCCGGGATCGGCCAGCAGGCGCTAAGCAGTCCCGCTGCCAAGCACCTCCCACTTCCTGACGGGGTGTTGTCTCGCGTTGACCCCCGCTCACCGGGGCCGTTGATACCCGTACGAAATCGAGCAGGGCGGCCGCCGCCAGCGCGGCGTTATCTGCGCAACGAGACGGAACGGAGCACAGGGTATGTGCGCGGCAATTTCCGCACCCTGAACGGGCAAGGCGATACTTTCGGCGCCGCTTGCCTCGGCCGCGACGGCCACGACAGCGCATGCGGCTTGAGCCCCAATTTGTCGCTGTCAGATGCGCTATGTATACGCATAAGCGAAACTAGCCGGTGCCTCGAGATAAAAAGCTGGGGATTGTTGTTATTCGCGTTATTGATGGCGTTACGGCTAAATGATCAAGTTTAATGGGCTACGTAGGGGAAGAAAACGCCGAGGAATACTCAGAGAAGGCTCCGATGTATATCCGGACCGCATACCTGATTCGTCCTCCGCTATGGCCGAACGGTTTCGAGGCGCAAAATTGTACGAGGACAAGAAAGGACCACAACGGGAGGGCCCAGTGAGGGGGGAATTAACCTGTTATTTTTGATAACCAGGTGGCTTCACCGTCGTGATTTTAACCAGATGTGTATGCATGAGTCCGCTGCGCTGTACCAGCGGATGTAGCGGATGTAGCGAACGCTGCTCGATAGTGAAAGATGCATGAGTAGTAGTGGTAGATGTAGTATGAACTTTGTCTTGTCCAAAAGTTGTGGGAATTGTACCACTAAGGTACTCACTCAGTCTTCTAGATGCATGAGACCCCTCCGCCAAAGAGAAACCAGCATAGGGTGCTGTGTGTTTGTTTTGTTAAGCTGTGGTGGTTCTACGCCGTACTGAAAAATTAGCGTTTATGGTTAGGCGTAAACAAAAAAAAAAAAAACATCCCCCTCGCGAGGGGCACGATCAAATGCAGAGCATTTCCGGGGGCGCACGACGCTAAGTAGTTTGCGTTACGTTAATGTTGTTGCACTTGTTGCTGTTGGTTGTTGTATTGTAATTAAATGAGGAGACGTAATTACGTGGTCACGTGACATCATTTATTAGCAGGTGGGTATGAATATTATTCTTCCCTTCTCTTCTCTCTCTTTTCTTCTATGGCTGTTGTTGTTGCGTCGTCGACGTCTAGATGCCTCTGGTTGAGTTAGTCCCCCCATTCGAGGGAGTCGATGGGAGACGTCATTGTTGAATTTGTTCTTGTTCTTGCTGCTGCTGTATCAGCAGCTTCTTGACGTAGTTTGAATGAGTCAAGGATATAAGGCGCGTTCGTAGCCCTCCATTCTGTGGCGGCTTTGTGGCACTGTGGGTAGAGCCATGTACCTTGCGTTCCGCCCGCAGGGTCGTGGGATCGAAACCTGGCGCCGATAAGTGTTATTTTTTTATATAGTGTAGGGGGAGGGGTGCGGACTACGATGGACAACTAGAACGGGTGACATCGTGAGTTAAAGAAATGCTCTGCATTTAAAATTCTGGGACGCTTGCACTCACACGCCGGACTTGAATGGAGAAGCTGTTGTAGGTAATCACTGACGGACACAAAGTTGAGTTCCAGTATCGTTGTGGTGTCGTGTTTGACGTCGGCGTGGTTGAGCTCGTCGTTTTCGTCAGCGTTATCGTCCGCCACTCTGCAAGCGCGACTTATCGTCTCAGACGGATTCCTTGCACGCCGAGCCTCTCGAAGCTGAGCGGCCTCTCCCTCGGCCGTGCGAACTATCTGTGGCCAGGTCAAGGGTCACCTACAGCAGCTTCGACATTCGAGTCGCGGCTCTTCTACGGTACAGGGCGCACGACGGCACGAGGATGAACGAACGAGGAGTGTACAATATATGAGGTGTCTTACTCGTTCCGATCAAGTGTTGCCACGATGCGGCGAACGCTCCAATCTCCCCTAAGTGGGTATGCTTGGGCCAATCTCCGTAAGTGCGTATGCTTGTCTTGACGAACGAGCGCTCTAGGCACTCGTGCACGAGCGCTCGGGCTTTTCTTGGCATTTTTAACCGCGGGCACCATACCCAAACGATTTGCTCAACAGCTTCGCTGATAAAAAAATTTCCCCACATAGTTTTTGTTATAAGTATAAAATGCTCACTCGGGGTCAAATGACTGTAGTTATTGCGTTTGAAATGCGATGCATCTAATTTTGCGTCCCATGCATTGCCATACCAACGCCTCCAATAAAGCATTCAGCACGTAAGCACCTGAACACGTTTATTCACGGCTGAATGAACTCCTTTCCATTGAGATTACAACTGATTGGATCATTTGGCTTCGTGGTATCGTTCACTTCCTTTTCTTTGCTTTGGCGTTCTTGCGTTGTTGTCATTGTTCTTGCATTGCTTGGCAGTAGGTCCTTGCTCCGTGGCCGCTACAGCGTGCTCATGTACTTCAGTCGTCGCCCAAGCTTTACCAGCACACTACCGCCGCCCGGTCGCGTGTCCTCAAACACGCGACAGGGCGTCGGCGATTGCCTTGCGTCACCGTCTTGGCCCAGTTGTGGATAGCGGAAGTAAATTGGGATGCTATATAATGCAGGTCCTACACTATTCACACGCATATGAGCATAAGCTGGCTCGATTGTTCGCGGTTTTCGTGTGGTACTCAACCTGGGCGAGGTGCACTCGCACGAACCTGTTTAGGCGAGTGAAAGATGGGGGAATGGGCCTGGCGCATTTGTTTGTGCGACAACTAAAAAGAGATTTCTTTTCTTAAGGTATGTGTTCTTCCCACGATGTGTCAATTAAAGGAGCCATGAAGAGAAAACACAAGTTTGGCTCATTCGAAAGATTGCCTCGTTAGAACCATAACGACACCACTTATAACGCGAACTTCGCTCAAATAAGCTACATAATTAGGAAAAAAGGAAATGACCATGCGACCCACCAGCTCATTTTCCGCAACAGAACCTATGATGTCACTTGGGAATGCTCTGCGATTGGCGGAGGCCGGCAAAAGCAAACGCATGTTAGGCAGGGCTTACAGTTTGCATAGCGAGCTAAATGCCCGTGAAACATACTGCACATTCTTTTTATGACAAAGAACGGTGGAGTAAACGGTTGAAGTTCCGAACGAACACGCAAGCGTGTATGCCAATGCGTACGAAACTACCGCCAAGCCGAACTCGACATCTCGCCGTCGCCACCGTCGCGCAGACGAATTTTCGGGTTCAAGGCTCTTCGGGGCCAACGAACCGTCCCAGCACGCACAGCCGCGACCTTGCTTGGTATCGTAATCCCTTCACAGGAGGTTGGCCGTCATATCGCCAACCAGCAAAGGTAAAAATAGAAACAAGGGGAGTAAGGAACACAGAGCAGCAACGAGATAGTGCCACTCGTCGCACAGGTTTCGGTATGGAGGTCGTGTTGGCTTGCTGCTGTCGTTACGAGCTCGTTTACAGTTTACAACCACTGAAAACTTCAGTTTGCTCGAGTACTTTACAATGGAATTTCGTTGCTGTGTTTTGAAATGCCCATGTAGTACGGCCAAGTCGTCGAGGGAGTGCGACATCCCCGCCGGTGAGATCTCCTTTCATGTGCTGCCCAACGACGAACCTCGGCGAAGCAAGTGGCTACGTTTTGTGAACTTGGCAAACGGAGGAGAAAGAGAGCTAAAGGAAGTACGAGTGGGCTCGCTTCATTTCCGAGGAAGTGGTTACGGCAGGGACCCGGACATGCTGGCGCTCGTCGCCGACTTCGTGAAATCGCCTTTCAAAGCGATCTGACCTTGGGGAAAAAAAATTGCCGTACGCACCGCGCATTGACGCTCGAATCTTTCTGGTCGGAGCAGAGAGCTCGAGCGAACGGCTTTCCATACACGACACCGGCCAACTGGCATTAGCGATACTGCTACTGAAATTGAAAATACGGCACATACGTACCAGTCTGTATTCGTCCGTCGCGACGGGGCTGACGAGGCAGCAGTGCCGACGGCTGGGCGTTCGTCTGTTGTGGCTATCGCGGAATGGTCGCTTTCCCGTCCACCGCGTATCCCACAACTCTTGCCGCTCGTGCACTTAGAAGCATTGAGCGTTCAAGTGGTGTGAGGTTGTTAAATGCAAGCCCGATCTCCTCGGCGAGAGTTTTGTACTCCGGATCAGGCGATTCCATGACTAGGGCTGCGGGTGCACTAGTTTTACTAGTATTTTTAAAATGGCCGCCGTCTCGGTCGACTCCCGCGTGTGGGTGCTATATGGAGTCGACATACTAAGTATCTGTTTCATGGACCGGGTCTTATGACGCCATTGTTCACGTGACGAAATGTGCAATTTTAGCGGGAGATTTAAAATTTTGACTTAAATTGCCTTATTTCTCAGTGAATAAAGCACCATTTGCTTCCGGGAAAGCGCTTGGGGTACTATGAAACACCTAATCTTTCGAATAAAACAAACTTTTGTTTTCTCTTCATGGCTCCTTTAATGCTGGGCAGGGTACTCCTTGACTATGTTTCCACCACTGAGTATGTGTCGGGGCATTTCTGGATTTTTTAAAGAAATAGTTGGGAGTGCGAACTTTCTGAGTGCACGCTTTTAAAACGCCTATTTAAGCACAGTGAAGCTGAAAACCCTGAGCAATGATATTTTGGATGTTGGCTTCCCTGTTCCCTTGTACAGAGCTATGTACTGTGGAGGACACGGCCAGGATGTGCTGAAAAGGGTAAAAAGAATGCAGCTTCAGCCAGGGGTCAAGGCGTTTTTTTCTTTCGGCTACACACGGGACCATTATTAGTGCGGACTTACAGGGAAGAAAGGGGACTTTTGTACCATGGGGGGAGATGTTTTAGAATTGCAAATCAACGGAGAAAATAGACCATGATTTTTTGCATTGTTGGGAGGGGGTATATTTTGGGGATGTTCTACAGAGGACACTTAGCAATGACTTCCCGCTGCACGCTCATGGTATATACTTTCATGCGGAAGGGTGAAATAAACAATAAAGAAGAGACGCCACACGCTACGCATGCCGGATATCATCCGACGAATGACGTGTTTCATACGCCCTTTAAACAAAACCCCTTTGTGCGTGTGGTCACCGCTCACTCCCCCCCTTAAAATAACATGAACACAAAACAGCGTTAAAACAGGAAAAACTGCAGCGCTAATGTCGACCCGGCTTCCTTCCTTTCCCGGCTGGGCATTCGCGAAAAGCGAAACTGTTCGAGTTTTCGTCAGGGATGTCGGTCCGCGTTTAGGAGCGCACGCGTGACGTGTTTCTCACCCAATCGCGCCATGCGGGGCGACAACAACACGGGCCCCGTGTATGTAGAGCGCGGAATCAGTAATAACCACCCATTGTGCAGCACAAGTTGACGCCCTCTCTACGCGGTGCGCTTCCCCGATTGAGATCCCGCCGCGGCCGCCGAGAGGAGTCCGATCGCGTTTAAACGCCCTTCAAGGAAGCCGCCGGCGCCGTTGCGTCACCGGGGTCCCCTGGCTAATCTCCGCGCGATTCCTCGTATAGATCACAGCCGCCACGTTTGACCGCTTCCCCGGCTGTCAACGGACTGTCGGTGCACGCCGCCTGACAAGAACTAATGCTGCGAGAATTATACCCACTTGCTGAAACACGGAACAGTTGCTCGGTATTCTTCGACCGCACCTCAATAAGAAAAAAGGAAAAAAAAAAAAAAAAAAACAGTAGTGCCGGTCGCAAAACAAACTGACGGAAGTTTCTTCTCATGTGTGCTTAACGGGCGTTCGGGTCCGCTGATGTCACGAATGGTCTATACATAGTGGAATAGAGCCGCTTTTGGTAAGACGCGCTCTTGTCGACGACAATTGTATGCGTCCATCAAAGGGTGCGTCGCCTCATGAGCGGCTTCAGTCGACGTTAGCAAGAAAGGCCTGCATTAGCCGCTTGTTTCGGCTGCTGGGGCTACACACTGTCGGGCGATGAAGAGGGTGACGCGTTTATCAGATTGAATCTGCAAACACTGGCACCGCTTCCTGCTGAGCTGAGCGGACCCTGACCCGCGCGAGGGAGGCGCAGGCTGCAGAAGGCAGTGTGAGACAGTTTTTGCGCACCGCCGAGGCGCGTCATTACGTATACATATCCGGGCATTGTGCCGTGACTGACAGTCAGAAGCGAATGTATGCAAAGAGGAAGATGCAGGGGCTCAAGCTGGAGGGCGATTACTCCCTCGTTCGTGATGTTTGAATGAACGTGAAGCAGGAGTCCGCTGTGCAACACAAGTGGGGACTATAGCTCGTATATTTGAGCGCGTAATCTTAGGCTGATCGCTACGCGTGGCTTTCGACACTGTAGAGATGAAGTCCAAAACGGAAAGTTGGGCGGGCAGTTCAGAGCCGATTGCGGCGCGATACTACAGCTAATGATTCAGATAGAAGAAGTGCTTTGAGCGGTGACTTTCAGCAAAAATGTTTCAGAGGAGCATCGCAATCATCATCATCATCAACAACAACAGCCTGCTGAGGTACAGTGCCTGCCCCTCCCATTAACTTCCAACAGCTCCTGTCCTGCGCTGCTCAAGTCCACTGTCGGCCACCGAATTTCTCTATTTCATCCCTCCATAGCATAGTGCTGTTGGCCTTCTCCTTCTCCAAGACCTGACGAAACAAAAAAGTACGGCTTTGTGCAGCTATTTAACTTTCTCCAGGTAATTCAATTCAATTCATTTTATTTTACCAGTATTTCTGACTGAGCTGCTGAGCTACAGGCTGCAGTAGCAGCTTGACGAGGCCCAGCAAACCGTTACATGGCAGCAACGACAATGACAACATCAACACGTAATGCAGTCTCGTGACTGCTCGCGACTCAACGAGCAAGATACGGATTCAGCTTGTAAACGATAAAGACCAGCTTCCTCGCGAAAGGTCCCCGGGAGTCGTTTACGAATTTTCCTGCGCCGGCTGTTTACATAGGCGAAACGAAGGACTTCACGAGACGCCAAAAAGAACACCAGAATGACGTACGGAAGGAAAAGGTATTAACAAACGCAATCGCCGAGCATGCTAAAAAAACCGGCTGTCAGATTAACTGGAACGAAGCAAAAATAATGACAACGGAGAAGAACGCATCAAACCGTCGAGTCACTAATCATCCAGACAACGTCCAACCCGCTAAACAGGAACGATGCAACTTTGGATCCTATCTATGCGAAATCACTGAAAACGCCGCTGAGTGCTACATAAACCGGGGACGTCCAGCCGGTCGCTTCAGTGTGAACAAGGCAGCCGTAGCGCTGCTCCCGAAACGTCATTTGTATATTTTGACTTTGGTCAGTGACCAGCAAACGATTTGAAGCCCCGGGACATAACAGAACAGAATTTGATTGATTGATTGTGGAGTTTAACGCGCCGACGCAACGCAGGCGATGAGGCGCGCCGTAGTGGAGGGCTCCGGATTAATTTTGACCACCTGGGGATCTTTATCGTGCGCCGAAATCTCGTACACACGGGCGTTTTTGCTTTTCGCCTCCATCAGAAAAGCGGCCGCCGCGGCCGGGAATCGAACCCGCGACCTCGTGCTCAGCAGCGCAACGCCTTAGCCACTGAGCCACCGCGGCGGGTATAACAGAACAGAATATGCACACATCCAGTATACAAAAAATTTCGAACAACAAAAACGTAAATCTTACTAAACTGTCTTTCAGTTCAATGTTAGGCAACATAAATTTGTCGGAACGATTTGCTTTGAGGTGAAAATTATACCAAATCAATGCCAAACACCAGAAGATTAAAGACAAGGAATTACAACCAAGCAGCACAACACCTACAACTTTCAGAAAAAAAAAAAAGAAACGAAAGCAAGAAAAAAATTACAAATTCATCTTCAAGGTCGCAAAATATTCTCGCAATTCTCTAAAATTAGAGTTTGCTGTGTGCTTATAGCCGTTTAGAATGAAATAAGGACATGTACCCTCCGCAGTGCTGCTGAGCCTAAGGGCGCAGGTTCGGTCCTGGCCGCGGCGGCGCTTTTCTGATGGAAAACGAAAATGCCCGTGTGTCTAGGCTTCCGCGCACGTTAAGGATTTCCAAGTCCTTAACGGTCACACGGCGCGCCGCGTAGCCCAGGGGCGGTATTCTCGTAACTGTCCCTTTTGAAAACGTCCCTTCTGAGTCCCTTTCATCGTGACGTACTTCCGGTTAAGCCATATGCGTTGGCAGTAGGTTTGCCGCGCTTGCGTGACGTCACTTCCGGTTGTTTGCTTTTAGCCAATCAGGGCTCGCCAAAAGGGACACTTTTGAAAGGGACGCAAAAGGGACAAAACTCGAGAATACCGCCCCAGATGTATACCTCCGGTGCGTAAAATCCGAAATTTTGAAATTACGTTCTGCATGTAGCGCTGTTAATTGGTGATATTATGTTAATACATACCCAAACCACGCGTATTGGTAGCACTTGACCGGCACTTTTCTTCTTCTGGATGCGTCAACATTTTGAAAACTTTGCTTGCCCAAAAAAATCTTCTTAATAAATAGTTTTATCAGCAAAAGCCAAATGAAACAGCTCGCCACTCTTGCACTTAAAATCTACTTTAGGGCTTCAGTTCAGGCTAGCGTAGGTAAAATCTAAGTAATTTCATTTGGTCTGCTTATAGGATACGGTGTAACGCGATACTTCCCCGGCGACATCGTTGTACCAAAGCGATAAAAACTTTCAGTGAACAGGAAACAGCGTGGAAACATCTTGGAGCTCCAAAAAAGACGCCTGCTCTCATTCAGCTTGCTGTCAGGTTGCCTGCCTGTTCCGTTACACTTTGAGCAACGCTCAATATTAACAATGAAGCTGTTTAGCAAATCGTTATTTTTTGCGTCCGCAGTTAAAAATACCAAGAAAATGCCGTGCATTCACTCTTGGGGGGTTGGCCAAGATTTTAGAGCATACCCACTAAGGAAGCGTGGACAACATTGACAAAAAAAATACAGCGTTCGCCATAATCGTGATAACACTTGCTCGGAAGGAGAAAGACACGTCATAGCGTACGCCCCTCCAGGGTGTTGTCCAATGATTTTCACTCCCTCCCCCCCCCCCCCGAAAAAAAAAGGAGTACGCTCACACGTATAGCAACAGTGATGGAGTAAAGGTCGTTGAGGCAGCGAAGGGGAAGCAAATCGGCTGCTTAGGGGAGTTAAAGCGTCGATATGGTCGTGAAGGTTGCGTACAGCTTTCGCTACTTTACGCGTTAGTGTGAGCTTCCTTTATTTTTTTGATGATGTTTTACTGTCATGCGAGCCAGAAATAACAAACGAAGAGAAACTTCGCTTTCCTGCACTTGACTTCTTGCTTTTTTTTTTACTTCATGCGCAGAACCTGGCGTTCTTGCATCCATGCTGCCCTCATTAACGGCAAGAGCAGCCAGCTTACCAACAAGAGGGCACTTATCGCTTGCCTCGAACAGGGATATAATGCCGGGAAACCGAAGCTTCAACCACTTACTTCGTAAAACAGGAATTTCTATGCAAACAATGTTTCAAGCCTTGGCTCGCAGGGTGCGTGAGGAGAACAAGATTTTCACTGTGGTCAGCACCCTATGCGTACGAAGCCCGTAAAATCACGCCTCCACATAAAACAAGCGCGACCTTGTAACGGTCGTTGTGACATGAAAAATAAATATTGAAACTTGTAGCGTGCGGTGAATTGTATGGCGTGCAGACAATTTTATGGCGTGCTCACGCAAGGCGAAGAAAGGGGGATGTAAATAATGTTTAATTGGGGCACGAAACTGCAGGCGGATTTCCTAATGGGGCTTCGGTGAGGTGCGTTCCTAAGAAGGGCCAATCGTTGCGTTAACGAGCTCGTCATTCCAGGAGGTCGTAATCACGAAGCTCCCACGGTGATTATATACTTCGTAATGGGGAGAAGGAAGAAAAAAATGTAGAAGGCATTCGTTTCCATTCAGTTGGTATGAAGATTCACCTCTGTCCGAACCCATTTTGATTCGTGCGCGACAACTGCGCATTCCCAGCGTTTTATGACATCCATTTAACTTTATGACTAATTGAGCCAAAGCTCCTACGTCTTCCGCAGTTTTTTTGCACGGTTAGTAGAGTGAGAAAGGGAGTATTGGAGTGATAGCCCCAACCAAAGGAGGTTGTGGCTATTCCAGGTTGTGTAGTATTGAATTGGCACACTTGGAGGAGGGGAAAACATAGATTCGAACGGAAGTGAACACCGAAAGACTCGCGTGTAGGTACAGTACAGTCAAACACGGATATATCGAACTCCAAGGGGATCGCGGAATAGTTCGATATATGGAAAATTCGATATAAAAAAATATGGGCTCTGAGACCTCAGCTATGGCGGACGATCACTTACCGATCGTCGCATTCAAGAATGACAACTAATTCCGCACTCACGACGCAACAGGACGCTTTATTTCCGTGAAAAAAAATCGCTGATCTTGGCCTGCTTCTTCCTCCCGGAAATAAAAATTAAAGACGCTGGTCTCGATCTTCTCGAGGCTGCACAACTAGAAAATTCCAGCAGTGCGCTGCGCCTTCGCACACCATGCACAACACGCACGCAAAAGGAGAACAGCGCGCACGTACCACAAGAACTTTGAAGGTAACAATTCCAAGGCTCTCTGAACGGACTCCAACAAAGCGCTCGCGATGGTCATCTCCGAGGGAAACAGTGATCTCCGAAAGGTGCGGGACAACTCGCCAAACAGCAGCAACAGCAGCAAAATGCAAAAGAAGGAGGAGGCCGCCAGTGTCTTCGTTCCCTCTTCCCTTTCCCGAGACGACATCGGGGGAAGAAAGACCCAGAGAGAGAGAAAAAAACCTTTTTCGGCAAGCCGGGGAACGTACGCAGCCGCAAAAAAAAAAAGTACGTGCGCAGTCGGGGCATCCCTACCTCGCACTGTCACATTTTCCGAGCGTTCGGGCTCGTGTGCCTAGAGAGATTTAGCATACCGGGCTCCGTCCGCTAACGCTACGGCGGCCGGTAGCGGGGCCCGACTGGGCAAGCGCAAATTCGTTCCGGTAGGGGGGATTAGTTCCGCGAGCCAGTCTTCGCCATGCCCGCGCATTCCTCCACATCCTGCTCAACCTCAATCGGGGATGCAGCGACCACCGAAGAGCACCTTCCAGCTCCCGCGGCGTTCGATATACCCAATGTCGGGAAAAATACAGTTCGATATAAACGTACGAATTCCTATACTTTTACACAGAATTTTCAAGGGGATAATTTATGAGTTCGATATAGACAATAATTCGATATACCCGTGTTCGATATATCCGTGTTCGACTATATGAAATGCTATATGCAGTACGTACAGGTGCGGCCACTGTTAGAGGCAACACAGCGGCGCGTTAAGCGCTCCTCAGTTCGCCGCCAACGGCGCAGCGCGAAGCACTGTGTAACCGTAGCCGGCGACAGGCAGTTAACTCCACCTGTCACAGGCACTGCACCTGGCACCTCCACCTCCAGCTGGCACTGCCGCAATCTATATTCCCGCGGCGCTAGTCGCGGCACTACTCGGCACTGTTACCTCTAACAGTGGCTGCGCCTGACTTGTCGACATGCTCTAACAAGACCTATATACAGTACAACACTTCTATATACACCTATGCACACCTGTACGAAGCAACAGTATGACAATATACATATATATATATATACAGAAAGAAATGCCGGCTATCTGGGCGACCAATTCGGCTATCTGGGCGACTGTGTTCTCCTTCACATTCTGGGGTATTTATATTTACTACAACTGTATTTGACGCTTGAGGGTGGTAGCCAGCGCCACTCAGACTACACGGGGAGAAGGGGCGCGTGTGTTTCTTTCTTTCTTTCTCACGTAATTAATAATAATAATAATAAAATATGTAACGTCACTAACGGTAGAAAATAGTCTAATCATTCCCCTATGCCGCCTTTGGCGTTGTAGACTGCCGGCATTTCTTTCTGTATTTCCTAACGAGCCCCTCATTTCCCAACCCGTTTATCGTGCGAAAGCTTAGCGAGGGCCTCGGTTCTGGCAGCCTTGCTGCCAAGGTAGCACAAGAGGGTTTTCCGCCAGTTACCCGCTTATGACAGGCTGTAGACGTTCGCGTCACGCCCCGGGGGTTGAAAAGAAGCTCCCCTTCTCCCCGTGTAGTCTGAGTGGCGCTGGCTACCACCCTCAAGCGTCAAATACAGTTGTAGTAAATATAAATACCCCAGAATGTGAAGGAGAACACAGTCGCCCAGATAGCCGAATTGGTAAGGCATTCGAGATCTAATCGAAAGGCGTGGGTTCGGTCCCCACTCTGGGCGCGTGTTTTTCTTTCTTTCTTTCTCACGTAATTAATAATAATAATAAAAAATATGTAACGTCACTAACGGTAGAAAATAGTCTAATCATTCCCCTATGCCGCCTTTGGCGTTGTAGACTGCCGGCATTTCTTTCTGTATTTCCTAACGAGCCCCTCATTTCCCAACCCGTTTATCGTGCGAAAGCTTAGCGAGGGCCTCGGTTCTGGCAGCCTTGATGCCAAGGTAGCACAAAAGGGTTTCCCGCCAGTTACCCGCTTATGACAGGCTGTAGACGTTCGCGTCACGCCCCGGGGGTTGAAAAGAAGCTCCCCTTCTCCCCGTGTAGTCTGAGTGGCGCTGGCTACCACCCTCAAGCGTCAAATACAGTTGTAGTAAATATAAATACCCCAGAATGTGAAGGAGAACACAGTCGCCCAGATAACCGAATTGGTGAGGCATTCGAGATCTAATCGAAAGGCGTGGGTTCGGTCTATATATAACAGCCCCGCTATATATATATATAGCGGGGCTATATATCGGTCTATATATAACAGCCCCGCCGGTATCGTAGTGGATATCGCACCAGACTGGTATTCTGGAGGTCGTGGGTTCGGATCCCACCCGGCGGGCATTTTTTCACCACTTTCTTTTCTACTCAAAAAATTCTTCATCTCTTGCTATGACCCACCACAACCTCCCCTTTGCTTTCCGAGGTTTTCTTGAGTGCCAACCCTTATTTTCTGTCTTATTTCACGGAGCCCTCATTTCCCACTATATATATATGTATATATATATATATATAGGGAGCAGTTGAACTTTTGAAGATGGTAGAGAACACAAGAAAAGAAAACTTTGAAGAAGGTAAAAGCACGATTGTTGCCAACTTTTCAGCAGAGACTGACGAAAGCAAGTCTCCTTGCTGAAACGTTGGCAACAATCGTGCTTTTACCTTGTTCAAAGTTTTCTTTTCTTATATATATATATATATATATATATATATATATATATATATATAGTCTGGAACCATAAAAACTCACACAGAGCGCGAAAAGGAAGGAGAGTCGGTGATGATGACTGTGTACAGAGGTGAGGAAGCCGGGGCCGCAAACGGTTGCATTGCACTGTGACAAATGACCTGCAGTCGCAAGCGAGGCTGCCACCAAGCTCACAACCCCATGCTCACTGCTTACTCCGCTTAAATACCGTAATTACCCGATTCTAACGCGCACCTTTTTTTCCGGAAAAATAGCCCGCAAAATCGCATGCGCGTTAGAATCGGATACGAAACCGAAACTACCGAAACCGCGGAAATTTCGTCCCACCCATCGCCATCACCATCTCAAGATGGCGCCAAAGCCTTTACCAACAATTTTTCGAACGGAGGAAGCATAAGCGGCTAGGCTTTTCTATCGGCGTTCACACAAATTGTCAAATCGTTCCACTTGCGCACCTGATAACAGCAATGACAGCAGCGGCTCTCACGCGTTCAAAACGAGCGGTCAGCTGAAGCGTGCGCCTCTGGAGAAGCTCGCGGGATGGGCGTGCGAGGCGTGGGCCACGATCCCATCGACCATGGTTGAACGTTCGTTCAGAAGTGTGGCATCGCGAACGCTCTTGACGGCACCGAGGACGAGATGTTGTGGTCAGCGGAAAGCGACGAGGAGTGATATGAGTGAGATTACATCGGGAAATAAATTGTCCATTTCTCCCGCATTCGTTTGTCTGGGTCACAAAGTTCCGTGCGCGTTACAATCGGAGGTGCAAGTTTTTTCGGTTTTTGTGCCAGGAAAATCGGGTGCGCGTTAGAATCGGGGGCGCGTTAGAATCGGGTAAGTACGGTAATTATCCTCATCAACACCACGTTTGTTTCCACTGCAGCATGGATACCTCTCACAGACTTCCGCCGTGGGTTTTTCGAGTCCATTCTTTGGCCCCAAATTTTAGTTTTTTAACCCTTAGTTTGCTGTGTTTTATCTTTTTCGTTTGCCATCCCTTGGTAGCCGTTCCGTTAAACCTTTAATCCCCGTTTATTCGTCTTTCGCTTGCCTGTCGACATTTTCAACAATCCCGCCGACACTACGTCCTGAGTAGACTACCTCCAGCGGGGCTCAAGATCCTCGAAGCCGCTCCCGACACACCCACTATCACCATCTTATGGACCCTGTGACATGCCTCCCACCCTGGGAACGTAGAACCATATGCTGGAGCCCGAGAGCTTCATTTCCTGGTGTCTCCTACAGGACCGGGTGTTGGACTCTCTCCATCCTCTGTCCACCTCCATGCCTGAGGCTCCCGAACCCGGCGCCGACTACAAACCAGCGAATATCTTAGTACCCCGTTCGTCTTTCTTTCTCCACCCCTGAACAATAAAAAATCACGCTGACAGTCTCTCATTATACCGTTTTACTGGTATAGGTATATCAAAACATGATAAAAAAAGCACACTTCTGTTCAGGTTGTCATGCATAACACATGTGAAAATGCTGCTTCGTTGCTTTTAGTTGATGGCGATGCCCATAATAGGCCTACCGATGGCTTCCTCTTCGAGCCACACCGAGCGAAGGGCGACTAAAACGGGTCCTCTTTTCTTATTTGGGGCAAACCTCCCCAAGAACAAAAGCCTCGGCCGAGCTGAGATAACGTCTATGCAGTTCGCCCGCATACTCGCGAGCAAGTCGCTCCCATTGCAAGCGCCTTTCAAGCCTTTCAAGCCATCCCGCTGTTCACGCTGGTTCTTACGAAAGTCTTTGACGGTCGGGAGGAGCTCTAAATTTGGATACAATGTTGACGCTGACTGAAAGGTATATCTAACGTGCTGCAGCTCGCGTCCGCTCGGGCTATCTCCGTTTCTTACTCCTCGTGCACGTGTGACGATAGCAAACGTCGGAAGACCGGTGTGACGTTCTTGGTCGTTTCCTCAGCTTTCCAACAATGGAGTGCTCGTGGCCCGGCTTCACTCGCATGGAGGTAGACAGCATCATTCGAGGTGTTCTTTTCTTCGCTTCTTTTTTCACCATGTGCGCCTTATTTCACCGACAGCGTTCCTCTTCCCGCCCCACAGTTGTCTTTCTTTGCTGTATTATTCTGTTTGACAGGCAAATTACGAGCACACGTGCTTTGTGTACCGGTAATTTGTTGGCCTTTCTTTGTACTTCTTATTGCAGTGCTTTCGTTTTTTCCTTAGTGTTTTAATTGAAGTTAATTTGGACGTGATGGTACAAGGGTGGACCATACCAAAACTCAGGAAGTTCCTGGAAACGAAATATTAGAGCTGATAATTACATGAATGCTTCAGTATAGTAGCTCTACCTTACAGCTGCTGGCTGATTATAATCGCTGCGAGCAAGGCATTTAGTCCCATCAGCAGTGCGTTCAGATTAGTACAATGTACTCGTTGCATCGTGTGACCATTTTTCACAGCTTACGCATAGGTGAATTTTTATTGTTAAAAAAGTGTACCGGATATTACGACGCTGATATCAATATACCAAAATGCCCTAATAGTTACCTATGGACATAGAGTTGCAAACGATGTTCCTTTACGTTTAATAGATGAAAAATGACTCACTGCGCGGCACCAATTTTCCTCCCATAGGCGCCTCCCCCTCCCAACACACACACAAGCATACGCACACACGCACACAGACATCAGGGCTGGGCGTCGGTTAAAATATAAATCTGATTAGTCTGCAGGGTTTTGGTCGGTCTATCGTTCGGCTAATCGGTTGCATTGGTTTGAGAAGAAAATTATAAAAATATATTTTAATAATAATTACAAAAATATAATAATAAATAATATCAATGTACTGCTCGGTCTGTTCACAGCATTTTTGTAGTGGCTCCAGGGAAAGTAAAAGGAAATGAAGTACTCCGGGGATTATGGTGAGCTCGCAGGGAGCCCATCTGCATACTAGCAAGTGCGGGGAAAGGGATTAGAGGGGAGATGAAATGATAGAGCAGAGTGCTAAGGAGATAGCGAAAGAGAGAATAAATAAAAAAAAGTTGGGCTAGTCAATCTAGCCCACCACAGACATCCCAGATGAGCTCACTGATTATTATCATGGCGAGCCATTTTCCGGTTTGTCTGAGCTATCAGCTTGCGGTTTTAATCACTATCATCTCTGAACACACTTGCATCGTTTTTAGATGCGAAGCATCTCATGCTCGGGACTGTGTCCCTCCCTCCATTGTCGTTGTCGTTGTCCGCCGTCCGCACACCCACTGCGCATGCCTGGCCAGGCACCGCTGATGATGATCGCGGCAGGATGTCCCCAGGGATTGGCCAACCAAAGAATCCATCACAAGATAGCTTCGCGTTCAACCACCGTCGTCATCTTCCCGAAGGGGAACCCTGAGTAGTATGCGAGGTATTCCTCCTGTCCTCTCCGACGCTCCTCTCCTCTCCGGCATTCCTCCTCTCCTCTCCTGAGCTCCTCTCCTCTCCGGGATTGCGCAACTAATGGCAACACCTGCGGCTCCGCGCGCGATAATGCGAAGTATCGTAGGGTTAGAGACGCGACGGTAGCCGCTGCATACTCCGCTGGGGGCGCCACAGTAGCTCCGCGGTATAAATGACGCACGCGCGCGCTCCGCTCCCCTCATTCTCCTCCCGCAACGCCGCGATCGAACTGAAAACTAATGGGAACTTGAGTCGACCCCATGGCTGCTTCGCATACTACTCAGGGTTCCCCTACGGAAAGATGGTGAAATTTTTTGTGTGTGTGAAGGTGGGTTCTTTGAGCACGATATGATCCTCAATACGCTTGCGCTCGATTTAAACATGGCATCCTGGTTTCATTTCACTCACGTCACTTCAACCGATTAACCGATTACAAAAATAATCGCGACTAAAGCATTGATCAATCGATCAATCGTCCACATCTATACTTTTCTTTGCAGTAACTAACATTGAGTTCCCGCTAAAGCATTTGCTTAGCCTTTATTTGTTAAATTTTCTGTCGCAGAACTAAGGGCTAGTCTCCTACTACAGTTTGCTTTCACTCAAATGTGGAGTTTTAAAAAGAGCAAGTTGCGAGTTGGAAGTTTTTTTAGCAAGAACATTTGCCACCCAAGGTAATCCCATAAAATATTCTGCTGTAAAGAAATATTAAGTATGATTGATCTTTGAATGTCGAACGTATTTAAGAAGTTTTTTTTCCCCGAGTTAAAGAATATTTTTTTTTATGGCAGGCTATCCACACAACATGCAGTACATCATCGAAACTCATTAAGCACATGCTCTTCTTATTACTAGAGTTGGGCGTTGGTTTAAGATTTTAATACAATTAATCGGCGTGCTTTGATCGGTTAATTGATAGATTAATTGGTTGCGTTGGTTTGTGAAGAAATGCTAATAAAAAAATTAAAGTCGTTCCACTCAATGTGAAAGCTGTCGGAAATGCAGAGTCGTGATTCGCCATAATGGGCTGCATCACTGTTACCTGCTCTCTGCTGCCACCCAATGCATTTAAAATTTCCCGCCTTCGCAGTGCTCGCGCGCCTCCTACCTGAAACTTGCGCCAGTGGGAGTTCTGTTCTTTCTACGCTTTTCGCGTTATTTCGAACGCGTAATCTTTTTCTTGCACGGCTGGAGCCTTTCTGTGGCATTTCGAACGCGCCATTTTTTTCTTGCACGGCCGGTTTTTTTTTGGTTACCAACGAGCGTTCCTAAATGAACGCGGGGGCTGCCGGCTTTATACCCAGATTTTGTCGCAAACCTACCTGCAGTCTTTGTGCTAAATAACGGGGAGATGTATGACAAGCGCCAGCGGTTCACGAGGTTCGAACGGTTATGACACCCGCCGCGGTGGCTCAGTGGCTAAGGCGTTGCGCTGTTGAGCACAAGGTCGCGGGTTCGATTCCCGGCCACGGCGGCCGCTTTTCTGATGGAGGCGAAAAGCAAAAACGCCCGTGTGTACGAGATTTCGGCGCACGATAAAGATCCCCAGGTGGTCAAAATTAATCCGGAGCCCTCCACTACGGCGCGCCTCATCGCCTGCGTTGCGTCGGCGCGTTAAACCCCACAATCAATCAATCAATCAACAGTTATGACTACTCAAACTGCGTGGTTTTCAAAGCCTCAGCGTGACTCCCTGTCCCCGGTACAGAAGGCTCTACTTGGGTCCGTTACCTCGCTGCGCCGTCTCATTCCGGCAGTCTCGCATCGACCGAATTGCTGGGAAAGCTGAACAAAAATGTTTTTTTTTTCTCTAGGAGGTAGAAGAGGAACATTTACACGACTTATGCAACTCGTGTAAATGTTCGTGTAAAAAAATAAAGTGCAACTAACGCATTAATCGATTAATCATAAGGTTAATCGATCGACCGCCCATCATTACCACCCCACCACACACACACACGCACGCACGCGCGCACGCAACGAATGTCTTTTCTCAAGCGATCGTGTTATTTTCCTAACACGCAAAGCACTGACGGTACCAACTTGCCACAAACAAAAAAAATGCGACACGCATGCTACCCGATTTATTTCTAGCCGAATTTCTCAAGTAAAACTGTCACTTTACTTTAATTGACTGCGCATTAGATTTCGCACCCGAAACTTCGGTTCCCGCGAAACCAATACAATGTTTCTAAACGTTCAACAGCGCCTTCGAGAGTCAACCATGGCATGAGATGTCATAATAAAGAAGTTCGCTCATAAGATGTACGCTACACGAACAGACTGACACGCTAAGTCCCGGAAAATCGAGTTTTCTGCAAGCGCCGATAAAACAACGAAGACGCAAGCTCTGCGCGTAACGACCGGACTACCGTTCATATGCGCACGTTACTAGAACTACGGTTTTGTTGCTCGCAGCTTGTATACCTTCCACCCTGCCCTGTGTTTCTCTTCCGACCTTTGTTACTCGGCCGCTTGGAGAGCGTCCGTTGTATACGTTCACCTGCACCCTTGTGTTTACGACGAGAGCGCTGGCACGCAACAAATCGCGCACTTCTTTTACGACGGCCGTTTCAGCCTGCGTTGTGTTGACAGCGCGTGCAGGTTCGCTCCAAGTGCTGTAGTTTTATGCTGAGATATGTAGGGCAGCATTCCCCCGCATGCATCGAAATAAAGCGGTGCTGTTAGGATGAATTAAGTGCAGGGAAATGTTGTTAGACTGACGTACTAAATGAACTTTATTGAGCTCACAGCGAGTTTCTTTTTTTCTTTTCAAATTGTTGGAGGTTGAACGCGCCGGAGCTACCTCTTGGCTATGAGACAAAGAGTGTAGTGGAGCGCTCAGGACTAACTTTGTCCACCCTGGGGATGTTCAACGTACGCCGAGATCTCGACACCGTCTCCGTGGGAAAAAGGGTCGCAGCCGGGACCGAAGCATCAAACTTGCGCCCGTGGGCTCAGCTAGCAGTACAACGCCTTAGCCACTGAGACACTCGGGGCGGGGGAGCGAGATGACATTACTTTTTCGAGCGAATGTGAGCAAAGCCACGAGGAGGAAGGAACAGTACAGACACGTGTATATACGTACATACACTGTATATCCACGTGCTGGATCTGGTCTCTGATCACCACAGTCTCTTTCCATGCTCTGTAATTACACGAAAGATGCATTTTGCAATGTTAGTTTATTGCCTTTTTCTTTTTCACTGGCCAGCTCGGACCCGACCGACCATTTTCACCTGGTCAACCGCGCCCGCCTGGCCGGAACATCCCAGAGTCTTCTGGACCACTGAGCCTTAGCTCCCATGGCTCAGGGACTCAATCAGAAAATACAATTATACACTGGTCCAAGCAGTGTTTACTCCGCCTCCTCCTCCTCCTCCTACTGGGTGGAACCATCTGGGTTCCCGTACATTCGGAGACTGTATTTGCGCATTAGTCCCTATGCCTCTGCTTTGAACTTTCGTCTGCGTCGCGAGTGCACGCTCCAAACACCAGCACGTTCATTTCCCTATGGAGCGCGCCGTTGCTAGTGAACGTGGTTCTTAATGAGTGCGAAGCCCCTCAGTCAGGTTCATCGTGAGAGAGAACGCCGCGCCAGCAAGAAAACGCGTTGCTAGGCAACACCCAGGATGGTCGGTGTAAGGCGCTGCAGGTGGGAGCGTCCGAAGCGCGTCGAGCAGTATACCGTGCATAATAACCAAGCGGCGCTCCCTCGTTCTAGCGGTGCAGTATAAATTAGAAAAAAAAATATAAACAGTAGGAGAGCAATTGAGCAATGACACCATAAAGGAAAAAAAAGCACGCATGCGCGTAGAATGACCTTTATACACTTTACACACTATGCACACTTATACACTTCTTTATACACTAGGGAACTTGTGATATGAGGTAGAGGGCGCTGGGAGCAGTGAGTAACGTTTGTAAATATGCGCTCAGCGCATCCGCTTGGGGAAGTGTTGCTGTGTTGCTTGGTTAGGCACCTTGCCGCATAAATCGCGGCGGCAACACATGAGAATTAAGCAGTGTCATTTAATTGGAACTATGTATATATCTTCAAATACGAAGATTGTGTGCCCCTAAATGAGAGAAATATCGTCGCAATATTTTCTTTTTATGCGTATAGAAACATGAATGCTTCCGTGTTTGCTTTCTTTTTTTTTTTTTTTTAGGATGAGAAAATTGCCTTGTTTTTTATTGTTTCAGCTTCGGGTACAGCGGTGATCTTTTCTGGGACAGTAAGAAAACGCAACAAGCGAAAGATATTACCACAAGCCCCCACAACGTGGTCATTTTCTGTTTTCGCGTATTCGATTCTAGTTTCACAGGAGGGAGGTGCCGCCGAAGTAGTGTTTAGAACATCCCGAAAAATGTAGTTATAAAACCAGAGTACCTTTATTTTTTATTTACGGCTGAGCACGGTATGAGCTTCCGCCACCTTAAGCTGCTGCACAAAACGCTGGCCCATGCGAGGCCTTGCCGGTATATACGTCTCTCGTTACGCGCATAACATCGCTGATTTGTCAAGAGGCAGGACGTAACTCTGAACTTTCTCGAGATAATCGAAACTTTCACGATGCCAAGAGACATGTAGATACGACTATCTAACAAGGAGACCGACATACTCCTATAATTGACCCTGTGACTAAGGATCAAAAGTACCCGCCGCGGTGGCTCAGTGGCTAAGGCGTTGCGCTGCTGAGCACGAGGTCGCGGGTTCGATTCCCGGCCGCGGCGGCTGCTTTTCTGATGGAGGCGAAAAGCAAAAACGCCCGTGTGTACGAGATTTCGGCGCACGTTAAAGATCCCCAGGTGGTCAAAATTAATCCGGAGCCCTCCACTACGGCGCGCCTCATCGCCTGCGTTGCGTCGGCGCGTTAAACCCCACAATCAATCAAATCAATCAAAGGATCAAAAGTGAGAACACGCGCCAAGTGGTGATGAAAGTGAGTTTATTAAAATGTATATCAGTGCCCTAATTTTGCCCGCTTTCTGCCGTGCGCAGTGATGCTAAAATACTCGTACAAACGCCCAGTAACTGTCCTCGTCACGGAGGAACAGGTGCACGTCCTCTGCACTCGCGGACACCTCGACTTAGCCTTTGCCGGGCAATGAGAGGCTGTGGATGCTGGCGTCTATACGATCCAGTAGCGGGTCAAAACAGAGGGAGAAGGGGAGGGGAGAGCAGGAGAAGCCCTGTCTTCCCCACGCGTGGCAGAAACAGGGCCGCTCGAAAGTCCGTCCTCAAGCAACCGTGCTGACACAGGTGAGCACAAAAGTTTTAGCGCTGCTACGGAATCCGGTGGGAAGCATTACCGACGTAAGACAGTAATTAACGATGCTCTACTCTGTCGAAGGCTTCCGCTTGACTGACGGAGATGAAGCATCCAGGTGTGCCAGCCTTTGTTACGTAACAGAAAAAAAATTGCGTGTCAGTGCCAGGGAGGGAAAAACCTGTACGGCCCGGTACGCTACACGTTTGCATTTGGCTAACAATATCCTGCGAATAAGCACTGTTACAGCTGATCGGAATGTAAGATGAAATTTAAGGATCAGCATTAAGGAGCATGATCGGTCGGTATGCCTGAGGCTCCGAAGAGGATTTCGCGAAGAGGATGGCGCGGCCTTCGTCTAAGGATTCAGGGCTCACTCCGTGGAAAAATCCGTTCGGCACTCCAAGAAGTGCGACCTGAATAATCTAAAAAAAGAACCTTTTTGTACAACTTAGCAAGGATACCATCAGGACTGGGAGATGTCCCACTATTGAGATTCTTTACACGCATTCGCAGCAAATCAGCATTGACCGGAGTGCGAAAGGACTCGACAAAGTGATCCGGCACTCGGGACAGCAGTATACCTTGCCAAACGCGCCGAGTCAGTCCTCAAAGCCTTCCGCATCCCACGACACCTTCTCCAAAAAAAAAAAAAAAAAAATAGGTGCCAAAATAACGGCTGAGCACATCTACTACGTCTTGTGCCCTCCGTACTGACCGACCCTCTGGCGTGTTTAACCACAAAGCACCCCGGGTCTCAGTTCCATTTGGAGCACGCGCCCATTTGAGCGTACCAGCCTGCCAAGAACCACTCCTTGCAGTACCGAGCGACGCAGTCGTTCATTTCCATTTAGGGAACGGGCCTGTCACGTCCCTGTTGGGACCGTCTATCGGGCGACGAGATCAGCCTTATATAGATACATTCGACAAGCAGTGCCCGCCGAGCAGTGGAAACAGTAAAGAACAAGGCGAGGAACACAATGACATAGATTCTCCGCGGGGCACGAGCGACAAACTGTCCACTGCCGAAGCGCGCTACGCGGAAGGTCGCCCATTTAACCTCGGAGGTCGGGCTACCTGCCGGGCGGCGCAGCCGGCCACACTTGTCCTCCCATCCCATTAAACGGTGGCGCGCCAAACGCTCGGTAACTGCACTCGCCGTGGTCGCTCGCTGAAGTTGAATTTCGCTGACGTGATGACGCCCATAATCATATGCCCGAAAGCTGGCACCCTCCTTTTGGGCATACGTTATTAATACCTCGGGTAATCTTGAAAAACCGCCCCTTCGGGTGCGCCCGATATTATAATCGGGAACGACTTATTACCCTATCCGGTGTCAACAGAAGCTGAGGGACGCGACGGTTGGCTAGCAGTTGGCGTTCTAACACGCAGGCAACAAAGAGGTTAAAAGGAAAGCAGAAGGAAGAGCAGACGCGAGTCGCTGTTTCCGGACTGGTCGTTCTTTTGGTTGGCCTGCCCATTGCGCTTGGGCCTTAAGATCGGTTGTAATGGTGCGCTGTCGTACTAAGGCGAGGCTCAGTAAAGTTGGAGGCGACACAACGGTCGACTGAGTTAAGACGCATCCCGGAGTGAGGCGCACGGGACAAAAGCGATAAGGCGCTGTGACGGAAACCAGCCTGACAACGCACGCATGCAGTCAGCGGCATCAATCCGTATTTTTGTTGTGACTGCGAAGCGTTTATTTGTTCTTCACTCTTTTGTTTTGCTTTCGTTTTTTTCTCTCGCACGTGGCAGCTTGTTTTAAGGTAGTCCTCGGTCGCAAAGCAGAGGTGTCAAAAACCTCCGGTACACACTTCTGCGTCCTCCGCGCTTCGCAGCGAGCCAGGAAAACAAAAATCACGCCATAAAGCGGCAGAAATGAAGAAATAGGCAGGCCCGGGAACGAAGCCTGTGTGGCTGTTTCTCGCCCTCAGCAGGCGCTGACAAAAAGCTCCTGCTGTGCATCCGACGCTGCAGGACCATTCCTCGTCTCCCCTTGGCAGCAGCAAGCGCCGCCGTGCACGCACCCAGAGCGGCCGAGAGTCGCGTCGCGCGTGGCACAGGTCAGCCGCTCCCGAGACACGCGTGCGCACAGGTCCGCCTTTTGTCTTGCTCGCACATTCGAAAGCCCCGCCTGTCACGCGTAGTTCCGAAATCCGCTTCGAGGAGCCGGGGGTAGCGTCTCTCTCGCAACGGTCCCGCCACTTCAGGAAGCGCAGGCACACGCAGACCTGTAGACAGACATCGGCGAGAAAACGGACACAAGAGGTGTGTGGCGCTCTTGAGACGCTGCACCTTTATTCTTGGGGCTCCGTGCACATACATACGCATGCGCAATACTGTTGCATGCGTTTATTCATCTACAATCAAGTCTTGCCGTGGCTTCAAATAGTTCGTTGAAGTAGTATCTTTCTCTGAAGCACGCATTCGTTTTACTTCCAAGTGAGAATAAGCATTGTCGGATGTAACGTTCAGTAACGTGACCTGCCTTGTAAGCGCGCGAAGTCACGCACAGGTGAGCAGGTCGCCCTGCCGGACAGCGTACCGGCACGGATCTATAGCGGGCATGCAGTGCAAGCAGAGCTTGACACAGTGGCACTCGAACCGCTTCCTGACCTTTCGCGACCAGAGAGAGCGGGTGGCTATGAGATGACGCCCAAAAGGATAGAATAGAGACGCTGTAGCTGGAAGGGCGATCAAATGCGGCCGAGTTCGAGCAGGGGATTTCAAAGCTGAAGATAAAACGTTGCACAAAAAGAAAAGAAAAAATAAAGAGACAGCCAATTCTGGTGATCACAAGCCCGCACGTTTATGAAGTCTGCCAAATCTGGGACGGGCGCGAAATTTCGCAGACTTGAATAGGTGCGAGGCGGAAGAAACACGAGCGGAGAGTGACAGAATCTCTGACGGCTCATGCATGTGGCCGTGCTCTAACACAATGCGCCTGGCCGAAGAGCATATTACACGCTTACCCGTACTTAGAATCAGCCTGCGCGGAAATCTGAAACTGGGGCGCTATAAAAGGTCGTGCACAAATGCATATGCTTCGATGTTTTGCGATGGTACGGATAAGGACCCAAGTGTATCAACCAAGCAAGAGCGAGATGACTTTACAATGACGAGTGAATGAAATATATGGCTGCTCGATATTCGTATACGTGTTTCTAACCTCGCCAAGTTGCACTGTGTTTGAAACATATCGGTGGTAGCCAAGCAGCGAGCATATCGTGAGGCTCCTGTTTTCCGGCATAGCGATAAAGTAGTTCTGTCGCTCAAGTATTTCAAAGGCCTTTCAATGCGGCTATCTGAACAGATGAGGCAGCTCTACGACGGTTTTAGCACCCAGAGAACCGAATATAGCAGCAATGAAAGAGTTATTTCTGTTTTTCACCGACACGACAGTGTAACAGCATAGCAGTAAGCCGAGCGAGTACCCACCACAGCGATAAACACACAGTAGCGCTCCGTGGCACAGAAACCGAGACCGTTCAACATAAAACCTGTGTCGGCGCTCACTCAACTACAAATCGACTTATAATTTGTATACTGCAGGATCAAGCAAACAACCTCCTGATGTTGCCGGCCTGATGGGTGCGTGACGCCCACAGCCCACCAGGAAACGAAACAAAAGGTGTTTGTTTCGAGCAGATCTGATCGAGCAGACGTGAGCTCTTGTTCCTTCAGCCTCTCCTGCTCCGTTTTATTTTGTTCTATTCTTATTTCATCGCTTCCCAGTATCGCAATGGCTGGGGGGACTGCTAATAACAGTGCTTAACCATCTCGTAGTCGGTTTGTGCTCTGGGGAATTCAATACGCTACCACGGATACGCCACGATCCGGCATATCCGCGAAACCGCATCGTTTTTTCCGCTCATGTACCTGACAGGCCGGTCGAGATATCATAGCTCGGAAAGGAGTTGGGCCGGACGCAGCCATCGACCCCGGGCACACTTCGCCGTATCAGGGCACAGAACTCCGAATAACATCCTAATTTGCTTCCCGCGTTGTCTGTCACGGCATCGTGTGTGTGCAAGCCAAGCACCTGGGCGCCACTTCTCGGGTCGGCTAAAAACGGCAGCCGCTGACGGCCGGTGGCTCGGCGGCTGAGTGACGTGATCGCGGTCCGCGTGCCACACGTTGCTCTGGAGTTCGCGCGCTCGTTTCCTCACGCTGCGTCGGCGAAGTGCGCGTTAGCGACTTCTGGCGCCGCCTCGAACGACGTTCACCGTGACTCGCACCTCGTGAAAGCTGTAATCGACTAACTTCAGATACGCACGCTGAAAGAAGAGGAAAAGAGAAGTAAGGGCAACCTGATTTACTCCGAGTAATACTGGTGTCCACAATACCTCAAGATACCACCTGCTATGCCCGCAAGAGCCACTTTTGAAGCCGCCGAATGATAGAAATGAAGCGGCTTCTTGGGATAGAGACAGAGAGAAAATTAAAGCCATTGCACTCAATGTGAAAACTGTCGGAAGTGCAGAGCATTGATTTACCATAATGGTCTGCAGTGCCGTTATCCGCTCACTGCCGCATTTCAAATTTCCCGCCTTCGCAGTGCTCGCGCGCCCCCTGCCTGAAACTGTGTCAGCGGGAGTTCTTTTAGCGCTTGCTTTAATTTCGTATGATGGAGCTGTTTTGCGTCATTTAGAACGCGCCATTTTTTTCTTGCGGGGCCGCGTTTTTCGCTTGCTATCGTAAAAACCAACACAACGAGCGTTCTTAACTATATATATAAAGGAACGCGGGGGCTGCCGGCTATATACACAGTTTTCTTTGTGCTATATAACGGGGAGATGCATGACGAGCGCTTCACGAGGTTTTAACGGTTATGAATATTTGTGGTTTTCGAAGCCTCGGCGTAACTCCCTGACCCCGATACAGAAGGCTCTACTTGGGTCCGTTATCTCGCTGCGCCGCCTGATTCCGGCAGTCACATCGACCGTTAGCGAGCTAAGTCGACAAGGCGAGCCCATAAACCGCCAACCGCCAACTGCGCAAGGCACACTGCGCTAGTGTTTACGAGTGCAGCGCATCGCACCGGGGCAATGCGGTGTCTTCCGCTACCTTCGCGAGGAGATTTTGATCGTCCCGACAAGTGTGCACATAAAAGGCGGTAATTGAAGCGCCTTCCTTACTCCAGGTTTTCTAAAAACGTCTTGAAGAGTGCGTGCGTGAGAAACGTTTATTGAATGGTTTCCAGCCTGCCAGAGATGGGCAAAAGAGAAGAACGAGTTTATGCGGAGTCCTTACAGACCCAGAAAATTGAAGGGAGGAAAATCAGGATGAGAAAGAGGAAATAAATTTTATTCCGGAAACAAGCCAGCTTCTCTCAGCAGGTGGTCATTGTCCAGACAGTTTCGGCGGCCAGAAGGCCTCAGGACGTAGGAAGCAAATTTATATAAGCAGTCTGATATGCAAGTAGGAAGACCCTTGGGGCTCAGAATCCTCAAGCAAAGTCTTCCCAGAGTATTCGGCGCAGCTTGTATGGGCTCCAGGTCACTCTGGCTTGAATGTGAACGAGAACGCACACGCAATGGTTCGCGAACTCACACATCGAGCAGGCGTGAATTATCGTTCTACACCGCGGGGCCCGCTCCGCCAGTAACAGACAACCTTTAGTGACTTCACAGAGCACCACCGTCTCTCGCGTCAACAATCACCTCCAGCTCACCTATCCCTCACGATGTATAGTTTCCGAGCAGCCCTGCACTGCCGTCCTTTCCAACAACTGGAGACAGAAATTGGAGAAATATTTCGCCAGGTCGTCATAAAGGGCCATATATTTTATTTCAGTGGCTGCCAAGTCACTGTAGAATAACCGGCAATGTTTCGGCCGATGCGGCTGCCCGGACAGGCCATGAAAGGGAAACGACCATCTTGCTCCCGCTTTCAAGGACTGATGCTGCTAGGGTGCTCCGTCAGTTCGCGCGATGGACCTCCATTAGTCAATGGAATCCACCGGACTTTGTGCATCCGCGCCTCCACAACCACGACCCTCTACTCCAGCGCCGTCTTCCACGTGGGCTGTCTCGATCACAGTCTACTTTACTTTGTAGACTGTGGTTGGGAGTGGCCTTCACAAAAGCCTACTCCTTCCTCATCGGGATGGCCAGTAGTGCCCACAGCGACGCGTGCGAGGTAGAAGAGACAATAGAACAAGGGCTTTGTTGTTGCCCCCAGTATTAATCGGAAAGACGCTTTTTGGCCGCCGAGCTCAGCCTATTGGATAATACACCATTCAAAGTAGCGACTATTCTAGGACATCGACCCCTACAATCAACTTCGCAGAAGGCAGCAAAAGCCTTTCTGCGTTTCATGAAGGGCACACGCTTGGGTGAAACACTATAGTGCCCGCAAAGGGACTAAAGTGTGTGCGCGGCCCGGTTATATCCCCTCTTTTTCGCTTGCCCTCTCTTTCATCTCCTGAACACCCCTTCCCCAGTGCCGAGTAGCTATCCGGGCTCTAAGCCTGGATAGCCTCTCTGCGCTTCCGTTCGTTTTTTTTTTTTTTTCCCCTCCTCCTCAGGCGCGTATTTGGCGGCTTCTGCAAACGGCCACTTTCTCAAGCAGAGCTCGCCTCTATCAGATGCATTCATTGGGATTCTCTTCATCAACATGCCGCCTTTGCGGGTAGCACGCCTCACTAATTCACTCCACACTCCACATGGGATTTCTCTCAAATTCCTTTCCCCCTAATCACCAGAAGCGAGCAGTGAAAGGACGCGTTGGGTATACCTCTGACCGGACTGTACAAGAAGCCCTGATCAAAGGGCCACCGAAGTCGCCACCGCGCTTCTCTAACCACTTGCTTTAATAGCGATTCTCTCTCTCTCCTCTCTGCCTCGGGGTGTTTATTAAATATACTTCCATAAGACCGCATGTATCCCTATTCTGCGCCATACATCGAGCCACTTCAAAATTCCGCTTCACTGCTAAACAAAAACGCAATGCCGCGAAGAAATTTTAGTGTCAATACAACAAATGTGATGTCAAAGTTTGATTCCCCGAGGGCCTTTTTTTAGTACCTCCTTAAGACCTCACGTATACCTGCGGAGCGCTATACACCTGGACCATTTCAAGTCTCAAGTGGGCTTAACTACTCCATACAAATGTGTTGCTGGGAACAAAACTTTTAGGGCATTTCATTAAATACCACGATAAGAACCCTCGTTGTGCCTAGGGCGCATCTACATACAGATCGGCGTTAAAGTTGCCCCCCCCCCCCCCCTCCCCGCGCGCTATACACAGATGCATGGGCGGAAAGACATTTTTCCGGGGGCAGTAAAAGCAGTCTTCTATAATAACACGGAGGCCATCAAGCTTTTATTTTACTAGCTATTTCGTATGCGTCGAAAGTGTGCTGCATGTAGCGTTGCATTCGGGCTGACGGGTATCCTCGTTGAGTCCACATAGAAACATCTCGAATTCAAGAATTGGTGCTGAGTTTTGCTGCGCCAACCACGGAATATCGTCCGGATGCGACCTACATACAAAGCGTAGTCCAACACGCCACAGTTGGTATGCGCTATTGTGCGGCTGCGAAACACTTTGCTAGGCGTATTTGATGCGTACGTATTTGACAAACGCGTCCCCCTAGAAAGCAACCCCGTCTGCCACTTCCTCAAGCCGTACTACAGGGAGTGCAAAACTAATTAAAAGCACATTGCTAGGTTAAACCGACCTACAAGGCACGAAACCATCCTTATCTTCTGAAACAATGCGCAGATTTCACCTAAGCGAACATCTTGAAGCAAAACACATCGCGGGTGTCGGCGAAAAAAAAAAAAAAACGTTGTTAAGGCTCGAACCCACACCAATCGCGTGAAAACCCACGAATATGCTCCGACGCCACTGAGGCCGAACAGTATATTGAGCGGTTGCTCAGTAGAACAGTAGGAGTGTTATAAGCTAAATAGTAGATGTCGCTATGCCAAGAGATGGGTAAAGAAGATGGGGAAGGCCGATGACACGGTAGAAGAATGAAATACGGAACTTCGGGAGTAACCTGTGCACTCGAGTAGCGCAGGACAGGAGCAGTTGGAGGTCAACGGGAGAGGCCTTCGTCCTGCAGTGGACCTGAGCAGGCTGATGATGATGATGATAATGATGATGATGATGATGATGATGACGACGCTGGGGTGATGCGTCTAGGTGTAAACGTTTGTCAAACACGCCCTCAAGCACACACGCAGGACTCAGAGCGGGAGCTCGGGTTAAACCCCTGACTGCGGGTATATACGGCAGCTGGTGGTTTCAGCGTTTGCGCCGAGTGGCAGCGAAGTCTGTGTCGTGGTTCGAGTCGACGTGAGTCACGTCGGGGTGAGAACTGGCGTTAAAATAAACCAGGACCAGGCACACGTAGCTCGCGAAGTCACCGCGAGTAGTGAGCAATGCAGGGAGGAGAACAACAAGCGGAAACAATGGATTCCGAAGGTAAGACTCCGAGGGAGTGAGAGGTGATTTGTGACGTTAAATCAAGCCGCGACACCGCGTGGAAGGAGCGCAATACGGGGGACAAGTGCGCTACTTTATTTGACACCCTCTCGACAGCTCGTAATTTAGTCCCGATCGTCAGCAGGCGTATGCAGATGTACTATTTAGTAACCGCACCTCCACGGCTGCTGCTCGCCACTGAGGCGTGCGTAGAGTAGCATAGCCGCGAAAAGCGCGCACGCTTGCCGCACATCTTCGGGGAAATCCTCAGTATACCTTTCGCAAGACGAGCGAAGTTGGCAAGCGTAAGATTGGTGCATGCGCGCGCGTGTGTGCACTTGACACCGTTGCCGCCTGTGCTGAGTAGCTCACTACGCGGCGAGTTGTGAAACACGATTTACAATCCGGGAGGTCGCACCAGCTGAAGCAAGACGCGTGGCAGCGGGGAACAAACGACACGTATCTGCCAGGGATAACGCGAGCTTTATTTATAGTAAGCCGAATTAAGGCTCATCACTGCTTACGAGCGCGCTTTCGCAAGCGGCGGGGACGTGCTCCGTGACACGAATGTCACACACGCGGCCATTTCGTTTCTTCTCTTTTTCCTTGTTTGCTCACAACGTCTACATTTGGAGTTCTTTGCGGATCATATTAGTCACTGAGTGCTCTTGAACTTCCGGGTGTTGCTGTAAGCAGATCGCCTAGTCGCGCGGTATGTTTTTAAAGGTCAGAAATACAACAACCGGAAAATAAGTCCCCGCATTGCTGTTATTGGCTTCGTTTTCCTGGCTCCACCACTTAGTTGTAGCCTCTTACCTTTCACCTGCGAATCGCAGCTCGCAGAACTTGTGCTGACTGCGCATTTTAGCTTCAAGTGTTGAGCACAGTATGGGAAGGAAAGTTTCTCACAACTGACCGGGCACGAGCTGTTGGCCGTATACCTTATCACGACAGCGAGAAAACACGCAGTGCAGTTGGCACTGTTATCACGCACTAGAACACTTAATGACGTTCCAATAAACACTCTGCTCGTTAAATTGCTCCTGCCGTCATGCCGTGTCCTCGATCCTGTACGAGACGCACGCCACTACGAATACGTAACACGAACCGGGAGATAAACATGCATAAGGGTGTGCAGCTGTTGCTTCAATTCATGTTTTATTAGGACAAAAACAGACAAACAAACAGATGCGATGGTTCTCATTTAGGTTGTTTCAAGATTGTTTTATTTTACAATATTCATAGCTCTATACTTGTGCCCACAACGGTTTCATCGCATCGGTCTCTTGGATGGAACTGGCCCATAGAGTTCCTGGGAGCCGCTGCAGTCTGCCTTAAGTATTTGTATGCCCCGAGTGTGGGCTCTGGTCACCAATCCACCGCTGCCGTTGCAACTGACCAAAGGTAGGCAGCTGATCGAAACCGCCATTGCCAGCCATATGGCGGGGGGAGGTGGGTAAACGGATGTTCCCCTGAAGATACGACAGTGCATATGAGTGGCCCCAATACCTAGAAGCATGCATTCTGAGTGCAACAAGGCCAGAAAAATCGCCCCAGCACAAGCCATGCCTGCCAAGTTAAAAACGATCCGCGAATACCTGCTATGTAGACGCACGCCCCAATCCAGTGAATGGACGGGGACGAGAAACAACATCCTGCACAGTCAAGACTACATAGATTGATACTGCCGCCATAGCTCACTCTAGCATACCCTTGGAAGACGCAATCACCACAATCACGGGCTCTGAGGCAGCCCGCAGGAATTTTAAGGAAGGTCGCGTTTCCAGAATAGTGTTTCATTTCCTTCAAATAAGGCGGAGCATTCCCGAAGTCTATATAGCCTGGGTTCGCAGATAGGAATCCCTTGAGGGGAATTAGGCGGCTTGTATACACCGAGCCATTTCTCTCATGGGGCAATCATCACCTCTTTCACCTAACCCGCCACGTCTCCTGCGCTACACAAACACCTTGGCAGAGTATACCGGCACAGACGGCGAATTTTCCTTACTGTACACGACCAAGTCAGAAGATATGAAGCCACCACCTTCGGACGGCTCCAGACTAACTTCTATCTGCACCGCATGCTCATCCACGTCATCTGTCCTACGGAATATCGAGCTACCTGTGGTGACTGTCCACCACACGGCATCCTATACCACCACGTGGGGCGGTGCCAGAACACACCAAATCTGCAACCCAACCCCAACCCCTTCATACGGCAGAGGACGGCACGGCGGTTGACCAACAATGATCGTATATATGCCAGCTTGACCTGGGGAAAAGGGCCTGCGCACACAGCCGCAGCCTGGGAATCCCGGACTCGGGATCCGCTCCACCAGGCGGCGGCTGGAACAACAGCACCCGTTGTGTTCATTACAAATTTCATTCGTTCTTCCCACATTATCTCAAACCCTCCCTCTGTCTCCCCTGCCTCATTTCCCCGTAGTTCGACGTTCTCACATTCCCTACTGCAAGACGACACTCCTCAGATACAAAATGCGCCTCCTCAATTTCTCTGAACCTGAAAGAACGCTTAGGCCGATCCCACAGAGGCGACGTCCACTCTGGGAACTTTCGCGAACGCTTCAAAAAAGCCGCCACGCGCTCTTTCTTCTTGCTTTTAAGTCACCGGGTTGCTATTTCTACCAGAAGTCCCTCGCGGAAGCGCGCGTGGTAGCCTCAGCG
Organism: Haemaphysalis longicornis; assembly: GCF_048455015.1. Classification (NCBI taxonomy): domain Eukaryota; kingdom Metazoa; phylum Arthropoda; class Arachnida; order Ixodida; family Ixodidae; genus Haemaphysalis; species Haemaphysalis longicornis. The sequence continues at coordinate 7,674,292 of NW_027526460.1, forward strand.
GCTAACAACAGCGTGGCTTTATAATGATTTTCCTCCGCTGCCCACGGAGCACTTAGCATCGCTGCAGGGCGGGCTTGACACGCCAACTTGACGCGCTTCGACCGAGTAGGCGTCCTCGTCTCCAAGTTCGCCAGGCCCCGCAGGGGTCACGGGATGCAGCGTGTATCCGTATTCGTGACTCTAGGAAGCATCGGCCAGCGACCGCCTTAAGACAATGAGCGCAGGTTTTATAAATATTCTGCGTGTCTCGCCCGACACGTTCGTCACTTGTCGCTGCCTTTTGGCTTGCTGCCGTCGACCTCCGAACCGGCGCTGCTCAGATTCCGATTTCCGACGGTCCTCGGGGGAACTTCCTCCGTGCTTTCCTTTTATTTCCTTTTCCTTTTTCTTGTCCGCTCGTTTCTTTGTTTGTTCGCGTGGTATACAAGATGATACAATGCCTGTGCGCGGGGCGCTGGCGGACGGAACGGCTAACGCGCCGTTTCACACTTCGAGGCGCGTGAAAGAGGCCCTCATTGTTCAATGAAGGCAGGCGCATCGGCCCGCCTCTTCGACCCGCTTTTGCCCGGCGACGAACGCACGCCAATTTCCCCTTAAGGCTCTCTCGCCGCGACGCCGAAACAGTGACTGACGGGCCAAGGTTTCCGGGTCGGGACCGCGCTTCATACTCTCTTCTTTCACGGACGAGTGCCGGAGGACGCAAGAAACGAACGCTCTAGCTCCGAAAACACACACAAAAGCTTTTTTGCCATCGGTATACTGCGCCGCGTGTTGGCCGATAGAGTCAGGGAAGGGAAAGTTTGGGTTTACTTAGCGTCTGCACGCGAATTGTTTGGCGGCTGACATTGCGTCACCCTGCAGCCCACGCTCGGGCGTCGTATAGCATGGCAGCGGCGAAGAAGGGTTCGCGGGGGCTGCGAAGTACTTCGCGACGTTTCAACCCCCGTCCTTCTCCGCCGTTTGCTTGATTTCCCGCCGCTCGCGTGTATACGTGGTGCCTGCGGATGGCTTTGACCGATCTGTCGACGGCCTCGGGAGGCGGTCTCCAGGTCGTCTGCTGTCTCCTCTTAATCGTGTCTGTCGCAATCACCGCTGCACCATCAGTCGTTCGAGTGGTGCGTCCCCGCAAAGGCGATGACACGACCACGCTCGCTGCTGCTGATGATTCGCGTGCGTATGCACACACGGCGTCGGTTTGCCGCCCAGATAGTATAGCGCCAGCGAGAGTGGCGGCGGTTTCTCGTCAAAATCTGGAAGAACGCGTGCTCTTCCACATCTCGTGCCGGTCTTTCTTTGCTTTGTTCTTCCCTCGTGACGCTTCGTTTTGTTACCATCGCCTACCGTTCTTACCTTCGAGGAAATGGTTTGTCGAGTGATGCATTCTGTTCTGCTATTCCTGGCCACCTTGTTCGCGGCAATATTCTCCGGCTGTGCGAAAGGGTTGGGAGGCATTGTCGTGGACGGGTCAAGGACTCTACGCACGTGTGTGCTATAGACGCTTGTCGGCTCGAGCTTATTGCCTTTCCGTATCCGCGAAAAATAAACATTCTTTTATCTGTTTACTGTGCGCAGCTTGACGTCCAATATTGGTGCACTATAGACGTAAATAGGCATTTACAAATTACGGAATAGGATTGATTCCGTGGCGGAGACTACCGAGTTAGGATTCGACTGCGTGAGAGCGAACGACAAGTTTTGACCTGCGAAATTGCTAGTTCAACGAAAGCTGTAAACCAAGAGCCGCGCAGTAAATTCTCACGCATTTTAACAGGAAAGTGTTTTATTCCCGGATACACGAAGATTTCGCTGACGTCATACCCGTCACGGAAGTGACGCATGTACAACGAAGCAAGTGGCCTGTAAAGGGTGCACCCCTGCCCACATGGTCTTCTTGCGGGGAAGCTACCTTTAGCACTAAAGAGTACGTTATACCTAGGGTTCTTCGTTTTCAGGTTTTATATTTCAACACGAAAGTGTTTTATGCCACGATACCCCAAGATTTCACTGACGTCATATCCGTCACGGAAATGGCGCCAGCACACCTTTCCCGAAGCGACCCGCCAGCAGGACGTCGCTCGCCAAGCACACCCACAAGACTGCCGCTGACCCGCAAATCATGCTCAGCTGCAGATTTCGCTGCACATCCCACTTCCGTGTTTTACCGATTCCTGTGACAGAGAAATCAACCAGTTTATTTTGCGGGGACTTTTTCGACTCATATTCCTTCGCTCGTATTTAGCCAAACGATCCGGTATATAGTTAGGCACCCGCTGCTGCTTTACAGCATGGCGCTGGGGTATCGTGCGCAGACACAAAATTATATAAAGGACGCTGCTAACGCTTTTGCAGCCCTAAAACACACCGAAAAAGTGTCTTGCGGTAGAGCTCATTTGTTTGTGACATACCCAGCTGAAAATGCCGCTCATTAAAATGTTTTTTTTTTGTTGTTACACGTGACAATGCTCAAAATGTGCTGCGCCGCAGTTACCTCTTCAAGTTGCTCTGAAGGTGACAAACGCTAGGATTAACTTCTGAGTGCTGGAGCTTCACCATTCGAATCCCCCCGTATAGCGCACAGCGAGCCGGGACACCAACCCTTCTCGGCAAGCCATTCCTCCATAATGCTCGTACGCGCCGCAAAATTACGAGCGGTAGCTTTCGTCACCACTGTCCCCCGTGCAAGGCGTCAGGCTTAATCATTCGCACTTTCAGCGTGACAGCGTCCCTGCGCCTGCGATCAGCAGTGGCGAATTCTAACGCAAGGAATCTACCCGCCGCAACCTCTCGGAGGGGGGACAGGATGCGCGCGTATCTAACGCAGGCTGAGCCGTTCCATATGCATGCCCGCACATCCGCTGCGCAATATTGTTAAAGATTGCCGCCTGGTAGCTCAGAAGCGAATGTAGTTAGCTCGCGTATTTGCTTGGCCCCAATACTGTGCGCGTTAAAGACGATAGTTTAGTATATACGCTTTCTAGGCGCCAAGTGCAGCCCCAGCGTAACATGGCCCTTCCGTGGCGCCGATGCTTTAGGCTGGCGCGCATCAAACCAACAAGAAGCAGGCGGCGGCGTCGCAAACGCCCTGCCGTCGCCTGCACGGCGCGTAAAAAGTGAGCCTTCCTCTCGTGAGCGGCACCAACATCCGACCTTGGCTGCTCCTCGTGCGAGCCTTAGGATGCGCGCTCGGAATGACGGATTCCACGGTCCCAAAAGTGGGGAAAGATGAGAAACAGTGGTTGCCAATACTGAAGCTCCTGCGTAGCGCGTGCGGCTGCCACCGTGTGGCTTCAACCGAAATAACTACTCGACAACGTCAGGAGCGAATGCCGTCGTCGCTTTCCATCTAGAGAACTCACACTTCTCGCGCTTTTTAAAGACGATTGTCTTTATTGGGCTACCTAAACCCAGAAATTTTGGTCTGTCTGTTTGTCTGTCTGTCCGTCTGTCTGTCTGTGACTCAATTCAGCCACCCGGCCAAAGCGAAAAAATTGCCTGCCCAATAGTCTTATATAGTCACAGCTAAATCTATCCGTCTATGTCCGGTGTAATGTTCATACTTGTCAATATTGTTGAAGAACAACAACACATTACGCATATATAAGACAACAAATTAATACAGAAGTGATTTTTGCAGCGTTCCTTTATAAAAAAGCGTACATGTTTGATTTTGGCGAGATTAAATACTTCATCAACTGAAGAAAAAATATCACTCCGCCGTCGCCTGCTGTCGCCCGCGCCATATAGCTTCTGGCGGCATTTGAAGAAATCAACCGGCAGCAGTTACAGAAGGTTCCACTAGATAGGTTCCAGGTTCTGCTTGTAACGCACGTGGAGTAGGGAAACGCGGTTCTATAAACGTTGAAGTAGGGGGCGTCGACTCACTCGCGTCTTCAGCGTACGGCAGCGTTCGCATCGAGACACCGGGTTTGGAGCAGTGGAACGCGGGAAATTTAAAATGACTTAAGCAAACCTTTGGCGTCTTTACCTTGGGAGGAGCGCGACGCAAGAGGAGCAACATGAGAGGTGAGCGGTAAAGCAAAGGGAGGCATTTACTTCGCAAAAGCCGATAAAGATTATCGTCTTTTGACGGCATTTGCAACGAAAGGAGCAGATACGCGGCCAATTTCTTTTTTTCGTTCGCTCGACGCAATCCTTGGCTACCGGCGATGATCGAGGGAAGAAGCGTCATCTTCGGCGATCGATTGTCCCCATGCACAGGCGGGGATGCTTCGACAATAGTGCTGTGTGGACGGCATTCAGTACGGCTGCCCCTGTGAGTAGCTGCTCGGCCTCTATTGAGTTGAGAAATGTGAACACGAAGGTGAAGGGAACAAAGCATCGACAGAAATCACATAGTAACTATGACAAGGAGCCCCTCTTTTCAAAAAGCTTGACCTGAAGCATTATTGGCACTTCAGAGCGTGCCGTGTATTACACACGCGCACCTCCGTCACGCCGAAATCATGCCGCTCTCAACGTTCTTTTAACGGCGAAGCTATTTAGCGAATCCTTATCTTTGCTGTCCGCAGTTAAAAATACCAAGAAAATGCCGACCAATCATGTTCGCGTGCCTCGCGGCGACCGCCCAGTGTCCCCGGCGCACGTTTGTCAAGCCAAGCATACCCATTTAGAAAAAAAAAAAAAAAAAAAAAAAAGACTCCAGCGTTCGCCGTAATCGTGGCACTTGTTCGGAACGCGAAAGACACGTCATAACGTAGGCCCCTCCAAGGTGATGTACAATGATTATCACATCCAAAAAAATCAAGGAAGCTCACACTTATAGGAACAATTATGGAGTAAAGGTCGTTGCGGCCGCGAAGAAGAAGCAAATCGGCTGCAATCGTGGACGTAAACCGTCGTGGTGGTCGTGGATGCGGCGTGCAACTTCGCTACTTTCAAGTCTTGCGTGTTAGTGTGAGCTTCCTCTTTTTTTTTTTTTTTCCTCATTATGGCGACAGCCGTGAGTCAGAGTGGTTATGGTTTGAACGCGATAGGGTTAACGAGCTCGTAGAGCGAAAATTCCGCCTGCAGGCGCCGGATGCGAAAATCATGACTGCGCGATACGTTCATGACTAACGCGAGCCGCACGTAAAATAGTGGGCGGTTCCCCTGCATACCCGCCGCTGTAAAATCGGCTGCAACCATCGCAGCCGCTTTTTCTTCTTTTGGAAAATGAAGAAAATGAAAGGCTTAGTTATAACTCACAACAATCGAGTACGCCTCTCTTCCACCACCCTTCCCATCCACAGAAGCTTCTGTTTTCTTTTTGGCGCAGAAAACCTAATTATCGCTTGCTCATACCTGGGCTGTTCTATTCACTTCGTGCCAACCTTTTATACTTTTTTCTCTTGTAGAGTTTCCAAGCGTCAACTTTATTGTGTCCCCAGGAAGACCTGCATTTGATGACAAGACAGAACAAGTGCCCTTGGACGTGACTTCCGTTTTGTTTCCGTCGCATGTTTTCGGAGGCAAATATTTTATCTCCACTTTGCCGAATGCAAAAATATGACTTCAAAATGCAAGTTTAGAGTTCACAATAGAAAAGAGCTTGCTCGCTAGAAAAATGAAGTATTCAAGTTGACGCATTATACCTATAGGGTTGTTCGTTTTCGAGTAAAATCCGATTTTACCCGATTCTTACACCCAGAACATGTTTCAGTGGATTCTATAATTTGGCAGGCTTGTTGTTATTTCAAAAGTTAAGTATTTGGAATCTTTTCGTCGTTCCTTTCACTCGTTATCAGCCTGGCTAATTCCAGTTCGACTAGCTCCACGTTTTATTACTTTTTCTTTGCTCACGTGCGGCGATAACAAACTGCAAGGAGAACGAATGCGCAGCAGATTACAAAAATGCGTAGTTTTGCGCAGCTGTTCTGAGCCTCGAGTTGGTCAGGCAGGAAAGTTAGCAAGGAAAAGAACGAGGCAGGTGCATAACTCGGACGCATCCACGAGCGCAAAGACGAATCCTGCGGCAAGGCGGTGGGTGCGTCTCGGAGCTGACGGAACTCGTCGCGAATAAAAGCAGCCGTTGCACAAAGCGTGTTTGCTTAACGCGCCGCAGTGGCCCTGACTCGTCCATTTTGGGGGGCCGCTAGCCGCGTGTCTCTGCAAATAGACTGCGGAAATCGACGGGGAAATTCACGGGCACTTTTGTTAAGGCCCGTCCGTCAATCGGCGCCTTAGCGCTCGCGACTCTTACGGGCCAGCTCGTTGTAACTCGTGTTTTTTGCTCTATTACTTTCTTTCCCACAAAACGCAAAAGTAGCGCGGTGAATCGCTTCGTTTTCGCGCCCACGTCGAGCGAAGGTGACAAAACCGCAGAGAAAGAAGATTCGAGGTTATCAGAGAACAAGGAATGAAACGAGCAGTAAACAATACAGTCGACTTTTACGAGAAGAGTGTTTCAGCGACAGTCTCTTGGTGCTTAAGGTCGCGTAAGAAAAAGTGGTTCCCAGCGCGAAAGTGCGGTCAGGAGGCATCAATCAATGCTGCTGCCAACAGAAATTCGAGGGGTTCTAGGAAGGGACGGAGAGGAGTAACTATGACGGTATGAGGTGTGCCTGCGTACGTGCAACGTCCAGCTAACGGTAGGCTGGAGGATAATTTCCTCCTCCACCTCCTTGCCCCACTCGGGCTATTTTATCGCTGTCATCTTCCTGCCTCCCGAAAGTGTTCATCCTACTGCACAGGGCGTTTCTGCGAGGATGCAAAGCCATGTGGAAATCGATGTTCTCCGGAAAACTTTCTTGTGGAAGAGGGAATAAAAGGCGAGGCTGATTAAGGAAGAACGCCACCCCCTTGGGACGTATTTCATAACGTCACCACAGCGTTGTGCGCCCAAAAATCGAAGTTCTAGAATACTGTAAAGAAAGGAGGAGAGAGAACTGACATGACGCCCTACTTCTAAGCAACGACCAGTCGATCGCCTGATGGTATCAGCTCCCGCCATTACCGGAGCTGTCCTGGGCCTGGGCGAAGCCGCTACCTGCCTTCGCAAAAGCGCGAAGCTTGCCTCTAGTCGAGGCGAATGTGTCGGTTGGGGTTCGGCTGGCTTGGCAGTTGAGAGCACGCCTCTGAGGTCACATTTGTCGCTCGCGCGTCTTAGCCCTTATCTTGTTGTTGCTTCCGTTTTATTGCGTATCTCCGCGTCAAGAGTAAAACAAAAGACGAGAACAGCGGCGCAAGGGGCGTCGCTCCGTGATATTCGATCTTGACCCCCCCTCCCTGCCGATGGCGCGATTAACAAACCTCGGTGTGACAGCGGCGACTCTGTGAGTTAAGCGCCCGCGCGAGGCCCGTGTGGCTCATCATATATAAGTGCGTAGAAGCGGGCGTCCGTGGGTGTGGCTCTTCGAACACACGACGTCCCGCACTGAGCTTTGACCAAACGCGTTGTTGCGCAACGTCGATAAAGGCCCCCTTCTGAGCCACCAAATCATCCCCGACGCACTTTACCGACACGAGAACCCCCTTTTTATTCCTTTATCAGCGCCTCTAAAGGTGCAGGATAAGTATGAGGACGAATTCTCCAAAGTGTGCCCTCGCATGAACATACAGGATTCCCCGTCGCAGTGCCTGGGGCAAAGCAGGTCAGTTGGGTCATAGGACCCGTCATAAACTGCTCGAGGGCCCTGGGGGGGATTGTAGGGCCGGTGACCATTGCGTCCATTTGCGGAGGGCCAAAAATAGAAAACGTCTCAAGTTGTTAGCAAATGCACCCCCTTCATTTTAAACCATTTAGTAGGTAAAGGAGCAAACAAAGCTTGTATGTACGCTTTGAACAAGTTGGCAGACTTTTTGCCAAGTATTTATGTCGATGTCGCCGAGCCACCAAGCCTGTGCACCACCGTGACAGGAATGCCATCCTCATAATTGGGCCCTGTATGGTCGCAGAGTTCGCCTCTCATAAATGATGCGCTCTTACCCCTACCAAATGCGCACCACAAAATTTGGGGCAGCGCACAATCAAATTCCCGCGGAGCAAGACTCGCCGAGCTGATGAATAAATATTGTATAGAGCCACTGAATGACGGCAGTGTTACGTTCCTGAAAAACGCAGCAATCAGCAGCTGCATTGATATTTCGTTGGTATCAAGCCATTTCGTACGAAAATTTGCTTGGAGAACAGATTTAGAAACGAGAGGGAGTGATCACTATCCCGTGCTCATATCCTCTAGCAATGCGGCTGTGCGTGGAGGTGGAAAGAGGATCAAACTCACGGACTGGGAAGCCTACACAGCCCGCGTAAATATCAGAATTACGGCGGACACTCGAGACGAAGACCTGATTCCAACCATGACCAAGTGCCTTCAGGAGGGCTCCAGATCCACGGTCGAGCGTCTCACCGTGAAGACAGGCCAAGACTATGAAAGATTACGAGCCCTTCGCAGGCGTGCGGAACATAAGGCACGACGCACAAAGAAACCAGAAGACGTTCGAGAGGCTCGCAGAAGGCAGAAGCAGGTAAGACGCCACTTGGAAAAGCTGAGCAGATAGCGATGGCGGGACTTCTGCTCAAAACTGGATGTTCTCAAGCCTCTATCGCGAATTTGGCACGTCGTTAAGGGAATGCGCAGCGATGTTCAGCAGCTGTACCCATTCCGAGCGTTATCGTTGCACGACGACATTTCACTGAAAGAGGCGGCTGAAGAGTGTTGTAGGTTACTGTCTACAAGATCACTACCGCCGACACGCCTCACAAGTGCTCCCTCCGAAGTCCCTCTGGCGGCTTGCCCCGCCATCGACCTTCCTTTTTCCCTATACGAACTCAACGCAGCCATTTCTCGTTCCAACGAACGTTCTTCACCGGGTCAAGACGAAATAACTTACGAGGACATCTTTCGACTGTCCCATCACTCTCGATTGCGTCTCCTAGAATTTTATAATTCAATCTGGCTCTGTGGCACAGTACCTTCCCGATGGAAAATAGCTAAGCTAGTGGCCATCCCAAAACCTGGTAAGCCACCAACGACTTATGACTCTTTCCGACCAATAGCTTTGCTAAGCTGTGTCGGCAAAATTATGGAGAAAATGATATTCAGAAGAATGGTCTGGTACCTTGAGAGCAAAAACCTCTATCCGCCTCAGATGAACGGCTTTCGCGAAAATAGAGCAGCCATTGACAACGTGATGGCTCTAGTTTCATCTCTGGAAGAAGAATTACAGAAAGGATATGTTCCTATTGCCCTATTTTTAGACATTAAATCTGCTTTTGATTCGGTTTTTCATGATGCCATTCTGACATCCCTTGCTGCTCTTGGGTTTGGTGGAAAACTTTACTTTTGGATTTCAAGTTACCTGCAAGGACGACAACTTTTCATGTCCATGCCGGATGGCCCAACTTCCTACTATATTATACAAAAAGGAGTACCTCAAGGAGCCGTCTTGAGCCCTCTGATCTTTAACCTTACTCTTATCCACCTGAAGCAAGTACACCTACCTGGCGTCCACGTCACACTTTATGCGGACCATACCTTCATCTGGAGTGCATCGCGATCGCGTCGAACCACGCAGCAAAGGCTACAGAAATCTCTCGCAAAAATTTATGCGTACCTTTCACCGAGAAGACTCCACCTATCTTCCGATGAAAGTGTCGTCATTGCTTTTACTCGCAAGCACATGAAACGATATCCACTGGTCCTCGGGGGCCGCACACTACAATATGTGCGAACCCAAAGATTCCTCGGAATCATAATAGACCGGACTCTTTCCTGGGCTCCTGAGGTGAAGAAACTCCGTACAAAAATAACCGCAATGTCAAAAATCCCGGAATATCTCACCCGCAGTCGCTGGGGCAGTGACTGTCACTCTATGGTACTACTCTGCAAAGCCTATGTCGACGGTCTACTGCGTTACAGCCTCCCTGTCTTCCAGAAGCTCCCGCCCACAAGCAGAAAGCAGCTAGATACGGCCAGAAACAACTGCCTCCGCATCTGCATCGGCCCCCCGAAACGATCGTCGTGCTTAGGTACAATCGCTGAAGCTGGCTGTCTGCCTCTGGTCGTAATTCGACTCCAGGAGACTGTGCGAATACATCTGCGTAATCGGCTGCACGCCAAAAGCCATATACTAATATGCATGGTTGAAAATGGTAATTAGAGTTTCGGGCAAACACTCAGGACGTTAAATCTTTCTGTTCCCTCCAAGGCAGCAAAAGCAATGGCATTTAATTCTCCACCCTGGACCCTTTCGCCCCTACATATCAGATGCAGCATCCCTGGAATTGACTCCAAAAAGAGCATGCCTCAAAGTGGACTCCTACAATTAACCCTTTACCATATCAGCCGGCTGTATTCTGAAGCAACCCACATTTTTACAGATGGCTCCTGCACACCTGAGCGCAGTTCCTCCGGAATGTTTATTCACTCTACTGTCCAGACGTTTTCCTATTGCCTCGAGCGTGGGACATCATCTATAACCAACGAGCTTCATGGCATCAAGGAAGCTATACGCTACATTTTACGCAAGCAGCCGACGCAATTAACTGTTTTCGCAGACTCGAAGGCGGCTCTCCAAAGCCTGCAACGCAGCGACTGCTTCACCATTCATGAACATGCCTCTCGTGACATCTTATACCTGCACCACCTTGCCAACGACGCTGGACACAGTATGATGTTTCAGTGGCTTGCCGGTCACTGTGGTGTTCTAGGAAATGAGAAGGCGGATGAAGCTGCTCGCAGGGGCCTGGCAATGCGCACTGTGAGGAAGATTTTTTTTCACTAAGCATGATGCCACAATTATGGCGAAGGCGCTCGTTTTAATGGAACGGAACCGTCTCTGGTCCATTCCGGATCACCACCATGCTTTCCTACGCTACATAGACCCTGAGCTAAGGATGAGGCTGCCAGAGGTACTTCCGCGCCGATTAGAGACGTTATACCACCGACTTCGTCTCAACGCAGCGCTTACCAAGTCATACCTGTTTCGACTTGGTGCCACCACAAACCCTTACTGCGACAACTGCGGGTCGCCGGAAACGTGAAGCACCTGCTGCTGGAATGATCCGCATACATACACGCAAGGTGCAGTCTTGTGCAGAAACTAGAACGCCTGAGCCCAGGACCAATGACCTTGAAAGTACTTCTTGGTCCATGGCTATCTCCACCAGCTCAACGCAAAGTACAAGAGGCATTGTTCGACTATCTGGACGAGATTAGCGTCACTGCAGTGATTTAGAGTTTAGAAGACAGACTTTTCAATCCCACTACTCACAAATTGAACGTCATTTTTTTTAATTCTCTGTCTTCTTTTTTTCTTCTCTTTCTTCTTTCTTCTGCCCTGTAACCTGTGGGCCTTTTCTTTCCCTCTCCCCTTCCCCGCCGAGTAGCATGTCGGTGTCAAAATTTCGGCAAAGATCTCGGCTTTCTTTTCTACTAAAGAGCCTTCCCTCTCTCTCTCTCTCTCTCTCTCTCTCTCTCTCTCTCTCTCTCTCTCTCTCTCTCTCTCTCTCTCTCTCTCTCTCTCTCTCTCTCTCTCTCTCTCTCTCTCTCTCTCTCTCTCTCTCTCTCTCTCTCTCTCTCTCTCTCTCTCATGCAATGGAAATATTTGGGCCTGTTGGTTGTTACTTCATACAAAAAACAGCGCTCAAGACGGGACACAAAGAAGGAGGCTTTAGTTTTTCTTATACAAATAACATACATTTACGCTATATACGAAAAATGTGTTAAACTTCGCTAATATATATGCCCTTTTGTGTAAATGCAAGGCGTTTGACGTTTGGTGCTTTTTAATGATTTTTTGTCTTGTTAGGTATTTCCGAGTTTTTTATCTTTGTTTTATTAATCGTCTGATTGCTGTGAATAAAATAGACTTTTCGATATAGCAAATTCATTTTTATTCTTTTTTTTACTTTATGGCTTCTTAATTTCACTCGACAAATGGTCTACAGTTACTCTATTACGACGCGTTAACTTCGATCTTCTATTTTGCGTATTTGTGCAAATGGCAGACATTACACAGATTGTGCCCTGGGGCCTTAGCAAAGAATGCTGACGGATTAAAATTTATATTCCATATTTCCTGCTCACTCCCAGCCGCAATTGTATTTTAAACTATACATTTGAATCACACCATGTTCCAGCGCTACAGAGACGGTCCTGTTTCGGTCTGAATTTCAGCGCTGATGCTGAAGACGTGGTTGCTGGGGTCTTTCTTTTTCTTCAGTTGAAGTAGCCTTTATTTCTTAGTATTTCTCAGGCCTTCCTGTTTATTGGAAACAGCAGAACTGTTCACGCACGGCCCTCTTCGCGCAATAACGCTGGCCCAGCGCACGGGATACGCGGACCGGCGAAGCGCGGTACGAGCAAAAGATGCGGCGCGGATCGATGCCGCTGGTTCAAATTCAGTGGCGCCACCATACCAGCGCTCGAGGCCTATACACACATTGCACGTTCAAGTCAGCTATTTCGAGCTTCGCTTGAAAAATCGGTGTCAAATCTGGACATGTACAACCATGTAATACACTGGGCAACTCAATACGTGCGAAATTTCGAAAAATAACGGTGGTCTCTCCAACGAACACGGAGGCCCTGGTCAGTCAGGCTGATTGATGAGAACAAGCGTCGCGGACTTGTAACAGACAGGTCAACGATCCGTCTAGTAGTAGTAGTATGTTATTGTAATATCTACCATCATTAATCTGTTGTCCGTTTGAGGAAGAGGGGATGTTACGCAAAATTCAGAGAACTGATACTTTGTGTCATTCAAACCTATGCCTCCCCCGACCACCCCCGAATTTTCGAATGACGCTCCTCCAGGTATGTTTCTACCGTCGGCTACATGCTATATATACTACACATTTTAAATGCTAAATTCTGCTACTATTACACGTCCGTAGCACTATTAGAATTGCCGGATCACTGTATACTCCTATAAAACAGATCACAGCTCACCAAGCGGTAAAACAGGTTTAAAACAACGAGCGCCGGGAAATATTTTGGAGAGCCCTAAAATCGTCATACACGCTTGGTTATTAAGCAAGCGTAAAGCGTTAAAGCTATTTGCAGGGCAGTAGTAAACCGAATCAGTCGGAGGCCACATAAGTAATGCGAGTGAAATAATCGGGCCTGAGTTTTAACTGGCGCTATCCCGCACTGCTCGTCGTTAATTACGCGCTCCTCAGACCGGTCGCCCTGTTCCCGCTCAACTCTAATTCTGGCCTGCTCCAGTGCCAGTGACCCCGTCCGAGCAGTTTACAAGGGTTTCCTCAAAGGCGCCTTCCTTCCAGCAGACGTAAGCATCCGCTATGCAGCGACATCCTATGGCGCTTATACAACGGGCTGCGGGAATCCGATTACTCGCGTCTTCAGAAAGCACGAGTGAAGTTAGTGGCTGTATGCGGAAGGAAATGGCGCCGTTGGACGATACGGAATAAAGCCTTGGCAAGGGGCCACAACAGGGGCCACTGTGCGTGCGGCCTAAGAACGAAAGAAATATCTTTATCATTGGGGAGCCGATACAGGACGCATGTGGGTGATGATGATGAAAAACTTTTATTTAGTATCAATGAATGGGTTTTTTTTAAACCCTTGCTAGAAGACGGCCAGTATGTCCTGGGACCTGGCGGCTGCCTGAGCTTGATTGATGATCCTCCGTTGGGCGTCTAGGTCTGAGCTGAGCATCGGAGCCTCCCAAGTGTCTATGGTGTGTGTGCCGTCTGATATCTGTGGGCACGTCCATATCATGTGGACCATGCTTGCCAGGCTTTCGCAATGTTTTCATTTGGGTTCAAATTGACCCGGCTAGAGTTTACTAACAGCAGCGGGTTTGGCTAGGTTCCGACCTGCAATTTTCGCCAGATTTTTTTCTTCCTTTTGCTGAGTTTGCGGTCTTCCTCTGAGTATTCTTTTCTTGTTAACCTATAGCATTGCGTTACTTCTCGGTAGGTGAACATCCTGTCTTTTTCAGACAATGTGTGCTCTGTGGAAGGGGTGCCTGAGCCTGCCCGGAAAGTGAGTCCTCGGGCGAGCTCGTTCGCTCCTTCATTGCCCCTGAGAGTCTGATGGGCCGGGGTCCAGATTAGTAAAACCTAGGGGTCCATTGGGTTCTTTGCAGGGATTCTGACCGCCTCACCTGATATTCGTCCTCTGTTATAATTGTTTACGGCGTTTTTGGAGTCCCAGACAATTACTTTGGTATTTTTGGACGCAGCTGCCAGCGCTATCGCCACTTCTTCCGCCGTTGTGACAGACCTATTTCTGATCGTGCAGCATGCGCGTATGGCTATGTTCTCATCGGACGCAACCGCAATCTTGTCTCTTCTGCGAAGTTATTTCACAGCATCAGTGTACAGTACATGGCATCGTCTTCCGCACTTCCTCTGCAGCGCTTCGTTTCGGGCCTGCTCTGTCGCCTATCCTCATGAAACGCTGGGTTCATGTTCTTGGGAAGGGCAGGGATTCAGATGTTGTTTCTGGTGTTCGGGGGAATAACCTCTTGCGGGTCGGCTGTGGCGTCATAGGGGATACCGAGTTTGCATGCTCAAGATATGTCTGCCCGTCTTGGTTCACAACAGACTTTGGTGCTGTGCAATTCTTGCCGCCTCGATCATCTCCTCTATGGTGTTGGAGGCGCCTAGCTTCATGAGCTTGTCCGTGGACGCACATATGGGAAGTCCAGGGGCAGTTTTGGTGATTTTTCTAATGAGCGCGTTTAGCTCGTCCTTGTCGTTCTTGGTTAGCTTTAAATATGGTACTGCGTACGTGATTATGCTGATCACAAACGCTTGAACAAGTCGGAGGAGGTTGCTTCTTTCATGTCTGAGTTCTTTTTTGCAATTCTGCGAATGAGCCTATACTAGTTTGTTGTGCACTGCAGTCTAGACGAGTTATTGTCTAAATATTTCTGCCGCTGGCTTGAAGCTATAGGCATAGTATGCGTATGGTTTGCACTCTTTTTATTTCCTTTCCGCCTGCTTTAATCTGGATAGTCTGCTTCCGGTCACTAATCTTTGACCCTGGCGTGTGAAGGACGAAAAGTTCGGACTTTTCCGCAGAGCATCTCAGGCCCTTGCCCGAGAGATAGTATTCAATTTTATCCACTGCCGTTTGCAAAGCCTCCTCTATTTTGCCGTCGGTGCACCTTGCTATCCAGAGGGTCCCGTCATCCGCATATATGCTGTGATTTAGATTTTCTATTTTCTCGAGGTGTTTAGAAAGTACAATCATGGTGATGTTAAAAAGAATGGGTGACAGAACTGACCCTTGAGGACTACCTGTATCTTCAAGGCTTATGCCATCAAGTGAGCTTTGTTCCCTTTAGATATTTGCTTACCCGTCAGTGAGAAAATTCCTGATGTCGTTGTACATCTCCTCCCCCACGTTAAGGCATTGAAGGTTGTTCAGTATAGCAGTGTGTTTAACGTTGTCACGGGCCTTCGCTACGTCAAGTGCAACGATCGCTCTGGTATCCCTTGTCTTGTTTTTCAAAATATCATGTTTCAGTTGGAGCCTAATGTCACACGTTGACAGGTGTAGACGGAAGCCTATCATAACGTTTGGGTAAAAATCATGATCATCCATGTTGTTTGTCAGTCTTGTTTTCACGACATGCTCCATCAGCTGTTCTACGCATGATGTGAGCGAGATAGGTCCCAGGTTTTCAATGATTAATTTCTTACCCGCTTTTGGGATTAGGATTATCTGAGCCAGTTTCCATTCTTCGGGAACGCTGCCTGTGTTCCAGCATTCGTGCATACATGTTGCGAGATTTCTTACCGACCCATCATCTAGGTTTCTGAGCATCTTGTTGGTGACTCTTTCTTGTCCAGCCGCCGATCCCGTGTTTAGCGTATTGGTCGCAGCTCTTATTTTGTATATCGTTATTGGGGTGCCCAGGAGAGAGTTTTCAAGGCCCTGGTACGGCGGGAGAGACTATGTTTCCGCGTCTCCGATGTAGCGTTCTTTGAGCTCTTCTAGCAGCTCTTCTGTGCCTTCATATTTGTGCACGAGACGTGCTATTCGCTGTCTGTTGGCTGCTTTGCTACCTTCCTGGTTTATGAGGTGTCGTAGCAGGTTCCAGGTTTTGGCTACCCCTAGCCTTCCCTCCATCTGGTTGCAAATGGTCTCCCAGTTCTGCTTCGTGAGATAAAGGGCATGTTGCTCTATGTCTATAGAGTAGGACGAGCTTTTTCATAGCGATCTGTCCATTTTGAAGCGTTTGATTGCGTCTGCCAAAAGTTTTTTTGTTTTTGTTTTCGTTTCCAGATATTTAGTAGCCGCTTATCGACAACTTCCATCTCTGCTTCGTCAGGGATATCTTCAGTTGCGTCTTCTACGTCTTGTGAAATTGTTTACAGCGGGGATGGTGCGGTGGGTATCTCTTATGCAATTTCAATTCTGAAAGATTTCCTACAGCATTGGTCGAAGGTATTGAGTCTGTCTTTTTGTGTGCCTCCGTTCCGTGGGAGAACCGAATCGAAATCTCGCTCCGCATTTCATTCGTCACTTACTAGTGAGATGCCGCGACATAAAGGGAGGGATGACAACTTCTGTCATCCCGCTCTTAACTTAAGTAAGGAAACATCACTGTCCATCATTGGGATCAGGTGCCCGTTCGATGTTGCCCCGATTCGAGCCACAAGGGCGGCATTGCAATGTTTCCCGCGATGCTCCCCGACGATTTTGGTACGCAGAGAAAGAAGCTATCCCCGCAATTTACGCGAGTGATATATTTAATGTGATCAGTGAAGAGCACCGTAATTTCATTTTGCTGTCTCATCGGCCACTACAGTGCTCCACCTGTTCGACGGCTGTTTTTCCTCGTCGTTATTAGCTTAAACCTGAAGCGAAGTTGTAGAATCCTTATCGCTTTTTAGGAGGCAAAAAGCCGCTTCCTGATCACTTGGACACACCGTGTCCTTTCAGCCACCTGTTCGCCTCGGGGGATTTCTTGGTTTTCTTGGTTTTGTTAACGGCCGTGCGGTCGCCGCCAGGCCCACGCTCCCGTGCGCGCGCTCGGCAATTTGTCGGTATTTTTAACTGCGGACGGGGAAAATTACGATTTGCTAAAGAGCTTCGCTGTTAACATATATGCTACCAAAAGAATACTGAAACAACAAATAGCTGAGAGAGGGTGGGGAATGGGAGTTAGAAGGACAGGACACGGGGGACAGGACCCTTCAAGAATCTTTGAAGGCATTCCAAGTGTATAAATGCTTTCGATATGTTGGTGATTTTACGTGTGCCTTCCGTCAAGCGTTGGTGGCGTTTCTGGAGGTGCCTTGGAAACGTTCAAAGCTGGCTTGTGGTCTCCAGATTACATTTGAACTGCCTGTCAACGATTGCTTGCAATTTATAGCCTCAAGAAAAAAGCTCTGAACACACTTGCTGGTGTTATCGCACCAGGTCAGAGAATGGCTTACTCCCTTTCCACTTTGCCCATACAAAGTTAATCAAGCGTGGAATTGTGTTTTCATGTCTTCCACACGCTGTCACGAAAACTTTCCCCCACCGCAGCATGGAAAGCCTGAGTGTCCAAGTCAACCGGCTATAAAAAAGAGGTTACGGTGACCCTTTGTTAATATGAGTTGCAGAAAAAGTGCTAAACAAATTGCCAAAGAAAGAGGTGTAGGACAAGAAAGAGCGAAAAAAAGCAGGCGATCGGCCGTCTTGCAATATGTTAACGGTGTTTCCCAGTTAGTGAAAAAATGACGCAGCTTGAACTAGTGGTGCAAGGCTGAAGAAACAGCGAAGCTGGGGTTGGTTGACCAAGCTTCCTCTGCTTTCACTAAGCTTTGCTAGACTTTGCTAAGTTTTGTTAGGTTTTGCGAGGTTCTTGCTATGTTAGGAGAAGTGTTGAGGGGTGAGGCAAACTTTGGCCGGATTT
This sequence comes from Haemaphysalis longicornis, assembly GCF_048455015.1. Classification (NCBI taxonomy): domain Eukaryota; kingdom Metazoa; phylum Arthropoda; class Arachnida; order Ixodida; family Ixodidae; genus Haemaphysalis; species Haemaphysalis longicornis. Next base: position 7,692,115 of record NW_027526460.1, read on the forward strand.
TACAAGGCCGTTCCGGCCTGCCCCCACACTGCCGAGGGGTCCCGCCGTTTCTCCAGCCTTGCACCATTAGTGCAAGCTGCATCATTTTTTTTGTATTTTTGGTAGCCCAAGAAAGACTCTCAGCTTTAAAATGGTATAGTAAGGGGTGCGCATACGCATATGCCCCTTGTGCTCACACATGAGCAGGCGCGAAAGCCGGCGTCATTGTTATAATACCCTGTCGGCGGTGGTGCACCCTTTACAGGAGGCGCAGTTTCCTTGGTATTTTTTTGCTAACGCCACCGGACAACGCTCAAGCTTAACCAGCTCTGTTAAAAAGTCGGGGACAAGCATAATGTGCCCGTTGTTTTCACCGCTCCTTTAAAACTCGGCGGGCTTTGCAAGGCTATTGAGATAAGAAAAGAAAGCGGCGCATCTAAGGCAAGGTTCAGCACGTGCGCAAATTTGTGACTTGCGCTCAGGGAGCCGTGTATAAGATGCCTTTGTCTTGCGGTTTGGTTTACAACCGACGATCAGGCCGTTGTATTAACGAAAGACTCCGAGAACGTAGATATGCCTGCCAACGGGTCAGCAGAGTAGGGAATCTTGCCGCACACTTGGCGAGGTGTAGATGTCACGTTGCCTTCGAAAAGAAACACCATTTTGTTCCACGCGAAAAATAAAATGTCCCGTGCGATGGTTGAAGCATTTGCCATGATGTCAGGGCATGAGGAAGAGTTTGTGTGCACCCCTTCTAGCACGCTCACCCAGCGTTGGATTCAGTTTTTAGAAACATCTTTTTAACGACAGCACGTGGACCGGTTTTGGCGTTCGCTACCTTCACATTTATTCCTTGGAACTGCCCTTTCCCCCCTCTTCGATATTTATGATTCATTATTCTTTTCGCAGTATATATATGTTTTCGCCTCGTTTAAAATAAAATCAGTTGTCGGTGCGCCGGCTTCACGTCAAAGTGTACGTTTTTTTTTCTGTCTCCGGGAGCAATGCCCTGAGCAATTTCCCTTCAAAACAATATACATAACTTTTACGCGAATAAAAATAAAAGGCGGAGGTGGTAATGCATAATGATACAAAATCTCGCATAAATTCCTGCTATTGATGAACAGACGCCAGGATACCTTGAAACAACAGTGAGATGGTAAACCTAGAACACGACTCTGGAAATATTATCATACAGGAGTGTTGCCAGAAATGTTTATTTTTACGAGAAAAAATTCTTTGTTTGCAGCGTGTACTCACGGCCTAATATCACATTGTGTGAAATCGACAAGCATGGCTTCCCAACGGGCCCTGACGGCCCCCGCCGTGACGTGTTCCGGCACCTCTTGATCTACCTGGAGGCCGCCGGACTCACCCAGCGCATGTAGACGGCAGTCTGCTTGTCCGCGCCATTGCTGCTGCTTCGCTTAGCTTTACGTAGAGGATCCACGCTTTTCTTTTTCTAGCTTACCTATCTCTTTTATCACCCCCTTTCTCCTCTCTAATCTTTCATCCCCCCTCTTTCCCCTCCCCAAGCACGGCGTTCTATGCAGGTAGGCCCCCAGTTGGGCTCAATAATATCCCCAGTGCACTTCCTTTACTTTTCACCCGAATCAACTAGTAGTAGTAGTAGGCAGTCATTTCATTTTGATGCCAACTTTGCCGGAGCTCAAGGCCAGAATGGATACGATCGTTAACGGGCGCGTGTTCACAAAAGCGCGGCATTGATGCCCCTTCTTTAAGATACCGCGTGGGCGTTGGGAATAATCCCAGTAGCCGAGCAATGCGTCGAGGTAACGGAACTTCCCAGGACAACAAGGTAGTCCTTACGGAGGACAGAAACGTTTGGCTACCCTTAATGCATGCAGGCTGACACATCCGAGCATTACAGTCGTAGCCGAGAAACATGTAACAATTATTGAACATTTGGTTCGAATGCAAATGCGAGTTGCATTGTATTCATGTCGAAATTAAAAAAGAAAGCATCGACGAAAATAAGGCCCTGAAATTTGCGTAGCCACAGGTGTAATTACTGTTCTGGAGCTATGTTTGCTTAATTCCTTCGGAAACAACAATTTTTGAATTCGCTCCGGGAGTGATTCTGATTGACGAGTTTGTGTAAAGTGCTTTTAACACCATTTATTTTTGTCGCCTGGTGTCTCGCTCGCTCGCTCGCTCACTCACTCACTCACTCACTCACTCACTCACTCACTCACTCACTCACTCACTCACTCACTCACTCACTCACTCACTCACTCACTCACTCACTCACTCAATCAATCAATGAATCAATCAATCAATAAATAATCCCTCACTCACTAACTAACTCACTGGCTGACTCACTCACTTAATTTCAATCAATAAATCAATGATTCACCAGTCAGTTGATTGTTAGGTCTCTGCCTGAAAACATGGGCGCATTAAGGAGGCACCGTAAAGTTTCCCAGAGAATAGCACGATATCCTCGCACGTTGCTACAAACTCAGCTAGCTGAACGCTTTTCCCAATATAGGTATTTTTCCCGTTTAGCTTGAATTCCATTTAGCACTCCAATCTCCTATGCGGATCTCGAAAACTTCTGTCTGCACTTGAAGACGACATCTCAATCTAGCTCATCACCTGTCTCCTTATTCCCTCACTCCCTCCCCCCCCCCCCTTTTTCTTTTTCAAACAACAAGACGAATGGCTTATTTTAACGACCTCGCGCATTTCGAGCCCATTACTGAACCCTCATTCAGCTCGCTAGACCGACTCTCCGCCCCGCCGCTGTCCCTCCGATCAAACAATTGAACAGAAAGAAAGAAAGAAAGAAAGAAATAACTGGGATAAGTTACATCAAGCAACTTACTTAGTGACCCCTCGCTTCGTTGGCCGAATTGAAATTCCCGAGTTCTCTTGTGGACATAATGCAGCTACTGCCCCGCAGCGCCATTTTGTTTTTCACTTCTTTGCTTATCTCCAATTCCCTCGCCTGATACGGCGACGCAATTTCGCCGTAATGCACGAGGTCCTATAGGTTACGCTCGCGCGTGTGACGCCATATCAACTAATGGCCCAGTATTGGCCAACTGGACCCAGAGATACTTCTCCGATCTATATGCCCCAGGTCGCTGAACGCCTGGCGTGCAATATGGGCTTGCTTATTCAGAGCACAGCCGAGGCACCTTGTTTCGCTGAAGTTCCTAGAACGCGCAGCCAATAAAAACGTCCATAACAAATTTACCTTGTCCGTTTCAGATATTTGCGGTTGAAAAAATCGATGCGAGAAAAATAAACTTTCCCCTGCTATTGCTAGGGTCAGGAGTGCGACTGGTGAACGACTTCTTAGTGGCTAGTAGCGTCGTTTTTCCTATCTACTTGTTGCAACAGCCGTGTAGTTTTTCTCATATATACCACAGCTTCTAAGGTAACTGCATTTAATTTCCTGCGCTTACGGTGTACTAAGTGTAGAATAGTCGGAAAATATATTTTTCTTCTTGAGTTTTTTTCAGACGCCGCTTGGGTTGGTGACATCAGTACAACTGCCATTGCAGGCATCGGTAAAACCTTATCCTTCGACGCTGTTGACAGAAGCGTTGAACCAGATGCAGACTAGTGAAGAATGAGGTTCTTATATCCTCCCTTGTGAATCAAGAAATAATGTTCACGCACTACTACCGCAATGCAATACTCCCGCAAGCGACAGCTGTTACCGTACCTAGTAGTAGTAGTAGTTGTGGTTCGAGGGAAAGGAACGGCGAAGGAAGCACACTGGGGGTTTTATTGAGCTCGGCAGGGAGCTCACCTGCTTACAACCCTAAATACAACTGTTACAGTACACGTATGCGATTACAATGAATCAATAAATAAATAAATAAATAAATAAATAAATAAATAAATAAATAAATAAATAAATAAATAAATAAATAAATAAATAGTATTTGTTACTGACAATTGTACAGAGAAATAAGGAGATCCGAAGTTTCGAGACTGTACGGCACCTCCTCTAAGGACATTTCCCATGATACATCCGAAGTTGTAGCGTTAAAATAATAATAAAAAAAAGAGAAGCTTGCACTACTGGTGGTGCAAGGCTGGAGAAACAGCAGAGCTGGCGGCCCCTCTCCCTTCGTCGGAGGCCCTGCTAGTGCACCATGCATGGATTTCCGAACTTGCCGCTGAAAGTTCCCTATGACTACAGGCGCGGATCGTTTTGACCGCAGCCGTTCACATCTATTCCAAAGTGGACCGCGCTAGCACTCGCTAGAACCCGAGGGGTCCGGCATCTCAAACTCGGCTTATATAACGCGAGCTGTCCCGTGCTCCCCATTTGAGGCACAGACGCACGTGAACTGCTTTCTTTTTTTTCTTTTTTCTTTTTTTTCGAACTCCTCACGTGGCGCAAGACCACGCGCAAGCCTGGACGATGCCACACCACTGGGCCAAGCTCAAGCTTGAACATCGCTGCTGTGACGGGCGGCTCAGTTGCGGCAGTGAGGCCTAGGCGAGCGAGCGAGCAAATTTGAACGCTCACGTGAAGTTCAAAGCCAACGCTACGAATAACTCAAAAGAAACGATGCTGTGCGCCCGGAAAGGGGTGATAGCTCAATCGCATAGACGCCGGTTTCAGAAAGCCAGGGACCTAGATTAGGTTCCCACCAAGGGACGCGTTTTAGGGCGCAGTCTTTTGGCGCCCGTTCGTGGGCTGAGGGGCGTCGCTGTCGGTGTCATCGAGTGAACGATGACAAGTCCGAAGAGTGAAAGAAAGCAGAGGAGACTGTCGAGAAGGAGGGTGGTTCGCCATGGCGGCGCGAGACGCTTCTCCGAAAGTGTGCGGAGGGGAGGGGGCAGTATGCTGTGCCCGCACGAGAAGCTCGACTGCACGACGCTTGGCGAAAACGTCAGGGGTGTGTGCGCGTGACGATGATATGCGTTCGCTTTTTAAGACGCAGCTCGCGGTCCCTTTGTGAGACGCACTTCGCGCCGCCGACACAGAGCCTAACCTTAGCTACCGTCGAGAGATCCTACGAGTGAGTGCTGCCTCGGCGCACTCCAGCCATCAGGAGTGAGTGTTGAACTGCGAGTGACGCAACCGGTCGTGCGCTTTGTGAGCCGCTGCAACTAAACGAGCTACCAGAGCGGAGGCTCGGCACCGCCGACGTCAAAACCCCGAGTGAGTGCTGAACAATGAGCGAGGCAACCGGTGCATGTGCTTTGTCATCCACTGCAAATACAAGTTATCTGTAACCATACAAATATGTCTGTCTGAAATGCTTTGCCTCAACATATTTTGTCTCAACAGTCAAAACAGCTAAGCAGCTGCGCCCAAATATCGCGTTAGGGAGTATCGTAATCGTCAGCCTTTTTTTTTTTTTTTTTTGCTATCCAATTGGAGCTTCTCTGTTCGCGTTGGACAACTTACGGCCGGGGCTGTTAAAACGAAAATCCAAGCGGGGGCATTTGTCATGTTTTTTTTTTTTATTTACAGATACCTCAAAGCCCCAATGGGTGGGGTTTTACATGGGGGGTGGTGAAGCACGAATATTACACAACAACCGAAGTTACCGAACAACAAACCAGAGAAGAAGAAAAAAACAACAACCGAACAAGCATATCACGAATACACAGGGCTTCAATCACGCTATGTTTATTAAAGGTATACAATGCCAACCAACAAAGTATATAACACCACTAAAGATAATCGCATGCGTGACACAAAAATAATCAGTGCAAAAGTTTTTCTACGGCAGCTTTGAACTGCGCCGGGTTTGTTTGAATGACGACACTTTCGGGAAGGGCGTTCCATTCGATGGCTGTCAAAACGGGAAATGAATTTAGATAGGCGGTCGTGCGACCCGGTTAAGGTTATCCTCCACGTGTACAAAAATAGTACTCACCATTTTTGGTACCTTGTGTATACGGGTCACGTTTATAGTGCAATTTTCATAATGCGCCTTAAAAACGTTGGCCAGGTTAACACCTGACTAACGGAACACGGCCGGCCTGGGTCACAAAAATAAAAGCGGCACAAAATAAAAACAGTGGAAGAAATAAAAAAAAATCGGACGCCGCCTGGAAACCTGCTGGGGTTTACCGAGACGTGCGTCTTGTAACATGTTGCAACAAGAAAGTGTAAAAAAAAAAAAACATCGAATGCGTTAACGTCCGCCCACATGATCGACGCACATACGGAAATCGTCTGTAAGAACAGCCCTTGGAGAAGGAATTTTTTCCGCGCTTGTTCGTAGCACCTGTAAGAGAAAACGTCACCGAGATATTACGGCGATGCCATCGAAAATACTGCCTGCGGTCCGGAGCGCAACTTCTTCGATGCTGACAGCCGTATTACGAGCAGGAGAGGTCGTCCGCGCGGACTGAAAGTGCGAACGTGTACTGCCTCGGTTTTGTACACAGGCGGGCACTCAGTCGCGACGGCCCTTCGGCAGCAGGCCTTGTATTACTGAGTGCCGAATTTTCGTTCACCACATGTAAATTACAGTGGTTGAGATCTGAAGACAAGCGTACGTCGGCCCTCTTCCGGCTGAGGGCAGGACAGATACGAATAGGCATGGCTGGCAGAGAGTGTGAAAACCGCGTGCAGGGTCTGTGTATGCTTTTGAAAAGGACCGACCACTGGCTGCCAGTCTCACTCATAAGGTATTGAAAGAGGCACTGAGTTCACTCGTCTCTAAGCCCTAGTCTAATGCTATAGCACCTAGTACCTAATAATCACGTCATCGGCGTAGCTATAACGCGTGCTTATACCTGAATTCCTTGTTGGCACCGCGTTAGTGTAGGTACTGTCCTCCTGTCCCACTTCCCTGAGCTGAAAAAAAAAAAAAAAAACGAGTTGCAAGGCGAATTTTAATTGGTGCACTGTATATATAGCAAGCGTCTCGGCTTAGGTACTGAACTTTGGCAGAAGACACCCTAGTTCAAATTAACGGAAGTGTCGTTGGGCTGGACATGTCATTCGGAAACGTGACAACCGGTGGACCACAAGTAGAACAAAGTGGCTATACCGAAGGTGGGACTAGCGGTGAAAGACGGATAAGAAATTTGGCGGCAAAGAATAAATTCGAAGAGCTCAGGATAGGAGCACAACCTGTAAGCCTATGGGAGAGGCCTTCGTCCTACAGTGGAAACGAGTGTGCTGTGCACGATGGTTTAATCATACACGCAGTAAAATTGATAGCACCAGGACTTGTATTTTAGCGCGGGACTTACCGGGTTGGGAATTTAGCGAGAATATGAACACAAAAAACTGTGTTAGGGATTCCTGTACCACCCTCATCTCTCTAAAGTTATGGTATTGTGTTACGCTGCTATAGTAAGAAAACGGCTGTGAAGGTGGTTGGAAAGCAAAGCTTTAAACGACACCCACAACAACTTCCCATGCGATGTCACTTGAATTCAGACACGTGGCTCGACAATTAGTGAAGCCAGACATTCTGCTAGCCGTTACCTGGAAATCGCGGGGGCGGCGTCCCGAAGGCAGCAGCAGCGTCGGCCATGGCCGGGCTGTAGCCCGGCCGTGAGTCGGGAGAAAGAAAACGGAGAGGAACGTCATTCGAAGGGAGAGACAGCGGAACCTAGCCATCCTGATGCGCTAGCTTGGGGCTACATCACTGCGCGCCACAAGCGCAGACACCGAAACAATTCGGCATGTGAGCTTAGCGATTCCCATTTATACCGATTTAAACTACTTATTGTAGTAAGTCTGAGAATTGCGAGAAAGCTGAGGGAACTTTTATAATCGCTACTTATCAAAACCAGTTGCAGTACCTCTTAACACACAACCTAATTGGTATTCACCAATTTAGAAAACGGATTCCCATTCCTGGCAAACAGTGCGCAAAAGGAATCGTTTCTCTTGCGGCCAGATGTCTGTATGTGGTTTGTACATGTTCTTTTTCCCTCCCTGCAAACCAATCCTTAACGTATGTTTGCCGTACGACCCCTTAATTCCGTCGGGTGCGGCTTACCCTGGAGGTGCTGTCGAACAAGTTAATCAAGCCGTGCGAAGGCACCACGCAATGGACGCGAAACTGCACCAAAACAGGACGAAAACAATCGTCGCTAAAGGAGACGGCAAAGCCGCACCGCCGACGCCGACGCCGGCGAGCAGGCACTTCCGCGCGGGGAACGCTGGGTAAATTCGCCGCGCCATCTCTAGTGTACTCCGTGAGTGAAACCTGCGCCCCCCCCCCCCCCCCCCTTTTTCCCACTCCGCCGCCATCGCCTCCGCCGCGTTGGGTGTTTGTTGTCCCGCGCGCCACGAAAGAACCGTTGGCTGGTAGAGCTAGAAAGCTTTTCTTTAAAAACGTTCCCAAACGATATAACAGGGAAAGAAAAGTAGTACTGTAATGGGTTCCTACTCAGTTTGCGAATTTTCGTTCAGTGCCGTGTACAAAATTTATTCAGCAGTAGAGAAGCCCGAAAGGGCGACAGATTAAGCCACGATTCATGCATTCGACATAACATATGCCAGCATTTTGGCGCGCATGTTATAAGCCCAAAATTGATCTCCCAATCCGAAGCTTACCAGCGTTCTTCGCGGTAAAGTGTTTTATTTATTTAGCTGTTTATTTATCATACCGTCAGGGCCAGAGGCATTACAGAGGGGAGTGGTTACCCAAACAAGGCAAAAAGAGATGAGAATACAGCAATTATGGTGACAAAACATAAATAAGCCTGGTTATACAATATTGGCTGATGCATTTTGAGACAGACGATTATCATGAATGGCCACAACATTTGCGGGAAGGCGGTTCCACATGCGTTCTCGAGATGAATGATTCGCAAAAATGTTGTGTGCTGCTATGTTCGGTACCAACTTTTTTGAGCATGATCGATTCGGCGAGAAATGTGTTGCGGTTGAGTAATGAGTTGTTTGTGCTAGGTGGGATGATGGTATAGTTTGCGAAACAATGTAATGCGAAAAGTGGTTCGACGGGAAGCTAAAGATGGCAGCCCGATAATTGATTTCATGGGCGATATGCTTGCAGTACTGTTATAATTGGAGTGAATGAAGCGAATTAACATAGTTACTTTGAACCATTTCAAAAGCAGTTTCCATGAGTGAAACTTAAGCGCAAAAATTTATCACAGGGACGAGAAAGGGAATGACACAGGCTCGTCCCTGTGATAAAGTTTTGCGCTTAAGTTTCACTCATGCAAATTGCGAACCAACTAGCTCGTCTCTCCATTTTGCTTCAAAAGCAGTAATTAGTCATTGATAAATCAAACGGCTTAAATCCGTGCACTTGCGGCTTGGTTCTCCTCCTTGCAAAATTAACAGGGGGGCTGGCGAATCAGCGCCCTCCAAATACCTAATACGATTTTACCAGTACATTAGGTTTACGTTGGGTTATCACACCTATAAGGCCACGCCCTTCTGCGTGAGGCAGGGTAACAAAGATTTTGAAGCGGAACCGAGGTAAATATGCGTTGCGCCCTCCTGTCATTATTCCTCGGCTAGGCACTTACCTGAATTCTTTTGTATAATGCAATAAGGATTTCATGTTTTAGGCCTTTAATCGCTGTTAAGTACGAAGGATGTTTCTCGCAGTTTATTCTTCGCCTAATATTCGGTGTTTATCAGAGTATGATATCGCTACCTAGCTAGGGGTTTAATTTTGATTCCATCTGGCGTTGTGGAGAACAGTAGTGGCCCTACAAAAACGCGTCAGGAATGCGGGAACCAAGTTTAATGACGAAAAATATTTAATCTTTGAGAAAGCGTACACTTCAGCACACTAACGCTTTCTACTTATTACATAAGCTGTTACAGCTTGTAAAACAAGGTAAACATGCGGTTATAACGAGGTTGGCATCGTGAATGTCATCGCTCGCTTTCCGACTGACCACTTGCAGCACGGAACATGCCGTCTCAGCAATAGCACTCGAAATTGAGAGGGCTGAAAGCCTGAGCGTGCACCGGCAGGGAGCTGGCTCTTTTAGTGCAGATGGGGGTCAGCATGGTTGGCGTTTGCGCATCCCATATAAGGCTGCGGGTGTTCGGAATCTATTCTTTGGTGAAATTCGCAGGGTGTATTTCGGAGTTTATTTTTGAGCGAAATTTCGGCGTTTTTCGGAGTTTATATCTTGTAAAGATTCGATTCTCCGAAATTCGGATTTTTTTTTAGCGTTTATTTTGCTACAGGGCATAGATAAGGGGTATGAGTTTATGATGAGGAAAGTTTGTTGGATGAACATGAGAAGGTTCACTTCGCGTATAAAGTCTAGGAGGGAACGATGATGGGGCCCATATATCCACGTGTTGTATGCAGATGCGTCGTCTACGCGGAGGCCCGTTGTCGCAAGATGTCGCAGTCTCGTAGGACGCAAAGCGAGGCAAGACCACAGCAAGTGGTGTATGTCGGCTATTGCATCGCTGCGGTGGCAAACTGTACAACCGGGGTCTGTAAAACAATCTTTGAAGTGAGGCCATTGGCGGATCACGGCGGGAGTTAAGGCCACCCCCACCCGGATCCTCCTAAGCGCAACCTCCTCGGCACGGGTAAGACCCGGGGGGAGGGTGGCAGCACACGGTGGAATCAGAGCACGTGTGCGGCGCCGGAGGTGTTCCTTTCTAGTCAGCAGGAGAGTCGCATCATCCGTCAGTAGGTCACGCGGAACCCATTCAATCAGTATCTTGTGAGCAATTCGTGCCGCAAGGTGGTGAATACTCTGGGCCAGCATAGAGCTACGGGAATTTATTCCGCTCTATATTAAATACTCCAAATCGTAGGTGAAATGATATCCGAACACGACCACCACGCAACGCTGGAAGCAAATTTTAGTCTCAAAGGTTTGAACGAAAGACAAAACATGTACGGTTTTTCTATTACAACCTTAACACGTTGTAATACACACTAGCATAATTTTCGAGATTTTTGTCGCTGATGGAAGCGCGCTGCTTTCGACTTGTGATTCTCAACATAGAAAATGCCCTTTCAACGGTCGTGCTAAAAACAGGCGGAGCGAGGAGCCTCAGCGCGCAGCGAAAAGGCACTGGCCACTGCACAATGTGAACTCTCCAGAGGAAGGGGGTTTAGCAATGTTACTTAATTCATAGCCCCGGAAGTAAGCAAAGCCTTTCATGCGCTGTCTTATATCAAGGTAGATAACTCTCGTTTGGACAAGTGCACTGGTCTTTAAAGAGGACAAGGGAGCCTCCTTGCGGGACCGGTGGCATTCGTAGTTATCGCCGAAAGTGCGAACGGCCAGTCCGCGGGACCGATAACTACTGGACATTCTCAAGTACGAACTTCGATCGTCATTTTTTGCCGCCGTCAGCTCTAAAATCGGTGTTTATCGGATAAATCCGAATTGACCAAAACTTCACCGGCGAGCGTGTTCCGGATATTTTCGGATTCATTCGAAAAAAACTCGAAGCCCTGTCCATGTAGCACACAAATTAGTTCGCGAGCTCTCACACGCCATCTCTGTCTACAAGCACCAGTCTGAAAATAGGCTCATATTCCTCACATTATGCTCAGTTACCAAAAAGTGCCTTTTACTGACAGCATTGTGCGTTTCAATTTATCGGAAATGCTGCAGTGCATCCTGCGTTGTGGGATGTGCCAACTATGGTATGCCCTAGTTATTTCACCTCCACGACCTTGAAAAAAAATCGCGGGCCACCTCCACTAACGCGAAACCTGTGGAGGGGCGGAGCATGCAGTGAATAAGTGCATCCTTGGCTCCTCGGCGCTTTTTACAACGGATATGAAACCGTGGGGGGGGGGGGGGGGGGTAAAGGATACAGCTTTACTGCAAAAGTCTCTTGTCCTCGAAGCACGAAACTCGCTAGCGCGAGGCGTAAACGAGGGTTCCGGTGTTTTTTTTTTTAGCACGCGTTCGTTCTGGCGCGAGGCGTAAACGAGTGTCCCGGTGTTTTGGTACCATGACTACGTGAGACGACGACTACGACGACTACAGGAGACGCCAACAGCCCCAGACCCTAAGGGGCTTCGCCGCTAAAAAAATCTTGTCCTTTGTGTGAGTCGGGGAGTGTGAGCCGTTGAAAGCGCGCCAGGGGATGAAAAATTGGGCCCATCTCCCCGCGAGGGGGACTCGAGTAAATGCGTCGCATAGGGGGTGGGTGTATTGCGTTAACGTTTAGTGTTTGGGGAGTTGGTGGTAGTGAATGCGTTGTATCAGCAGCTTCTTGACGTAGTTTGAATGAGTCAAGGATATAAGGCGCGTCCGTAGCCTCCCATTCTGTGTCGGCTTTGTGGCGCAGTGGGTAGAGGACCATGTACATTGCGTTCCGCCCGCAGGGTCGAGGGATCGAAACCTGGCGCCGGATAGTATTTTTTTTATATAGTGTAGGGGGAGGGGTGCGGACAACGACGGTGCGGACTACGACGGACGTCAACGCGGGTGACATCGTGAGTTACTGAATTGCTCTGCATTTAAAAAATGCAGCGAGGAAGAAGGGCTCTGCGAAAGGGTGACGCAGCGCGCGCCGGGAAAGGGAAACGGCTGCGCCAAAGACCGAGGGGGGCGAACAGGAGGCATCTGGCGATGGCGAGCGAACGGAACGAGCTTTGGAGGGTGCTTGCCCTAATGGCTGGTCAAGTGGTGACGAGTGAGGCCGCAAAGTGCAGCACAAAGTTCAACAGCAGACCAACAGAACGTCCAAATCGGCTTTCGCCTCCACATTCTTGGAAGCCTCTAAGCACTCCCCCCGTAATTTCTTTCGGTGGGCGTTTTTCGGCTGCTCTATGTTCGAATGGAATATAGGAAACACTGAAAACGGTTTATGCCTTACTCCAAGCGAGAACTTCCTTGTTTGTATGTTGGAACGCGACGGCATTTCCATCAACATCGTGGCCATCGTCATGACCAGTCTCCTCTAACGGGCGAATGACACCCGCCGCTTCATCAACGAGGGGTAGGGGGTGGGGAGGGGGGGGGGGGGGCGTGTGAGCAGCTTCCCTCCTTCGTAAGAGGCAGTGATGGGTCAGCCCGCCCGTCACCAGCTCGTCCTGAGATGTTTCACGCGGGTATACACCGTCATTGCTCCTGTTGGTATAATTATCCCCCCCCCCCCTTCCCTCAACTGGGGACAATGGCGTATAGTATAGCTCTGCTTCTCAAGTCAGAAAATTAATGGTCTCCTCGACTTACCATTTCGGACTGCTCAGTTCTGTTTCGGAGCAGCTCCGCATTTTCTTCTGTTTGCCATAGAATTACTTTTACCAGAGAACTCGTGACTGCCGATGTGCACGTAATGCTCAGAGCTGCTCTGTACAGGTAAACAAAAGAAATTGTTGCAGCTTGCACTAGTGGTGCAACGCTGGAAACAGCGAAGCTACCAAGATTTATCCGGTTTTTTCTAAGTTTTCCTACGTTTTGCTAGGCTTTGCTAAGTTTTGTTAGGTTTTTCGATGTTCTTGCTAGGCTAGGCGAAGTGTTGAGAGGTAATACCAAGTTTAGCCGGATTTTAGAAGGCTGTTCCGATCGGTTACCCGACCCTGACAGCGAATCCCCGGGCGGAAGGAGCTAGGTCAACACCCAGCTCCGCTGTTTAGCCAGCATTATACCAGTATACGTGCAACCTGCGCCATTTTTTTTTGTCTTTTAGTAGCCCAAGAAAGACAATCAGCTTTAGAATGGTTAGTAATGGGTGCGCATACACATATGCCCCTTGTGCTCACACTCGAACAGGCGCGAACTCCGGCTTCACTGTTATAATGCCCTATCTGAGCTTGTGCGCCCTTTACAAGCAGCGCAGTTTCTTTCTTGGTATTTTTTTTTTGCTAACGCCACCGGACCAAGCTCAAGCCTAAACAGCTACGCTGTCAAAACCATAAGGAGAAGCATATGCGTGTGTCCTCCTGTGTGCTACAGCCGCCATCACATGCCATGGCGCTGTATGTTCTCACCAGCTTCTTTGAAGGAGGAATTGACCCTGAATCTTTTTGTTCAACCCGGCCTCACTGGGCACCATGGACGATAGTGCGCCTCAGGCATCATGGCACTGAGGGCCGTGTGAAGCTGCGATCGGTCTCCGATTGTTAGGCGGCCCGATTAGCGTCGCGGGCTCACCCAGCTGGCTGAGTCGGGGTAGAGATATACGCTCGCTGCGCTCGTCGTAATATCGCAGGGCAGGACGCACGTCGCGGGAACTGGGTGCGGGCAAGCACGCCTGACAGGAAGTATACATACGCGCTGGAGAAGAAGTAGTGTCACGGAGTGTGTGCGGTGACGTGGAGACAGCGACCGTAAACTCGGTGGGCATGCCCCGGGCAAAAGTTCGAAGGTCAGGTGTACGTACACGGAACAACAATCACTGCCCGGAAGTGGCCCCGGGTAGCAGAGCTGCGCACCGGCACGATGCGTGAAGAAATTGAGCACTCTGGTTAGCAGCCGCTACAAGGATATGCAGGGGGCGTCGCTCCGTATGGATTGAGAAGAGACGCCTGACGCTGCTCATTTCTCTTTCCATCGCCCCGGTTAATTAGCGATGTTTTCACTAGCGAGCGCCTCCCTCACATGTGTATGATGTCCGTTGCAAGTATACGCTTTAAGAATACCGGCCGGTTTTGTGGCGTTTTCAGTGAAGAGCTCGCAAGCTGTCGCTTTCAGTGGCTCTAGCTTTAACACGTAGGAGTGCTAGGAAACGAAGTCGCCGACAAGTTGGCCCGAGGAGCGCTTTGTGAAACTCGTGGCGGACGAACGGCGCATTTTAAAGCAGATGATTGCCGAACCTATTAAATCCCTTTGGTGTCCACGTTACCAACATTTCGTTACCAAAGAAATGAGGAGCGCAGAGCCGTTATTGTTGTTCCGCAACCGGGCACAACTGGCACGAACACCGGCGTGCCTTAAAAGCTGACTTTTACGTTGTCGCCGCCATGTCCAACGTGTGGTGCATGAGATTACGCCAGACATCTTTCCGTGGACTGACCAGGACGGGCGATGGAGCGATCAGCTTTCATTAAAGGACTTCGAAGGAGAGGCACCCCACACTCCCCGTTGGGTGTCGTCCAATTCCGAAGCGGAAACTGGATCCCTAGACGAGATATCTTGAGTCCAGCCCTCGAGTTGTTCGAGGACGCAAACCTTTGTGGTTCTTGGTGGCTTGCCGCGAATAGTTTTAATATCATGCAACCCTCCGTCAAAAGACGACGATGGTTAAACGCGAAGCTTTCTCGTGACGGGTTCTCTGGTTGTCGTCCAAGTTTTCCAAACCGCTTCCACCATGTCAAAATGGCGCAATCGGACAGACACCGGCTTCATAACACGATAGTCCCACGTTCGATTTCGCCCACGAGAAGCGCTGTTTTCTTTCACTTCGGAGTTTTAGCGCTTACAGACCAACACTAAAACTTTCTCTTTAAAGGGTGCTCACCGGGCGGAGTGATTGCCGGCGAGCCTTGTAAGGTTAGGCATTCCCAAGGAGAAGTTTTATACAACCTCCTTGGGCATTCCTATTCACTAACAATAGCCCTTACTTGCGCGCTTGACACAGCGCTTCGAAAACGAACATGTTCTAAGTGACTGTCTCACCGTCTGGGATGACCTTACTCTGTGGAGGCGTGAAATTAGCCCTGCTTGACGGAAAATCTGAAAGTTTCCTGCCGCTAGAGCCCGGCTAAAGCTGTGCAATGGTCGACCTCGGTGTATACCTAGCAAATTAAATCCATGTATTGCCGTTTTTGAAACTGATAGCTCTGTCCGAGTTGGTAGAGACAGGTGGTCAGAGGCCTGATAAAGAAAGCGAGCGCTCTTGTAATGTAATGGGGCGGAGGACAGTGGCGCCGATACTCTGTAGAGTATTCGTTCAATGATTAAGGAAGTTTGCTTATTTCTAGTTTAATGAAAGCCTCGCACCTTGAGGCCAAGACTAATAGGGTTTTTTTACGTTTCCCGTTCTAGTGCCAGCTTACAGGGGGACGTGAAATTTCAAGCTCCGGCTAAATATCGGCAGCGGTGTTGCAACCAAACCTCCGCCTGCCTTCTTGGTGTGCTCGCTTTGTGACAGACCATCAATAGCTGCTTGTCAGGCCCGAAAACCTTAAGCATCACTGCTTGGGAAACAAACAGCCACCGTTGATTCACCTGTCGGCAAGTGTACCCGCAAGGTCGCCGCCGTCACCTTGCTCATTTTTCCCCTTCTTCGACGACAACTCGACGCTTGTCTCTCAAGTCTATTCATATTTCTCGGTTGTAGCAATAGAGTGGCTGCAGGGGCGAGCAGGGAGGAGCCTTTGACGTCGTCGACCGAAGGCCGGTGACGTGATCCCGGCATGATCCGAGACGACGCGACGTCGGATGGGAAAAGGAAGAGGAGGAGCTGCGGTGAGAGTGCTCTTCGGAAGAGCCGGCGTACGTCACTCGAAGTATCCGAGGGGGAAAGCGCCCCCTCGGCTCCTCTCCGCCCAGAATCTGGAGCATCCGAAGAAAGTGAAACCCCTCCCGAGCGCGCCGTTCCGCCGCCGCCGTCGTCACGTGGTCCGGAGGATGGTTTCCTGTATATAAGGTGCCCGCGGTGCCCTCTCTGAGGTGCATCATCTCCCCTCCTATCCCGAGTGCTCTCCATCGGCCGCAGGTGATCGGTGCGCGCCGGCACGGGGACGACACTCTTCTGCTTCTGCTGACAACAGGCTGCTCCCGCTCCCCGCGAGCGGCCAGAGACTGTGTGGTGGTGATTCGTGGCGCGTGCCTGCCGTACACCACGTTGCTCCGCTGCTCGCCGCGGCCGCCAGGCAGCACCAGGTAAGGCACACGGCGCCGGAGTCCATCCCCCGGGGGTGCTGCGTTCTTCTGCCGATGCTTCCGAACCTCGTGCCGGCTGCCACCAAAGGCCACTTCCTTTCGGCACCGCTCACGACTGCCGGCTACCCGCAACTCTGTGACCATGGATATACAGCGACGCTCGAGTAGCCCACGCCGGCGTTCCTTCTTGCGTGTCCTTTCGCCGATTTACACTCCCTTTCTTATTGTTTCCTTTCAAGCAGTTAAGCCCTGCACGTGAAAATCGTAGCTGCTAGCTTAAACCGCGGAAATGTTCACAGTGTGAGATTCTCTTGCGCCCTATACTGTGTTTAACGGTAATTCCAACCGCAGATATGTTGCTGGCGGTAAATATGTGGTTCATTTTGTGCATGCAAGACATCCGTCAGTTTTATGTCAGAGCGCCGCTGTTCACCCCGCGTTGGGGGGATGTAACGGTATAGCTCGCTTCCTCGTTGTACCGGTGTATACAAACGGACAATCGACATTGTTTTCGTCAGTGAAACAGATTCTTCAAAAAGGAAACTGTTAACCATCACGATATTCACGCCATCATCTTCGCTGACGCAGAAAATTAACCACGAAGTTAAATGTCGCCGCCGTCATGTTAATGGGAGCATATAGCAGCATTGTATAGATTTCTGTGATGCCGCCTCAGTTGCGTGTTTGTAAGGGTTCTCGACCGCTCAGGAGATAGCGTCTTGATGTGTTAGTGTAGGAGCTCACCAACTTCATGTCTCGGGAAGTCCCTGTGCGCGCCGTTTGAAGCAGCAGCATCCCTATACAGAAGGTGTGTTGCCTTACTGTGGGGCTTTCGGGAGGACATTTATAATCAAAATCACCACCGCTCCGCTGAAACACACACACGCACACATACCTCTCGTGATCACCGGCAAGTAACTGCTCCGACGCTCAAATGTAAAAGGGAAATGGTTGCCAAAAAGCCTTATCATGTATTTTCATGGCAGGGAAGCGCAAATAGCATGATGAATCTTCTCGTGCCTTTGGCCGACGTCCCGTGTACTGACGCGAAAGGGGAAAGCAGGCTCTAGCGCTTAGAGAACGACAAAAGGTGCAAGAGTACTGAACGTTGGATATTTTGGGAAGAATAAAGTTATTTTTAATGTTAAAATTAACAAAAATAAAGCTATGCTTTGTTTTAAGCCCCAATTTCATACTCCATGCGATATCTATGGATTCCGTCATGCTAGCGAGAATGCGAGGCGACCTTGCATTGAAACGTTGTCATGTACGCCCACTAACGTTAATTAGTGTTTTGCGCTTGCTAGTTGTTATGCCGAAAGGTCGTGTGTACCGTAGCGACGCATTCTTAAACATCCTTAGCTAGGATAAGTGGTCCTGGAATTCTCCCACTCACCTCAACCGCACCCCAACTATCCCAACTCTGCTCTAAGTTTCTTTTTTTTTTTTTGTTCTATATCTATTGAAGCCGTATGGGGTTAAAAGAAGCAGTGGAGAGGTCAGAGGAATCCTCCTTATCAGGGTAATTATGGCTATGAGTGTGACGTCAGATTGGGCGTGGGTTTCAGACTTGTGGTTCAGCACGCCTTGGTCTATCTATATGCTTCAAGCTCCAAAAGGGTCATATGTATTTGCTTACAGCTCCCGAAAATCTCCAATATAAGCTAAAATCCGAAAACTACGGCTCTACTACGTGTACAGTTCAATTCGGATCCCTGTGCATAACCCCTCAGCCGGCAAGAATGGGCGGTGGCGCCCAGCAGCGGGTTGATTTCGTTGCGTACGTACGTACGGGCGGGCAGGCGTTTGCTGCAGCTAGGCCTGTACAATATTCCTAAAGGCGAGGTATAAGGCGATACCCTTAAGCTCCTCATTGTGCGGAAAACCGACGTCGTCGTTGTGCGGTGCAGAAAATGGCCGCCGGGAAAATAGTAAATAAAAAAAAAACAACCTTTAAGTCCGTATGGAATTGAAGCCGGGTCCTTAGAGTAAGAGCCAAGTGCGTTACCGCCACGTTGCAACAGCACGTTGAGAGCGGCGTAGCAAGAGTTAACCTAGCGCGCGTGGCAATGACGTCGCGTCTCGTGACAGCTGAACGTGAGGGCACGTGAGTAGAAGAGGGGCACCTCACCCGCGGAGAACTCTGATGGCGTAAAGGGGCGTCAGTCTGTCTGTCGGTGTAGTTCGCGCCAAATGACGAAAAAAAAAACGAAAGTGAGAAAAGAGACGCAAGCATGATATAGCAGCAGTAGCAAAATCTTTGGATAAGTAACACCGAAGGAAGCCATAACGCTTTAAAAGTGCATAACCAAACTTAAGTGCCCCGAGAAATTGGGGCTTCCCCTGAAAATGCTTCCTGTGGCTGTTAATGCTTGCGTGACTCCATTTCACTCTTCCGCATCTCCACATAAAGTAGCTTGCCAAGCTTGCTGTCAGTTCAGTTTTTTTCTCTTTCTCTCGATTAGAAGTATAGGATGAGCTGAAAAGCAGGTTTTGGTTAGCGCTGGATGCAATACAGAAATGAAAATTCAGTCTAGACTAAATTTTCATAACTCAAGCAGTTGTTTGAGTTCATTCGAATTCACCTGATTTCCTTCAATTAGAAAACCATGTTACCGTCAAATTATGCGAATGGAACGTACTTTCCCGTGTGCTCTGGCCATCAGCACCCTCAGGTAAAATACTCATCAGTGCCTTTTATCGTGCTTAGTGAGCAGTTTGTGAAAGTAGTTTGGTATCTCATTGATAATTCTTCCCTAAAGCCCATTTTGGGAATTCCCCGTAACCTAAGTTATACAGCACCCCACAGGACTTCATGCTAATCCCGTGCTCAACGAAGCGTACTGTGCTACGCCCAAGTGAGTGTTTTCGTTGCTGTTGGCCCTCTATACGTGTCTCAGCTTGAGATCTGTCCCGGATGCAGGCTTGGCCTGCAGAATGGCTTTCATCCACGTCCAGCTCGAAGGCGCGGGCTCGTGTACACGAGTGCATTTTGAGCATGTCTGGTGCCTTCACCGTATACGCCGGGACTTGCGAAACCGCGTGTCACATCGGATGAGCATATTCTAACACGGCCCGGATGTATCATGTCGTGTTCCACCGCCTGTATGCATTAACGTTGCAGGCGGGAATCAGAGAAGGCCCCAAGGGTGTTGAGAAAGAGCGAGGGGGCGGAAGACCTCAGCAGTCTTGGTGTGAATTAGCGATTCTTGTAATGGAAAATGCGCGAGTGTCGAGACATGGAGACGGGACCGAAGCGAATATATTATACGTAGATGCAAATTAGGGGCTTGTCCAAAAAAAGGAGGGAGTTGAAGATCGAGGTGGGATAGGAGAGTCCTAAATTGCTCTTAGGGGAACGTAAAACCTTTTTATTTATTTATTTATTTATTTATTTATTTATTTATTTATTTATTTATTTATTTATTTATTTATTTATTTATTTATTTATTTATTTATTTATTTATTTATTTATTTATTTATTTATTTATTTATTTATTTATTTAACAACATTGCGACATTGTTACAATAGCATAAATTAAGCATACGAAAACCCGCTTGCAAAGCCAATAGCACAGACAGACAGGGAAAAAAAAGTATTCATAATTTCAGCAAATATAAATGAGAGAGCAGCAATGATATTTTGTCGTAGACTGTCTCGCGAGGTCGTTCCAGCAAATGATTGCTCTTGACAAGAAGGAACAGTCGAAGCCCTAGGTGCGTGAATTATTCCACTTTTAAACAAAATACGACGGATATTTGCAGCTATAACGTCGTTCTCTAAAGCTACAAAGCGTTTATGGAGCGCGCTATAAAGCGTAAAGTTGAATTTTACAGCGCTGTAGATTGCCTTCCCGAAAAACGCCGAGAGAGCTTCGCCACAGTGATAGTTGCAATGGCTTTCCCGCCTTACACGTGTATTGCGGAGGAGCCACCGTTACGGCGGAAGAACCATGGACACCAACAACCTGCGACCTAGCTCTCTGGTTCACCGGTAACGCACTAGGAAGGAAGATGAGGAAAAAAGCTAAATAGTGATTATCTACTAACTTTAATCAATGACGACTTGTGAGTTAAGCAGCGTGACAGAAAACCGGCTTTTTTTTTTTCGCAGCTCCTATTGAATGTGGTCTGTACTACCACCGGTGGCGTTGATTCATCATTACGGGGTAATAGGTTGTTTAGCTATACTGACAGTGAAGGAGGCGACCATTACTGTTGTTTCTCAATTAATGCAGCGCTAATGCAGTCGCCTTCAGTACCATACCTGTCGGCCTTAGCAGCGCCAACCTCTCGTTAAAATGTCCTACAAAGTTAATTCCTACGTACCTACATTTTTCAAGAGGGTGTACTTTCGCACCCACATACTTACAAATCACTGCATACTTAACTTAACGGTGGACACTTTTGTTTGAGATTCCCGCTCCTACCGCAAAAGCTTACCGTACAAGCTTTATAGGCACACGCACAGAACAAATCCCTGATGCGTAGCGTTGCAATGCTTGCAGCATTGACATGTGGACCTCATTTAGCGTTCATCAAATTAAACCGCCCTGCAGGTTCAAATGCAAGTGCATAATGCAGTTTATCTCAATGTTTACAATATCCATGATGCTACTAGCATTGAGATCATCCTCAAGGCTTGGCCAAAGAAAATGATGCGAGCTTTATCATGCGTACCTTCATGCCGTTTAAAGTAAAAAAAAACACGTGCAAAAATAAAAGCAAACTGGACCATCAATTTTCCGAACCCCAACCTTAGAAACCAGAGCGAATGCGTTTCAACCAGCACCACCACTTAGCCCTTCCTTCCATTCAATTTTTTTTTGAAAACCGGTTTGTTTACAGAAAAACTATTACGGCCAGAAAATGCTTCAGCTCAAAGGCTTTAAACTATCAAAGCTGCAACCTACGTATCCCTATTTTGCAGGCTGATATCGCAAACTTGTTTCCTACAAAGCAAACAAAAAGACCACGTCTGGAACGGATGATAACTAAAGCGATTACAAAAGACATGAGCATCCTTTAAGTAGAGCGCCTATATTGATCTCATTGCAATACAAATGAGAAAAAAAAACCAGAAAGCTCACACTAACGCGTAGGACTTGAAAGTAGCGAAACTGCACGTAACTTTCACGACCATCACGCCGCTTAAGTCCACGATTGCAACCAATTTGCTTCTTCTTCGCTGCCGAAACGACCTTTACTTCATTTTTGTTGCTATAACGGCGAAGAAGAAGCAAATCGAAGAAGCAGAACGAACGAATGGAACGCGTACACTTAAACTATGCGCCACGTGTAACGTTACGCCTAGTTTAACGTGTACCCTATCAAGTGTACTGTGTCGAGCAGGTGGCGTGATTCCTCTCCCCACAGTCGCAGCCGAGTCAGTAAGCCGTTTGACCCTCGGGAACTAACTCCCCTTGGCTGTGCTCTCGTACCTTTGCATATCATATATCATTCTTTCATGTAACTTGTAACCATATTTATTCACGTAAATAACGCTATTGTTGAGTAAAAAAATCCCAGTTGTAGTCCAGTGGGTAATACGACTGACTCCAACTTTGTTGGTGTACCAGACACATGCTCGAATCCTGTTGGTGCCGGTAAATTCTTTTCTTTATGCTGAGTGTTGTGAAACGCCGGAATCAACGAATTGCTTAGCAGCTTTGCTGTTAAAGGTCAGTCTTGGCTATTGCCGACCTTGCCGTTGGATGCAACCTGCGCTTTCCGGAAGCAACGAAATGCCACGAACTGTGTGGACGCACTGGTCAGAGGCTCTGTACATAGCAGACAAAAATACCGTTTTATCAATATCTGCACGTCTTCCCCCTCAAATTCGTAATGCCTGAGAAAAAGAGTAAACGCAGGAAGGGACTAAAGGGCTAACGCTATAAATAGCACAATAAGCATTCGAAGTTGCGTCAGTCCACAACACGGGAGCCATTGAAGTGCACCAACAAGTGACAGGCTGAAACCATAGAAACCTGTCGCCATAGCGGGTTTTCTCAGCCGAAGCCCTTAATCAAACTGTCACGGTTGTTCTCCAACGTACAGCCGCGCCACCCACGACTCTGTTTCACAACAAGGTACAAATATAGCGCCGGTATAAGAGCCCGATTCACGGCGAACGCTACTGCCTCTTGCCCATCGTATTCCTTTTGAGTGTACGAAGAAGCCTGTAACTATCGTGATCCCACCGGCGGCGGCAGAATTGTACTCGCGTTCCTTCCTGAAAAACAACTGCCGCAACCGGTGGTGACCCCTTTCAAAGCAAAGGAGGGAAGACGGACACGCAACAAGGCAAATATATGTTTAGAATAAAAAGAAATAGCGACAAGAACAACGCTTTCCCTCCCCGAAACGTTGTTCGCAGATGCACAGGTTCTCCGGCGCGTCATTCCAGCCAGGCCGGTAGCTGGGGAGGAAACGCCAGTTCCTTGTCCATTCCTCCCGAGTTTGTGTGCGCCGTGGCCGGCGTTGTGAAGGCCGGGAGGCCGCATCGGAAGCTGCGGTGGCCGGCGCACACCTTACGGCGCACGGCCAGGTGAAAGGCGTCCATCGCGGAGCCATCTGCGCTGACACCTCTTTGGGCCGCGTATCTATGCGTACACATATACGCGGCAAGTGTTTTCGCCGCCGCCCGAAGCACCCACTTCCCGCTTTGGGGCGCACAGCCTATTTTGGAACCGGTGTGCTGCCGACGCCGCCACGCGCTGTCGCTACAATGGCGCCGCAATGTGTGAGTGACGCCTCGAGGGCGCATTAGAAAACAATGCAGCCACGACAGCACGCGGGCCTTATGAGCCGCGCAGACGACAGCCAATAAAGGTGCCGTCTGGGCGCCTGCTTTTAGCATCGTCTTCGTGCCGTCGCATAAACTGGCATTATGGGGCGCAATCTCTTAGACCCATAGCAACGACGCGCCCGGGGAGGACGACTGTGGCACTGCCGGTGATGCTTGGGGGGACACTGCCGATTGCAGCTATAGAGGGCGTAGCCTAGATTGACGCGGGTAGCTTCCTCCCCGTCAACGAGGACGTCTTCAGCTCACCTATTGTGCACAAATACCGGAATAAGAAAAGAGAGACAGATGCGTTAAACTACGAATGCTAGGACTTATCCGACCTCTGCTCGCTAAGTCAGGGGGTAGTGACTCTAACAGCGCAATTTCTACCTGTAATTGCACTGTTGCTTGCATTGACGTAAAGAGGGACAAAATTCGCAGCGCTCGTCCTGTGTTCGTTTCTTTCGTGCCTCGTCACTCGCGCTGTGCCACACCATGAACCGTACCAACTTGCCCAACTAGCCATTTTACTGTATTCCCTTTCATTCTTCCTGGCACTTACACGAGGCTAATAAGAAAACGCATGAAGCAAGCGCTTAACATCGCAGCTCGCATTTCTGCAGGACTCAAATTCCCTTAGTTGTCACCATGAGGGAAAAAGCACGGCGACCTAATCTAACCCTTCCTGTTTTTGTCCAGCTACAGCTTCCCTTACTTTTTTATGGTGTGTGGCCCCTCGCTTACATTAAATTCGAACTGCATACTGTCAAGCGAAGACCCCAATTACTGCCGCGAGTTGTGCACAGCCGCATGCCTGCAAGATCGTTTTCAGGGAAAATGTTCCTGCCTGGTACTGTGCCCAGTACTGCATGGTGGTATTTTGTTTTTTTGTCTTCTTCTTCGTTCGGCGCACCTGTGTATTTACACGCACACTGTGCAAATGCAATGAGCTAAAAATACTGAACGGTGATACAAGTGAGTTACAGGGCTTATATAAAACAGACATTGGTTCTTAAAAAAACTGTGGTTGATTCCTCTGTCATAGGAATCGGTAAAACACGAAAGTGAAATGTGCAGCGAAATCTACAGCTGAGCAGGATTTGCGGGTCGGCGGCTGTCTTGTGGGTGTGCTTGACGAGTGATGTCCTGCTGGCGGGTCGCTTCGGGAAAGGTGTACTGGCGTCATTTCCGTGACGGATATGACGTCAGTGAAATCTTGGTGCATCCCGACATCAAACACTTCTTTGTTAAAATATAAAACCCGAAAACGAACAACCCCAAGTATAACGTACGCTTTAGTACTAAAGGTTGCTTCCCCGCAAGAAGACTCTATGTGCAGGGGTGCACCCTTTACAGGCCGCTTGCTTCGTTGTACTGGCGTCACTTCCGTGTCGGATATGACGTCAGCGAAATCTTCATGAATTCGTGTTTAAAAAATAATTTGGACAGCTAGTCTAAAGGCTCTGATTCTGACGCAAATATGGCTTGCACTTCATTTGTCGGTGATGCAACAGTGGATGGCAGTTCACCGTATCAACAACGTGCGAACGTGGCGGTTCGGGACGATATACATGACCCCGAAGAGTGACGCGTCTAAGAAATAAACTATAGTGAGGAGCACAAAGCGAGAGTGTCCAGGTAGACGACGTGCGCTGCGCCAAACACGAGACTCGAGGGGGGGCAGTGCCTTCGCGCTCGTGACAGTGAGCGATGGTTCGATCGACATGCAACGTCTGCCGGCACTGCGTGTTCGCAAAAACAGAGGAGGTCATACAAGCCTGCTTGCATGCAATAGAGACTGCGTCATCTTTACTAAATTGTTTCCTGTAGGAACACGGGCGTGCCATCTAAACGGAAGAACAACGTTTTTTTTTCTTTTTTGTCTTTTTCTTTAACGCACAATGCGTTTTCGGGGTAGCTACACGCGGCGTAATGGTGAAGGAAGTGTTTCGAAAAATTCTCCCGGCAGGGAAGCATACATCTTGCACATTTGTCGAGCAACTAAATGGGCGTTAAGGGATTACAGGACCTTCAAAACATCCTTAACAGAAGCCCTGAACGCCAGCCTATTTCTTCGTGGGGTGCAAAATTCATTCACGCCGAAAATATATTAACCCTTTCATATTTCCTTGAGAGGCTATTTACAAACCCATTTGTAGCGTAAGTGATAAGGTTGGTCCAAATGTCTAGTTAGTTTCGGCTGTGGTGCGTTCAATTCTATGTCGTGCAGCGCTGCTCGTATTTCGCTAAAACCTCGCCATCTACACAGACACAGCGCCGACTTTGTCGGACTACTTACTTGGCCGCCGCATATTTTGAATGCCGGCCTCTCCGATCGAGAAATCACTGTGCGCTGTGTCCTTCCCATTAACTCCTCACGTCTTCTTCTAGCTGCATGTACGCATGGCACCCAATAAGCAGTACCCACTCTTCTTCCGTATGCTTCAGGGACATTTTGTTGCTATTTATTCTCCACTGAAAGCTTTTCTTTTCTATTTCAGGATGATTCGCCTGCTATTCCTCTTCCTCATCGGTACGTATCACAACGCCGCAAGCAGCATCCGCACATTCAGGGTCCAAATTCTGCCTCTGGTTTATGCACTTTATTTTGTAGGATTTTTTTATACAAATGAATCAACAAACAAATAAATAAAATAGACAATTAAATACATTTATGGGTAACAGTACCGCGGAGCTGCGTTACATACTTTAGGTAACACACATTAGTTAACAAAACGGAACAGAGCAATGCTAAAGGGCCAACTGACGAAAAAGATCGAGTGCGCGACAAGCTTGAGTTAGAGCTTACGTTTTCCAGAACCCGAAGCAATTGTTTGCGCGCGTCAATTTGTCGGAAAGCGACATTATTCTCCATTCACCGCTCATGGCTCCAGCCTTGCCACCGTCTGGTACCACGGGAAGATACGACGCGGGATCACTTTTTCCGGTGTTAAAATTCCTGAAATAATGTTGCCCTATTGTGCTCAATACAAGGTATTTTCCGCCGGACACTTGAATGAAACATTTAAAAGTTCACAACGCTTGGGAGAAATATGCACGCCAACACGCGGTTTGTTGGGATAATACAACGTGACCCAGAATCCATTTTCTTAGTCGAATTGGCACATTTAAGCAAGTGTGTATGTAGGAGGGTGGGGGTGGGGGGGTGCTTTGAGCAAGGCCTGTCGTCATTCGCTAATGTGATTTGTAATATATTCAGAGCACTCCGGCAATGTCCTTTACCGGTTTTTCTTTCTTCTAGATAAAGTCTGTAGCTCTGGCATGGTATATATTTCACAAGCGCTTGTGGGATCATATTTGCCCACGCGAACACAATGCTTGTTCTTATATGCACCTCTCTGGTCTCATCTATTCCAGGAGGGTCCTTCGTCGCCGACAGCAGTGCAAGGGTAAGTTTATTCTCTTTTCTCCCAGGAGGAGGAGTACGAGAAACTGCTCCACCACTGCGTACAGTTTCGGCGACGCGCCGCCGTGTATCGCAGCGTAAATAAGGCACGCGTTCGCACAATGCTTGTCGGTATGATATTCGTGAACGCCTGAAATGATTATGGTATCCTAATGCACTTTAAATTTGTTGACGCGAAGCGACATCTTAAGGGGATTAACGTGCCTTATAGCGTCGGGGTTCGTTGCGTGACCTTTTTCCGTGCTTAAAGCGTGTATCCATTTCTTGTTATTTCTTCGCATTCTTAACAGAACATTGTTCAGCCGGTTCGAAGAAAGTGGAAACATTTACTGAAGATATTACGAGTGGACGAATACTTTTCGGTCAGGTGCTAGAATGTGGGGTGCCGCCCTCACTGTAGATCGGCCATGTTCTCCGAAACATCGATTCGGATCGCTTGAGAGAGAGAGAGAGAGAGAGAGGGAGAGAGAGAGAGAGAGTAAACTGTAATTAAATCGCGGAAAAGCTTCAGCTGTGTCCTAAATATCCGGTGCAGCTTTACATACTGCCGTAGCCGTATTATCGCCACAAAATAAAGATCCATCTTCGAAACAACTAGGTCCAGATGGTTCTATTCAAGTAGAGCGTCATTTAAAAATCACTTAAATTCCTCAATTTATCACCAGCTCTACGGTAACTGTCGGGGAGTTTTATTTAAAAAAATTAAGAAGTAAGAAGCTACGCTTTAAGGGACAACTTGGGTTCAACAACTTCCGTTCAGCGATATTCCTCTGTTCTGTCGTCCTCCACTGCTACCCCCACTAGGCTCAGAAATTAACGCTTGCATCGCAATGTCTCTCATGCGGAGGCTTTTACGAAGCACGAGCGCTACGTTACACTACTTCCTCAACCGCGTAGATGGAAAGATTCTCTCCGAAGCCGCGGAGCTTATTTTACCTCGCTTAACATTGTCGGGCGAAACAATGACGGAGCACCGGGAGTTTTGTCCTTTCGCTCGAGGGGAGGAACTCCGCAATCACGAGGCGCTCGCGGGATGCCTCGTCGCTATAAACAGAAAACGCAAATGCGCTCGGAGCGCGCGCGTTTCTCACGCGCTATGGGTTTTTATCGCACAGGATCCCACGTTCGGAGGCGCCGGTGCAAAACCCCGCGATTACGGCCGGCAGTTTTTTTTGCGTCTCTTTTTATACACAATTTAAGCGCTCGCTTTGTCTCCCCACAATAGCGCACAGCGCCGGGGGGCCTATCTGGGCTCTGCGCACCCGCACGGATCTCGCGCATACCCACCTCGGAGGTTTAAATGAAACTGCTCGAGCTAATCATTGCTGTCCCACGTACGTACACCGCCGAGCGCAGCCTCGACGGGCGATACGAGAGCGGCAGCGCACAAAGACTCCGACAGGAAGGAAAGAAGAAGACGTGCGCGGATGAGGGTCAGAGGGCGACCAGGCGGTAGACGACAATCGCGGGCCGTTTAACGACCCTGCCGCCGCGCAACGCCGGAGGACGACATACCGATGCGACGCCACGCGCGGATCTGCAAATAGTAGCTCCGTGAAGACACTTTGCGCGCCGCCATAATGTAACTCGGCAGGGGCAAGGCCGAAGGCGTTCGTGCGCGCCGCGTCAGCTCGGTCCGAAAAGCCCGCTGTTAAAGGAACGGCCGCCGTGGCGTCACCTGGAAACGAGACCTGCTAAGTTTAGAAGAGCCCTCTCTTCGTATTTTTCCCCTCAGTCATGGTCAGCCTGGCTGGTTCCTTCGCGCGCACTGACCACCGGAATGTTCTAGTGGTCGAGTCGGTTTTCTCCGCCTCGTGTCTCGACCTCTTCAACTCGTCATTCGGGCTCCCTGTGCCAACAAAGCGCTCTCCCGGTCTGCTCGCCGGACTGCTCGTGACCGACCAATCCGCCGCCTTTCAAGGCACGCGCTGTCTGCTTACCCTCCCCGAGAGGCACCGCCGGGCCATCGCGGCTTATCAGGCCGATTTTTGTTTTTTCCGCCTCGTGTTGCGGTTTCTCCGCTGCCCTATTTTCTTGCCGTTTTTTTTTCAGTTTAACACTGTTTTCATTTTTGCCCTCTAACTTCAGCGTTATTCTTCGGCGCCTCGCTTCTTTTTTTTCTTCTTCTTCCTTGGACATGTTTAGGCAACAGCCCAGGTCCCCGCCTGTTTCACTATTGTTCGGTAGGAATAAGGTCACGATGCCGAGACTGACGTTGTTACGTGCCCTTCCACCGGCTCTTCCTTGCCCACGGCCACAACTAACGCAGGCAGCGCCACGCAGGAGCAACTATCTGCCCCTCCTGGGAAAGTAGCTTGTCCGCCGCGCTCCGATCCTTAGCGGCGCTTTTGTTGGCTTATTCGGTGTCTCGCCACGTAGACAACGCGTGTCGTTCTTGGCAGCATTTGTGACGTCTTTATTCTCTTTCTCAAGCGCGAACAATCGTGTAAAAAAAAAAAAGAAATGTCAGCGCGTCGGTCGGCAAGGAAAGCGCCGAGCATCGACAAATACTTTACACTAAAACTCCCGCCCTTTCACTTCGTAGTTTTCTGCGTTTTCTCTCGGCTACGTCGTTCTTCCAGCTTTTTACAGCAACGCCGTTCTCGCCACGCATTTCCCGTCTCTGCCATCGTCACGGAGTTCAGGTTTTGCGGAGACAGCTTTGGCGCGGCTTCGTTCTCGTTTCGTTTTGCTCCTTCTCGCCGCCCCTTTCCTCCCGCGTGAACCGTACGCCTGTCGCGGGCAGAGTCTTCAAAACACGACGACCACGGAACAGGTGCGGCGACAGGTATACGACAACGCCGTTCCCGGAAGTCGCGTGCCTTGGTGGCCGCGTCGTCATGAGACGCGCGGCTTCGAATCGGGCATGCTCTTCCTGCCAGCGCAGGCCCCGATTAAGGTAATAGCCCTTGCAAACATCCATTTCCAAACGGCTGCATGATGAGCGACGAAGAGGAAGAAGAAAAAAAGAGCGCGGGAGATTGCCCGGTCGAGGAACGGGGACATCATTGTGTGCATTGGGCACGAAAGTAGCGGTCCGAGGTTTAGAAAAACGGGCGAGCGCCGGACCATTTCTTTAGCGTGCTCACAAGCGCGCACGAAGCAACGTTTATCCCCTCTTCTACGCGCGTAAAATTTGTGTTCGCGAAAGGCCGAGCCGGACAGAGGCAGCCCCGGTAGCATTGCGCTGGATATCTTCTACTGCCGGGCATATCCTAAAAAACGTTTTCGCGAAGAAAACTTTCTTGTCAGGCTTAGGTAGACTACTTCAAAACAAAAACAGGTTCCACGGCAAGGTCCTCGGAGGCGTTGCCAAATCACCCCCCTACCCGGTGACCCATGTCCGACGCTGGCTATTCAGTGGGCAGAAGCGGTTTGTCCGGCTAGGTAAAATCAAGACAGGCTGATCAGTTGTAGTTGCGAACGACACCAGCGAGGATTGCTGTACTGGATGGGAGCAGTCTGTCTTGATTTTTACCCAACCGGCCAAACCGCTTCCGCTTACTGACTAGCCACCGTCACTATCAATAATTAACAGTGACGCTGGCCAGTCAGTGAGCGGAAGCGTTTTGGTCAGTTGGGTAAAAATCAAGACAGACTGCTCCCATCTAGTACAGCAATCCTCGCTGGTGTCGTTCGCAACTGCAACTGATCAGTCTGTCTTGATTTTACCCAGCCGGGTAGGGGGGTGATTTGGCAACGCCTCCGAGGACCTTGCTCAACATTGTTATTAAAAGCGCTAACACATATCCTTATCCATGAGTAAGAAAATGCATATATTGGAGGGGTGAATCGATTTTAAGGTCAGTGGAGCGTTGTCGCAGTATCTGGGAGTTTACATCACTCCTGGCTCGAGCAGCTTCTTGATGCCTTTCTGGGAATCGCTTAAGAAAGACGCCATTAAATGTTGAGGGATGAGCCGCACCGGTGCAACGCATGCGAAGTTGGCTACGCTCTCGACTGTATTGCGGGTATTCTGGATGACCTCATTAGTTCGTTCAGCCCCAACCAGTAATGCACCGTACTAAGAAGCACTGTGTAGAGGGGAACAAGCGAGGGGGAGAGCTTTCTTTTTCCTGGCGTCCTATCGTTCTGTTTCCGTTCGCTCGTCCGAACGATTGACGGCACCGGTAAATCCACGATTGCTGGGATGTCGGCTGGTGCGTGCATGTGCCGACCGAAAACTCGGTTACGCGCGAGTACGGCCGCTCTATTCAGTGTTTACTGCTTTCTCTGGGAGGAGGCTACACTGACCGCCGCCGTCGCCGGAGACGGCCTTTCCTTGCGCTTTATATATATATTTTGCGAACGCATTGAACGCTATAAAACAGCGTGCGAGAGAGAGACAAACAGAGAGAGAGAGAGAGGGAGAGAGGGAGGGAGGGGGAGGGAGAGAGGGAGGGAGAGAGGGAGGGAGGTGCAACAAATCAAGCTTGGTCGATACTCATTCTGTGCCCGGTGCCCAAATGAACAAAAATTTCTTTTATTTATATCGCTGCATAGAGAATCTAAGTGGTAAGGTGCATAAATGGAAAGGAACAAAACCTTGAGCTTTTCAAATTAATTTAATTAAGCATTTTCCGCACGTGGTAAGAGGCGTACTGCTTCGCGCATACACAACGAAACAAAACAAAAAACAAACGCCTGTGGATCCAGAACGTTGTCGGATGCAAGGCAACTTCACATTCAAATTTTGGGACTCTATCGCAACGAAGGCAAACCCCTGAGTTATAATGCGTGCCGTATTGGGGGGCTGAAATATCTACACACGGGCGTTTGCGGTTTTCGTCTCCATCTCGTCCACCGCGGCTGGGAATCGAGCCCTCGTCCTTGGGCTCACCGCGGCGGCTTTGCCAAATGCACCTTACTCTCTAGTTCGGGTGCTGCATTATGGAGAGCATGAGAGTAAAAGACATGGCCGATGGTAAATCTCACACCCCTGACAGTCAGACCATAATTCAAACCTCCATCTCTCTTACCGGCAGCCTTGGTCGTGCTTATGACTTTAAGAAGCGACCCTGCGCCCACTAAAAGAAGCATGGTATTGTTGCAGCAGTGCCGACGATTATCGCCTGCACCCACGCAAGGGCAGTCGCGCGTTTGGTGTTCTCGCTCTTCTATTTGTCCAGTTCACAATTGGCCTCGTCAATGCGAGCGCATACAAAACACAGCTAAGCAAGGTTGTCCTTGTCAAGAGCAGCACGCGACGCCCCCTCTTTGCCTCCTGTGTATTCTTCCGCCGCTTCAGACTTCCGATTGGCTGGCTGGCCCGTTCGATCGGCCGGTGACACACGGCGTTGGACCGCCGTCGCGCATGCCTGCCAGGGTCGTGGAGGGGAGGGAATGACGAGCGGCTTGTTGCGTTATTTCGGCATTGCAATCTGTAGGTGTTTTAAGTGCAGAGCACCTTAGGGCCGCGCCTTGTCGTCGTAGCTCACTCGCTGGACCCAAATAAAGCAACAGGGCATCCCGTGGCAACGCTGACGTTTGCGGCGTACCCCGGAGGCTTCTAAAGCCAAGCGGTTTATATAGTCATAAGCGTTCGAAACTCGTAAACCGCTCGCGCTTGTCCTACATCTGCCCGTTGTTTAGCGCAAAGAAAACTATAGGTACATTTGAGGCAAAATATACGTAATTCACCGGCAGCGCACGCGTTCCTTTAGTTGAGAACGGCCGTAGGGTTGGTTTTTACGATAGTAAGCGAAAAAAAGTGACAGTGCAACGCCGGCACGCGCGGGAGGAAAAGCACCTGTGAAGGAGGGAAATTTGAAATGCGTTGGGTGGTTGCAGTGAGCGGATAACGGCGCTACAGCCCATTATGGCGAATCACTGCTCTGCACTTACGACAGCTTTCACATTGAGTGGAACGGCTTCAATTTTTTTCTTTGTCGCATCACGTGTTTTAATCGTCAAAGGACACATATGCCAATGAACCGACGCAGCTTTGGCAAGTATAGTAGTATATTGGTAGACGTTCGCGCACAGGTGGAAATGGGCTTTAAATTAATCAGACCGTTCCGCTTCAACCAACTAGAAACCCGAAGACTGGGCTGGCTGGTCTGGCTTCACAATCCGCTTCTGAACAGAACAACTTTATAATGGTGCAGTAAACAATTATCTGCAAAGTTTTCGGTACTCTACTGACCTACATTTTTATTTCCAAGAGGTAAAAAACACGCTTGACTAAGAGTCAACAGGTGACCACAAATAATAAAATGAATGCCGAATTACTGCATGCAACGAAATTTTATGTATACCGGTGCGCGGAAATAGGCTGCTCAGGGAACGCGTTGTTATAATGATGCGTATTCATCGGCGCTCTTTTAATATGAAACGCACACTTCGCCATTGCCGTCGCCAATTCTTAGGCTGACGTCCAAACTATATTTTTGAGAGTAACATGGGTAGCAGAGAAAACAACCAGTGACGCACGCAATATAGCGAAACCCTTACTTGACGTTGACGGACGTGTAATGCACGCGTTTTATAATCGACGGCAGACGTTCGCCCAGCCGCTTCCCGATCACGAACTTGGCGCCGAAGCAAAGCAAAAACCCGCGTCCGAAACGTCATTCACGCGTTCGGTCTTTTCCAAATATACACGCGGTCCGTTATGCCCGCTGTCTAAAAGGCAGCCTTTTTTTAACCACCGCGGTGCGCCGCTTTCCTGGAGGCTCTATTTACTCGTCCTTCGATGGGCTTTTAGACGCTGACACGCGGTGCAGCAGCCTGCAGTAGCTCGCCGATGTCGGTCGTTCACGGGAGTAGTCCGAGCGACCTTTGAGAAAACCCGCTCGTCCATCGCACTGCGCGCTGAGAAGGGGGGTGGTCGCTCTCACCCGAAAAAGACGCCCCGTGCGCTTCACTTCCTCCTTTGCCATTCCCTCGAGCGCTCGTGGAAAATTCGTTCTACAGCGAGCCGTCCGCTTCGGTCTGCTTATACATTAAAAATCGGCTCGGAGGCTTCGCACGTGAACGACGCCGAAGGTACTAAACTGACTGTTGCGTGAAGAACCCACCTTTTTACGCCGAAAAGGCAACGCCGGACAGCGCCTTTGTATAGATTTAACGGAACCGCCCTCGCCCCCAAGCAGGGTATTACATCGATCTGCCGATAGTTGATTACCCAGGAAGTCTAGCGGGAAATGGAAGTTTGTCTGATGCAATCGCGGTTTACGACTCTGTTCCTCTGCCTGCTCTGACCTCCGGACGTGCTCCTCTCCCGGGGCGCGGCCTTTCCCACTCGTGCGCAGAGGCTGTCGGGCGGTTACGGCGGGGCTGACGAGCTCCTCAACCAGATCTCTGGCACCACCACGCCGGCACCGGGAGACTACGGTGACCTTCCGGCTCCCAACGGCGGAGGTTACGGGCCCGGAAGACACCATGGCCACGGTGGTCCGGATGGGGATGGATACGGGCACACAAACGGCCACACAGGACACGGCTCTCACCACACAGGAGGCCCCGATCACACGGGTGGCGCCCACCACACTGGGGGGCCTCACCATGACGGAGCTCTCCACCACACCGGCGGTCCTCACCATGCAGGCCTCCACCATACGGGAGGCCCTCACCCCACTGGAGGCCTTGACCACACCGGCGAGCCTCATCATAGCGGAGCACCCCATCATGTCGGAGGACTGCACCACACGGGAGGCCCCGACCACACGGGGGGCTCCCACCACACCGGTGCGCCTCATCACATTGGCGGGCTCCACCATACCGGAGGACCTCTCCACACCGGCGAACCTCACCATGCCGGGGGACCCCACCACACCGGAGTATTTCACCACACCGGGGGACCTCATCATACTGGGGCACCTCACCATACCGGAGGACCTCACCATACCGGAGGACCTCACCACACCGGAGGACCTCACCACGCCGGAGACCTCCACCAGACGGACGGCCCTCACCACACCGGAGGACCTGACCACACAGGCGGCCCTCATTTCACTGGAGGACCCCAGCATGCAGGAGGGCTTCACCATACTGGAGGTCCTCACCACACGGGCGGTCTCGATCACACCGGTGGTCTCGATCACACCGGCGGTCCTCACCACACTGGGGGACCGCATCATACAGGCGGGGTTCACCATACGGGCGGTCCTCACCATACCGGTGCCCCTGACCATACCGGCACTCCACACCACACGACTGGCCCACACCATGGCCCGGGCTTGCACCATGAAGCTGGGCCACACCACGAAACAGCTGGGCCTCATGGACACACCAATGGAGATGTGACAGGAACGACGGGATATCCTGGCAGCGGCCACACTGGGCATGTCCCTACCACGGGAGACGGCGGTCATACGGGAGATCGTTTCGAACCATTCAAGGCCACGGGAGCCCCAGCTGGACACGATGGACACGGTGGACACGGTGGCCACGGAGGACACGGAGGACACGGAGGCCACGGGCGACCCGCTCCAGCTTACACGCCATCTGTGCCTGGTGGAGTCACGGGGCCTTCATTTGGTGATGGCGCTGGACCCGACACGACTTTCGAGCCTATTAAGACGACAGGCCCAAGCTCTGGCGACTACCCAGGAGGACCCGGTTTCGATGGAAACGGGGCCACGGGCGGACCCGCAGACACTCCAGCCCCTGGCGGACACGGCGTCACTCCATCGCATGGATTCACAGGGCACCACGCCACTGGACCAGCCGGAGGCCTAGACGGCGTGACGGCAGGCCCCGCTGGTGGGCCTTACGAGCCAACTGGTACCCCCGGTTTTGGCCTTCCGAAGATAACGACGCTGCCTCCACCCGAACACGGTGGGATTCCACACGGGGGTCCTCACGCCGGACAGCAGCACATTGGCGGTGGTGCACACGACGACGGGCAGTACCACGGAGATGACGGCCAAGCGTGGCCGGCTATCCGAGGCACGCCCGGGCAAGATTATCCTGTCTACAGTGCCGTCCCGCGCACTGAGTTCAGCTGCAAAGACCAGGAGTATGCTGGCTACTATGGTGACATGGACGCACAGTGCCAAGTAAGTAGGGCGCTTGATTGCGAGTGCAAGCCTCTGCAAGCCTCTTCCTTAATAAGGGTCGCTCTATTCAGACGCCTTACAGCAAACTACAGTGACACTAAATCATGGGTAATTCGTTTGTGTAGCCCCGTACCCCAAGCAAATTACGTTGTCAAGAAATTGGATCGTGGAAACTGTTTACAATAATACGACAAAGCGAATTGAACAGCTTTGAATTGTCCTTTCCTGGCAAAAACCTGTGCTAAACTTTCTTCCAGTGCTAGAGCCCCAGGGATTTATACTCCTCCCAAGGGATTTTACAACCATGAGGACCCTACCAAGGAATTTATACACGCACCTTCAACACCCCCCCCCCAATCCCCTTCCCCCCCCCCAAGGAGGATTTTGGCACTCCCCAAAATCTAAATTCTGAATAAACCCCTGTTAAGAGCACTACAGCCCATTTCCAAATCAAACAATGCTGGATCACGCTCCTCCTCATTTTGAAGACAAATTTTAAATGAGCGCTCAGTCCAGCTTTAATACTATGAACTGTATAAAACCACGTCATCAATATATCGCGCGTGCCTTGCTCATAAAGGTCCATGTTCTCGCAGGTCTTCCACATCTGCCAGGAAGACGGCCGACACGACGCGTTCCTCTGCCCCAACGGCACCGTCTTCAACCAGAAGTTCTTCGTCTGCGACTGGTGGTACAACTTTGAATGCGAAGACACGCCAGGGCTCTACCACCTCAACTCGCAGTTGTACGTAGCGCCCGAGGGCTCAGGGCCATCCGGAGGGGTCCCCGGAGGTGTCCTCGGTCCCGCGGAGCCACAGCACGGCGCACCGGGTGTGGGGCACGGGCCGACGACCGTGGGCTACCCCGTTACCACACCCACAGGCTCGTTCACGGGAGCTCCCGGCGCAACACATACGGCACCAGCACACCACGGCCCCGGATACACGGGAGCACCCCACGAAGTGACGCATGGTGGCCTTGATCACACGGGCCCTACTTACGGTGGCCCTACAGACGGCGGTCCTGATTTCGGCCCGGGTACCACTCACCCCCGTCCTGGCCACACTGGTCCCGCCCACGGGCACACCGGTGTCCCTCACGGAGGCCCCCACACCGGGCACACTCACGGTGGTCCAGACTTCGGTGGTCCTGGCACGCACACCGGTCCGGCCCACGCTGATCTCGGGCACACGGGCGTCACTCACCATGGTCCTCACACGGGTCCCACCCACGGTGACCTCGGACACACTGGCGTCACCCACGGAGGCCCTCACACCGGTCCCACACACGGAGGTCCTGGCACTCACACGGGTCCCACCCACGGTGACCTTGGACACACTGGCGTCACCCACGGAGGTCCCCACACTGGCCCCACACATGGCGGCCCTGGCACTCACACTGGTCCCGCTCACACCACCCACCATGGCGGACCCCACCACGGAGGCACGACGGGGCCGGCCCATGGAGGTCCCACACACGGAGGACCGACGCACGGGGGCACCGGTGCCGACGTGACTGGCGCTGACGGTGACGACTACGGCGACGCTGGCAGGCCCGGATACGGGGGTGGCGGCGGACACCGAGGCGGCAAGCTTTCCGCGGGCCCGGGAACGACGCCGTCGGACTACGGTAATGGGGGCGAAGACTACGGGGAAGGCAAGGTTACAGGCGGCGGAGACACGGCGACCCAGGAGCTGCCTTCTCCCCACCACCACGGGGACGGCAACGGAAACGGTGGAGCCGAGCAGCTGAAGTACCCGAGCTACTAATCATCCCTGCACCCGCATCAAAGCTTCTGTGTTCTGTGTCTAGAGTTGAGCGCTTCTGTAAGATACCGATCCGTGCCTGTTGATGGACCAGCGAATGTCGACGTCGAGTGTGCGAGCGCGTGTGTGAGTGCGTCATTTGCCTGCGGAGGAGGTGGCCTGTAGCTCGCCCCTTTGAATGGCTGTGTTCATCACTGCGAGTAT
This sequence comes from Haemaphysalis longicornis, assembly GCF_048455015.1. NCBI lineage: Eukaryota > Metazoa > Arthropoda > Arachnida > Ixodida > Ixodidae > Haemaphysalis > Haemaphysalis longicornis. The sequence continues at coordinate 7,729,993 of NW_027526460.1, forward strand.
ATGTGACACATATGTTTGTTGACCTGTTGCGAGTATATTATAGTTAAGAGGACGGTCTATACGCACGCATATAATATATAAAGGGGGAGCCAACCGTTTGACGCACAAATACCGGTGTGGGCGCTGGGTCGGGTGGCTTTCTCTACACTCTCTCATCTCTTCAAGTTGTTCGCATTTCCGGCATCAGAGGTTTATAGAAGGGCACAGTATTCTCTAATTTATGATTCTAGTCCTCTTCTCTATAATATACATGTCGGAGTTGAAATAAAGAATTGTTTTGTTTAAAAATCTCTCGTTTTGTTTGGTTTTGCATGTTTTGATACAAGTTAGACAATCGTATACAATTCAGGCCTGACACAAATCTGATTGCTGCTGTCCCAAACGCTCTTGCATCCGAAAACTCGTGTAACACGAAGGCAATCACTGAGCGGTGCCACAGGACGCTGGGCTTAAGCACAATTTCAAAATACTCACAAACAATATCTACTTGGTCGCTGCGGTTAGTCCGCACTCGGTGCCCGGCTAATCGCCCATTACACGTTTGGTCTCTTGTTTACGTTTACGGCTCTGAATGATTTGTTACCATGTGGCAACGTTGAGCCAAACCAAGGCACGCCAGAGAAGGCAATACTTACACTAGTTATCTGGCGTTGGCGGGACAACCTAAAACAAAGCCAAGTACTACCAGAATGATAGCCCAAAATAGCGGTACCGAGAAGAGCGTTGTGGGATCCGTCGACCCCCAAGGACAAGACTAGAGCGTCAGGGGGGGAGAGAAGTGACCATCGAGGTCTGTCTTTAATGGGACGTTGAAGGGAAGAGAAGACGAAGACGCAATGCGTGCGCTCGGGAAGCACGAGACATGACCATGCCAACCAAGGGAGATTGACCTCAGTTCACTACAGACAATGGCTGGCCGCACCAGGCCTATGGCGGTCGGTGGCGATGCGGCTGTGACCTGTTCAAGCAGATTTTACAAGCGTAGCCGTATGCCTGCATATTTCTGTGCATATATCCAGTTTTTTGGGGAAACAGTCAGATAGGAAAAATTCTCCAAATAACAGGTAGGGACAACAACAGTGAAAGCATTTATTTCCCACCCATGTTGACATTGAAAAAACTTTCTGACAGATAAACAAACAAGCGACATCCTTTGAAAGCTTCGCCCAGCTGTCGCACCCTACGAAATGGTAAAATATAGCAATATAAATATCCCGACACTTCAGTACTCACCCCCGCCGTGTAGCATTCGTATGGCTCCAGCGCCGTCTATTTAGCATGTAAAAAATGTGTGGGAGTTCGCGCAGGGAAGCAAGAGCCAAGGCCATCCACACTTACTACGGGAGGGAACCAACCACAGTGTACACGGACGCGTCTTCCTATCCCGGCATAAGAGCAATGGCAGCCGTGGTTGTCCAGAACAATAAGCACGTCACCAGCCTAACCCTACCCGGATACGACCCATTACAAGCGGAAGAAGCGGCCATCGCTCTCGCCATAACGCAAACTACTGCCAGCGTAATCATCACAGATTCGCAGCAAGCGTGCCGCAACTTCTCATGCGGACGAATTCAGCGCACAACCCACCAAATCATCTGCCAGCATCCACCAGACAGATCTATCATGATCAAATGGGCACCCGCCCACTCTGCCGTCCCGGGCAACGAAACCGCCCACCGGTCGGCCCGAGAGTTATCCCGCCGGGCCCCGGGAAACGAGCAAGAGAGGCCAACCCCGCTGATAACGTATCAGGAAATAACGCAGCACTACAAGTTGGGACGTATCACCCACCCAGCACCGCATAAACACCCAACGAAAGAGGAGGAACGGCAGCTCCGTGCACTCCAGACGAATACTTTCCCCCATCCCACTAAATGCCATATCTTGCACCCCACCGTATATTCCCCGCTATGCCGCTTCTGCGGAGCCCCCGGGACGCTCTTTCATTGGTAGGGGGCTGCGCGCACGCCCAACTACATTCGCTAAATCCCTCAATTCCTTCTTGCGAGCTTTGGGAGAGAGCTCTGACCAGCTCTGACCTCAATGACCAGCGCCTGCTGGTGTTGAGGGCTGTTGAGGCGGGGAAAGCTCAAGGGGTCTTGGACTGAGGACTCCTCCCCATTGCTTTTCGCAATAAACACGTTTACTCTCTCTCTCTCTCTGGTCTCTTTAAAAGCGGTTTGTGTGAGTGCGACCTCTGTCACGCTCTGCTATAGGTTATCGACTTCCTAAACCAGATGAATGTCTAACTTTCATCCAAGAAACAAAGGCAGGTACGCCCGACGATGCCGAGAACTTGGTACGCTTGTTAGGTAATGGGTTTTGGCGCTTCCACACCCTCACTGCCAGCCGAGCACGCTGCACGGCCATTCTATTTGGGTAGAATGAGTGGGTCGAAATTGTCGGATGCGAATCGGGTAAAAAAAAAATTCCCGCGCCTTCCCGCGAGGGGAACACGAGTAAATGCAGAGCATTGGGGGTCGTTAACGCCGCGTAAAGTCGCGTTAGGGGGTAGTTGGGTCGTAGTTGCGTTGGTGTTGGTTTGGGGTAGAGAGAGGAGAGTAAAGTCGCGTTAGGGTGGAGCGAGCGTCAACCAAGGAAGGAAGGAGCAACGCAGTGACTGAAGCACGAGCGACCGCTAGCCGCTTTATATTTGCAGCGCGCGCAGTAGAGGGAGAGCAGTACGGGGGGGAGAGCGCGCATGCACAAGCAGCGCGCGCCCTTCCACGCCCCACCGCGCTGCTATCACGCACCTGTTACGCAGACCGCGACGGAGCGAACGGGCTGACCATAGGTCGGCGTACTCACTCGTGAGTACACTCATTTGTACTCATTTGTACTCAAACTCACGAGTGAGTACGATGATGAGTGATCACACACCCAGAAAAAAACAGTGAGTACGATGACGAGTGAGTACAGGGGTAAGTCCACTACTCGTGAGTACAGTACTCATGAGTACACTACTCATGAGTGTGAGTACTCATGAGTACAGTATTCATGAGTATGAGTACTCATGAGTTTGAGTACTAATGAGTATGAGTACTCATGAGTACACAGTACTCATGAGTACACAGTACTCATGAATACACAATACTCATGAGTACACAGTACTCATGAGTATACAGTACTCATGAGTACACAGCACTCATGAGTACAATACTCATGAATACTGTGTACTCATGAGTACTGTGTATTCATGAGTATATGCACTCCTGAGTACAGTAGTGCAAACAAGTTTTATCACGAGCTCGAGTCTGGACGCGCGTGTACGAGTCGCAAACATTTAGCGGTGCCGCTGTGCACCTTAACTGTCAAGCATGGTAAAAGTACACAACGAAAACTGCACCTCCCTCCTTTCCCGGTCCCTGTTTGGCGCTGTAAGCGTTTTTCGGCGGTCGCTCGCAAAGGGGTCACGGTGAAGAGGGAAAAAGGAGGGGGTCAGGGCCCGGCGGGAAACGCGGCCGCAGTTGCTCTTCTCTGATGGGACTTGTTGACTACCGCAGTTATTAGATGCAGAGCATCTGATTCACTCGCCTTGTCCCTCCGGCGTCGTCGTCGTCGTTGTCGTCGGCGTTGTCCACCCCTCCCCCATTCTCCTCGCCGCGCCAGCTGCGCTCTCCGCCGCTCACCCCCTCTCCTCTCCGATAGCGAGCACTCTCTCGCGAGGGGCATTGGATTGGATTCGATTGATTGGCTTGGATTGAATTGGCTTGGCTTGGATTTGGATTGGATTGGATTAAAGTGGAGTGTGTTTGATTGTGTTGCGTCATAGCCGCGGCACGTTGCGTCATAGCCGCGGCAGACGCGCTGGGGCCGGCGCATGTGCAGTACTCTTTCTTCCGCGGTTTCCTCTCCTTCGGGCGCGCTGCGCATATAACCGGTGTGCCGTTCTCCGGCGAAGCAACATCCACGCTTGGCTCAAACACCTAGAGTCCACGCCGCTTTACAAGTACGCCAACGTCGTCATCGACTGGGACCGGCTTTCGCAGTCCCCTCAACGTTATGCGCGCTATAAAACGCGGTCCCTTCGGCGCTCCGCCTATGCGTCGCACCTACACAGGGGTTCCCGCGAGGGGAGGTGGGAGTTTTTTTTTTTTCTTGTTGACGCAGCCTCTGAACGCGTGGCGGCTTCATTGCGCTTGCTCCCTTCCAATTGTTTTAGGGGAGAGGCGGTGGAGGCTACTAACAACGCACGAACTAGGCGTACTGAAGTCTCTCTTTTTCGGTCTTCAGAAGTTTCCGTAGACGCATGTCACGCTGTGTAGTCGTTTCGTGAGCCGAACCGCTCATTTCAACAGTCGCAGTTATTTACGTAACTCGCGTCAAACCGACTGCGTGGTTTGTAACATTAGCTGTGCGTATTCAAGCGACAGTTTGACTGATGTACGTGCGCCCATATGGTTTTATTAGGTTCCCGTTTTGAAACATTTTGCTCAGGTTCGCTAGTAATATGGTCTCGTGTAGTGCCATTTACAAGTGAGCATATAGCCCCACCGTGCACTACGGCGTGCAGGCGCGGCGGTGGAATTCGCCCCAGCAATGGAAATAAAATATCCGAGTGCACCTAAGCACGTTTGTGAGTTGTGAATCGGACATCATAATATCCAATTCAACGCGTGCGGCGCCTTGTTTAGCCTCGCATATTTTGTCGAAGAGCTCTGTCATCTTGCCGCTGGAGGAGCGTTTTGCTTTCGAATGGCTTTAATTTCGAGTGGAAACCCGATTCGCCGCTTCTCGTTTATGCCACCGTGTAATGAGGGCGCTGACGATGATGGTGAATTTCGGTGGTTGTTATTCCCCTACCTTCACTACTGTTTACAGGCGGGGCGACCACCCCTCGCTAGCAACTATACCGCGGAGTTTAAGCTCGCACTGTGAGTGGCCTCGTGAAGGAATTGTTTTGAATTGATGAACGCCAACGCCAGACGCCGGGATTGTCACTTAAGCTCCTATCTTGGAACGTCTCGTAAAACATGTGGATTGCACATAACGACGTCACCGCACTTTTTGATCGATCGCTGTCAGCTTCATCCGCGTTGCTCGAGATAAGAGCTGCAGATTTCCACTGTGCAACCAACCCACCAACACGGCAATACAGTGACGTCAGTGCAAGCTATCACGCCTCCAAAAAACGCGTCTACAAACTTTGTTCTCGAGTACACAAAGCACGGCAGAGCAGTTCTACACTGCTGTAACGGCTGCCAAGTACCGGCAGCAACTGGGTGCACTGCGGCCCTCGACTGCGACCGATACCCTCTCCACCCGCCGCCCCGAACACACACACACACACTGTTGGGACTGGGCCATTGTAGCTCAGTCACCACTGTTCGATTCACTTCACTTTATTTCCTTAAAGACCCCACAGGGGGTGTTACATAAGGGGCGCGTTGTACAACATAGATATACAAAAATTGGCCGCGTATCTGCTCCTTTTGTTGCAAATGTCGTCAAAAGACGATAGTCTTCATCGACTTTTGCCAAGTAAATGCCTCCCTTCGCTTTCCCGCTCACCTCTCATGTTGTTCCTCTTGTGTCGCGCTCCTCCCAAGGTAAAGACGCCAAAGGTTTGCTTAAATTATTTTAAATTTCCCGCGTTCCACTGCTCCAAACCGGGTGTCTCGATGCGAACGCTGCCGTACGGCGAAGACGCGCGTGAATCGAGGCGCCCTACTTGCACGTTTATAGAGCCGCGTTTCCCTAGTCCACGTGCGTTCCAAGCAGAACGTGGAACCTATCTAGTGGAACCTTTCGTAACTGTTGCCACTTGATTTCTTCAAATGCCGCCTGAAGCTATATGGCGCGGGCGACAGCAGGCGACGGCGGAGTGATATTTTTTTCTTCAGTTGATGAAGTATTTAATCTCGCCAAAATCAAGCATGTACGATTTTTTATAAAGGAACGCTGCAAATATCGCTTCTGTAATAACTTGTTGTCTTATATATGCGTAATGTCTTGTTGTTCTTCAACAATATTGACAAGTATGAACATTACCCAGGAATTAGACGGGCACATTTAGCTGTGACTATATAAGACTATTGCGCAGCAATTGTTTTACTTTGGCCGGGTGGCTGAATAGAGTCACAGACAGACAGACGGACAGACAGACATACAGACAGACCAAAATTTCTGGGTTTAAGTAGCCCAAGAAAGACTATCGTCTTTAAAAGCCACAGGTTAACAATACGATGCATAGATGTTGCGACGTTGCCCTGTTCAGTCCGCCATCGACGCGGCGCAGAGGAGAGCGATGAAGTTGTCGAGCCGACGGTGATTTTAAGCTGCATTCATATACAATATATACAAAGGTAGCAAGAGCGTTACATGGCTCGCACAAAGGCACTTCTCAACTCAGTGCCTCCGATGAAATGCCGCCGCACAGCCGCTGCTTCAGGGCTGGTTTTACACCCCCGGGGTTCCGCCGCAGCCGCGTGCAGTTCGAATCTTTCCAATCAGGACTCTCACTGGCCGCAGTTTGAATCCGGCGAATGCAGGCGAAGTGATTGCGTCAGCGGAGCCACGTAAGGGGAGGCGACTCAGCGGCGCCGTCTCCAGAGTCTACTCGTCGCTGCGTGTCTTTTGCGGGCCGGCCGTCCTAAGCATGATTTGGTGCGGCCGTCTCGATGGGAAAAGGAGAGTAGACTCGGCAGCGCCGTGTGCCGCCAGTTGCGGCACGTCTGCCGCGGGCTGGCTGACCGAGGCGCGAATCGGGCCCACCGTCGGCGCGTCGCCAGGTGCAGCAAATTTCTGTCGGGCGCTCTGGTTAACCGCACACACACGCATAAAAAAATTAGTAAGATCAGACCCGTGTGGGTTTTGGCCTAGCTGTTAACGGAAATAGACACAACGACGCGTAGTGCCCGTCCTGTCCCTTTTTCGCGGCGGGACCTCCCTCTTTGGCTTTTCGCGCGCTAGCCGGTTTTCGTCTTTCTGTTTATCTCTTACTTTGCCGGCTGGCGGCGGTTGCGAGGGGTACGGTTGCGCAATGTTCGCAGAATTAGGAACAGCGGCGGCAGCGTCTCTTTCCAGATGGTTTTAAAGACGATAGTCTTTCTTTGGCCACTTGAGCGCGACAATGTTGGCCTGTCAGTCTGTCTGTCTGTGTCCGTCATAAAGATAATTCATTATTGCAACTTAATATCACGCCCCGCTGTACACATGGGAGCTACTGGGGTCGCCGTTAAGTAGCTTCACGTACATAATGCGCCCTCTCTACAAGTGGCCAACTGCGCCGCGATTCAGCCGCAATTCAGCCCGCGATTCAAAACGCGAGTGCGTACGTCCCGTTTCGCTCTCTCTCGTGTACGTGCCTTCGCGCAGTGGGAAGCCCTACGACAATGCACCGAGTAAGACGTTTTCTTCTCGGGCTCCTCTGTCCTGATGTATATGTAATCTCAGTATTTCTAATTAGTTAAACATTTTATTTTTTTCTGTTTAGCCTTTCATTCGAGCCACGACCTAGCTAAGATGTTGCAGTCGACAGGATCATGATATAAGGCCACGGGAGGACAAATGGACGAACAACCTGGACGGACCGCACCACGACTACGAGAGTGCAGCACGCAGACATGGGGCCACGATGCACTCCACGCCAGCGGTGGTCGACACAGTGCTGACTTCAACGGAACGCTACGTCCTATGCTCTACGAAGAAACAGCAGTTCGTGAGCGCACTACGATTACGAGGGCTACCCTGCTCTGGCCGTAAGGACGACATCATCTTGCGTCTTCTAGAGGACAACGAAGAACGTCGCCATCTCTCCAAACGAACGAATGTGCCAACGCTACTTCAGGCTGCCTCCGACAACAAACGGCAGATGACGCTGCAAGCGGCGCTGTTTGAGAGCAGAAGGCTGCGTGATGAATGAGAAAGTTTTCTGAGACAACTGGCGAGAGTCGGCCGCACGTTTTCCCCGGTACCTGGACTGCACAAGATCCGAGCACAGGCAGAATGCCCGACGGCACGCACATAAACGAGACGACGCATGCAAAATTGTGATTGCGTGCTCATCGGACCTTTCCCAGGTAATCGCCACGATTACGGAGACGCATCGAAGGTCAGTGCATTTCTGGTGAGATCACGAACACACGTTGCTCTGCTACATCGCCCACGAGCTACATCGCCCACGCGCAGGTCATTCCAGCAACGAGCAACGAGACGCGCAACGTACGCAGCGCGCACGAGCCAGAAGGCACCACGTTCCTGGCACCCGCTCTTCCGCTACAGACGTACACGAACGGAACGCTGAGAGCACGGAACGCAACGGAGCCGGTACGTACATTTTCCGCACGTGCTGTCCCGGCGCGGGTCCACGCAACCAACGACATCGCATCCGGATGGGTGGATATGGCCACGACAAGCGAGCAAGACGCGCGGCGCCCGAAATGCACCATACGTGGCGAACGACCGCACCCCAATTATAGGGGAGTTTCATAGATAAAACGAGACGCACAGCGCACGAAACGCACCAGAAGTGACGAACGACATCCAACTTGAACCAGTGGAGCTGACCACGGAGAACGAAATGCACAACGCACGGAACGCCACGAAGCCGCAGCACACACGGATGAAACTGCTGTTCGCGACATCCTCCGCTCCCACTGCAGGTGCTATCCGGACTTGGCCAGCGAATGTTACAACCGCAGAAATCACCTGGCCACAAGCAACCAAAGACCCAGCGCACGCGGTTCAACCCTACCGGAAAGTACGAGCTCTCCGACACCCGCTGCTCCCGCCCGAGTCCAGCGGACGAACGACATGACACTCGTGCAAGTAGGTCCGTCGACGAGCAAAGACACGGCCAGCGCACGCGGCATGTCCGAGCCAGAATTAACCAGATCACCGGCACCCGCGCTCCGATCGAGACTCACACGACAAACACCATTTCGTACAAGAGGACGCAACCGCGAGCAAGCAGACTCGCGATAAACGGATCCTGCTTGTATGGGAGAGATAGCGATTATAGCATTCTCGAAACAACTGGCAAAATACGAGGTCTTGAGCGACGACACGGACACGGCAAGAACGGCAACGAATAAACCCGATCCAGACGAAGCATCGAATGCCCTGACGATGAAGTCACGCTTGCGACGCCGAGGAATGTGGGACCGAACGGACGGCACGAACTACGCCCGCTTCCCCACCACAACGGTTTCACTTCCGAAACAACCACGGCGACTGCGAGCACGGAGCCGCAACGACTTTGACCGATCAGCCATGCCACCCTACGAAAACGCCCCGCTACCGCACACTAAACGAAAAGCCAAACAGCTCCCGCACCATACGCAACGCACGCGTCAATTCAAGCAACGTCCTCAACGCGCCGAACTATGCCATCCCTACACAGCGCAGCTCGCCACCGGACAAACCAGACGACTACGCCCCCACATGCATCAAGCACGCGACGAGCTACACGAACACAATCGCCGACGGAAGCGGCGCAACCAACGCAACGCCGTAAACACTGTCAAGTTCAGGTCTGACGAAGTGAGTCCCACGGCACACACACAATAAAATCAAGCAGATTTGAAATTCACCGAAACTCAACGAGATGAACACCCTCTTAACGAAGTTTCTAGTATCTGGAACAACAAAAAACAAACGCCAGCATCGAGCATCTGTGAACAAGCGGACAGTGATCTGGATACGAACGGACGTCAATCTACGCGAACGCTTTATTGTGCCTGGGGGCAGGCGCATTTCGGATTCAGAGCACGATTAGGATACGTATCAGCGCGCCCGGAAACGAAAACGGACGACAAAAGCTGCCACCCGAAGACACGCAGAAAAACGCAGTTTACGGCCACGGCCGCACCGACAAGCCCCGAGCTCCCCTGAGCCCGACCCGGCCTGAGAACAAGACGAGATGCCAGGCGCAACGCGAGTGCTTACGTTCCGTTTCGCTTTCTCACATGTACAGTGTACTTGCCTTCGGACAGTAAGTCGCCCAACGACAGTGCACCGCGTCAGACGTTTTCTTCCTCTGTCCTGATTTATATGTAACCTGTGTTTTTCTAATCAATTAAACAATTTATTTTTTCTACTTAGTCTTTCATTCGAGCTACGACCTAGCTAACAGTGCAGATAAGTTGATTATTCGTGAGTAATACAAATTGAGTACTCATGAATACTGATTGAGTACTCATGAGTGAAGAATGAGTAGTACTCATGAGTGCAGAATGAGTAGTACTCGTGAGTGCAGAATGAGTAGTACTCGCGAGTGCAAAATGAGTAGTACTCATGAGTAGTACTCATGAGTAGTACTCATGAGCAGTAGTACTCATTGAGTACTCATGAGTACAGAGTGAGTACTCATGAGTACAGATTCAGTACTCATGAGTACAGATTGAGTACGAATACTCGTGAGGACAAATGAGTTTGAGTACAAGTGAGTACGATTACAAATGAGTATTTGATGAGTGAGTACGAGTGATTTTGTGAACAGACGAACTTTTTGAGTCTGAGTTTGATTGAGTACAGCGTAAATAAAAAAAAATGTGATTGAGTTTGAGTGAGTTCTTTCTGTTTTGCCGACCTATGGGGCTGACTACGACGCATGCGCGCGCCAGCTGCTGTTGAGAGAGAGGAGGGAAGGAGGAGAGGCGCACCTGCTGCGGACGCGGAGCTGTGGACGCCGTCCGACGCAGGAAGAGGCGAGGCTAAGAAATGCTCTGCATTTAAAACGTTGCTCTACCAAAATCAGTGTGACCCACGGTCACACGGACCATGGAGTTTTCAGGCGAAGCTTTAGTGTCCTCACTGATGCCGCCGATACGCCTGGCAGGAAAGCCAACTTTCTCTGGCGATGGTGATGAATGACCGTGGGAGAGGTGAAAGAAAAAAACGCTTCGCGTGGCCCGAGTCGAACCAGGATCCCTCGTGCTATGGAGCCGGCGTCTATCCGATTGCTCCATTTCGACATGGTCGAAGCGCTTTGGAAAACTTGGACGACAACCAAAGAATCCGCCACGAGAATAATGGCGTTGCTCTGCCTGCCGCAAGGCTGTCAGCCACAAGGTGTTAGGCGTAACTTCCCATTTCGAGGTTTAGGACGCTAGGCCTAACGTCGCATCTTGGGGTTCGGCACCTCAAACCGCTACTCATGAATGACAAATATGGCCGTCTAAACGCGCTCCGCATGACCTTTTTGACGTCATGTCCGGTGTGTTGATTATGCTAGTGTGTAAATTAACGCTGTATGTTTAAATCAGGCTCATTTTAAAATATACTTTGTTTAAAATCTTGTTGGATCTTATCACCGGCTTTGTAAAGTCGCACCGTTGTTATGGCAGCAAACGGCGTCGCCCTGTTGCTACGCTACGACTCCTACGAGTGCTCGACCTTCTGTATTATGCAAGAGGCGGGAGTACTATGACACTCTTGCTTCCCGTGCGGAAGTACGGCAAGTGGGACCACCGGCCATGGGTTGGTAACGCGCCCCTGTAATCCAGCGTGGGAGGAGGTCGGGGTGTCAATGTTGCGCGCTAACTACTGCACCTATGGGTGCAGCACGTTTTGTAGGGGGCGGACCATTGCTGAAGCAATGGGTGTACATACCACTATGAGGCCGGGGCGTAGCAAACCCCTGTAACCATTGCTTGGAAGGGGCCTACAATGCGTGCTGGTCGCTGGCCCAGGGAAGTGATGAGCCCTTGTAACCTAGTGACTTGGGGCGGAGGTGCAGGGTTACGGGAAGTTCTGCATAACTGACTCCCCGGGTGACCCTTAAAGGGGTACTTACACAAAATTTTGAAGGCGAGATAACTTCGGAGGTAGATTGGTGTGAACACACATACATCATCTGCAAAATATCAGCGGCGAATACAGCCTAGAACATATTTAAAATCGATTTTAAAGTGTGCGAAACGCAACCGATCAGCCAGAAGAGGACCGCGCGCAATCGACATCCCGTGGATATTCTGTAAATAAACAACATCCAAAGACGCCACGAGTTTGTGTTTGCCGCTTCCGCACTGCCGGCGTTTTTCGCCGGCTCGCCCGGCTCGCCGCTCCAATCGGAGGGCCGGAGGGCGGAGCTTCTGCTCTCGAGAACGAACGACCCGATCGTTGGCGGTGGAGGCGCCGTGATTTCGTCGGCTCATCGGGCAGCTGGCCGCGACCAAAGTTCTACAGCGATTCCAGGCACTCTATTTTATTACGTTTTATTACATTGGACGCGAAAAGGCACCGGAGACACGAAAAGCCCACTGAGCGAGCCGCACGGTCGCTGTGCAGGCGGTGGCCACGGCCACGAAGTGGCGCAGGCCGGCGCAGGTAGCTCGAGTGATAGCTTGTTACCGCTGCATGCACGAAATTGTGCCCAAGTCCCAACCATGGCAGCTTATATGAGAAAGGAGTTAATGATGTGACGGCGGGTTGCATTAAAAGTTGTCATCTGCACCGCTTACGAGAGCGGTAATCGAATATCCGCCGCAGTGCTAGCCGAACACATCTGTAGGCGGACCTGTAGGCAGACAGACCGCGTCGCGCGTCGTTCTTAAGCCGCGGTAGCATTTGCACTCGCAGCGCCTGCGTCACGGCCACGGTCGCTTTTTAATTAAGCGGCTCACGAGATCAGTACGTGGGGGCATTCGCAGAAACTACCGGCGATGCGGATTCGACAGTGGTACGGCAGCTCTGCCTTGTGATATCCCTCCGACGGTCACGGGGTCAGCTTTGTTCGCACAAAATCCATCGTTTCGCGGCACACGCTGAAACCGAAACTGCGACTGCCGCATTGAAAATGCCTCTAATTAAGCAACCGTCGCACGCTGAAGCAAATGAGGTTTCTACAGGTGATAAGTACGTCACTAGATACTTATCGCAAAAAAAAAAAACAAGATGCGAAATTTTTGTGTCAGTGCTCCTTTAAACCTCCAAGAGCTTCCCGCTGAGAAACGGCAAATAATCTGCAAGGCCGAGAACCCGGAGAAGTCAGGCTAATCTGGGTCACCCAAGGCTGACATCCAAGGCTGGGCAGGCGCGCTTTGTCAGCATCGGCAGAAATGTTTCTACAAACGCGTGGATTCTTTAAAGATCTGACATACTTAATCCTTTCATAAAATAAAGTAAGGGGTATCAGATGGACGTGCAAAATAGCGCTTTTCGGTAACGCCCATCGGTTGTCATGAAACGTCGCGATCGAGCTGCTAAGCTGTTCACACTCTGACCGCGTCCGACCGGTCGCTGGAACAACTAGCCCACTTTTCTTGGCTCGTCAGCATGCGAAATGACACCGAGCTCTAGGCGTCCGCTTCAGGCACGCGTAAGCCGCTGAGCCTCGCGGAAGCGGCTGTTGCGGAGCGGTGTCTGGTGGTGCGTCCAATGGTTTGGCCGGCACAAATGCGTCTATGTATCGTTTAGAAATTCCAAACGAAACTCACGAGGTACGAGACTTCACATTTTTGCTACACAGTTCGGGGAGTGCGGGTTAATAACTCGGTAATTTTGCAATTAACCCGGGCAAACTAATCAGCCTGTTAAGTATACACTTACGTCAATCGACAAGAGATACTCCATGAACACGCCTGCATATATGTTCTATAGACTGTGCTAGCCGTGTTGTCATATGCTTGACACGCAGGCGTAAACATGTTTTTTTACAGATCCCGCAATATCTCTTGAGAATTTTTAAATTGTTTTTTATGACTATGCCGTAAATGTGCCGTAATAAAAGGTCCTGAGCACAGCTGGTATCTGTATTACATTGCAATGATTTACTACATGCTTTTGCCATACTTATAATCATTTTTAACTTATCTTTCCCCTTTATGGCAAATAGAGTGATGATCAGTAAAAACGCGAGTGAAAATCTCAATTCAAATCGAGGATCTTTTTCTCTGTCGCTCTCGAACCCACCACAACACGGCAATGACAGGCCGTCAGCGTTTGATCATGTTCGCTGTTAATAAACTTGTTAGTCTCAAAGATTAACCAATAATGTTTTCTCACTTTTAACCTAAACGTAGCGGGAACGTTTAAGTGACAGTGGTCGAAAACGTGTGTAATATATTGACAATCAGTATTTGGCCATCGGCATCCTTGTGCTGGATGGTGTCAAGGAAAGCCTCTTCAGCACTGTTTCCCGATAAGGCTGAAGCCACTAGGACAGTTGGCAAAGCAACTGTAAAAGAAAATCACAATCAATGTTCAGGCAACAAGATTGTTGAGGCACAGACCTCGCCTTTGAAGGATCAACAAGGGTTTCTGCCGGTCAGCCAAAAGAAACAGGAACAACCAAGCATAACCATTCACTCAGCCAAGGCATTCACACGAGCATAGCTGGTGCCATAACCCATTAGGATGAGAATGATTTGCTTGATTTTAATGATGGCACAATGGTGATGTGCGTGAATTTCAAGGTGGCAGACGTTTAAATTTGTGCTTTATACCCCTAAGTTGCATACTACGGGTGTGCCGTAAGGCGCCACGAATAATGTGACCGGATTTCCTAAATGCTAAACTCCACAGACAGGGGAGAAATGGCGTGCACAGTTGTTGTTGAACACATTTGTTTCACATTTTCTAGCCATTAGGTTGCTGTAAAAAATGAATAATAAAATCAAGTCACGTTTCTTCACCGTCTTTGACCATGACACATTCTACTTTTGGCTCAGCGTTTGAGCCATGCAAGCCTCGAGTTACCGGCAGGAGCTCATTGGCAACCACTGTGGTAACGTGCAGATCTGGTGCCGCCTAGTTCAGAAGGGAAGTTGGCCTTATCCCGCCTAGAGGCGAAGCCGTGGCCCGAGCTCTTGCAGCTGAGTGCAGTAGGCAGATCCGTAGTCGGTGCTCAAGGCCGGACCAGGTGCCATGAGGTCCCAGGAAACGGCGGCTTTCTTTGCTGCAAAAACGCTGAAAAAAAAAAAAGGGGGGGGGGGGGGGGGGGCAGGGTTCCACTCTGGATACTTACCAGAATGTAACTTACAGACAGCGGGTAGCTGCCTTGGAGAGAGGTAGAGGAATACTAAGAGGATGGGAAGCGCTGCGGAAATAGCTCCGTAGGTGCTGCTTGTCGGAAGCTACCTTTACTTTATGATCCAGCGACTGATGGTGTGTCTGTTTGCAATTAACGGATTGTAGAATCGCCACGATGGTTTTGACTGCACACATAATAGTACTGCGCATAGTCAATGGACCCAGTTGTTTCCTCGTACGCAGGAGCATGGCCACTCGATCTCCCCCTTTTTGTGCGGCCTTTCGTTTCGTCGAACAAAAGAACGCGCATGAAAGGAGAAGCTGACTCACTGGCCACGGTAGGAGCGGGAGGCGCTGCGTATCGGCGAAGAAAGCTCCTTGCACATGCTTGCACTGCCTCGTGCAAAGGTGGTATCCTTTCTACTCTGTGACACTTTTACCTTGACGTCGTCTGTTCAGCGTGCAAGGTAGATTTTTTTTCGGGACTGGTGTTAAGTTGACCTTTCTGTGGATAAATTACACTGCATGCGAAGCCTAAATATTGTTGCGTGCCACTTTGTAGGTGGAATGCCTCATGAAATCCGGAACTGTGCTACCATGAGCTGCCGCCCAAAGAAGACCTTCAAAATGCTGACTGCGGAACATTTTTTCCGACACTGCAGTGACAAGGGCAGCTAGCGGCAGCCAAGCTCCAGGAGCGTCGGAAGGAAGGCCACATAGATGGCACTAGTCATTTGCAGCACTAGAAAAAAACCGCTATAGCCCACAAATCAAGAACGAAAATTTAATGCTTTGATGGGGAGGTTTAATTTTCAAATTTCATGCATGTGGCAGCTAGCCTTGGAGAGATATGTGGACTATGTCTTTTTTTAGCAGCAGAGCTCTGTAGGCCGATAATTATCCCTCCGTCGTGCCAAAAAATGCTGGAAGCCTCAAGAAAAAATGTGGTTATGGTTGTCCCCAGAATCATACTCGGGACCTTTACGCCGTGAAACGGGCAACCTAACCACAAGGCCGCCCGATGAGGTCGAGGTCTGCAGCGCTAGCAGCAGCAGGGAAGCATAACATGCGCAACCAATTGGAATGAAAAGATCTTTGTGTTGGGATGCAGTGCCCAACACCTAAAAGAAAAAGAAATGCCAGATAGAAATTTTCACAAGTGTCAGAGCCGAATGGGTTAATTTTGAAGCGGAAAAAAGTAAAAGTAAAAAAAAAACTACCACCTCCCCTCGCGGGAACCCCTGTGTAGATGCGACGCATAGGGGGTTCACGTTGCAGCGTTGGACAGTGGAGGAACGGCGCTGGAACGATGGAGCGGAGCGGCGCAGGCACCGCGTTTTATAGCGCGCATAACGGTGAGGGGACGCGCCGGTGCCAGTGCGCGTGCCGCGGCTATGACGCAACACAATCCAACACAATCCTCTTTAATCCAATCCAATCCAAGCCAAGCCAAGCCAAGCCAATCCAATCGAATCCAATCCAATGCCCCTCGCGAGAGAGTGTTCGCTATCGGAGAGGGGGGGGGGGGGGGGGTGAGCGGCGGAGAGCGCAGCTCGCGCGGCGATGAAAATGGGGGAGGGGCGGACGCCAACGACGACGACGCCGACGCCGGATGCAGGGACAAGGCGCGTGAATGAGATGCCTTCGCATCTAAAAGTATAGCACAGCCAGGTCTCCGACAAAGGGAGAGGGCCTGCCGTCTGTGCTGTTTCTCCAGCGTTACGCCACAAGTTCAAGCTGTGCCAATATCGTTTTGCATCTCACCCAATATAAATATAACCATCAAAAGTGAAGAAGGTAGTGATGCTATCCAGGTTATCGACGGAATGTGTACAAACAAGGCAGTCGTCACGCCAGCTGAACTTCGCCTTTGAAAGTCAAAAAACGTTACGCGGAAACCAAAGAATTCCATATCATGTAGCTAGTGCGAAAGCATTACGTTGCGATTGCGAGACAGATATGTAGGTGTTGTAAACGCCACTACGGCGCCCTGGGTCTCTGGGGATTTCGTGAGCCTTTGTGTGAGGCCATACAGCAGCGTGTGAGCGAAGATCGGTGCCGGGCGGTCTGAAATCACGTCTCTCTTTACAATCATCGTTATTCACTGGCATTCGCGCGTTTTTTTACTTCTCTCTATTTCTATATAGGGTTAACATGAGGTACGCGTACCGTTTATCATCACAACGTGCCAAGCAGTGTAAAATTAAAGCCATCTCCACATCTCTGAAATTTGCTGAAAACAGCGGCAAACAGGCTGACAGCCACCTAGCTGCCGCAGAGGTGCGGGTATACATAAGTATGTGATTACTTATGTATGTAAGTACATAAGTACTTACATATGTACTCATATGTAAGTATGTGAGTATGCAACGGAGGTCGTATAGTTTATCGGCGTTTATGTAGGATACCCCAGTGCGTGAGCCACAAAGAGGCACTCGATGGCCGTAGAGGCGGTGGCGCCATCTGTCGGCCCAGCGGGGTATATTCGCCTTCAGTGACGGACATCATCAACGGACATTACCAGCCCCTAAATAGCTCCGCTATTAGAAATCATTGTTAATTTAGCTCAATTTACCGGTTAATGACATCATGGCTCCCAATGTAACGTTTACGCGTAACTTCAGATCGGTACATCCGCACCTTCGTATCGCGTTTTTCACGTTTTGTATGATCGCAGTGGGTGCCGCATCAGGTCGCTGCTCTTGCACGCCAAGCGAATACAATAGTTAACAGAAACGTACTCTGCTCTTCGCCTAATTGGACTTTATTCAGCATGCTAAAAATACACAATTCAAATGTAAGGCCACCACAACGCGTTCACTATGTGTGAAGTAAGTGAGCTAGAGTTGGGAAGAAGTGGCGGCGTTCGGGATGTACACCCAACCTTGCATTCTGGAAGTCCTCTGTTCAGTTACCACCTAGATACAAATTTGAACTGCTGTTTATCAATTACTTATCAATCCTCGTTATAACGAAGTAGTATCATGGCAGTAATATAATTTGTTATATCAGACATTCGTTGCAACAGTACGGGTAAAAATCGGCTTCAACAAATAGGCAATCTGCCTAGCGCAGAATTCTTAGATACAAAAACACTATATGCTAGGCTTCGAACCCACTATAAACGTAGTAATCCTTCCCTATCTCATTGTGGCATTTCGAACTAAATGGAACGGAACACAGGAAAGTGAAAATACAACACAACGAAGTGCGTTCGACAGAACAGATCTGCCTTCTTATTTATTTGTAGTAGGATGTGATCTTGGTCAGATGGCTTTCCACAGCACCGAGCAGGAGGAAGTTTTCTACATTGTCGACGCACGAAAGGGCCTTTTCTACTTCTGCAGTTTTGGACGTCGGCAGTTTTTCCAAGTAGCCTGTCGGGCGCTTCGACGCACCAACTGGCGCGGGCCGTGGGACGAGCAGCGCACAAATGAAACGCACGTGTCGCGCGGCGCCTTGAAACGCCGCGCATTCCGAGGAAGTCCGCGCCTGCTCGCACCAGATGTCTTAACCGCCACCACATGGGATGGCCACCGACGAAGACAACTGGCTTTTCCTTCTTCCCCGGCCGTCAGCGGCAGGAGGATGGAAAATGAAGACGGAGAGACGCGGTCCGGGCGCAGGGGAGCTCCGCCCGTCGTCTTCGGGCTCCGCGCGAGTACTGTTTTGAGTCGCCCGCCGGGCTGTAAATAAATGTACAGTTTTGTATCGGAGGCTGAGTTTGTCGGTTGAGGATACCCGGGGTCAGATCCTCAGCGCTGCTGCGGCTTGGAGGAGAAGCCCCGGGGAAAAGAACACCCACGAAGATAACTTAGCCTGTCAGCCTTCCTCAAATATTCCTTCGTTGTAGCCGCTATCCAGCGCGGCTCTAGCGGTTTAGGTTCCGTTATAAACAGGTGAAGTGTCACTGAAATAAAGGGTGGCCAACGAAAGTTCGTATTTAGTTCACACGTATTGCCCCTCGCATTTGCCCATCGCGAAGACGAGAGGCAAATGCGCGTTTTCTTTTGATTTCGTTGTGGTTCAATCCAATCTTCGTACGCGCGAACATAGCGTGGTTTGTGTTTCATGCGAACCTTCCTCAGCCGGATTGATATTGTCCGCGTGTGGGGCGGACACAAAGACATAATCAAAATAGACCCGTTACCCCTCTTCGAAGTCTGCTTTCCCCCAAAATGACCTGAACTAAGCGGTCCATGTGCGGGGCAGGTGTGTAAGGGATCATATACCACTAGCCAACAGGATTTATTGTCTCCCTTTCCTCGATTCCGCGAGATGAGGCGCTCGACCATTCCTATCTGAAAATTTATTCATTGATACATTTGCACAAGTCTTACCTGGCTGCTTGCATGCAAACATCTTTGCGCAGTGAACCCAATACAAGAGGCTATAATTCATGGCAACTGTTCTGTGTGACGAGCGCGTATTGAGTTAAAGGGTGTTGCGTCTGACATGCGGTCTTATATCGTGGCGACCTTTAACTACCAATTTCCAACTTATTTACCAGTTCCCTGCGTTGGTATGGGACTGTTTTGAGGCCACCACTGCTGCCTGCATAACCATCACCAAAACGGGCAAGCATACGATCTTGCGGTGCTCTAAGCACAGGCAATCATCTGAAATCACAGCTCTTTCACAAATGCTTCAAATTACGCCCTTCTTTACAGCCATGACTCGTGCGCAGTAGCATTTGTGGTAAAGGAGTGGCCATTTCTCGAGCAGTTATCGCCCTCTGCCTGCAGCATGCCGTGCCAACGATCTATGGGGTTGACACTGAGACACGCTGTAAAGAAAGACGGCCGCGATGAATGCATCGGTTCCTCCCTGCCATTTGTATTATCTGCAATCCGACTGGTCGGCTACAATAGCAGCGACTGACGTATTTTCGCCTGCGCCACTTAAGCTGTTTTTTCTTCTAGGCCTTGTTATCATGACGTGACCTTAGAGGACTTCTTTGGGTGGGCGCCCGTGCCTGACTCGTGATAATCCCGGCTGTTGCTGTCTAGGACACTTACGTAATATAAATGCTACGATCCGAGCTCGTTATATGCGCGGCATCTTTCTTACACGAAATGACCCCCCGAACCACCAGGATATAGTAAACGGCGCTGCCGCTTGTGAGGCAAACATCAGCGCAACCGTCTATTCCTTCGAAACGTGGCGTTTTTTTATTCGGTTTCAAAAGCCGCGGCAGACGGCGGTAGCGGCGGCCGCATGATCGAGAGCACCGTGCAGTCGCACCAGCCAAAGCCCGCTTGCACACACGGCATAGCGCGATAGGCAGGCAGATGAAGGTTATCTTGCTCCGTGACGCAGCATAAAATGCCTTGACATGTATCCTCCGGTGCCCGCGTGGCTGCAACTAGATGCGATAACTACAAGCGGAAGTTGTCTTTTTCTGTCGTTTTGTATTACAACTGGCAGAATGCTCTGGAAGACGATAGCGATGTGAAAGAATGGAATGGTAGGCGGTAGCCGAGCAGTAACAGCGCTCTGTAATGCCGGGATAAACGCGTTTCAGAACAAGGGGCACGCCATCTTGATTGCCTGTAGCGTATCGGGCGCCGGCGTCGATGGATGGGTGAGTTTTTTTCCACGCGCTACATTGTATTGGGGAAGTTTGGCTCGCGCTAAGAGTTTACCTGTTGTTGTTTTATTTTTCTAAAGTCATTTTTCTTTGTGCCTGTACCATTCCCCTTTCCCAACCGACAAGCTCGGACAACTTCCCTCACGTCCGACCTGCGTAGGAACTCTTCCAACTGGTAAGTTCCGTGGCCGAAGGCCCGGGGTGACGTGCGGCGTACCCACGAAACTGGATTTCTTCTCGTTCTTTCGCGACGCCAAATTTTCGCGAATATGGATTAAGTTTCAAACCTGGCGCACGAATTCGCCTCGGAGCCGGACGTTTCATGGGCCGTCGCGACACAGGGACTCCTACTGTCACCAAAGCTTTGCGGTGCGCGTTGGGCTGTAGCTTCCGGGACAGCGGCGCAAGAGCAGTTGAAGCCCTTCGTCGCTGCCTCTATTCTGGTCTTTAGCTCGGAAGCCCCGTTACGCTGTGGTGATAGTCGGTCTTCCTTTCCGAACGCCGCGGTAGCCGATGCATGCAATTCCGCTCGCACGTCCTCGGTTCCCGCGGCGTTCGGAATACAGTCGCCACCTTCAGCGAACACAACTGCAAGCACGGAACGCTGCTCTGCAAGGCGAGTGCTGCTGCTGCCGCTGCCGCTGCCACCGCCGCTGCTGCTGCCGGTGTGTTGGCTGCTGTGTTACCGCTTGTTTGTTTTGACAAACGTGCTCATGTCAACGCGCCAAGGAACACCCATGACGGCTCGTGAATTTTCGAAGATATCTGACGAGATGAAGGATGCCTTTCGTAAGGGATTTAAGGAATTCAGTGAAAAACTGAATAGCGAAATGCAGGAGCTTAAGAAAAGCGTGCAATTCATGAGTGATAAGCATGACGAGGTTCTTGTCGAAATGAAGGCTCTCGGACACGAAAATTCGGAGTTGAAAGAAGCGAACCAAGCGCTCGCTGATAGACAGACTGATGAAAGAATAGTGGCTTTGGAACAGTACACTAGAAACCGGAACGTAGAAATAAAGGGCGTTCCACACAGTTCAAACGAAAACCTCCAAAGCTTGGTTGAAAAGATTGGGCAGGCAATTGGTGAACCAATCAAACCTGAGGATCTTCACTGTGTACCAACAAAAAATGTCACCGTCCTACAACTTAAACACCGATCCAAGCGCAACTTGTACGCGCGGTATAGAGCAGCTAGAACGTCCCTTCTAGTGTCCTTGGGTCGACCGCTTTCTAGAGGACTAACTCTAAGTGACGTGCTAGGCCCTTGGTCGAACGCCAAACGAGCATCTCGGGCGACAAAAGCTCTATTGTCTTTCCTGCGAAGCACAGGACTTGATCAGTCTCTTTAAACAGGACTCTCTTAATGAGCGCGTCATCTTCATCACAGTCATTATCAACATCTGTTCATTCATTTCATTTTTTCATACATCTGGTGTAGCAAGCCAGGCGCCTTGGCCAGGCTAACCTCACCAGTATCATTAAAGACTATTCTCTCTCTCTCTCTTGATCTTGCAAAAAGCACGGGAAGCGCGAATCAGCACAGTTGACATTCAATTCACCGAAAGAGCCCCAGTGTTCGTCAATGAACATCTTTGCCCGCAGTTGAAACTGCTGATGGGCATGACAGTATCCCCCAAAAAAAAAGCAAGCTGGTTGGAAGCATGCCTGGTGTCGGGACGGTGAAATTTTTGCCAAAAAAGATAACTCAAACAAGGTCCGTAGTAAACGAGCAGGACATAGCGAAAATTGTCTAAAGTAGCGTGGCAGTAATGCGTATAAAGATTTAGCCATGGCGGAACTCTCACAACTTCCCGACACAGGCCCTTTTTCAAGTATAAGTCTCAACAACACCTCGCTAACAATTATTCACGTTAATGCACAGCGGGGAACAAATACGAAGTATTGGTTGACTTATTGCTGAGCTTTACACGCAACTTTGACATTATTGTGCTCACTGAAACGTGGTACACAAGTGAGACTGAAGTAGCTATCATATCTGGGTATAAGTCCTTTTTTCTCAGGAAAGAGGTGGTGGTGTTTTTATCGCCATGAGTGACGCCCTTCCTGCCTATATTGTGCCTCAATTATCTTTAATAACGGATGATTTCGAAGTACTCTCAATACAGCACGCAGCGTACTTGATATATGTCGCATACCGCGCACCTCAGGGGTAATGCTGCACCCTTTTTTGAATTTTTAGACCATTCTTCTGAGTATGCATCTAGATACAGATATGACCTTATCTTGGGTGGCGACTTCAATGCCAACCTACTCGGGCATTCTGCTATTAGAACGGAGTTCTTAAATTTATTGGAGGCGAATAATTTGAGCAATGTAATTCACTGCCCCACACCTATCACAGCTTCGCACTCGTCTCTGCTTGATCTGTTTTTAACCAATATTGAACTCGATAATGTATCGCTTGGAACAATAAACTGCGCTATCAGCGACCATTTACCTATATATTTTGCCCTCAAAAAAGCTTCCATGAACCGTAAGCAAATACATACTATGCGCTATCGAAATATTACCCAGGTCACGCTGACTCATTTACGGAACTTAGGAGCGAATGAAGTGAGGGAAGATGTTTACCGCGCAAATGACTCTGAAAGTGCCTATAACATATTTTTCGCTAAATTTGAAGCAATTTACAACGAATGTTTCCCTGTAGAAATGTTTAAACAAGGTCGCAAAGCACAGAAGCCTTGGGTAAGCAAATAATGCGTAAAAATGATACGAGAAAAAAATGCCCTTGCAAAATTAATGAAAAGCAGAGATATAGGCGATCTTCACCGTTTCAGAAAATGTAGAAACAAACTGAACAAAGCCATCCGCCATTCTGAGAAACGCTACCTAAGTGATATTTTCTCCCCCACCGCATTGTCTAGTCCCGACAAAACCTGGAAACATATAAATAGCTTGCTGGGTCGTTCAGTATCCCACGGCATACAGATAATTCAGAATGGGGATGTGGTATCGTGACTCTTGCCAACATGTTTAACGAACACTTAGCCTACCAAACTTACCGAAACATGAACAGCAAAGATGTAGATGGCATTCAGCTACGACCGGTTGAATTTGTGCTGGGTATAATAACGCCCATTATAACGTATATATGGACCCTCTGTTTCGCCTCTGGAATTTTTCCAACAAAAGCTTCAGGTAGCGAAAGTCAGCGCGGTATATAAACGTGGTAACAAAAATTATCGCCAATCCACCCTGTGAATGTAAATGGAAAGCAAAGCTTAAACGGCACCCAAAACGATTACCCATTTGACGTCACTTAACTGCACGCGCATCGCTCTGCAAATAGTCAAACGAGACAGAAGTGAAATGCACTTAACCACACCCTCTATTAATTAAGAGATATTCCTGGTAAGATCAAATTAATGTATGATGCATGAACGGTGGTTGGTTGACTTCTGTTGATGTAGCACATCAATGAAAACTCTTTTTTAATATTAAAGCTCAAACCCGGTGTAGACGATCTCACTTCTCCGTCTCTCACAGCGGCCGTCACGGACGAAGGCCGTGCCCAGTGTGAATGGACGTATGTCCCGACGCTCTGCATTTCATCGCCCGTCGAGAGCTCTCTTTGCGTCTGTGCTTCGAGTCCTACGCCATTGCACCTGGGGCCTACTGAGGTGACACTCGACAAGGTGCCGTGTTTCAAGGCCGTTTTACGGCCACCCTTTTACCGCCGGCGACGGCTTAAGCCTACACCATGGAACCACCGGGGACGACCGCTGCAGAAACGGCGGACGAGGAGAGGGTAATACTTCTATTCGGATTTCTCAACGGCCCAGAGTGCGGCCCAGGGGAGTGGTTCCTTCTTCACTGTAGCCCATATTCAGTCCACGCCGCCTGTGCTCTGTCCACCAGCTGACGCTGGGTAGGCAGAGGGGGGCTAGACAGCAGCATCTCCCATTGCTGTTGTTCGGTAGTTGACAGAAAGAGAGGAGGGTGCTCAGTGCTAAAGTCGTACACCCCGATTATGTGGCGGAGTGTTCCTACTTCTGAGCAAAATTTACATTCAGCGTTGTAGCGAATCGGGTTCATTATGTGAAGACGCGTCGGGTGTGGGAGGGAGCCGGATTATATTAGCCGAAGGGTGGTTTGTTGTTCTATGAAAAGGGCAGGGTAAGGCGAAGGTAGGGTCTGTCTCAGAAGGCGATAATCATGGGTTATGTCCCTGAACGAGGCAAGAGGGTGACTGTCATCGTACAGCTCCATAGCACGGGGGTTAAAAGTGCAGGCTTGGTGGGCGTATTCGTTGCCCTCTGTGGAAGCGTGAGCGGGTGTCCAGATGACCTGAATGGAACCATCTGGGGCCCGGTTTTTAGCACACGCAGTGCAGGTCTGGACACCGAACCCGACTGGTAATTCCGGTAGGCTGGTTGGGAATCGGGGACTACCTTGCAAACCCCTGGTTGAGTAAGAGCCAAGACGATGGCTGCCATTTCTGCTGCCATCATGTCTTCGGGCTTGAGTGCGGCACAAGCAAGGAGGTTGGTTCTGGAGGTAGCCACGATGATGGCGTACTGCTGCCCTCAGTGTTGGGAGGCGTCTGTGTAGATAACTGCATGATCTCCACCGAGGATGGAGTTGAGCGCTTGAGGCCGTGCTTGTTGCGACTATCGTCGTGTGAGGGGTTCATATTTCTAAGCAAAGGGAGCATATTTAGTTCTTGTCGCCAAAAGTCGAGGAGTACATCAAGCGGAGTGACATTCTGAGCTGTCCAGCCAATCTGGTGAAGGATGCGGCGACCCGCCGCAGTTATGCTGCGAGCCATTCCGAGCAGCATTGTCGCGTCGTCGGCCCTCGTTGACAGGCTGGTCATAGCTCTTCTGGCGGAAGAATAATAATAGATCTTGGTCTGGTCGCATATAAAATCTTTCTCTCAGTTCCATTCGAAAGTGAATTTCACGCCCAATTGGGCGCCTATCCGCTGTTGCTGGTTTAGGCGTGCACGGGTTGGGGTGAAGAAAGGGGGACATGCGCGCACAGCAGGGCTTACTGCCGCTACCGATATACTCGTTGGGGTGGTGGGATATTTAAACGTGAGTCTCATAGCTCAATGCGCCCCTCAGCTGTCCTCCGCAATCGAGCGGTTTTGGTATGGGTTGGTGTGTTGCACAGACAATGGGATGCCTACGCCTGGGCAGCGAAAGGGAAACCCACGTGTGCGTCTACTAGTATAGTGGCCGAAGCCCTCGAGGTGTTAACCCGCTACGGGACGGACGCATGTCGCTCGCTTAGAGGGAGAAGAGCGGAAGCTTAAAAAACGTCAGCCCGGATAGAAGCGTGAATGGGCGCGAAAGCCACGGAAAGACGTTGCCGCCTTAAGTTGCGGCTGGTCGTGTGGCTGCGAATCCCTCCCGGATGAACAGCAACTGGCCCGCTTGGAAAGCCGACGTGGGCCAATATCGCTCGTTTAAAGGGCTTTCAGAGCTACTTGTCCGACAGTATCTTTCACTTCCAAGCTCCCGCTCATGACCGGTTGCCGGTTTATGCGTGCACGGGATTTGGAGCGGGCACGCACAGATATAGGTTTCATACCCTTACTGATGACATGTGCGTTGGGTTGGCCGGAAGTTCAACGTGGCCATCAAACAGCCCATTAAGACCGGTAGGGTGTCGACCATCTGTGGTGGAGTGCATTGGGTTGGCGTAACACACAAACGGTAAGATGTCTACTACTTGGGAGGGAAAGAGACAGCTCTACGTTTGTACGCTAAGATAAAGCTCGGGTCTGTTTCAAATTTCATTCAGGTAATTGGCTAGAAAGTATGCTCCGTCGTAAATTACAAACAAACGTGTTTTGTTTCGTGCACTCCGTGGAGGGCGTGTTACTTTGCAGGTCATCCTTCTTCACAGAGTGGAAGGGCACTAATTTTTTTTAACTCGTAATTTTTAGCAGTAAAGTATTTAACAGCAAGTATTTAACAGTTAAGGGTTGCGCTTGCTGTGAGGTCATTTGTGGGGCCAGTGATGAATAGAGAAAGGCGAGCCGCCGCGTCTGGAGAAGTTCACTGTGACGAATTTACGAGTTCACAAATTCACTGTCTTCATTAGCAAAAACATTCTGGATGAAAAGAGTTTGCTCAATTTCGCAAAGTTACTACGTGTTGCCTTACTGCCGCAGCTTGACAGCGCTCTAGCCATAAAAAAGAAAATTTGTCCGAAGTGGTGAAGTTCTATGTCTTATTAAAGTTCAGATTTTATGTTAAGGGTTGAACAAAAAAAAAGAAGTCGCAGGCAATGACAAAATGACAAAAACTCCTTAAATTTCGCTGCTGCCAGCAGTGTGGCTTGGTTTGACTCCTTTCTTGTGTACCTGATTTGTTCTGTTATTGTGTTCAGTGTTCTGTAAATTAAGTACTTTGTTTCATGTCTGCAGTAAATGCAAACTTACCCATACTTTTGTTTGCATAATTTTATAATTTTTGTAGTTTCCAGGTATCCGCAGATCTAATTCAGAGTGGTCCGACTCCTTGGGACAACGCACTTGCACAGCGGTGTAAAATACGGCTTTGTCAGAAACAGCTTGCTATTTTTTCCACGGTGCAAAAAGAGAAAGAGGTTATAAATAGCCGGTACGCTTTGGCATACCAGCCTTTACGTACTGCGTTGAACACAGCGCTTCAGTTCGGAGCATCACACTGAGCTATCTGGCAGGTGGGTTAGTTGAATCATGACGTAAGTCTCCGGATCTGTTGGGGTACAATAAATCGTGGTTGTAGCATTGTGGGTCAGGTGCGTCATGTGAAACAATTCAACCTAACACATTTTTTTGTTTTTAATTTCCCGCCTTCAGTAGTGCAATAGCTGCTCGAAGATTTCAAGCGCCAGTATGTCATTTCAACCGGATTTTTACAAAAATAATATATATGCGTTCTGTGCAGTTTTTCATTGCCGTGATAGGTAAAGTTTTCATTACGTTGTTGATTCTTCGACAAAGACACTGCTTTAGAGATATTTTCCAATATCAATATTCGTTGAAAACAAATCGAAGGTGTCGCTTTTAATTTCACTGCCATAATGTTTTCCAATTTACCTCTGATATACAGCGTAACAAGATACATCCGAATCTCAAACGTTGCTTTAGTGTCAGGTTAATTTCTTGACGTGGATGTCGTTATTTATTTTGCAGCTACGTGGTAAGCGTTTTGAAACTTTGTGAGATATTTCTTGCTCTGAAAAGCAAAGTAAATAAAAAATCGGTTGGGAGGTTACTGACAAGTTAATTTTTTTGCGCGGGGGGGGGGGGGAATTTATCTACATTTAATATCACAAAATGCGTACTCTGTAAACGCACTCGCGTAGTTCTTTTATGATATGACGTTTTGTAACGAGCGCTCTGAATACACTGACAATTTTAACGTTTGCTTCGCGCTACTCGACTGTCTTGAAGCTTCGCAGCGCTTCAGGAGCGCGCGGAACGGTGCGCGGACGGCGCGGATTGAACGGAGAACTCTACCCCAATTTACCTTGTCTACCCTCTCTGGCACAGCAGCGCACCAAGCGAGCGCCGCCGCAAATCATCACCGTCAGGGCCTTCTCCGCCCCCCCTCCCTCAGCACACTTGCCAGGCAGGCGGTGCCAACGTTGGGCGGTGCAGCGAAAGGGGACTACCACTTTCACTGGTGGAGAGGAGCATTCCACAGGCCGCACCGAAAGTGGAGATCGAGCGGCTGTCCCAAGAGTACCCTGGAATTTAACGCACATGGCAGTAGTAAGAGTGTTTTGCTAGGCTTCCTGGTAGTCTGTGCGCACATGGTAGACCGTGACTACAGTTTCCCTCCACTTTGCGTCGAGCCAACCCTGCGTGGTTGGCGAAGCCTACGATGGTGCAGAGTTCAGCTAGGGAGCTACAATTTCAACATGCTGCATGCTAAACATAACTGAGGGAACGCATCTCGCCGCGCATACTTATGACCTATGCTACAGCCGGAACAATAGGCGAGGCAGGCCAACACAATTCTTGCCGTTGATTCATGCCCAGACAGAACAGAGATGTGAGCTGCCTTCACATTACTGCTGATCTTGCTGAGGAGACAACAAGTTGAAGCACGGCTCACCACCGGCCTCTGCTGATGTGCCCGTCAGAAAATGGCTCGACGTGTCCTGTGACTTCCATTTCCACTTGTATACGCTGTAAAATGGAGTGTGCAGCCAGTGCAGGGCAGTAAAAGAGGAAAAAATGCGAATGACGTCGACAAAAGGGCAATACAGTCAAATCTCGTTACTACGAACCTCACATTAACAAATTTCTCAAATCTGCCAATATTTTTAAAATCTCCACCAAATTGCCTATATTTTCAATGTAAAAATATTTTAGAACTACGAATTTGGGCATATTAGTCCTTTCTGGTAAGATGACATGTCATCACCCCGCTACAGGGGGAAACCAATAGCAATCATCATCATCATGAATCATCATCAGCACGTTATACTTGGGGTTGTTCATTTTCGGGTTTCATATTTTAACACGAAAGTGTTTTATGGCGGAATACACCAAGATTTCACTGACGTCATATCCGTCCCTGAAATGACGCCAGTACACCTTTGCCGAAGTGACCCGCCAGCAGGACGTCGCTCGCCAAGCCCACCCACAAGACCGCTGCCGACCCGCAAATCATGCTCAGCTGCAGATTTCGCTGCACATTTCACTTTCGTGTTTTACCGATTCCTATGACAGGAATCAACCACATTTTTTCTCTGGTCTGCCTAACTAAGCACCGAGTGCTTGTTGGATTTCCAGGCAGTTGGTGTAAACATACACAAAAGATAAAAAGCCAACTCTCAAATTTTAACGTGACAAATACTTCTTGCTTGGAAATCGCATAGCAGAATTATGCATTGCACCACAACATAAACAGTAAAAACGTACTTGTAGACACCACAAATGTATATCATTCTTCACCAATATACGTTACCTGAGATTCTCGAATTTTCTTAAACATTTTCCTTCGTGTTTTTATATCATACAAATCGTTTCGTAGAGCATTAAAAATTTCTGGCATGTAATGTTTCCGTTTTTTTTTTCAGTAGAAATTTGTGTACGCTACAGTCCTGTCTTTTTCGTCGTCCAGTCTCCGTGCTGTTATCTGTGTGTTCAGTTCATACTAAATAGCCCTACATAGTACTCTAGTAAGAACCATAAGAATGTTTTTCTTTTTGAATTTTTCTGACCCTACAGGATTGAGAAGGTATTAGTATGTATTTTACAGGCAACTTTTCAAACTAGGGACATGTTCTGAAAAGTCTGCATTGCTCAAATAAAAGCTGCTTTTTCAATCACATGCCTGGTATGTTCACAACAAACAAATGTTGTCTTTGCCCGAAGTCGGCTTTTAAGCAAAAACAGGGCAAGGGTGGCATGTGCTTTGAAGGAAGTCCAAAATACTGCTGTGCTAAAAAATTAAGAAAAAACAGGAGATGATTGAGAAGTTATCGCTAAAACAACAGGGACGAAAAAAGCAGCAGCCAACACGCCCTGGATTTAGCGCTTTTTCCATCGAGATGAATTCCAGATAGCCCAACTTTCCGTACTGCAGCAGAGAAGTTCAGTAGCCACACGACACACTGCATCAGCCTGACTGTCAATTTCAAGGCGCTTTTCTGAATTGGGCCTGCGTGCATGCACATTACCAAAGATTCATTTATACTGGTTGTTTCATAAAGGAGAGTTGGCTATATTGACTACTGACAACGAAAAATTTGTTCTACGTGCGTGCGTATGTCACGGAGGGTGTCCTACGTGCGTAGGACACCCTTCGCTTTGTTCAAGCCCTCATATGAGCCGCACATATAGCCTTTCCTTCCACCAGCTGGATCACAAACAAGAGGAAAGGGCCGGTGCAATATTAACAGCTCACAAGACCGCTCTAGGCCTACCAATTTACCCGTACAACGAAGAATTACTGAAGCTCTGCGTGTGACAAGTCCCCTCATCCCTGATATTCGTTGGCCGCTAAGTTCAGTGGCCCCACCAGGCTCGGTGGGCAACCTTGTGTGTGGCCGGGCAATAAACACCGCCGAGCTATAGTGCCTGGAATATACTGGCACTGTAGCCGAGCACGGCTGCTCGGGGGTCAGTCACCGTCACCACTAGCACGCTGCATGTCGTCTCTCGGCAGGAGGGCACCCCTACCCTCCCAGGTTCACGTACGCGGGTCTAAATCGTGACACTGCGTACACAACACCTTCAGCGAAATCAAAAACACGCTATTAGACGCCCAGAAAGAAAGCCTCCTCAAAACAAAAACATGCAGAGAAATTCTCAGATCTGGACAGGAGGATCATACAGCCTTCATTATTAGGATGATCGGCTTAACACCCGATAAAAGAAGCTGCATCAAGAGCTCTCCCATTCCCAAGAAAATGTACCCCACTCACAATAAGGGCAGAGGATTGGCAAGAACTTGATACATTCGACAAACATGCCAGGACAGCCCAAACACAATCTGCATCGATGTAGCAATAAAAAGCAAAGCAATGCATCAGCCGTAGCCAGAGGTCGGCAAACTCACTCATGAGTCCACTCACTCAGACTCATTTGGACTCAAACTCACGCGTGAGTTTGAGTTTGAGTGAGCGCGAGGCTAGTGTGGCATGGTGAGTTTGAGCTTGAGTGAGTTTGAGCCGAGTGATCACGACTGAGTTTGAGTCCGATTGAGTTTGAGTCCATTTTGAGTTCTGAGTACATTTTGAGTTTGAGTCCATTTTGAGTTCTGAGTACAATTTGAGTTTGAGTCCATTTTGAGTTCTGAGTACATTTTGAGTTTGAGTCCATTTTGAGTTCTGAGTACACTTTGAGTTTGAGTCCATTTTGAGTTCTGAGTACATTTTGAGTTTGAGTCCATTTTGAGTTTGAGTTCATTTTGAGTTCTGAGTACAATTTGAGTTTGAGCTCATTTTGAGTTCTGAGTACATTTTGAGTTTGAGTCCATTTTGAGTTTGAGTCCATTTTGAGTTCTGAGTACATTTTGAGTTTGAGTCCATTTTGAGTTCTGAGTACATTTTGAGTTTGAGCACATTTTGAGTTTGATTACATATTGAGTTTTGAGTACATTTTGAGTTCTGAGTAAATAGGAGTTTTAAGTCCATTTGGAGTTTGAGTACATATGAGTAGCCTAGCAGGCAGCTATGGTTGGCTGTTAAGTTTCATGCGTCACTGTGGGCTTGGAATTCAAGTTACCTGCGGGTATGGCACCAATCGCGATCTGCATGATCGGTTGGGAGGGAGGTGGTGTCTGATTTTTTTTAGTTTCTTGTTGAATTTTTATGGCCATAAGCACTTGCTGTATACCTAATTTTCGCGGCTGGGCGCGTGAGTGATAATTGACTGGTGAGGTCATAAAAAAGGGTTGTCTTAACTTTTCCTCCTGACGGATCCACTAAGAGCGTGGGAAAGGGTGGTGGGAAAGCACACGGCGGCGCTGGCGTGCTGGTTGTTCGCCTGCTACTGTTAACGGCTTGATATACTAGGGGTCACAAAGGAAGAGGTGAGAGCCGGGGGGAAATGGGGGCGGGGGCTGTCCTTTCTACTGTTTCAAATGAATTGGCTGAATTGACTGGGCAGCGCCCCTTAAGACAGAATAATGACCACATTAGATTGGGTGAAAAGTGAAACTGATGAGGCTAAGGCGTGTAAGGTTTCAAATGAAAGGTCCAGGTTAACGGAATCACGCGGGGTAAATAAAAAAAATGCTTCCTGATTGTAGTCATCAGGCAGTCATAATGAGTCATAGATTGGGTTAAAATTCAAAATGACGCTGCGAGGGCATGTGGGGAATCAAATTCAAGGTCTCGATGTGGGGAATCATTCGGGACGAACATGAGATATGGATATATCATGACGTAGTCATGGTAAATCAAAGATTCGGTTAAAATTCAGGTTCATGACGCTAGGGCGTATCAAATTAAAGGTCTCGATGAGGGTAATCACGTGCTTCCTGATTATTATCATGACATAGTCAAAATGGGTCATAAATTAGGTTAAAATTCACAATGATGCCACTGGGTGTCCGGGGTATCAAATTGAAGGTTCCGATAAGGAAAATCACGTGGGACAAAAATGTGGTAGGGCTATATCATGAGATAGTCATGGTTAGTCATTGACTGGTTTAACGTTCAAATTGATTCCGCTAGGATGTGATGGGTATCAAATCAATGGTCTTGATGAGCCGAATCACGTGGGAGAAATACAAAAATGCTTCCTGGTTATAACCATTAGATTGTCATGGCGAGTCTTATATTGGGGTAAAATTCGAAGTGACCCCGTTAGGGAGTGTAGGGTATCAAATTTACGGTCTTGAAGAGGGGAATCACGTGGTACAAATAAAAAAAAGGCTTCGTAGTTCGAATCATGAGATGGTCATTATGAGTTATAGATGGGGTTAAATTCAAGGTGAGGCCGCTGAAGCATGTGGGGCGTCAAATTGAAGGTTCCAGTTAGGGGAATCATGTCGGACACCTAAATAATGCGTCCTGGTTACAGTCATGAGTCATGGTTAGTTTGACTGGTATGATTTCCATATGACCCTGCTAGGGTGTGTGGGGTATCAAATTAAAGGTCTCGTCGAGGGGGTCACGTGGGACAAATATGAAAATGCTTTCTGGTTATAATTATGAGGATATCGCAAAAGGTATACAGCAAAAAGTACACACTCTCACTCACACTCTCACTCACACTCACACTCACACTCTCACTCTCACTCTCACTCTCACTCTCACTCTCACACTCACACTCTCACTCTAACTCTCACTCTAACTCTCACTCTCACTCTCACTCTAACTCTCACTCTAACTCTCACTCTAACTCTAACTCTAACTCTAACTCTAACTCTAACTCTAACTCTCACTCGCGCACTCGCGCACTCGCGCACTCGCGCACTCGCGCACTCGCGCACTCGCGCACTCGCGCACTCGCACGCACGCACGCACGCACTCGCACGCACTCGCACGCACGCACGCACGCTCGCACTCGCACGCACTCGCACGCACTCGCACGCACTCGCACGCACTCGCACGCACTCGCACGCACTCGCACGCACTCGCACGCACGCACGCACTCGCACGCACTCGCACGCACTCGCACGCACGCACGCACTCGCACGCACTCGCACGCACTCGCACGCACTCGCACGCACGCACGCACTCGCACGCACTCTCTCACGCACTCGCACGCACTCTCTCACGCACTCGCACGCACTCTCTCACGCACTCGCACGCACTCTCTCACGCACTCGCACGCACTCTCTCACGCACTCTCTCACACTCTCACACTCTCACACTCTCACACTCTCACACTCTCACACTCTAACTCTCTAACTCTCTAACGCACTCGCACTCGCACTCGCACGCACTCGCACTCTCTCTCAGTCGCACTCTCTCTCAGTCGCACACACTCGCACTCTCTCTCAGTCGCACTCTCTCTCAGTCGCACACACTCTCGCACTCTCGCACTCTCGCACTCTTACTCACACTCTTGCTCACACTCTTGCTCACACTCTCACTCTTACTCACACTCTCACTCTTACTCACACTCTCTGACTGTCTCAATCTCTGTGAGGCCATGTGAGTTCTGAGTTCATTTTGAGTTTTGAGTTCATTTTGAGTTTTGAGTACATTTTGAGTTTTGAGTTCATTTTGAGTTTTGAGTTCATTTTGAGTTTTGAGTTTATTTTGAGTTTTGAGTCCATTTTGAGTATGAGTCCATTTTGAGTATGAGTCCATTTTGAGTATGAGTCCATTTTGAGTATGAGTTCACTTTGAGTATGAGTTCACTTTGAGTATGAGTACATTTTGAGTTTGAGTACATTTTGAGTTTTGAGTACATTTTGAGTTTTGAGTACATTTTGAGTTTTGAGTACATTTTGAGTTTTGAGTACATTTTGAGTTTTGATTACATTTTGAGTTTTGATTACATTTTGAGTTTTGAGTACATTTTGAGTTTTGAGTCCGAGTGAGTTTTGAGTCCGAGTGAGTTCTGAGTTTTGAGCTCAATGTGAGTTTGAGTTTGAGTGAGCGCAGATGTGCTGCTCAGCATTGAGTCTGAGTTTGAGTGATAGGTGATTCGAAAAAAAAAATTGTGAGTGAGTTTGAGTGAGCCGCGCCAACTTTGCCGAGGTATGGCCGTAGCTATACCAACGAACATGGGAAGATGCCTGATTTTTATCATTACCAAAAAACAGAATATTCAAGCAGAAACCACTGCCGTAATACTAGCAATCAGATGGGCTTCATTCGAGAACAAGGACTCCATAATTACCACTCACTCGATTAGGGCTATAAGAAACTTCATCTGCGGCATCGTCTCAAGGGATGCTGAAAAACTTCTTCCAAAAATTCTAAAACAAAAACACACACTTGTATATACTCCCGCCCTTCAGGGGCTAGAGGATAATGAGGAGAACGATCTTCTTGCGAGGAGTACCATACACCGAGCCGGTACATTCGTACGCCCTCCCTGCTTACTATCAGGGCACAGACTAATCAACATAGAGTTCACTGAAGATTAATGCCTACTCACCGAGACTATAAGGGCTGAAAAAGCGAAACATCTTAGAAAAATACAGACACGTACGTACTTACATAAGTTCAGACTCTCACTTATGTTCACAGAAAAGTATAATGAAGACTGCAAACAATGTCACCAGAAGGCCGATTTATTCCATACAGTTTGGGATTGCCCAATTACTCGGTACGAAAATAGCCACAAAACTTCATTAGAGCCTGGGAGGAAGCCCGGCCTGTCCAGCTCGGACCCTGCACAGCAGCTTGTGCTGCTTAGTAAGGCCAGGGCTGGCCACATAGCTTCTGGTGTCCTGGAATTTGGGTCCCACCCTTGATCTCCCCTCTTTCCCTTCCCCCTTTTGTAATATAAAGCTAACTACTACTACTAGTGCTACTACTACAACTGCTGCTGCTACTACTACTACTACTACGGCTGCTACTACTGCTGCTACTGCTACTACTACTACTACTACTACTACTATGCTGCATACAGAAGCTTCTAAGGGTGAAGGGATCGTGAAGAGAATGAAAGATGATCCAAGTTTTTAACAATGAAGCTTTGTAGCAAATCGTAATTTTTTGTTTCCGCAGTTAAAAATACCAAAAAATTGCCGAGCGCGCTCACGTGAGCGCGGGTCTTGCGGTGACCGCCCAGCAGTTAACAAAATCAAGAAAATGCGACGAGCTCGTGCTCGCGTGCCTCGCTGCGACCGCCCAGCGTCCCCTGCGCCCGTTTGTCAAGCAAGCATATATCGACTTAAAGAGATTGGCCAAGGTTGCGCTGACATCCCGGCAGTTAAAAAAACTAAGAAAATGCCGAGCCTCGCGCGGTCGCAGCGAGGCTCGGCGACCGGGGTCGCTGGGCGCGCCCAGCGACCCCGGTGCATGTTTGTCAAGCCAAGCATACCCAATTAGGGAGATTGGCCAAGATTGGCCAAGAAAAGCTCCAGCGTACGCCGTAATCGTGGCAACACTTGCTCGGAACGAGAAAGACACGTCATAGCGTACGCCCCTTCAAGGTGATGTCCAATGATCGTCACTGCCAAAAACATGAAAGCTCACACTTTAGCCCCAATTATGGAGTAAAGGCCGTTGCGACAGTGAAGGAGGAGACAGTGAAGGAGGAGCTTCGTGATGGTCGTGAAGTTTGCGTATAGCTTCGCTACCTTGAAGTCTTACGCATTAGTGTGAGCTTACTTCATTTTTTTTTACTTTTTATGTCCTACTCACCCGGTGTGCATTCTCGGCGGAGGCCCGAATTATGAGCAGCGTATCTTTCATTCGGTCTTTTGGGTACACCCATTCGTCCACGCTTCGGACTCGCTAAGGCCTGTGGTTATCACGGGTGTCTGCCAGTTCCGGCCAAGAGCAGAATATAGATAACCAATGGCCGGTGGTTCCCTGTAGCATTGGTGGCAGGGGTGTTGGTCGGGCGGAATTGGCAGGTTCTTGCTCTGCCTGCAGTACATGCAGCGTGCAATAGTGATAACGTAGCCGGTGCGTGTTTTGTCAAGGAGTACTCCTGGAATAGTGCGCGGAATCGGATGCGGAATCGGAGGGGGATGTGGCTCTTCCTCGCTCGTTTGTTTCAGTGTCACTTTTCCTGGTTTTGGCTCGCACTGAAGGCAAGATGCCGGTGGCTTCGAGGGGCGAGAGAGAAGACATCCCCAGCGAGTCCGTGCACCTCTTCATTGCCCACGTCACCGCTGTGGCCGGGAGTCCAGCTGATGCACTTCAACGTTGCAGCTGTGGCTTGATGACTTGCTCCACCCTGACGATGTATCAATTTTCGTTTAGGTTGGCACCTTGGTGCCTTTGAAGCTGCCAGTGCATAGCCTTGAGTGCTCCTTAAGGGGCTGACGTAATTATACCGTTTTTATTCTAAGTAGGATGTCTTCTAATGCTAGTTCAATTGTAGAGGTCGCTTCGGTCGTAATGGAACGTATATAGGGGCCAGTGGCGGTCACTGTGATTAAGCGTCGATACATATGAAGACCTTTTACGTTTTTATGATGGAGGCGAAAAGCAAGAACGCCCGTGTATTTGAGATTTTGGCGCACGTTAAAGGTGTTGTGCCACCAAATTTTAAGTCTGTAAGAAGCCTGCTGTAGGCTTCCTCTGCATGCAACGACCCTCAACACGAAGTGCTGGGTACAGCAAGCGCTTAATATATATTTTAATTCGCTTCTAAAAATTACCTAAATGCTCTTCTGGAAATCGGGACCCATCGCTAGCGCCACTAACCATGACGTCAGTGAATTGCCAGCGCAGCAAAGTTTGTGACGTCATACAACGCTAGCGACTCGAGCGACGTGAACGTGAACTCCAGTTACCACAGTTTGTTTGGTCGCTTGGTCGTATCGACACACTATACCGATACGACGGCGACGACGACGCGACGCCGACGAGCCGCCAAAACATCGGCCAACTGCCGATTTGCCAGACCGCGTTGTCACACCACGCCGACGGCGACACAAACACGTCGGCCGATGGAAAGTCGCCGTAGTGTGACTGACTCGCCGACCGAAGACGCGAACAAAACCGGTCGCCTGACTGGTCGCACGACGCGTCGTCAATCGACCGAGAAGCGAAAACTGCGCCCCGACAACATTCGTGCCGCAATGAACGCGGCTCTATTTTGTTAGTTTCTGGAGGGTAATAAACTCAGTAAGTTCCATGAAGCCCATACAACTCAACACTAGCGCTAATGCGATCCGTATTTTGGCGTTCGACGCTTCGGCCGTGCTCTTCGGCGACGCCGCTACCCCGGAATGCGTGTGCGATCGGCTCGCCTGTAGAAAATATAAGGTCAGTTTCGTGCAGAAGAACAGTTACGTAGGGTAATTTGGGTAATAAGAGATCAGTATCGGCAAAGGTTTTTAACGTAAAACGTAAAACCAAAGTACGGCAAGCACTATCCCTTCAGTGCAAAATCGCAGTCGCAGCCGGGCACACTTATTTTTGCGAGCGCTTTCGCAGAAGAGCAGAGTTGATGGCGATAAGCTGTCGCGGGGGCTTCGCGGAACCTTGCTGCGCAAGCGCTATTTAAAAAATGTGAGTTTGCAAGCCAGGAATTCTGTAAACTAGCTAGTAAACACCGACGTACGACTCCAAGGATGGGCCTCCATCTAGTACACCGGCTATATCGCAGAGTGGAATCGTTTGTTCGCTGGCTCAGTGGTCTCGCTCGTTCCGCCCATCCGGTCAACGTTGCCGGTTCGATTCGCGGCGGGGGCAGCTTTTTTTTTTTTTTTTTTGAGCGTTTTTTTAGCATTTTTATGGTTTGCAAATCCATGGTTTTCATTTGTCTGCATCCGAGGATGCAGACAAAGAATCCGCGTCGGAGCTGTCGCGGCTTGACGTGACGAGTCGGCGTGTTTACTTCCGTGGTGAAGCACGTATGTGGGGGAGCAGACGCCGCAGTAAAGTCGCAACGTACCGCAGCGCCGCATGGTAGACACGCGTGGCAGAGCGTCCGCGCAACCATAGCCTCCTATATAACCTACTGAAGGAGGCTATGGCGCAACGCTGTGACGTCACTGCTTGAATCGGCGCCCAGAAACCGAAACCGAATCCTGTTCACATGAATCGTGCGATAATAAATTCTTTACTCAGAATATGTGCATGTGAGAGCATGTATCATGCTTTCTAATGAAATATAAAACGTTTGCAACAAAGAATGCACAAGCAACAAATTTGGTGGCACAACACCTTTAAAGATCCTCAGGTGGTCAAAATTAATCCGGAGCTCTCCGCTATGGCGCGTCTCATAACCTGTGTAGTTTCGACGTTTCAATGAAAAAGACTTTTGGCACTGTGAAAAGCCGATTGAGCGGCGCGATATTTTGTATTTTTGGCTAGTCACCGGGATCCCAAAGCAAAGCCAAAATTGAATCTTGAAAGCGATCCGGATTCTGTTAAAAAAATTCGGCCACCTTCGCGATCGAGATGCGAAGACTGAGAGAACAGCGGAGCTGGTGGTCTTCACTAGCTTTCACTTGGCTTTGCTTAGATCTGCCCCTTTCTTAGGAGCAAAATGGTTAAAAGCCGAAGCTTTCTTCAAGCAAACTGAGTTAATAAAAGCTCACAATCCAACCTTCTAAAGTACAAAATCCAAACTGCCAAAGTCTGAAGCACAACCCTGGCTTCGGACTTTGCGGCGCTACGAATCCAAAGGAACTGCTGTGCGCCCCGGATGTGATTATAACGCATTCGGATAGACGCCTTTTTCATAACGCGGGGGACGCAACCCAGGTTTGATTCCGACCGCGAGAAACGTTCCAGAACCTGCTCGCGGGCTTCTTGCCTTCTCGCCTCTTTCCGCCATATTTCTTGGCCTGGCATTTTCCCCTTCTCTATTTCGCCGAACGGAATTTTCTGGCAATGATCCGCACCGGCTGATGAAACCTTAAACAGCTCCGCAGTTAATAAACTGTGAAAACTAGCAGGCGTAATTGTCAGTCATAACTGCTCAGCACAAATTCAAACTGCGCGCGCCGATTTTCCGGGGGGTTAAGCAGCGTTCATAACGGCAGCCAACCTGGGTAGTGCAGTGCATCCGTGACCGCACGGAGCGATCAGCTGTTTTGGCTCGCCCGTGTTAACTACAAATCGCCTACGTCCTGCGGACGCTGTAATGCTCAAGCTATGCGTGTGCACAGCTGTTGCACAAATACTTCACGATGACCCCGACGGCCGGTGGTGGGGGCGAAAGGATATCGCGTCCGGAGGTTACAGCAGTTACAGTTGAGCGCTTGAACGGATCATGCAGTCGGCCCGATTTTTGCGCCGTACGTCCCCAGTTCTCCGTGGCTCCTACGCCCAACGACCAGTGCAACAGCACAGCACGTTTGTACCCGCTGCTCGCAGTGCTAATGAGCACGCAGGTCACGCGAGCAACAACGAGGCAAGTACCCAACGCCTGTGCGTTGCGCAACGATCGGTAGGAGTTGTCGTTCGACACTTTTTCACTGGGCTGTGTTCCCCCCCGTTGCAGGATGCCGTCCGTGGTTTGGTGGACAGCTTTGGGAGGAAGCACTCCTACCTGAGGATCTCTCTGACGGAAAAGTGCAGCCTCAGGTGTAAGCTTTGTTCACTCGGGCTTTTGTCTCGCGTTTGATTCGTGTTTATCTGTGGCTAACGGTAGGAAGAACAAGAATCAACGTTAACGCTGTGGAGCTACTAAAAGTACACCTTTTCATTACGTTCATATCCCCCCATGCTTTTCTCATATAAGCAGGCGTTTCTAAGCAGGCGTTCCTCTTTTGAGGAGGCAAAGCTACAACCAATTTAAATGGCACTTACAAGATACTAAAAGCCTGTTTCTTTTCGAAGTTAAAAATAAATGTTCTGAAATCTCCAACCCATTTTTTGAGCGCTGTGTTGCAAGGCCAGTGTACAGGTGCTCCAAAAGGTCAACGGAGCACACGAGCTGTGGCTGGAGCGCGCAAGACTGCATGCCAGCGTGATCTATGAATAGACGCGCCGCAGATAGCGAGCGTGCATGGGCACGTCCGGTCCGGCTGGCCTCGATACTATGACGCTCGCCTTATCGCCGGCTCAAGCGAAGCTGCACCGCCTCATTGCCAGGGGCGCTTCCAATGCTTTATGCACGAATCTGTTTGCCCGCTTCGGGGATGAAACTGATCTTCAGCGGCGTATGGGGTTCCATTTAGTAGTAACGCTACCAGCATCCCTGCATGGTTGGAGATTATCCCGGCGGCAAGTTAGTTGTGCCATGTTTCAACGCTCGTGAATCACTCGGCAGCTGCGGCCATAACCATGCTTGGCTCAAGGAGACGCATAGAGAATGAATAAACACAAACAGTTCATGCATGTATTGGCCGCATTGCTTCTATGGTTTTAATGGGAGCTCAAAAAAATTGAGTAGGTGAGCCTATCGGAGGCCAGCTGGTTTAAAACAAATCGGCTTTATTACACAAACTTCAGTAAATGATGTTGGAAAAGAAGGGTATCCCTGCTTGACACGTTAGCATTGGAAGCGTCCCTGGAGAGCAGGTATGGCAGCAGCGTGGCTTCGCTTGAGTCGGCGATAAGGCGAGCGTCATAGTATCGATTGATTGATTGATTATGGGGTTTTAACGCGCCGACGCAACGCAGGCGATGAGGCGCGCCGTAGTGGAGGGCTCCGGATTAATTTTGGCCACCTGGGGATCTTTAACGTGCGCCGAAATCTCGTACACACGGGCGTTTTTGCTTTTCGCCTCCATCAGAAAAGCGGCCGCCGCGGCCGGGAATCGAACCTGCGACCTCGTGCTCAGCAGTCATAGTATCGAGATGAGCCAGCCGGATGTGCCCGCACACTCTCGCTATCTGCGGCCCATCTATTCATAGATCGCGCTGGCATGCAGTTTTGTCCGCTCCGGCCACCGCTCTCCCGCTCCGTTTTACTTTTGAAGCACCTGTACATCACTGAACAGTTTAATACAACTTCGTTTAATTTGAAAGAACTAGGATTCATTATCTCACTCAGCTCCATTACAGCCCCAAACGATGTTTTTTTTTTTTTTAACGAAAAAAAAAAGCTAGAAGTATTTAAAAAAAACTTTCAAATTTTGCGCTACAGTGACGTGTTTTGAGAAAGAATGACGTCATACGGGCCAACAATAAAACATAATTTTCAGTGCGTTAACTGCACATTCAAGTAATGTGGTCAAATGGAACTAGAGGCCCCATTACAGATGTCCAGTCATGTGTCGTCGCGACAGGTCAGTTAGGCAGCCGCCAATCGCACAAACAAGGTTCCGTGACATCATAGAAAAGTTGCGGGAAATTGGCTAGGGGGTCGCAACTGCTTCACACGTTTTCTCTAATATCTCCGTTATTTGTTCGAAGATTGTGAGGATATTGGTATCATTGTTATCGGGACTAAGCAGTCTTTCTAATAAACCCAACTTGTATTTTGTCTTCGTGGCTCCTTAAAGCAAACACTAATCATCTGAAAGATATGTCTGTAGAAGCCTACACAAATATCTCTGGGCAGCTCTTTCACAATTAAAGACTTCACTGAGCTCCTCCTTAATTGAGAGACTCCACCTCGATAGAGGCTCGTCTCCCACAAAACACTGTTTGGAACAGCTTCACGGCCAAACTCTAGATACACAGCCGTACAATGACTCGAGCATTAATCTAGTAATGTAACGAACATTGGGTATCAACAGTTGTTTATTTGTGATTGCAGGTGTATACTGCATGCCTGAGGAAGGTGTACCACTGACTCCAAGTGAAAAATTGCTCACATCTGATGAAATAGTACACTTGGCTACTTTGTTTGCCACCTTCGGTGTGGACAAAATTCGCCTGACAGGTGGTGAACCTCTTGTCCGAAAGGATGCAGTCGACATCATTGGCAAGTTTTTTCAATTGAACCCAATTGTGCGCAGTATCCATCAGCGAAGTTTTTACTCATGTTTATGTTTTTATGTGCTTTCAGTGATGAAATCTTCGGAAGCACTGAACTCCCTAAAAAGTTTTTGCAAATTTCCCTCTAATTCACAAAAGATTTCCTAGCAGATAATTCAAGCAAAGTTCCCACAGTTCGCAAAAACTGCTGAATGCATACGCTGCACCAACTTCAATAGGAGCCCAAGTGCTCATTAGCTCATGCAATCGTTGCCAGTTCTTTTACAGTTCTTATTAACAACATGGTTGCAACAAAATTATGCCTCAAACTGCAGTAAATGCTTACCTGCATGAAGGCAGCCTTCAGAGTTTTTTTATGGTTCTTACAATGTGGGTGCACTTCGTTGAGCCACGTTTATGACAGTAGCACTCAAGTCTAGCATGACGTAATTGCTGAGGCGTCAGAAGCAAGAATAGTCCTGTATCATAATGCAGCTAACAATATAAAAGACCATGTTTTTGCTTTGTTTTTATTTTCATCGTTGTCATCATCATCCTACAGAAATGCAAACACTTCGATGCTGCACTGTCTGACTCCAATTTTTGCTCTTGAATTTTTCTTATTTCTTTATAAAGTTATCTGTCTTCCTCCACTTTTAGACCTGTCTCTAAGTGACCACTCTGTTACCCCACATGGGAACTTTACCACATGAGAAAGTTTTTATGATTTTAACTGTGAATGAATTCATTAAATGCTATTGAAATACTACATAATAAACTCCAAGGGGTTGTAAATAGTTAAGTATTAGTGTTAACGGGAGATCCTAAATGCAGAATGCATAGAAAACATTTTCAAGTTTAAGCCTGTTCAGCTTGGGCAATCGCTTGGAATACCTGAGTGCAATATGTCAGCGTGTGACTGTACTAAGTTTTCGAAACAAAAAAAAAGAAGAGTGCTTTACCATAGGCATATTATGCTGACTTATTGTGCTTTAACACATTCACTGCAGCGTGGGTCAGCGGTGGGTCATGGCCTGTGCTCCTCCTACACGGCAGCAAAGTTGCGAGCCTGCATCTGCTTGCGGATGCAGTAAATTTATCACCTGTGAACGCAGAGATACGGT
Organism: Haemaphysalis longicornis; assembly: GCF_048455015.1. Lineage (NCBI taxonomy): Eukaryota > Metazoa > Arthropoda > Arachnida > Ixodida > Ixodidae > Haemaphysalis > Haemaphysalis longicornis. The sequence continues at coordinate 7,773,505 of NW_027526460.1, forward strand.
TCGTGTTTCATGAGGTTATAAATAGCCAGAAGAGTACGTTTCTGGTGTTAAATGCTGACCCACCCGTGACCCACGGCGCACTCAGGGAGAACATTTTCATGCTGCGTGCAATGTGACTCACTGGTGACCCACGCTCGAGAACACGCCACCGAGGTTTGAAAATGCAACCAATATATGTGTATATATTTATTGCATTGTATGTGGGGCGGCGCTATGTTTTCAAGGAGCGGAGTGGCGGCCTATTTCTCTGTTGTGTTCGTATCGTGTATCTTTCGGCTTTGTATCTTTGTATCTTATATAGCTCTTTGTAGCGCTGCATCTTATAGCTTTGTATCTTTCAAATAGAGGTGCCAAACACCAGCCAGAAAGGTAGCAGCGCCACCTTTTTTTGAGCAAATGAAACAGGCATAGGTGTGTGACCCACTGGTGGGTCACGCTGCTTTTGGGAGATATGCCGAATGGCCCACTGGTGCGTCACTCCTCAAGTAAAATGATACTTTAAGAAAGCACGCCGCAGTGAATGTGTTAAATAATTGACACTACTTGAGCCAATCTGATAGCAACTTGTAAAAGGTGTTTGCCTTATTTTCATCTTTTTCAGGACGCCTGTCGTTGATTCCTCAGCTTAGGGTGCTGGGCATTACAACAAACGGGTTGGTGCTATCAAAGAAACTTCCTGAGTTGAAAAAGGCAGGTAATAGTGCTGCTGCTTCATAAAGACAGACTGTTTCTTCTATGAAATTTGCTCCCTTCTGTGCAGGTCTGACTCACATCAACATCAGCCTCGACACCTTGGTGCCTGAAAAATTCGAATTTCTGGCACGACGCAGAGGCTGGAACGTCGTGCGCAAAAGCATTGATGATGCCTTAACAGGTGGCTTCGATTCAGTCAAGGTAACGGACCCTTTACTGTTAACCCAGTTTTAAGCACCATTACGAGAAAAGCATTTGAGGTAACGAACGAGGTTAAAGTTCTGGGGCAGGACTTGGCTGCTGTCACAGCATCCCAAATTGGGCATGCCGGTTTATCAGAAAAAGCATTGTTGCATGAAATTCAGCTGTGTGAGATTAATTTGGTTTTGAGCTTGGATTGGGCACTAACTCATGACAATCCCCTTCAACGTGTTCTGTCCACACCCAGGTGAACTGCGTCGTGATGAAAGGAATCAATGACGACGAACTGGTGGATTTTGTGAGATTAACAGAATCCAATGTAAGTGGCGCGAATGCAGCTGAAGATATCTCTGGCCTGGGCATTGCCGGAGGCAGACGGGTGTCATAACAGCATTTCTGTTTCAGGATATTGAGGTGCGCTTCATTGAGTACATGCCCTTCGACGGAAACAAGTGGAGTAAGAAGAAGCTCGTGCCCTTTGAGCAAATGTTGTCAGCCATCAGAAAACAGTGCCCTGAGCTGGAACGAGGCCAGGATGATGCAAACCATACCTCGAAGGTACCCTGAACTGAGAGGCCCATAACTTATGCCACCACTTTGGCTTGCATGCACTAACTGAGCTGCTTTCCAGTGTTCGAGGAATGTATGCACAAGCGATTTTGCTGCATTATTGCCAACAGAAACGGCAATTTGAACCATTTTGTGCCATTTGTTTCGAGCGTGAGAGAAGTTTGCACGTTCCCAAAATTTTGGTGGAAAAAAATCTTGTGGTATATTTTTGTACACAAAAATCAAATAAAAATAGCCAAGTGGTCACAAAAAAACACTTTGCTGTATTAAAAGCAAATTGAACTTTTTCTTTACGAGTACTGCATATATACCCTCCTAGTTAGGTTTCTCATCCTGTTAAAGTTAATATGACAGTGTTGCAGCAGTGTGTATAGAGCTGAACTAGCCACAAACGAAATTTTGTAACAAGGAACCTCGCCCTTACACCACTCTGTTTGAATTTGAACGATAAAGATGTGGAACCATTGGGTAGATGGCAGTTGCTGAGCCAGTTGTCCTGCACAGTCGTCACCTTTTCCTTCATTATTTCTGACACATAGCGTTAAGGGCCCCATGTCACAGAAAGGTTTGCAGCGGCATTCATTGTGAGTGAAAAGTCCCGTATGCTACCTTGCGCTGCCCACTGCTGCCGCTGGAATCCCACCTTACTAATCACTACTATAAATCACTAATAAAATGTTAATCATCTCTTGTACACGGCTGGCATGCTTTGGTTCCCTTCTGGTCTTCAATAGGTTTTTGTACGTCTTTGTGTCAACGCTGGGGTCATTCAGCGTCAGTTTCTAATGAGACAGATAAGGCTTTAAACTTGATAAATAAATTCAAACTAATGTGGCTTTGTGCGGGATTTTAACCTGGACCTCCTGAGCAAGGGAAGGGAAGAAAGGGAAGAAAAAGACAGAAACACAATGTAGCAGTAAAGAAGACTTTGATAATCGCTTTGTTTTCACTTTCAAACCATGTAAGCAGTCTTCAGTGCCCAAAGAATTTTCCTTCGGTTTTTATAACTTTCCAATAGCACGCTGTATTTACATTCATGGTTTTCAGTTTGTGTCTGCTTAACAAAGCCCTCAAGCAAAATTTTACATCCAATGCAGTACTAAAAACGGTTCAGTACTGTTTTGAAAGAATCAGTCTGCATGGCCGGGACACCAGCACATACAACAGGAGTGCAGGGCAACCAACCAGTACATAACGTTGCCCGGGAGTGTGTTCAAAATCCTCCCTTGTTCCCCCCGGTCATCACAGAGTGCGCTGCGTCCGCCCAAGCAGACGTACCCACTACCCACTGGCAACAAGAGTACCGAAGATTCAAACAACTCAGCAGACAATGATTGGGTGAAGTTTCCCCGCCTAGTTTTTTTACACCTTTCAAGATGTTATCGAGGCTAGAAGTCTTCGCCAACAAGGTGTATGCGGATGTGGCTTACACACCGGACAGAATTTCTAAATGGATGAGGAATCAGGCTGTGGTGCCTAAATGTACCTTCTGTGCAGCATAGGCCACCCCCAATCTCTTCCATCTAATTTGGTCTTGTTCAGAATTCTCAACTGGCAGAGAGCAACTCCTAGAGTCTCGGGCAGCCCCGCAATCCTTAACAACTTGCAGCCTAGAGGCGATCCACGCACTTTTGAAAGGGTTGCAAACTTTGCTGTAAAAAAAATTAATGCTGTTCCACTCAGCGTGAAAGCTGGCAGAAGTGCAGAGAAAGTGATTCACCATAATGGGCTGTAGCACTGTTATCCACTCTCTGCTACCACCCAAAGCGATTCAAATTTCCCACTTCGTGCGCCCCCTGCCTTAAACAGCGCCAGCGGGAGCCCTGTTCTTTTCGCGCTTGCTTTTTCTCCCACATGTGCCGGCGTTGCACTGCCACTTTTTTTCACTTACTATCGCAAGAACCAGCCCAACGAGCATTCCGAACTAAATGAATGCGGGTGCTGCCGGTTAATTACATATATTTTGCGTCAAATGTACCTGCAGTTTCTTTTGCACTAAACAATGGGGAGATGTATGACAAGTGCCAGCGTTTCACGAGTTTCAAATGGTTATGGCTATTTAAACCGCTTGGTTTTCGAAGCCTCTGCGGGGCGCCCTACAATGGAACACCATGCTCAACTTGGGTCAATTATCGCGGCACCGCCTGATTCTGGCAGTCGTTTGACATCGATTGTTACAGCGAGCTACGGCGACAAGGCGAGCCCCTAAAGTGCTCTGCACTTATAATGGCCTGTACAGAGTTGTATGGTGGCTGAATGACCCACACCCTTTTTCAAGTGTTCATGCATGCGACTGTACCCGTGTGAACCTTCCTGACAGGGCTCCACATATCAACGACCAGTGTCTATCTCAACACTCAAACTGTGCCTGCAGCTAACCGGAACAGGAACTCTAAACGATTGCTACATCATGTAACCATTATTTGTAACGTGTGGCTTTCCATTTTCCCTTTTCCTTTTCCCCCTAGTCCACGCCAGGGCCTCAGTCCTCTTCCTAAATAAAGGTCATTCATTCATTCATTTGGCTGGCATTGAACTCAAAGCTTTGGTTAAATACTGGTGTTAATTCTACACTATGTGCTTTATGTTTACAAATTTACATTACGTTATCTGTGTTGTTATTCATTATGCTGCATACGTGACGTTATATATTAACATGTTACCGCTTGTGGTAAGTCAAAAAAGTATTTGGCTGCACAAGGGGCTTATGAAGACTTAAACAAGGATTGCACTCAGAATAACTCCATTTCCGGGTCTGTCTTGATAGCAAGCTGCCTGGCTTGTTTTGGCTAGTCTAGCACGTCAGCTCTTTCTGTTGCTCTCTGTCCGACAGGTTTTCCGGGTGCCTGGATGGGCTGGGCGCATCGGCTTCATCACCTCCATGACGGAGCATTTTTGTGGAACGTGCAATCGCCTTCGGATCACAGCGGACGGAAACCTCAAGGTTCGCTCCAATTTAGAATGTGGCACAAGGTGTCAAACAAAAATTCTGCAGAAATTCAGAGAATTATCTAATAATGCGTAGCATTCTTATGCCACCTGTCTTGAGTGAGTTTTTTCCAGGCAAATTCTTGTTTTTCTAAATACTGTCCAACCAATTATCTCCAATTACGCTATTATAACGATTACAGGTGAAACTTTCCCGAAATCTTCCATATTGTGGAAATGCCATACATTATACGTTTTTTCATTTTCCGTAATTCTTTCATATTTTTCTTATTTTTTAGTTTTTCAAAATTTCGCCCAACCAATTATCTCAATTTAGGTTACTATAAGGATTACATTTAGAACTTCCGCAAAATCTGCATTATTGTGGAAGTGCTGGGCGTTACATGGTTTGCCATTCTCCATAATTATTTTACATTTCTCTTATTTTTTTGTTTTTCTGAATTTCGTTCAACCAATTATCTCCATTTATGCTATTTTAATGATTACAGGTGGAACTTTCACAAAATCTGCATTGTTGTTGAAATGCCATGCAGTATACGTTTTGACGTTTTCCGTAATTCTTTAATATTTTTGTTATTTTTTTAGTTTTTCAAAATTTCATTTGCCCACCTAGCTCCATTTATGTTATTGTAACGACTACATTTAGAACTTTTGCGGTCCTGCATTATTGTGGAAATGCAGGGCGTTACACGGTTTGCCATTTCCCATAATTATTTTGATTTCTTTATCTTTTTATTTTTTCAAAATTTCGTTCAACCAATTACAGTAATCCCTCGTTATAACGAAGTCATCGGGACGGCCAAAAATTTCGTTATAAGCAGTGTTTCGATATAAGCAACAACTCGAGAAAAGCTAAAGCATTTGAGCTTTAATTGTGCCACAGCTGCGAGGAATCAAAACGCAATGCATTCCGTGAAGCAAAACTTTATTAAGGTGCGAAAAATGCAGTGAGCTTTGGTTGTTTCAAGTTCTTGCTGGGCACGGGCAACCCCTGCTCCAATTTGGCCAAGCATTGCATGACGCTGCGGTCGCTGCACATAAAGTGGCAGTGGCAATGGCCACTTTTATAAAGGGGTGTGCGGGCGTCACGGAACGCTACGAGAGTTCCGCGTTGGAAAGCGCCGCAAAAGCAGTGGCTCGTGTTTGAGGTTGTATTTGTTGAGCCAAAAAACGATTAACCGCTCATTGTGGGTACACAGTGCAATCATGAAAGCCGACCGGTTTTACACGAGGGGCTTTGCATGATGACTGGGCAATTTTTCCCCGAGCTGCACAGCCGTTAAGTTTGTGACACAAGAGTTTTTTGGCGCCCGATTGTCGGCACTGCTGATTCTATGGTACGAGTGTCGGTGTTCGCGCGTCCACGCCATTGACCAATGTCCAGGAACAAAATTCAATGGCCCTACCATGCATTTGGACCGTTTACCTAAAATTGGATGGGGCGAACCGAGCATGATCTGCTCGAGAAAATCGCCCGGGAAACGCCAGCTTGCGTTGACCCGCCATGTTGACAGCCTGACTCGCCGCTTAGTCGCCGCGGCTCGGCGACGCGACTGCTCGGCACTTCGCTCTAAGCGGGTCAAGCTCTTCGTGCTTTTCGAGTAATGCGGCTAAAATGCATGTGTTTGGATTGGGACCAGGAGAAATTTTGAATAAAGCGATATTTTGGTTAAAGCGATTTCGTTATAACGAGAGACTACTTTATCTCCATTCACGAAATAACGATTACAGGTGAAACTTTCGCGAAACCTACATTATTGTGGAAATGCCATGTGGTATACGTTTTGACATTTTCCATAATTTTTTATATTCTTATTTTTTTAGTTTTTTCAAAATTTCACTCGACCAATTACTATCTCCATTTACGTTATTCTAACGATGAATTTGGAACTTTCGCGAAATCTGTATTTTTGTGGAAGTGCAGGGAATTACACGCTCCTGGCTGTGGGGGTACTTGACGAGTCAGCAAAGAATGCTACGCATTAATATATTAAAATAGACAGCACAACTTAGCCATTAATTTTTTTTTTCTACAGCTTGAGTATTAGGGGTGTGCTAATGAAAGGGGCAACCTTTTAATAAAGCATTCAGAGAGCCGTTCATTATGTAATGATATTTACTGATAATATGGCCATGTTGCAGTGCTCGTCCGAAGGCGCACTGCATACCATAGTTTTAAGAACGGCTGTACTCTTTCCATCAGAATAACTCTTTGCGCACAGGTTCGAAAGTGGGATGTGGTTTACTTTCATTGAGCCAATTTCTAAGGGCATATTTAAAGCTTTGTTCAGCTTGGCTAAGGTTTGGCTTACCTGAAGTTCAGCTCTGGAGTATATTACAGAGTATATGTAGAGTATAGCATATACTACAAGTAGATTACAGAGTTGGTCTCGAGTGCCCTGCGTAGTGCACTGCGAAGGGCGCAGTAGCAGTAGTGTGCTAAATGCTGTTAAGGAAACGTGTTTGACTTGCTTTGACAAGGATCATTTACAGTCGAATCCCGCTACAACAAACTCCGCTTCAGCGTAAATTTCTGCTTCAACAAAATATTCCCAGTTCTGCATCAGCTAGCCATAAAGTCAATGCAGCGAAGTCCTTTCCACAGTGAATTATTTGTCAGGCTTGTTTTTGCATTAATGAAATTTTTTGCTCAGTGGGGCAGGGCTTGAACATTTATTCTACGATAAAATAAGCATAACGCCAGCTTTCTGTAACTTATATATTCAGAGTGCTTAGTTTCACTAAAAAAAAATGAAAGCCGTTCCATTCAATGTGAAAGCTGGTTGAAGTGCGAAGAAGTGATTCGTCATAATGGGCTGTACCGCCGTTATCCACTTACTGCTACCACCCCATCCAATGCAAATTTCCCGCCTTCGCAGTGCTCGCGCGATCCTTGCCTGAAACTGTGCCAGCGGGAGTTCTGTTGTCTTTGTGCTTTTCTCCCCGCACGTGCAGGCGTTGCACTGCCTCATTTTGCATTTACTATCGTAAAAACCAACCCAACGGGTGTCCTTAACTAAAGGAATGCAGGCGCTGCTGGTATATTTTTCCTCAAATGTACCTATAGTTTTCTTTGCACTAAACAACGGGAAGATGTACAACAAGCGCCAGCGTTTCAGGAGTTTCGAACGCTTATGACTATATAAACCGCTTGGCTTTCGAAGCCTCTGGGGTAAGACGCCGCGAACAACAGCGTTACTCCGGGATGCCGCCTTGGTGCTCTATATACTTGGGTTTAGCGAGAGAGCTAGGACGACAAGGCGAGTGCCTAAAGTGCTCTCCACTTAAAACATGCGCCCACACCACCAAGAACAAGAGCAACCTCGTAGATGGACACCATTGTTGGGAAGTGATTAAGATGTGGCAGGGAGTCTTTACACGAGGCGTCTTTACACGATGCCCTACAGTGTGGGAACGCGACCTTAGCGCGGTCCCTTTCGTTTGGCTTCGCCGCACTGCTTGCTCCCCGGAAATTTGCTTGGCGAGATGTCGGCGAGGGGGATCTACCTCCTCGCCGAAGGAGTGCCATGTGGCCGGTGAGAGCGCGCGGGATGCAAGTGGTGGGAAGTTGGAGCTCGGGAAGCGAGGCGGCAGGACGCGCCTGGCGACCTCCTTGCTTCGAGGATCGGGCAAAAAGGAGGGCGACAATGGCTGCCATCGGCGTCCCAGCGAGGCAAGCGCGAGCGCAGTGAGGCGCCCCAGAGATGACTGTTGTCGCAATGAGTCAAACCTCTCGATTCCCTTAAATTGCCCGGGCGAGGAACTAGATCCTCGCCGTCAACCAGCTAGCCTGCATGCTCTTTGTATGTTTATTATTCAGTAATAAATGTCAATGAACGAAAACACTTGTCGCTTCCTTTGTTCCATCGAGCCACGGCCTGCTGCGGCTGGTGCGGTACAGCGCGCAGCCGCGGGGTGGGAAATAGCTTGCTTGATGGGCGAAACGAGAAGACAAAGGCTGATTAGTCTCTCTCGTCGCCGGCTTTGGTATTACCTATATGGGGGAAGTAACCAACCTACTTTACCCCTATAAATCCCACAACAGCTAATCCGTATCCAGCTGAAATCAAGGTGAATGAGTGCTGGTGGTGCTGTGCAGTGATGTATGCATCCTGAGCAGTTGTCGTTGCAGTTATTCTACTGTTCTTCAAAATCTTTTCTAAAGCAAAAGTAATGCCTCCCTGTTTAGGCTTGGAACCGCATCATACTAACCTTTACCGCGAGCACGCGCTCGCGATAAAGGGAAGCACGCTCTTTGCCTTCCTAGGTCAGATGTCTCGGTGCCCAGTCAGGCGATGAGATAATAGGCATGTTCCTACCACAAGCAAGAGGGGGCTTCGGATGACCTTGCAGCTATCTGCAAATAATCAGCTCGGTAGATGTGCCTTGTTGCACGGCAATGTATTGTGACTGCGTTTCTTCTCCCGGTAATGTGCTTTTTATGTGCGGGTAAAAAACTGTTTGATAATTATTGGTACGTTTGTTATACAAATAAGCACGACGTAGTTGGCATCGCTCCTTTTTTTTAAAGATCGCTTTGTGGAATCTATGATGCGGATAATGTAAGGAGGAACTTTTCTTACCCTTTTGTGGTATGTTGGGGCATATTTCACCACAATGAATTTCCGCTTCAACGAAATCTTTTGCACATCCTGTCAGTTTCGTTGTAGCGGGATTTGACTGTAGTGCTTTTCCAGCAGAGCAATCATACGGCCTTTCTGACCAGCCTTTGTGAAGATTTCTGGTTCCGAAGCCTTGTTGGGAAGATCGGTATTTTATCTTCAATAACTTCATCACACTACGATTCCCTCACCTGTCATTGATTGTATATGTTGTGCGATTTTTTCTGTTTTGGTCTCAACTACCCTTCTCCCCACTTTCTTTCTCCAGTGTCTTTCTTTTCACTTGTACACAGCCGCAGAAACCCGCCGCGGTGGCTCAGTGGCTAAGGCGTTGCGCTGCTGAGCACGAGGTCGCGGGTTCGATTCCCGGCCGCGGCGGCCGCTTTTCTGATGGAGGCGAAAAGCAAAAACGCCCGTGTGTGCGAGATTTCGGCGCACGTTAAAGATCCCCAGGTGGTCAAAATTAATCCGGAGCCCTCCACTGCGGCGCGCCTCATCGCCTGCGTTGCGTCGGCGCGTTAAAACCCTACAATCAATCTACACAGCCGCAGAAGGTGCTCCAAAGAATGAGCAGTTGATAGTTTGCGCCTTTACTTAAGCTTAGTCATTACCTTTAGTAGAGCATGGTTTTGATTTGGTTCTGTGTGGAAAAAAAAAAGGCAAACTGTTTGTTCATTCAAGGTACATTTTAAGGTCAACTCAGGCATTTGATACCAGCCTGAAAGGCCCCCTCATAGTCCAACAAAGGGGAGAGGTGTCTTATAGTAGTGCAAGGCATATCATGAGAACAAGTCACTGAGCAAGCTAATGAGGTACTTTGAGTGACACTGCAGTGACATAGCTCAGTGAGTAGGCTTTTAGCACCACATCGTGGTGCTGTAGGGAACCACAACATCTGCGAAGAAGTTGGGTGTCCCGATTATTCAGGGAGCAACTTGACGTGCGGTGAAGCATTGGGTTCATGCCAACTAACCGGAGGTGTTGCTGCTGGTTTGCTGGAAATGGGGATCGAGTTTGATTTTTATTGACTCCGTCCTTCACTGCGACAAAATGAGTGCCAAATAGAGACCGAGAATGCACCTCTGCTATGCGTTTTCTTTTTCTTTTTTCCTGGCAACTAGATGCTGTGAGCCAAAAAACTATTTGAAAACCACCTTTAGATAGGTGTCCTTCCAGAATAGTTCAGTTTCATATCAGAGACTGTGTCATCGTTGAGGGACAGAGAGGCTACCCAGTCCTTTGTACTGGCCGCCCGGTCACTGAACTGCTTTCTGTTTCTGTTGGCCGAAGAGATGGTGCACTCATCACATTCAGTTGCACTCATTTACATAAAAACACTTTGCATACAACGCGCTCATAAATAGGCACCAGGAAGCACTATTGACATTGGAAGTTCAGTTCTATCTTTTCTCACAACTGTTAAGACCTCAGGTAGAGAAAATTTGCCACGAGATCAACCAGTGGCAGTGGTGTCCAAAATGGCCTGTCCAAGCATGTAACTTGGATGACTTCTTGCGCTGCAGTTGGTTATAGTATGGTATTTTGTGCAGAAATTGGCAAATTGGCAGCTACTTCTACATTTTCCTTAACAGTGCTGTGCTGATAGTACCTCATTGAGTTCAATATGAGGCTTACTGGCATATGTGGGTTTTTGCAAAAAGGCATGAGAGAAAAGTGCTCCAAGTCATAGAAAATCCTGTATTATGGGGCAGTCGTTGACTTTTCTGATCCCATTAAAAGCAGCTGTACCGATTATAGCCGCAGGTGCACTTGTCCTCACGGATCTCGTGGGTTCAGCTGGCAGCTGTTTCCACTTTGGAACGGAAGTAGACGGCTGAGGCAGCGAAAATTTCAGTTCATGGGGTCTGAACATTTTTCTACCACAAATGGCGTGCTCTTATCTAGCAAATGTTGATCCTCATTGTGTAGGCACAAATTGATTCATCATTTATTTCTGTGTTCGAAAAATGGCACATCAGCATGGAGTCAGTGCTTCGTGACTGTGCCTTTGACTAACAGTTTGAAACTGCTGGTTCAGTTTGCACAAGGGAATGTGTCTAGGAAAAATCCGTGGGATGTCAATACCAGACCAGAGCTGTTCTCAGGTGGTTCACTCAGTTGAAGGAGCCGGTGTAGGTATGGGGGAATGTAAGCTTGCTTAAAAAGAGTTTTGTGGCTTCAGCTCATGGGCGAAGCCTACTTAAAACAAAGCATTATTACGCCACCCCCCCCCCCTCTTTTTCTCAAAATTTTACAGGTTGTAGGAATGGAACAAGAACCTTATGTCATGTAGAACTGCTCTACTCACATGCATCAATGTTACTGTGTGTTATGCCTACTCAGTTTATTTGTGTTAGACATAAAAAAGGACCCATTAGCCTATTGCCTGAAATTTATAGTTCTCAAGCAAGGGCTTCGTACCCTCCTACGTCCCCAGCGCCACCCTTCTGGAACTCGGGATATACAATACTCTTGAAGAACGCATCGCGTGCCATCGCCAGGCCCAACTCGAACGCCTGCAGACTTTTGCCCAAGGTCGTGCTATTCTCAATACACTTAACTACCCCACTTCGCAACTACCCCCCATACCACCGGAACTCCCTCCTTGGGCCATTTTCGCTAATTTACGGGTTGAGTCTTTGCTCCGCAGCATGAACCCTGATCGACACCCTGCTCGTCGTGCACTGCGCGTTCAGGCCGTCTCCAAACGAGTTAATTTTCTACTCTCCCACGGTTCAATCGTTTACTTCACTGATGCCAGCGACATCCCCTCAAACTCAACGGGCACGGCTTCATTTCTCCTACTCCCTTCTTTAGACACTGCCACGCTTTCCTTTCTTTCCCCACTGGATTCGACCTCGAAGAATACGCCATTGCCCATGCAGTAGAGCCCGCTACTCTCACTGTTCCTACCACCACGCCAGTATATATCTTCTCCGACTGTCAGTCAGCCCTTCGTAATTTCGCTCACCACGAGACCCACCCACACACCACTGACTTCGTCACTCTGATACTTGCATTGAATCTTCAGCCACGCTTCACACTGGTTTGGGTCCCTGGCCACGCTGGCTTGTGCGGAAACGCCTTAGCAAACGCGCTCACCCGAGTACCTTTCCCGGGTCCGCCCATGTCCTGGCCAACCTTGTACCACCCGCCGACGGTTCGTACTCAACACCGCGCTTCCTGCCATTAGCAATTACACGCCAAACGCCTATCACGCACCCTGTACCCACCCCCCAGTTCCTGTCTAACTCGTGAGGCTGCGTGCCTCATTCAGCAGGCTCAAACCTCCTCACTCCCCTCCCATCACATTCTTCACCGCATCTATCGGCACCCTGGCCATCCTTCCTGTCCCACCGGCTCTTCCTCACCATCCATCCCTCATTCTCATTGGGACTGCACCCCGCCATCTTTTGCCCCATCCCTCGCCTCCATCACCTCCTGGGAGCTCTGGCTGTCTCCCCCGCTGACAGTAAACATCCAGCCTGCCCAGGAAACACGTGCACCGGATCCACACGGACATTTTGGAGTACAGTAGAATCTCGATAAACAAAAATCGCTTAAACGGAATTACCGCTGAAACGGAACAGTTGCCGGTAAGTTGGTTGGTTTTGTATGCAGATAACGTAAAAAAACTCCCGGTAATCAGAACGAAAATTTGCGCGTCACCGTGTAAACGGAACCAGAATTGGAACTTCTTGTGATACCCATTGGCATGAGAATCAGCTTTTTACGGTTCCGGCTGTTTTTGTTTTTGTATTTTCTTCCTCCATGTTTCTTTTTTATCCTCGTTGGCCTCGTAAACCTCGTCTTGTTAGTGGTCAGCCGTGTTAGTGTAATGAATGCAGCATCGCAGTTCTTGTTCCAGTTGTTCGGTCTCGATTCAAGACGCCGAGGTTACAGGGCTCAGCTCCTGCTGCCTAGTTCATGCCATCGTGGTGCTGCTATTCGCGCTTCATTACCACGTTGCCGTCTTCTAAATTCGGTGGCTCGTAAGCACTGGCGAAGTTGAAGCCTCTAGCCTCCGTAAAGATGCAGCTGCTAGGACTCAAACAAAAATAATTGATGCATTTTGTAGTGCACGGCGACTCATTGTTGCAAAATCAACATTGTGAATGCTGTGCCTAAGCCTCTTGTAGTTTTCTTGTTTTCTGATAAAACTATCAGCTACATTCACCTTATAGTGCTTAGAGTTCCATGAAATGCCATTAAGAGTGTGTACGCACATAAATTTGCACATTTGCACATCTTTGTCAGTAAACGGAACTCCTGTTAAACGGAACTAAATTTTTCGGTCCCTTGAAGTTCCGTTTATCGAGAGTCTACTGTACTACGTGGATCCAGTGAATTGAACTTTCAAATTAGGACCTGGACGTAGGTCCTGCGGAAAATAAAAGTTTGTTCTCTCTTTCTCTCTCTTATCCTTTCTGCCAAACCTTAGCAGGGCCTCATAAAATGGCTTGTCACATGGCACCTGCATTTGACTTTTTCCATAACGTATGCTTTAAGTTGGGTTCTGGCACAATGTTTCAGCTGTTCAGTAAAGCCAGATACACAAAAATAAGGCAGGCATACGTTTGGTGCATGTGCAAAGTGTTTGGACAGTATGTCGCGTGCCGTCATACCCCTGCTCCTTTCTGTGTAGCCCTCCATCACTTTTGTGTCCCCAAAAGGAAACTGTGGCACACCAATATTTCAGACCCCTGATCCCGAGGGCTGAGAACCACTCTCGGGAAGAGGAAAACCCGCATTCAATGACAATTACTACTGTGTGGCCAATGGGTGCAGTGTTACCTAAGCTTTGTGCACTAACAGCAATCTCTGTCCTATCACGTTGTGTAACAAACCTGGGGCTGCACTTCTGTACTTATGCGTCTATGTGGTTTCAGCTATTAGTTTTTGTGCGTCTAGCGTTTCCTTGCAGGGCACCACGTAGTAGTGGGCTTTTCTTTGTCCTGCCCCCACTGCATGCAGGTGTGCCTGTTTGGTGGCCACGAGGTTTCCCTGAGAGACGCTCTGCGGAGACCGGCCAGCACTGACGAGCTGCTGAGCATCATTGGCAGCGCTGTGCTCAAGAAGAAGTTCAGCCATGCTGGCATGGACAAGCTGTCGTCAATGAAGAACCGGCCAATGATACTCATTGGTGGATAGTGCAGCAGGAAGCCCCCCCTTTTTTCTACAGATGATTTCATTAGAGGTCTAATTTTGTTAAAAATATTTTAAAGCAGCGATGTCTGGAGGCTAGGGCAACAGAGATCACCCGCCTTTTGCAGGGCTATTTTTTACGGTTGAAAGTCTATTTTTGTTACTAAAGGTATTCCCGAAATCACAGTGTCTTCGCACCTCTCTTTCTTTCCCAAGGCCCATTACTGACACATCTTGATGTAGCAGTGAAAAAAAAAAAAAAAAAAAAAGATTGCAAAGGACACCTGTGCTTTGGGTGACTTGAAGATATGGACGCCAGAGTGGTTGTTTGATGCTTGTACAGGTGAAGCAAAAAGTAAACGGAGCACGGGTGGGAGGTTTCGAGGGGATTTCTCTGCCATGTGCCTAGCGAGCAACCTGGAAGTTACTGTTCAAAAAAGTTGTTATAAAACAAATTCCGGCCGCACATACACTATTTATGGTGGCAGCCGCATGAAATAGAAATTATTCTTATTTCACGAACCCGTGCTCCATTTACTTTTTGTTTCACCTGTGCATACCTCTTTGCAGTGCTTGTAGACGTACGGTGAAATGTTTTCAGGTAACGTTTTTATGTACAGCATTGCACCACAAAGAGCGCCCTGCCTTGCTAGTGACCGCTGCACCTTGGAAGCACTATTGTTCATTCTCCCCTGTTTGGCACTGCTTGACGCCCCCGTGTTAACATGAATGCTATGTTTATCACAGTGTCGCCGTAAAAATATTTATTTTATTGTCAAGTCACTTGCCTGTCACTGCATGTTTCTCGGATCGGTTACCTTCTAGTACCTTTTTTTTAATGACTTTTGGTGCCAGCGTCAGTTCTGGGCGTGGCTGATAAGCACACTGAAGTCGTGGAATGCTAGGCTAGTAATGCTGTTTTAAAATTTCTTCAGTTCCCTGACTTTTAGTAAAGCAGAGAACTGTAAATATTTCAGTGCAAGAATGCACTTATACCTTTCCTCAGTTAGGTTTTGTGCTATGTTGTCACTGAAGTCTTAATGAAATTATTTAAGAGCACTTTATATATCATGGTATTGACCATCAGTTCGCATGGCCATTGAACGAGCACTCAAGAGCAACCTAAGTTTTGGTTTTAACGCTGAAGGTTGGGCAATTTGTTCAGCCCTAGTCAGCCTTTGTTCTGCTGCAAAAATAAAAATGCTGTCCTCACTTTTACCTGGCTACGAAAGCTGCAACTTCTCGTCCGCTTTTCCTCTTTACATTTTGTTGGAGTACAGCAGTTGAGTAAAGCAGTTGTGGACAAGCATGAAAAATGAAGTGTAATGGAGAATTAGGTTACTAGAAGGTTTCAAACACATCATCCCCATATCTGTTGTGCCTGCGCTTACGCTTTGATGGGAATGATGGGTAGTTCTGGAACCAGATTGCGTAGGATCGAAACGGGCCTAAGGCTGCGCAAATTGTGTTTTTTGTCGCCGAAACTCTTATTGAGCGGTTCGTTGTTTACAACATACATGGCAAACAAGGAAGTTAGCGACCAGAAACTGGTTTTGTGCGAGATAAAATGCCGCATTTAAATAAAAAGCAGACGCAAAGTCGAGGAGGTTTGTGGAGTAGGCTTGCCATTTGCCGCCAACTACAGTGGGAAGCGGACTTCTCCAAAAACTGTTTGTAAAATGTAAAAATTTCGACACTTGTAGTTTTTAATATTAAGAAAAGTTTTCTGCTCCTAAAAAAAGAAACCGACTACTTTTTGGAGAAGTTATTCTTGCCTGAATTAGTGACATTTATCAAGCAGCGCTCCTATCAGCCGGCGGTACTGCTGTTCTACGCCGTAGGAGCCGGCGTTCGCACAAGGGTTGTGGCTTTTCCAAGCAATTCGCAACTCCTAATTCGCAGACAACTTTGCCGCACACAGCGCCGTCATTTGTGTTTTCATGCTCGCTGTGCCGGCAATGAATTGATAACCCACCCAATTCGCAACTCTGGTTATAAAAAATTCTACTCAGGGCGGCATCAGTGCGTGCGCAGCATGCAGTTCAAGGAGTAAAGTATTTTTGAATGCTTCTTCCAACCACCCATCGTAGGCAAGCAAATGCAAATGCGTTCATGTAAGTCCAAAATGAGAACGAAACTGGCTGCACGATTCAATCCATAATAACTTCCTCAAGCAATCGAGTGCCAATCCGAATCCAGAACTACCCATCATTATAGTGCCTAGAATATTCTAGGCACTATACCATCATGCCTCTTGTGGCGTACAATCGCAGCGCCTGATTCCTCTCTAGTTGTTTTTGTATGAAACTCTGAGTCTAGGGGCATTGTTAGGGCCATACCTGACGATGTTTCTTTCTAATTTTTAAAATTTACTTGAGGCTTTGGTTGTCGACTGCAGCTTATTTGTTGCTTCAGTTGGCACTGGCGGGATTTTGTCTTGAGGGGGCAAAGCCCTTGCATCGCGGGAGAAGAGGGAAGTGCCCCTTTTGCACCCCCTTCTGATGTCCATGGTTGCCTCAGAACATTAATCTATGATCAAGTACCGTATGATTTGTTTTTGGTGTCCCCTTGATGCTGCCAGGCCAAGCTTTTATATAACAGGTTGCCTTGGTTTTATCACAAGAATTCTTTCCGGTTGACTTGGGCTGTAGTCCTGGTCATGTTCTTTGGAAAAATGATCAATGCTATTAGTAAAGAGTAGTGTTTAGAGCTGCAGGCTTTACATTTGCAGTATTGGGCTGACAGCAATGCCGCACGCCGCTAGTAGAAGTCGTCCCTGGGTTCCAAAAATGCTTGCAAATTGTAGAGAGTTCTAGTAACATAGGCAGACGGGGTTTGAGGGCCGTGAAGCTGCTCAAGAACCACTCCTGAAATGAAGACTGGCTATGCCAGTGGACAGAAACATTGAATACGTGGGTGCACAGCTCTCCAACACACTTCATTTATTTTACACATGGTACATTGAAATGATTGTTCTCACTCGTGGTACACTCGCTGTGTCTCTATTTACACATTAGGGAGACCAGCGGTGCCTCCTTCACAACCCAGTGTGGAGCTGCAAACAATGCCAAGTTTGTGGTGCAATCTTCGCAGTGTTGGGCATGAGCCGAGAAATGTGCCACACAGTGTCAAGTCAGCTGGCTCATCTTAGTCGCAATTCTATATACCCGCTTTGCATTTTGTTCTCTTGCAACAGTTGGAACGTAACAGGTGCTGTCATCTTCCAATGTAGCCCTCAACAATCAAGATTAAGTCTTGAGAGAAGACACAGGGCTAGTGCTAAATTCTAACTGAATGACTGCAATAAAAACGTTTTTTAAGCTGTCTGAACAATACCCCTGTCACACGGTAGATCTAATGACATTAAGAGCAAATGTCATTCGCTCTAAATGCCATTAATTCGGAGCTACACGAGAATACCAAATGACATTTGAGGCGAATGACATTTAGCGGCTAACTGAGGTCCTGGACCTTGCAGCATCTTCTATAAACCACACTGGGGCACACCGGTGTGCCTTTGCATCCTCGATAAACCGCACCGGTGTGCACAGTCCGTCCTCGATAAACCGGGGCGCACCGTCGCGGGGCAATTTTTGGTTGCACCGCCGCGCACCGAGAGAGTCGACGGTGCGCCGGGGTGCAATCCCGAGATGCATCGCTGGCGACGCCGGCGAAGCGGCTTCCTCTGCCGTCAGCTGCAGCAATGGCACATCGACGCACACGTGTCAAGGTGGAAGGATCTGTATGATAACTTGCTTGCAAATTCATTGGGCAACGATGCGAAAAGCTCCGAACGGGCGGTAACAACGGCCAGAGATGCATGCATTGCCAGCCAGTTGGGGATTAGCATTCGTTTCGTTTGATCGAATTGCCTAGACGATGAGACCTACTAGTGCTTAGACCAACTTGTTTTGCTGTAACGGAAGGGTGGAACAAAGCAGGCACTCGCATTATGTCTCAAACGAAGATGAGAAGTAGCTTGTATGTTTAGTGCATGGAGGAAAGAAAAGTATGGTCTAGTGGAAGCGGTGGCGGTATGTTGTTCCGCGTGTGTGACGGATTTAAGTTGTGTGTACATATAATCATTGGCCTTAAATAAGTATCACTTTTTAATAGCGCTGTGTCTCATTACAGTGCTGTATTGCCAGTTGTGAACGTTTTTATGAGTTGATTTCTAGAACCTCCCCGTTTGTCCTCGATCAACGCTCCGTACCAGTACGCACCGTCCTGGGGCACTGTGCACAGCGTCGGTTTTGGGGGCAACACCGGTGCGTGTTTATCGAGGACGCTATGATGTTAGCGGCCAAATGAGTAGCCTCGACCGCAGTGGCGCGTCACTAATTGAGTAGTAAACCAAGGAATACTGTTTCCAAAAACTTTCAGTAAACTTATATTTTCCTCTACATGTTGTTGTTCAAATAAAGACAAACAAGTACTAACAAAAAAGAAAATCTCGTTTCCAGTGCACGTGCTACCCTAATACAGATTTTCTCGGCTTGTGATGCCTACTGATGTCCACCAAAATCACCTAAACCGGCGATTTTCCTAATATATTTATAAAAAAATAATCCTTTATGGTTTTTTTTTTTTAAATATTACGTGTGAAAACATTCTAGATGTGCCCGAAATATAATTCTGCGGTTTTTCCAGCTCGCTAATTGTCACCGCTATCACTATCAAATGACATTGGTTTCGCCGTGTACACTTGCACGGCCGAAACGAATGTCATTAGCAGCGAATGTCATTCACTTTGAATGACATTAGATTTGCCGTGTGACAGGGGTATAACCTTCTCATCAAAGCTGCCAGCTTACAAAAAAGGGCATCAAGCTGGGATGAGGTGAAAGGGGCACGGCTGCTTATCTGTGCTTGTCGTTTGTTATTTTTGTCCTATTCTGTCTAGTTCAAATGTAGTGCCTCTTTTTAAAGCTTATCCTGACAGCAGCGAAAAAGAATGAAGATAGGAATTAGTGTAGGGATGAATGACAAGCACATTAACTACTCTGGAAACTTCACCTTCTAGCTATTAGGTGAAACAGAGGCTATGTAATTAGCTGCACTATGGACTATTATTTCTGTGAGCCAAGGTTGTGGCTGCTTTGTTTTTATGCGGGTGGCGTGCATGCCTGCTTTTATCCCTCGTGGCTTTCAGCCAGGTGCAGATTACTTGGACACATGCTCACTGTGTGCATTGGTTGGCATTTAAATTGCCAATTCGCACTTAACGCTGAGTGCCATACGGTGTTTGAAGATGGCGGCATGCTGGCTATACCACTCTGCTCCGTACCAGCAGCCTTAAATATAAGCACGACCTAAATTAAAATTTCAGGGCATCTCCTGATCTTCCTCTGCTTTCTTGATCCCTGTCAATCAACACAAATATTTACATGTATTTACATGCTCACACACACGCACAAAATTCTGAAGTGTCTCTTGCCTTGTACATCGCAACATAGCACCGGTATACGTGAAAATTGTCAACATCCTACGCGCAAAATTTTTATGCTCTATAGCAACAAAAAGGAGATACATGAACAATCGGGCGGCAAGCAAGGAAAGGTACATTTCTAGTATTACCAAGTGCGTCCGATAAACACATACAAGCTGCACTGTGCTGCCAAAAACCGTTGTGCAGGAAAAATTTGTTCAGCTTTATCTGCCCTGAGAGAAACATTCCAAAGGAGGTGGATACATCCATAACAGTTGTATAAAGTGGTGCTTGTAGTGCGTCAAAAACAAAGCACTGCGCACTGTCGAGGGGGAGCCTTGGGTCACTGCAGCAGAGGCTAAGGCGTGTCTATGCATAGAACTTGTGTTTTGCAAGGACAGGTGTGCTTGAAGCAGCTAGCCTGAACTGTGCAGGTGAAAATTGGTGCATGGATTGAAGGCGAAGCAGTGAATGGCAGTAGAGAGGCCACACGTAGCCCTGCCACTTTGTACTCGTCGCGGGAATGAACGCCACGCGTGCGGGAAGGCTTTCGAGGCAAGAGGGTCCTGTTGTTGGGTGCATATTTTTTGGTGTCACTCTCTGGTCCTAAGGCTTTGCTACTACAACAACCGGGTCCAAACAAGCTAGCCTGGAGGACCAGACAGCCTCGTCCTACAGACGTCTGCCTGCCATGATTGGTTGTCACGGCTGCAAGCCAGCGTGGTGTTCTGCTGGCAGTAAAATAAAGTGAGTATGCGGCACTGACGGATATGTTCTGGTCACGTTGCAGTGGTCGCAAAGCTCTGCCCCGTTTGTTATCTTTGGGGGATGAAAATGTAAAAGTGCAAAACACAGCTGCGCTTCAGTGGTCCCCCTGACACTCGCCGCCACTGGGCTTGCACGGCTGTACATTCGGTGTAGCCAGAGTGGCCCACGGGATGGGGGTAACTTCCCTTCATACACTGCGAAAGGACTTCACGGGAGAGGGAGGGGGCCATTTCGGGACATGGCCAGGAGCTAGAAGGTAGCAGGCCTGGTGTTGCTACTTTTGAGGGAGCCAATCACCCTCACTGCCTTTTCGTGCCTCCTGGAGTCGCCACTGTAGCGGACCCTCGTTAAAAGGAAACTGCCAATAACTCGAACTGCCGCCCACGCAGAACAAGAACCTCAGAGCTCTTTGATATTGTAAACGGGACTGCTCAGCAAATGGCACCCCCATTTAATTGATACTGGTAACATTCATACTTATGAATGTTACCCAGTTCAGCTACTGTTTCAAAGATTCCAGTGCATGATCGTCTAGCATAACCTGTCAACTGATTGTTGTCTAGAGCTAAGTCTGTCTGCATGCATCAGATATTGCATAATATTCCTGTGCACAGCCTTGCCAGCTGTGACTGATGAGCACTCTGTGGTGCATTTTTGACTTTTACAAAAGCAGCAGTAACTGCGGGAAAGATGAGCTCGTACTTTACACATAACCACAATTCAACGGCATGCAACTAAGGTGCACATTACATTCATGATTGTTACAGTCCACGCTTAATGTGCACCGGAACACTGCAGTTCTTGCAAATCTTTAGTTCGCACAACCAACACACAGCACATCACTCTCAAAGGCAAACCGAAGTGAGGGTGGTGTATGGCAAACTCCCAAATAATGTGCCTTCCATAGGTCCCAAACAGTGACGTCTACACCTTGACTTCCCATCTAACCTCGTAAGCACTGTGGAAATGGCTAGTGCTCTACAAACACGGCAGTTTTATCGAACTCGTCACTTGTGTGGACGCCAGTGCACCCATGCACTGAGGTTGAATGTTCCTACGATGAATTAACGCTTATTTCTTTGTGCTATCACATAGTGACCAGCGCTGTTCGCGAAGTACGAAGCCGTGTGTCACGGGAAATCAACATGAAATTTTACTCTGGATTTTTTTTTTTCTTGTTGCAGCTATAAGACCGGCACTAAAAAATTAAAATGCCCAGTGGTTGCTGAGGGGAGCGTATTTCAGCGACTGTATATGTTACGCTTCCTATGCCCTGAAGAAGTCATCTTAGAAACCACCTGCCACTTACATGCCAAACTTCAGGGCGGTTTTCACCAAATCAATCTTGACTTCGAAAACGCCGAGGTGATGACGATTACGTGACCATTCATTACCCTGAATTTATGTCCGCTCAGTCTCACTTCCGTCAAAAAGCGCTATTTAGAGAAGTAAATCCGCGCAGGGAAAGGGAACTTCCTTGAGGCACGGTTGGGAAAATAAGCAACGCGCAGCACTGCCAGGTGCGTTCAAGGACCCCACTCCGAAGCTATAGCGCATCGGCCACAAGCTGCTCACCTGGGAGAGATCAATGAGTTGAACCACAATGCATGTCGATCTAACGGCACAACTCCTCAGTTTGTGCGGCGACGAGTTGCGATCCTCGCTCAAAACGCGCCGACAGTGGGACCCTGACTGCGAGAGGCAAGGCGCAGTTGCGTTTCACAGCAACCCTCGACTGTCGTGTCGTCAAACGAGACGCCGCGCTCAGTTCTGCGCCACGTTTCCACCTTCTTCCCCCTAGCGCGATTCCGACCAAGAAGCGCGTCTTCGAGAGCCACACGTCTCACGCGTCCGAGGAATTGTCCCGCGACGGACTCCGCGGCGCCAGGTTGAATTGGAGATCGGAGAAACTGAGGCGGATCTTATCGGCCCGGTCGCGGCCGAAGAGCGATCCCAGCCCGCTGCTCGTGGGCGCCGCGGGCTGCGGTTGGCACTTGTGCAGTTCCTTGAGGACCATGCGCGCCGTGGCGGTTGAGTAAGACGGCGGCGGCGAGTATTTCGGGGGCACGTCCTCTTCGAACGCCACGTTGGATACGCCGCCGGCCTGCGACGAGGGCTCCGTCGCCGCCGTCGCCGCCGCTGGCGTCTCCGCTGCGGGCGCCGTCGAGACGAAGGTCGGGCAGCACCAGGACTCGATACGCTGCGTCGGCGAGTGGAAAGTTGCGTTACAACGAATGCGACCCCTACGCAATGTACTTTAGAAGAGCTTGATGCTGCGCAAGCTGTTTACGGTCTAAGAACATGATCAGTAGCGCAAATAAACGATGCACAAGGAAAAGGAAACAGACATGCGTTACTGCGTACTGCGTATGCAGCGCCTGTTCGTGTCCCCTTTCTTGTGTGCCGTTTATTTGCGCTACTTATCATATTTTTTGACGCAATTTACTGTTTCAAGGGCAGCGCGGAAGAGGCAATGTTATTTTGTCTGTAGCTCTATAGCGCACTGTACGTGCTCTGAATTCCTTTCGTAGTATCGTAACCCACCTCACCCTACAGGGGGATTCCTACCTCTGTAGATGCCAGTGTAATGGAGCGGCTTTTGCGGTATTTTGCTGAAGTAATTAAGATACAGAATATTGAAATCAGCGAGGTGTAATAAAATCACCCGCATAGTAAACTAGTTACGCTCGCCTCCTTCGATTCGTGTTAGCATGCTCACAAGAAAAGGGATACCTGCGTGAAGAAAATCGCGAGTAATTGTGCGATAAAACATTTTTTAAAGCCTCCGCGTTAATTAGCATTACAGCACATGGTTGAATTCTGAAAAAAAAGTCAAGGGTCGTTGCAGTTCAATTTTAAAGTGATCGCATAGAGTAGAAAGAAGAGATCAGTTTTTGCAGACTGACGTGCGAGCAACTACAGACGTTAGAATGGTTTAGGTGTGTACCTGCTTTGAATTTTAGCTTCGCCATAAACAAAGAGAAACTCTAGAATCGATTATCCGGGAACCCTGGTTTGTAAATCGCAATGTAGACGCAAATGTCAACCTCATTGCACTTTCCAAGCAATCTGTCCCGTTGAGCAGTGCGACGAGGTAGTAACGCGCCTAATTGCATTCTGCCAAGGCTACGTTTTCATAAGTAATGTATGGGATAAAAGAAATATAACTGGCTCACATACTGCGTGAGCGTGGTGGCGTGCACGGGGTAGGAAAAGCGCGTACGCACAGCGCGATAACGTACTCGAAGCCAGCTTCCACGGCCGTCGTGTACAAACCGTAAACGTTTGCTCTCTCTGTCTTTTTTCAATGGTCAAAAACGGGTAAGAGACGATTACGAAACAACGTTTAGCGCAGTTATGTCAAGGACGGCGGAGTAGAGGACGAGCGCTTCGCGAGCCAATTTGCCAAACAACACGTTTTATTAAGGTAGAAGATGGAGACTCCACGTCTGTCCGCCATCTTAGAATCATATTTATGCAGTAAGGCCTTCCGCGCGCACCTCCGAAGCTCCTGCCAACACCTCCTTGCTTTCGCACAACCAAAGAGTGCGTGGGAAAATCCTGCCTGTTCGAAATACGTTAGCATTTAGTGTTTCGGCTGGCGCACTCGTTCTTCGAGTCTATTCTGCGCGTTACTGGCGTACAGCGCTTTCCTGTAAAGCGTGCACCGCCACACTAGGAGTCATGGTGCGGCAGAGCCCACTTTCAACTACGGACCTACAGCGCTTTTTAGTAAAGCGTGCACTGCCGGACTACGAGACATTGGTCAGCCGAGCCCTCTTAAAATAACACTGTTACGAATCGGCGCGAGTCTTTAGGCCGTCGCCCTGTGGCGAGCGGAGTTACGCCGTTCGCAGCGAAGTTCTGTGCTTTGCGGAGAAGTTTTTGGGTTGCGGGGAAACCGGCACAGCGAAAGAACCCTGCGTGTTCCAACAAGCTCCTGCAAGCTCCCGCGGAGCTCGACACCGCGGAAAGCACGATGTACAAGCTTGTGCTTACATTCCAGGCACTCGTATCATGGCTACCTCCCACGGCCCCCCTTCCCCTGGACCCACCGCCTGTGACCGGTCCCCTCCCTCCGCCTGCAACATCGCTCTGGTTTCCTGACGCACACCCGTACCACCACAGCTTCACCAGAAATCCGGTCTTGGCTGATTTAGGTACCTTCACCTGGCAACAGCCCTCACAATCGACTTCATAGATCACGGGACCCCGGCATATCACGTATAACTCACCTGACAACACCGGATTTCTGGGGCTCCACCCCCGGAAAGCACGATGTAAAGCCGCCGATTTTTTTAATAATATCACGGGAGCGTCGACCGGCGGGTGGGTCAGCGCCTTACCACGGTAGAAAGCGGCGAAGCGAGCGAGAATAGAGAGCACAGTTCGCATTTGCCGAATGGTCCCACCAGTGCAACCGTCGTCCGTTGGGGTGTTCCCGAATGTGCGACACAACCCCTTTCCGCTCATTGCCGCGAGCGAGGCGCACGAGAAATCGCTGTACGCACGCGGCAATGAAGATAGCCGGTTGATTACCAGTGGAAAGTGCTTGTTTCGTGATTGTGGCAACATCCTAGCAGACGACGGTTGCACTGGCAGCTTCGTTCTGCGCATGCGAACTTTGCTATTAGGTGCGGAGTACCTTAGGACCGCACAATGTCCGTCCGCGTCCGCGCGCATAGCATTTACAATCGCAAAAAATCTCACACGCACCGGCAGTATTCGAGCCTGTGTCTGGTAGACCAGACTGAGTTAGTGTCAGTCCTCTTACCTACTGGGCTACGACCGTGAGGTAGTACCCGAGAGTCAAACTGCTCACTCCCTCGCCTGTTGCTCCCAGTTATGCTACCTCGACAAGCTGGGCCGTACTCGTAGGCCCCCGTCTTTAACAACATGCACGACGTTAAGCGTTCTCATGTTGTTGTTTTTAATCCGTTGAATGATAAATCTCCCATACACTGAAGCTAATACACTAAGCCGCTACACTTCGACTGGGCCCCGGGCAAGAGCTTCGCAAAACGCAGCGCGCCGGTCACGTTGTGAACGGCGGAGTTGTGGAAGCGGGCTGCGTGCAGCGCATTAGGGCTCCATCGCTATCCAGGCGGCGCCACACGATAAGAGGCCAACCCGCCGCGGTGGCTCAGTGGCTAAGGCGTCAAGCTGCTGAGCACGAGGTCGCGGGTTCGATTCCCGGCCGTGGCGGCCGTGGAGGCGAAAAGCAAAAACACCCGTGTGCGAGATTTCGGCGCACGTTAAAGATCCCCAGGTGGTCAAAATTAATCCGGAGCTTTCCACTACGCCGCCTCATCGCCTGCCTTGCGACGGCGCGTTAAACCCCACAATCAATCAATAAGAAGGCAAACTGGCTGCCGGGTATACTACTTCCGGGTAGTACAAAGCTGCGACGGTCCCGTAGGACCCAATGTTTACAGATGCAAAATGAGCTCGGTACTCCAGATTGTTTTGCGACATGGTCTCCAGCCCATCCCTGGCGCGTCTGATCTCTTCCGGCGATCACCCTGGCATGAGGGAAAAAAAGCTTTGCAGCGCTGAATACGTTTACGGCGTCGAGGTAACTGCTGGGACGGTGACGGCGCTCTGCCACTCGCAGGTTCACCGATGGTCGTATGAAGTGAAATTTGAAGTCAGGGCTTCTTTCGATAAACTAATACACTTGGTGAAAAGGACTTTTCAACTACTGCCGATCAAAAAGAAAAAGTAACGCAATCGGCGACGATCGTGCGTAAAAATCAGCGAGTCCGGTGGACCGCGCAGGCTCGTCTGCTGCGGAGCGCTGCGCGTTTGCGTACCTGGGGCCCTATTCTTGACGCCGTAAATTCAGTGTGAACTGTGAATTTGCCGGAAGATTTTTCTGGTTGGCCTTCAGTTGTAGTCACGCGCTTCCGGTTGACAAAGCGGTTGTGTGTGCTTTCGTCATTTTGACGTTTCATGATAGCCCGAGCTGTAAAGTTTGCCTTATTTCTCTCTACTGAAAGCGCATCATTCTTGGCCGGCAATAAAAAACTAGACGAAATTCAGCGCACATAACAATGTAGGTCTGTTTTTGCTATTCAACAACAATACGGCTTGTAAGTCATGACCTCTCTGAGATTGAATGAGAAGACGTGACGTAATTCAAACAGTTGGCGGGAATGTTTATGTCACACATTGGCAACTTCAGCCTGCGTAAAAGTGGTGTGTTGTTACGTAACAGCTTGCAAATGGAGGCTGCTGCGGCAGTGAAATAGAGCAAAAATTTCGCCGACCTTCCGTGGCGCGAAATCCCCGTGAATTTGCAGCAGGCGCAGTTTCGCATGACGCGCAGTTTAAAACTGCTTTCTAGCGAAAGAAATAATAGTTTTGACTGTTGCCAAGTCAGCGATAACGGATCATATACCGTCCCGTATTTTGTTTTTATGTTTAGAAATAAAATAGCAATTATTTGTTTGGCGTAACAGTAACATAAAAGGGCAGTACAAGCCTCTCCATTACAAAGAACCCAACGCATGGAATTTGTCCACACTCCTCCTAGTAATCTGGTGGGTCACTTGATCAAATTCAAGAGAAAAATAACAAAGAAATCTAACTGTTTTATTCGTTACTGCGCTGATTGCGCTCGAGCTTGGCGAATGAGTGAATCGGCGGCATCGGTATTATACGGCGTAGCCAGGCATTTACACCCCCCCCCCCCTCAACACACCCAACACCCCCCAGAAGGATTGCGACACCCCCCAGAAAAAGATTTCACAACCACAAGCACCTTGTACAGGAATTTATACACCCTTCCCCCAACAGCCTCCCCTCCCCCAGAAGAATTTCGGCACCCCCCCCCCCCCAAAAAAAAAAAAAAAATCGAAATTCTCGATAAACCCCTGCACAGATAAACGCTAATGCTCGCTAGGAGAGTCTAGTTCTCCCAAGAAAATAGATCTTCGAGCACTGTCACTGCTCAGTGCCCCTTCCCTCCCCCTCCCCCCTCCTGCCGCACACACACACCTTTAAGTATTAAAGAAAACCAGCTGTACGAGATCCAGAAAAATGCCACCTTATTGGTGCGAAAAAAAGTATGCCGAGATCCCCTTGCCCTTGCCCCGATTCTCGCGAAAATGCGTTAGGTGCTTACACTTTGCGAACTGCAGCGTAAATGTGTTTTGTATGTGTCTCACCCTGTAATAAATTATGTTCCGAGTGTGCGCCTCTATCTCGATGGACCTTGTGTATGCCGTGGAACTAGCGGGGTGGGAGCGGGAACGTCAAATAACGCCAGCGATCACCGCTTGCGGATGCGCCCTTTTCTCTCCTCGAATAAACTCCCATCCGTGCTCACACCCCGGCTGTGCCCATTACCAAGGCTGTATGTATTATGCCTGCTAGCGCACAAGCCGGCAGCGCAAGTGGCGCAGTGTTTCGGCCGCCCTGGACAAGCGCGGAGCACTGACCTCGTGCATCTGTGCCTGGCCCTTGGTGAAGATGACGATCTTGAGACCCTCGACGACGGCCACCACGGCGACGCCCAGCAGCGGGAGCGTCTGCAGCAGCACGCACAGGGAGCCCACCCAGGGGGACCAGTAGTGGTAGAACAGCGACAGCGACTCCGGGGAGAACATGGCCAGGTGCCCCGACCGCATGAACGCGATCGACAGCATCTGCTCGCGAGGAGGAGGGCAAGGCGATGACGGATGAGTGCAAACAAGTGCAGTCGTCAGGGAAATTTTCTCACGCGGTCGCAATGTAAAAGAGCAGCACTTCTGCGCTCCCCCGCCGTGTTCCTTGACCATGTGCTCTGACCGCGTCCTCCGACGTAGCCAACATGACAGTTTTAGAGGAAGCGCCTCCTCTTAACCGCTACAGTTTGTAACGTTACATCAGGTGCGGACAGAGATGAGTAAAGAAAAAACAAGGGACTTCCTTCTTTCTCCTTGACGTTTTTAACACGAAAGTGTTTTATTCTCGGATACAAAAATGTTTCAATGGCGTCACATCCATCACGGAAGTGACGCCAGTTCAACGAAGCAGGTGGCCTGTAAAGGGTGCACCCCTGCACACAGGGTCTGTTTACGGGGAAGCAACCTTTAGTAATAAAGAGTACGTTATACTGAGGGCTGTTCGTTTTCTGGTTTTATATTTCAACGCGACATTGTTTTATGCCGGGATACACCAAGATTTCACTGACGTCATATCGTCACGGAAATGACGCCAGTACACCTTTGGAGAATCGACCAATCAGCAGGACGTCGCTCGCCAAATCCACCCACAAGACAGCCGCCGACCCGCAAATCATGCTTAGCCACAGTCTTCGCTGTATATTTCACTCTCGTGTTTTACCGATTCCTATGACAGAGGAATGAACCAGTTTTCTACGCGTCTTTTATACCGCACCACCTTCGAAACAGCTGCTAACAACAATACGACATGCCAGGAGACGCTATCGTAGTTGCACTGTCTTCAAGTTACCAAAATTGCGGCTGTTCTTTTTTAACCACAAAATTAGAATTGATGTGCTCAAATTAAGAACCTGTGAATGATGAGTCCACTCACCAAGAAGGCTATAGGTAGCAGTACGTTCCAGTGAAAGGTCAACAGTGTCAGGTAAATGGACTTTGACCCCTCTTTCTGCACGATCATCTTGACTAGCTTGTCAGTTCCAAAAGGTTTACCTGAAACGAAGCCACAGACCAGTCATGGAAGGAATCGAGGATTTTCCCTCCGCATTTAACGCAAAACAAAGCGGCTTACCTTGTATAAATAGCACGACTATGAGCATGATGAAGTACAATGCGACGATCCACCAAAGCGACCCTAGCCACACGTCCAAGAAGAGCATTACATGCAGGGTCGCCTGCGAAAAGGGCGCGGTTTTTTATTTGCGAACGAACAACAGTTTGAGGCGCAAAAAAAAAAAAGTATACTGCAACGATCTGTAGTCCTTGCGTGGTTTTCGCAGGGATGGTACTTACATCGGTGGCGAAGAACAGTCCCAGAAGAAACCCAACTGTGCAGCTACTGAAGGTGACTATCGTCTTCCATTTCGTGAAAAACTTTGGTCGGAGGTAGACGATGGCATCCACGATGCAGTTCCAGATGCAAATCTGCAGTGAAGGAGAAACGAACGGCAAGCTTTAACGGCACAGCACGGCTTGCCTGAGATTCAACAGCGCGTTTTTTTTTCCTTTTTAGCGGCAACAATTTGCTACGGACCTACCTCACACAGGTTTCAGGCCTGGCTTTGGACTGAAGCCAGCGAAGACGCAATAACCGCGAAAACACGTTGCGAGATCTGCCCCTTCTAGAGCGCAGCTGTGAGGGGTGCATTGAGTGAGATCGTGTCAACCAGCCGCTCTATCCCATTATGCGCCTCGGCAGCGCATGAGTGCACATACAGACTATTAGTCGAGAATG
Organism: Haemaphysalis longicornis; assembly: GCF_048455015.1. Classification (NCBI taxonomy): domain Eukaryota; kingdom Metazoa; phylum Arthropoda; class Arachnida; order Ixodida; family Ixodidae; genus Haemaphysalis; species Haemaphysalis longicornis. The sequence goes on from NW_027526460.1 coordinate 7,803,283, forward strand.
ATGGGAATGCTGATCACGCGTTTTAATCGCGGCCGTTATTAATGCACCAGGAGTTAAAGAAAAAGCTGACGAGAAACCGCGGTGTAACGTCGTCATATTCATCATCATTACCCCGACTGCTCCTCGTAAGTAGGTCACTGCCAAGGAGTAGTGGGAGTGACGTCGTGAGGATCCGGCCGTGATCGCCCTACGCAATGAACTGCGAAGACGACGGAGACAAAACCCAGCAGTGTGAGAATGGGAAGGAGGCGCAGGATACCGAGAAAAGCAAAACTTTCTAACTGTTGAAGAGAAGCAACCAAAAGTTCCTTCAGAAATGGTTCCGGGACAATTAGTTCGAATATTTGCGTTTTCCTATGTGACCTCTTCTGGTTCCGTGACGAGTTGAAACGGTTGCCAGATGCGTGCGCGGCTGTGTTGAAGGCAGCGTTTCCAGAAAAAAAGATCTGAGCACAATTCGCGTGTGTTGTACGTGTTTTTGTTGTGAAGCCGCATGGTGCCGTACTTTTCGACACGTATCCGCGGAAACCGCCGGAATTACCACCGCGCAAGTTATTCTTGTAATTACTTCGTCTGGCATACGGAGGGGCGGGTGACAAGGCATCATTACCGTGACATTATAACATAGTCGCAGTGCGCAGTTTCGCAATGCCGTCGCAGCATCACACCAGCCTCAATATATTTTCGTACTATCGGTTCGAACAGCCGCCCGCCAGTGTTTCTTTTCTTTCTTATTCGATTTACCCAGATCCACGTCGTCCATCGAAACACACCCCCAAAATGTGCATCTATTAATTAACTTTGATCCTTTTTCACGCTGACTGTTTTTTGTAACACTATAGGCGTATCAGGGACGCGCGAGAGCAGACTCTACAGAAATACATTTCAAGTAATATCTAGCTTCCGCCAGCTGCCCTGAAAGGAACCAACCACGAGCTTTCTACTGAGGCGCCCCATGTTCTGCACTGATTCCGAAATGATGCACTGTTGCCATTTGCGCGCAGCACAGAAAAACAAAACAAAAAAAAGCAAATGGGCCGTTCGGCTGCTTAGTCTTACTGCAAAGCTCCGCAGTGAAGCACGCACAGAACTCTGTGGCGCTTCACGTGGAGCGTCCCGCTTCGGGACATTACACCAAATACGCGTCCTTGACCGTGTCGGTGGCAGAGGAAGAGGCAGGCGCGTACCAGTTGCCCCAGGCCCAGCGAGGCGAGCATGACGAAGAAGCAGATGGGCCAGAAGGGCGAGATGCTCCTGCCTCCCTCGGCCGACAGCGCGGCGGGGAACACTTCGACGGCGAAGCGCGCCACCTGGTAGCCGCTGAGCAGGTTGTGCTTGCGCACACCCTGCAGGAGCACGCCCGCCAGCAGGTTCACGGGCGCCGACTGCGTCATCGGCGGCCACGAGCCGTTCACCGACTGCAGGAACCGCACCGTCGTCTCCTCTTCTGCGGTATTGGCGTGGACAAAAAGAACGACAACGGGACAGCCGGCATCAGCTTTCCTGGCAACTCGCGCAGGGCTTGGCGTAAATAATCAGCTCGACGAGCCAATAAATGGCGATGTTCGATGACCGGTTATTAATTTAGGAATAACTTTCTGGTACCCGAAGCCGAGCTTATGTACAGATTTTCTAAGCATATTCTCTCTCGAAATTTATGCCCACCACCCCCTATCAACGTAATGCATCGCCAATCATGCGCATAGAGAAAGACCTGTTTCGCTGGTTGCAATCGCCATGAATATGTGGTTCTAGATCAGGTACTGAATTAATATAGTATAGACCACGAGGGAACAAAATTTCCGCGGACGAACCACATTTTTCAAGTTGCTTCAGTAAAATCAAAGTTGATCCTACAAGTTACCTCCTTGATAGTTATAACACTTCCTCATAAGAAACGTTTTCTAACTTAAACAGACCAACACCGCACTTAAGCCCTAATTTAAGCTTGCCCTGACTGAGACTTTTTGAAACGGAGTACATGCTAACTAAGTTCTCGCAAAGTCAGCACGTGTGTAATAGGACGTTCGAATACGTAAATTGTCTTCAAATATAGGTATTGTACAAAAATAACATGTACTCAATGTATAAGGGATCCTTATTCACGGTTATTATGCCCGAGCTCTACAGACCGGGAGTGTTACATGCTGTCGTGACAGTGTGAATAATAACGTAAATAATAGCTTTCCACTACAATAAATCTTAGCTTACTCCTCGTTTACCTGATTTACATTACTGTTTACCCAACAAGTGAAATCTCTACGAATTCTTTAAAATTCGCTCTTGTTTTTACGCTATTGCTGACGGTAATCTTGCAGAGCTCCAAGCTACCAGTCTGCAATTTATGGATGTAAATCCTAAAACAATAAATTCGCACTCAATAGAGGTCAGGAACATCCTCTTAAACGTATTGGCCACCTAGCCCCAGAATAACGCTTCTTATTAATCTGGCCTCTAATATTTGACGGGAGCCTTCGTTACCCCAAGCTGGCTTCGCCGCACTAAGATGCTTACTGCGGTGAAGCCTACCCTTCACTTGAGAAGTCGACAGGGGATTGAGGTGATAACAGTAAAGGGGGGTCTTGCGGTACAAAAACGCAGTGGCGGGGAAAAAGATAACGAAGATAACAGCTGGAAGATATGTCAACACGTTCACTTTACGGTTTTTTTTATTGGCCTGTTTTTTTTTGTTTTTTTTTCATCACCCAGTTTAGTAACCGCTCTTACTCGATAGTGTGGCGTAATAAAAAAAATCGGGGCTAATTTCCATTTTGACAGAATTAGTGAGCACACAGAACACGGTGACATGTGAGTGGTGTATTAATCATGCATCGCTTTCCTTCGTAGAGACAGGAACCAAGGTCGCGCTCCTCAGACATTGAGATCCGGTCATGAGATGCAGGATCTAACGTTTATGATGACGATGAATGACAACATGTCGTTCCACTGAGACCACTAAATGGCTAAAGGCAAGCACGCATCATCTTCCGGAGCAAAACAGAGACGCGAAGGCGGCGCAACGGAGGGAGGAGGAGAGGCGCTCACCGAAGGACGAGCTGACTAGAACCATCCCGTGCGCCTGCAGGAGGTGGGCCACGCTGGCGAAGAGCATCGCGACCAGCACGAGCACGGTGCCCACCAGCACCGCCACGCATATCATGTTCCTGGGAAGAAAGAGCGAGAATGAACGAAGGGCGCCGTCATGTTGAGGGAAAGAGCAGAGCACACGGTAGTCATGCCCACGACGCATGCGCGCTACTGACTGCTGCTCTTCCGAATTGTGACTCTCGCAGCTCCGCTTCCATTCCGCGTAGCGACTTTCTCTGTCGCCAGACGATTAGCGAGAATGCTCGGAGCGAATGCTCACATCGACACGGCAATGTCGCCCCGTAATACATGTGGTTAATTAAAGCATATTACGCATAATTTCCATGAGTTATTTTTTTTAAAGCTGGAATAAAAAATTACCAGATCACTTGTATATCAAAACATTACGAGTAGTTCTTTTTTTCTCGGTAATATAGCCTTCAGAACCGGGAAATACAGCTCAGAAGCTGCTTTTTTTTTTTTTTTTTGGGGGGGGGGGGGGGGGGGAGAGAAGTTCATGAGAAATTGCGAGTAGGTAACAGAATAAAGTGCGAGATGAAAAAGCGAAAGCGTGTGTGCTTGCCTTGTTACGTTGCTTGAAAACTTGTTGTGACTATTGACGTGCAGCGCCAGGGCTCCGAAAACGCCCCACGTTAAGAAGACTTCGCGCGCTGCAACAACCCAGGACTGAAAGGAAGAGAGCGATAGAGAAAGGGGGGGGGGACGGAAAATTAAAACACACTCACTCATTCTTCACCTGCTTTGTGATCTCATTTGCTCTCATTTCACTTTGTTCAATTCATTCTTTATAAACGATTTACCGAATTGTGTCACGGTTCCAATCAGGTTGTTTGCCGACGACTGTGTTGTCTATAGCAGAATTGAGACACTACGTGACCAAGTTAACTTGAACGACAACCTTCGAAAAATTAGTAATTGGTGCAAAGAATGGCAAATTACTTTAAACGCTGAAAAAACGGTGTTTATGTCAGTCACAAGGAAGAGAACACCGCTAGAATATAACTACCAGATTGACGATACTAGGCTTCAGCGCGTACAGAAATATAAATATCTGGGGGTATTGTTTACACCCGATCTCCGATGGAATACGCACATTGACTACGTGTGCTCCAAGGCTACTAAAGCATTGTACAGCCTTAGGCGTAACCTTTATGGCGCCCCTCCTGATATCAAGTGCCTAGCTTATAAGACCTTAGTCAGGCCAATTATTGAATACTCTAAAATTGTATGGGACCCCTACACACAGTCCAACTGCAATAAAATAGAAAAGATACAGCGACTTGCAGCGAGGTTTATCTTTAATAAGTATCGTCGGCATTATTCCCCCACTGAGCTTTGTAGAACAGCGAACCTTGAAAGTCTGGAAATCAGGTCAAAAATTGAGAGACTAAAATTTCTCTTCCAGCTAATTCACAATCATTTCAAACTACACCATTCAGATTTCTTCCAGGTTAATACACAAGAACACTCCAGGCATCGTCATAGCATGTACATCCCACCCCTAGCCCCGCATAACGACTGCTTTAAGTTCAGCTTTTTCCCACGTGTAATCGAAGAATGGAATATGCTGCCTGAGGCCACAATCAGATGCTCTTCGCTTGCGTCATTTGAAGGTAATCTGAAACGGTTTTTTCTGTGAATAATACTGTGGCTGAATGTCATTCTTTTTTTTATGTTTTATGTCTGAGTGCTTTTTGTTACTAGCATGATAACGCCCATGCTTGTTTTATTGGTGCCGCCTTCCAGGCGTCGCAAAGCGTTGTCTGAAAGCGTTGAGTCATTGTTCAGCTCTGACCGCGTGTATTCCTTTCCGTGAGTGTTCCATTTTTATGTATAATTTGAGCTGTTGCTCCTACAGCCCCGAGAAATATTGTTTCAACTTGATAACCTGCTTTCGAGTGAAACTTTTTGTCCTTCCACCCTGTAACGGCCCACTTCTGGGCTAACAGTATTAATAAATTAATGAAATGAATGAATTCTGTGAAATAATAACATAACCTTGAAGCAGCACCTATTCTGGTGTTATCATATGATCTGCACAAAGCCAAGCTATACTTGTTAAGACATGAAGCATGTGCTATATCATCGATCTTCATTAGGGGGATGGATAGTGAATGTAGATGTCCAAATGCGTCTGCGGCTAGCTTCGCTGCATTTTGAGAAACCAACTCAAAATTTAGGAGGGCATGTACAATAAATATCTACTAACCGTATGCAAAATTTCATGAAGAAATAATTGCTTTTTGTGTGTTAAATGCCTCAGGCTTTCTTCTCAACCAGAATAATCATGGCGGCAATAACCGTTGATCTTTTTAAAATATTTACATAGCACAATCACAAGCTTTAATCATTTTCAACAGAAAAAAGTGTGAGTAAAGAAGTAATTTTGGTGAGGACATGCTTATATTTGGTTCAGAATGTGTGTATAGCATTAATAAACAACTCAAAAAATGGTTTCGCACACTCAAATAGTTGCCGAAAAATGTTCTGTTTCTCAGAGGAAATGGTGTTTTCAGAAATTCCACTTCAAAAGTTTTCGTTTCATTTTTTTAAATTGGCGCTCCTTGCGCGGGTTCTGAAAAAAGCGAGGCGATGATACTAGAACAGCGAACTTCAGGCGTGAAAAATAGCTCTAATATGTCGAAAAAGCAACCAATTACGAGAGCGCAAACAGGATTATAGACGACCGACCTGGCGTCAACAAACATTTGCAATGCATGCGCAATACTATTTCAAACAGCGCAGCACCATTGCGGTATATACGGCACTACAGAAAAAACTTAGTAGTAATGCGCTATATTTGTAAGTAATTATAAAAATAAACGTTATTATGTGTTTTTAAAGCAACCAAATAACAATTTAAATACCACTGTGCGTCACACGGAACTTGCAGTGACTAGGCGGGGCCATTTTTAAATTACTTCTGGTGGCATCTGAGAATGCCACTTCGTGGGGACGCACTCAAAGAATGTTTTGGCACCATATAAGAAATATTTTGGCACCAAAATAAGAACGTCACATTTTTTGTCGATTTTGCCCTTCATCCCCACCTAAGAAATAAAGCTAACTCACAGGTACTTTTAAAAGAAATCGCCGTATGTTATTCATCAAAAAAGGCTTGGTTACAATGGTTATTATTCACAAGACCTAAGCTAAAGCTTTAAAAAAGCACACCACACAGCAAAGCTTGCAAACTCGGTGATTAACGCTTCTGTACCTCTGGCAATGAGCTCGAGCAGAGGGGACGTGGAGTACTTAAGTAAAAGACACGCGGAAAAAGTGAGCTGCGAGATTTTCTGAAAAATGTGCGTTTTATGAGGCTGTGTGCTAGCTTATTTTGAATGGAGCTGCGGCAGGGAGGCAAAGCAACAATTCGATCCCCCACTCGGATTCGCATCGTCTTTACAAACGTTCACGAGTCGCGACATAGCAAGACGTTGACCTTTGTTAGCAGATTAGAGCTTAAAAAAGAATAATTTACAGTTCAAAAAACAAACCCCCTTTCTAAGAGAAAGATGGTTAAATTTCGAAGCTTTGTCCCTTGCAACCTGAATCAAAGTCTAAGATCTACACTGCTTCGATCACGCACTCGGATAGACGTTGCCTTCGTAAAACGAGGGACTAAAAATTAACACCTGAGTAAAAACTCGTCCCAGTATCACAGTTTTCAACCCGGCTTGTCAGTGGAAAGTGCGGTACTCCCCGAGCATCGAGAAAATGTTTATAGCCTTGCTCGGTTTTCAGGACATCTACGTATTGACTATGCCCTAGTAAACAATATAGCTCACCCTAGATATTAAGTAGGCGTTTATTTTTCCCACTGCACCGTTGGGGGAAGTCATCGTTTTCCTTGCGGCACAATCTCTCGCGCCAGAAACGCCCCACGTGTCACAGCCTTTGCGCTCAGTCGGAATCATATTCGCATGTAGCAAGCGGGCCACCCATTCGGCGCGGCTGTTGCCAACGGTCGGAGGTGGCTCGCCTCAGCTGTGCGTCTACCTGTTCTGTACGTCCCGTTGTTCTCCTTGTGAGCACGCATCACGATTGCGGAATGTAACGTCGATAGTGCCACAAATCGCACCGGCCCACCCAGCGGAGTTCCACTTGCACCGCCGATCCGCTTGCACGCTCAATCCAAGCGTGTCGGCTCGGAACACGTTCCCTGCCGTGTGCGCGGCGGCGGGGCGTTGCAACCTCCTCCGATTTGCCCCAACGGAATGCAACGATGTTGCGTGCGCAACGCAACTGTTGTGCGGCGCTGCGTCGAAATATGGCCGCTCCAGCTCGCAGTCGTTGTGATTCGCACGGAAGCCATGCAAGGCTATACGCGCTTGGCAGCGAGCGGGGTTTTTTTTTTTCCTGCCTTTTTTTTGTTTCGCTATCAGGGCGCCCTTCTCAGCGGGGTCACCCTCTGTGGTGGCTCAATGCTGCGCGCATGTGGACGGGTTAAGGCTAGTGCGTGGCACCATTTGCTCGCACGTGCTCGCGGTTCGGCAGTGTCGACGCAATCAGCAGCAAAGCATTGATCTCGTCAGTCCATTACATGTGCTTTTTTTCCCCTCAAGTTTCCCTTCCAGATGAACAGAAACTTGCCCACTTGAAACGCCGAATCCCTCCTATGAAGAGTTACTTGCCTGCATGGAGCGCCGACATGAGCCCCAATATTTCTTGTTCAGCTTGAAGGGCTTTCAGAGCGACATTTTAGACGGTGTCTTTCACTTCTAAGCACGCGCACGTCGCCGTTTGCACGGGTTGAGAGTGGACGAAAAGGGGGGGGGGGGCGGGGGGGGGGGGGGGGGGGAGTGCACGCGTAGCTATAGGTTTCATGGCCGTACTAATGACATGTCCATTCGGCTGGCGGGAGGTTGAAACGTGGACGTCAAACGGCCCACTGCGACCTATCCGGTGTCCCCAGTGGACGAGCGGAGTGGGTTGGTGTGTCACACAGACAGCAAGATGCCTACGTCTCGAGATGGAAAGAGACACCTCCGTGTTGGTCCGCTAGCACAAAGCTCAGGTCGTTCCAAGTTTCATTCAGGATATTGACTAGCAAGTACGCGCAGTCGTAAATTATAAACCAACGTGTCGGTGTCGTGCACTCGAGGACTGCGTCCAGCTTCGCAGGTCATCCTGCTTCCCAAAGTGGAAAGGCACTATTATTTTTTTTTTTTAGTTTCATGGCATACTGACTGCCGTTCTCGCTGGGTTTTTTTTTTGTTTTGTTTTGTTTTGTTTTGGTCTTCACCGACAAGTACGCCACACGACTTCCGGGTCGAAGCCACGTGGATTGATATCAGTAAAGCCTCGTTAAAACGACAGCGCTTTAATCGAATTCTAATTTTATCCAAAGGGTTTCATGATTCGCACTGCTTTACATAGGGAGTAACTCATTGCCGCTATTTGCGAAGTAGCGGTTATAAGGAAGTGAAAGTCCAGTTCCGAGGACTTGTTTATGACGAGGGTTCCCGACGTACTCCTCTGTAGTAGAAGCAGTGTTTCGTGAAGATATACGAAAGCAGGGAGTTATAACCTGCCAAACCTTTCGAGTAAATAAAAAGGTGTTTGTTGTTTTTATTGTCCCCTTGAGGAATTAGCGAAGGCCCTTGGGGTGCGCCTCTTTTGTTAGCTCTTCTCGACGGAATACGCAACAAGCCCATTCACCCCTCTCTGCAGATGCTCATCACCGGGAAGTCCCGCTCTCAGTTTTAACGAGGTAAAGAATGTGGAGTATACAGTCGAAGTGACCAATATAAACAGGGTCAGAAATACCCGGTTTCGCTGGAAAAAATGTGCAACAACGCTGTCAACATTTCGGAGCAGTCTTGATCTAAAATACATAAAGCAATGCCATTTCTTTTAGGGATGGGTAGAAAAAGTACGGTAGTAGAGAATGAAAGGCGAAAAATGAGCTTTGGCCAGTACAATGTCTAATCGCATACTCAAAAAAAAAAAAAGAATCCTCGGCCGTCTCCGCTAACGTGAAATACGAGGAGGGGAAGCATGCAGTGTATAAGTGTATTCTTTGCGCCTTGGAGTTTATGCCCACGGAGACGAAATCGTTGGGGGGTAGAGGTATACGGTTTTGCTGTAACAGTATCGCGTCTTTGAAGCGAGTTAGGAAACGAGTGTCCTGGTGTGTTCTTTTTGTGCACGTTACGTTCTAGCGCGAGGCGTTGGAAAACGAGTGCCCCGGTGTTTTAGTACCGTGACTACATGAGACTAGATACGACGACGACGACGACAGGAGACGCTGACAGCCCGAGTCGCTAAGGGGCTTCTCCCCTCGTAGAATGCGGCCGTTTTTAGTGTCCTTTAACTCTGAATCGTGGCAGAAAACTACTTAGGTCAGCTTCTCCCTAGAGCAAAAAGCCCTTGCTGAAGCGCCTACTCAGGTCAGCTTCTTCCTAGAGCAACAAGACCTTGCAGAAGCGCCGCAGCTAGCGGCCAGCTTCACCGCGTAACTCATGAGCTCTGCGTGATGGTATCTTTTGTTAACATGACATGTACAGCCACGATCAAAAGTTTAAGGACCAGGAAAATGGTAATTTCAGGTTATTTCTCTTCCGGTAGCAGTCGGACAAACTGCCGTGTGCATGTGAGATGTCGTATAGTTACGGGAGTAATGAAAAACACGGCGCACAGTACCCTGGTCTGCCGCGCGGCAGAGAAATAACCCAAAATTGCTGCTTTCGTGGTCCGTAATCTTTTGCTGTTGGGTGTACCATCGGCCCGTGTCAGAAGAGATCTTTAAACATCGTCGAAATCATCATCATCATCATCATCATCATCATCATTTTAATGCAAGGTGTGCGTTGTAAAATTCCCTGCCCCCTTTCCACTGGGAACGGCTCCCGGCGAGAGGAGAGAGGCGTGCTCACGTTGGTGTCGGAGAGCACGCCCTTCCAGTCTGCCCTGAAGAGGCTGGTGATTCCGCCTCCCCACTGCTCCGTCATGCGGATCGTGATGAACACCAGCAGGCACATGGACAGGATGCCCAGGATGGCCAGGATCTGGCGGGAACAGACGAGGAGGAGAAGCAAACGAGCGCGCTCAGTACGACGACGTCCCCCGTAACCGCGCCAGCAGCGGGAAAAGCCACCCGCTAAATTAAACGAGGAAAACAGAAACAAACAGGGCGGCCCCAAACCGCGGTACCACTTGAAGGCCCAGAAAGGTTACTCTCGCGTCGTCAGGTAGGTGAGGCTTGAGTAGCGCTTGACGTGCGTACCTTGCCGAAGGACTTGAGGCCTCGGCTAAGTGCTATGAACACGAGCAGCCAGATTATGCCCAAGTTGAAGGCCAACTCGAACTTGAGGTCCCCGAGGCCAGAGACCTGCGAAGCCGCCCTGCGGTCCAGAATGCGGCCACTGCGCCAAAGACGGGAAGGAGAAAGTCAAACGCTGCTGCCACAGGCCGAAAGGCGTGCATACGTATTTGCTAGCTCGGTTAGAAAAACACACTTTTATGTTTAAGATCACACGTGATAGGAGTTTAGAAGTGTCGAAAACGGTACCCGAGTGTCATGCCAGCAACTGTATATATATATGGCGTCCCGACGTTACTTACTGAAAATAAGAAGCGGTGGTCCAGCCTAGGAATTCCGGAGACGAAGCGTTATTCTTGTAGCATCCTGCAACAGAGGAAGACCGGCCCCAGTTAACGATGGAGTTACAGCTCGTCTCAGTGACGAAATCACGAAGTATGTACTAGCAAATAATAGTCACGCTCAAGTTTTTGTCCCCTTCTTACGGTGCTGAACATAACCCCGGATGACTTAACGCGCGCAGTGCTGCTTCTACAACTACGGTAATACTGCCGGAGATGCGCGCATACTTATGTAGTTATAAAGTATTCTATCAGTTTCACAAACTTACGGGCATTCTGGTAGTCTAAACTGGATCACACAGTCACCTGGTCGCCTGAGCCTTGCGCAACCTTTCGTTGATTATACGCACTTCCGCCTCGCCCGCATTCGGTAACGTTGGTTTGGACGCAGTCACGCTTCTATCGATCCTGCCCACGAGTTTAGCGCAGTCTCCGCTAGCTACTTCCTCGACCGCACCTCTTCATCGTGGCCCTTCTCGCCCCTCACATTTCCACTTTCCGCTCAAGCTGCTTCGCCCCGCCCGAAAGAAGCCACTAGTGCGAGCACGCTGTGCGGCCGCGACTGGCAGCCCGCGTACCGTCACTACGGCTACCACACGGTCTCCTGGAATGAGCGACCACTCGCACATCACGAAGCCCAAATTACTAAAGGTTTTTAACAAGGACAACAACAACTATCACCCTCACGTTGAGCGCCAATGTCAGCGGCCAACAATTTAGCGATGTCGTCAGCGTGGAAAAATGAACGATAAGTGCGGGGCACCAAGCTGTCCTTGTTTAGCTAGTTACTCAGTCTGTTGCGGTAAAAATAAAAAATATATATAAACTTTGGGAGCCGTCCTTGTCCCGAGTTTGCAAATTTCCTGATAATAGTTTCCCCACTGGTGGAAAAAAAAACTGTGGTTGATTTCTCTGTCATAGCAATCAGTCAAACACAACAGTGAAATGTGCAGCGAAATCTGCAGCTGAGCATGATTTGCGGGTCGGCGGCTGTCTTGTGGGTGTGCTTGGCGAGCGACGTCCTGCTGGCGGGTCGCTTCGGCAGAGGTGTACTGGCGTCATTTCCGTGACGGATATGACGCCAGTGAAATCGTGGGGTATCGCGGAATAAAACACTTTCGTGTTAAAATATAAAACCCGAAAACGAACAACCCTAAGCATAACGTACTGATGATGATGATGATGATGATTGCTATTGGTTTCCCCTTTGAAGCGGGGTGATGACATGTCATCTTACCAAAAAGGACTAATATAACCATGTTTTACACACTCTTGGTTTAATACTAGCGCTGCTTAGGGCAGGCACTAAAGCTTATTAGGCCCGAAATACTTTCTTTTCCCTGTTACAGGTGGTAACTGTCCTAGGCAATATTCCCCTCTCTGCTTTTCGTCCACCAGCATTCCAATCTTCTTTTCGTCCCCTCGACAGCCTTGAAGTTAACTTCCTCTCTGATACCCTTAAATCCTAGGGCTTCTGAAAGCCCAATATTCCCTTCATGTAGATTTGGATGGATACCCTCACATTCTAAAACTATGTGCCGCATAGTTTCTGTTTCTTTTCCGCAGACCACACATACCCCATCATTTTGTGGATACTTCCCGACAAAACTCTTAGTTCGCAGGCAACCTGCTCTTGCCTCAAAAAGCAAAGCACTGCCCTGGGAATTATCGTAGAAATTTTCCTTTCTGATGTTCATCTTCTCAGCCCTGTACATCTCTAACGACGTTTTAGCTTGCATTTTTTCCCTCCATTTATTCGTTTCAACCTTCCTTGCCTCTTTTTTGGTTACCTTGGCTGTTTTGGATTCTCCACTGTTCTTTCCGTATTTCATCGTTAGCCTTCTAGTCTTTCTTAACCACTGCGTGTTCATGCTTTTCAAGTATAGGTACCTAAAAACCTTAGCTGCCCACCTTCGTTTATCCATTGCCCTCAACCTCATCTCAAAGCATATTTTACTCTGAGCTTCACTAACTTCAAACGACGCCCAGCCCATATCTCCCTGAACTGCTTCGTTGGTTGTTTTTCCATGCGCGCCTAAGGCCAAACGTACTATTTAGTACTAAAGGTTGCTTCCCCGCAAGAAGACCCTATGTGCAGGGGTGCACAGCTTGCTTCGTTGTACAGGCGTCATTTCCGTGATGGATATGACGTCAGTGAAATCTTCGTGTATCCGGGAATAAAACACTTTCGTGTTAAAAAAGAATTGTGGAGTGCTATTGTATGATGTCCGATTCGCAGCGCCAGCTTTAATAACGTCCCGACAGGAGGAGTCCAGCCGGGGCGTTGTGTTTCTCACCTCCGGAGGCGAAACGGGCCTGACAGATGGACCACCGGTAGGCGTCCCTGGCCTTGATGAAGGAGTCGCGAAAGTAGAAGAACAGCCACGATACCGGAACGGCGAAGTAAACGCCGCACACCAGGTACACCATCACAAGCGCCACGCCCACGCCTACAGAGAGAGAGAAAGAGCGGGCGAGTGAGCTCTCGGGTGAACTATAAACACGGACCCTTTTTTGTCTTGAGGAGGCTGCAGTTACACACTAATTACCAGACTAACGTTTGGAATGCTCAGGCCATGTCCTTAGTTCTTTCGGCCGATTTGTGTGCATTTTTCATCAAAGACAAGTCCTTTCGGAAGTGTAGCTGTCTCCCCGCACCGTCCACCCTGCCGAATTTCTGGTCGGCACTAGGGGGTGGATGTTGCGGAGTCATGCCGATGTTTGAGTCACCAAGGCCGAAAGCAAATGTACTCAATGAAGATACTGATTACCTTTGAAGGCAGGCGAGATGTACCACATGTCCAGGATGCCGCTTCCCAGGTATTGTCCCAGGGACATTTGCAGATACAGAAACGGCACGCCGAACACGGACGACAGCACCAAGAACTGGAGAATGAAGCACGCTGATGGGGCAGGGAGGGACGAGAATAAGGAAGGTGTTAACGAAGGCCCTCGAGAACTGCCAAGGAGTTGAGCACGAGATCGGGAAGCCGTTATGAGCCGAATGAATCTCTTATGTTCCATGCTGCTGCAGTATAACATGTTCGCAAACCAGCGCTGCTTTTTCTTCTTTTCGTATCCTCACAAAGGGCCTCCTCTGTACATTTTCTTTTACTTTTATTGTTTTTAATAATTTGTCACTTCTATCAGTGAAAATAAAGCCAGCACGTGGGCTTGCTAACATTCTTTAACGTCACAGTAAATAAACAAGTCCACTCATCCTACTAAACTTGACGCGGTCGACTTTCGGGAACGGTAGTTCCTCCAAAAAACCCACGGAATCCGTCAACTTCGTTGCTGCACAACATTAGGCCATTTGATTATTCATGTTCGTTAATTTCTATTATAAGAAACGCGATAAAATGCAACAAAGAAACAACAACAAACAAACAGGCAAAATATTGCGGCATGACTTTGCTTAGTCCCTGGACGTACCTTTATAAATATGCACCAGAAGAGAGAACCTGGTGACTGTGAAGAGGCCGAAGACGCTGAAGAATGTGGCGAACACAGAGAAGAGGTCGTGCGACCAGAGCCCATGCGCGGCACGCCGGGTCTCGTCGTCCGTGGGGGAGGCGGCCGCGCTGCCAGCGTCGACGCTGGCCGCCGCTTCCTCCCGGGACCTGGTCGCCCCAGGAGACGCCGCCCCTTGGACGCTGCAAGGCACAAGGTCGCGTCCAGGTTTACTCACTGCACAAAACTTCCAGGCAACGCCGCCAGACAAAAGCGTTTCAATTCCGTGACCTGCAACTAGCCGGGGCCGACGCGAATCCGGGAACCAGGGGCCTGCGAACCAAAATCTCGAGCTGTTCTTCGTAGATATGGCGCGTTACATAGACCATTATGTAAGGTTGGTAGACCAAGGCAGGCACAGCTTCTTTCGCAAGCCGGTGGCTAGGACATGTCTATCTCCGAAGACTGCTTTACTTGACCGAGCTGATTCCTATCACGATGCGGAATCCGCGGAGTTGCCGCGCGAAGGAATATACACGCTACGGGCAATGCGACTTGCCACCAGACGGTATCGTACAAAGGAAGAAAACACGGCATCTCGCGATTCCGTGTTGAGTCCGCGAAACGCGGAAATAGGAGGCGATGGGGAAAGGGCACGGGCAAGACGCAAGGTCGAGACTGCCTTTCTCAGCACCGTGCGCCGCTAAACCACCGAGAGGCGGGAAATGGCCCGCACTGTTGACAAAGACGAGGAGGTCAGCCAGAGATTTGGCACCCTTGTGAGGGAAGAAAAAAACCGGCTGTAAAGATAGCGGGTGCGTAAGGTGGCGATTTGCTGCGCTCCAGCCAGCGGCAGCCGTCGTGCCACCTTCCGCAAAACCCGTCTTTCTTTTTTTCTGGCAGGGAAATTAGTATAAGAATTACAGCGTGTGCCGAAAACATGCGACCGTTATTACAGACCTGATGTCACGTCACCACCCAGACTCCTGCCGCCACAAAAAATAGGCATTGTTGAGTTTAGAGGGAGTCTTCATAACTGCGACGCGCCGTCCGCTGAGCAAATGTGTTGTTGCTACCACAGGAATATGCACCACCCGTGGTGTGGCTGGTGATTAGGTATTTCAACGACAACCACATCTAAATTTAAAATGCGTTATACAGGGTGTTTCAGCGAACACTTTCAGAAATTCTTAAAAATAGGCCCTTCGAGAAAAAAAGAAAAAAACTCTTCGGAAGGAAATTGCTAGCTGCGGCGGACGCCAGGAAGTACCAAGGGCGTGCAAATTAGTTAGCTGGTTAATTAAACTTCAGTAATGAACTTCTTAATTAGCGAAGTTTGGTGGGGATTCTAAATGGTCATTTTATAGCCCCGGAGTAGGCGATGCCATAACAGTTTTTAAAGCAAGGTAAAATTCGTTGTCTAATACCCTGCAGCGCGAGGAAACCTGCCGTTTTTTTTTTTTTTTTTCGCTCAAAAACAAAACTCGATGCTTGAGGAGCGCAGGAAGCCTTGAACAAACGCAACGTCCGCTGGTGACGCAGCCCATTCGAAATGTACGTGCTATTTTCGCTAGCTAGGAAGCCTCGGTGCTCAGCATAGACAACAGCCAGCGTTGCCTTTTGATTCACTGGGCGGAAGGCAGAGGCTAGTCATCGCCAACTACGCAGCTGGCGATTTTAACATGCTGTTAGGCGCTGGCCTGGCGCTCTGCCAGTGCAGTTACCCCGGAAGCAGTCCTTTAATTTCCATTCACATTACGTTAGCTTCGTTGAAAGAACAAAGACACGCTTTTGTGACCATGCAGAGTTTTGTTCTGCGGCGCCGGTATCGTAACATGCAACTCTTAAAAGTTATTTTTACGTGGTATTGGCTTGACAGCAAAAATAAACGAGGGATCCGTAGAAGACTACTTCTTGGCATGGTAACGCGACGTTGTTTCGTAATAGCTTCCGTCCCATTTGGTGTAAGAAGTGCTGGCCTAGGATTAGGAAATCTTGAATTCAAACTAAGTTTAGCTGTTTTGAGTCATGTAACAAACAGTGAACAAAAAATGGTTTATTTCAATGTTTGATTGAGTTGTAGGCTTATTCGGGTACTCCACGAAAGTAATGTCATTTTGAACAACAATACAGAATATTTATATGACGTTCTCAAATTGCTCTCCGTCCATTGCGATGCACAGACGAAAGCGCTCTTTCGTAGAGTTCATAGTAGATAAAAGCATCTGTCTGGGAATATTGTCGAGGGAGATTCTCACACGTTGCTTCATACACTCGAGGTTGTCTGGTTCCGTCTTGAAAGCCGCATTTTTAACATATGCCCAGAGAAAGAAGTCCAAGGGGGACAAATCGGGTGACCTAGGCGGCCACGGTGTGGTTCCACTACGGCCATTCCACTGGTTAGGGAAAGACCCGTCGATGAATTCACGAGCCGGCGGAGAAAAATGCGTCGGGGCTCCGTCATGCTGGAACCGCATAGTTTTCAGCAACCCTGAGGCAAGCTCGGAGACGACGTCCTTGAAAACGCACTTTGTGTGCTTCTTTCCAGTAAGGTTTCCGTCGATGAAGTAGGGACCAACAGTGCGGCCATTATAAATACCACACCATACGTTCGCTGACCAGCTTACCTGGTGCTTATGCTCACGAAGCCAGTGGGGGTTTTGATCGTACCAGTAATGTGCGTTGTGCAAACTGACATTCGAATCCATACAAAATTGGGCCGCGTCAGTCCAAAGCACTCTGTGGCGAAATTCCGGATCTTCTTCGCATTGAATTGCCGGCGCTTATGGAGCTGGGTTCACTCCATACGGGATGACAATTTTCCTGAACACCTGCCTCCAGCCTGACAGCGACGATGCCAGCATATCGATGTCAAAATCATCGGTTGCACTGGCTGGCCGCTTCCTTTTCTGTGCATGGACTGATCCAGAGGTACTGAACCGATTAAATATCGATACGAATGTGGGGCGAGCTGGCACAGGACGGCCGGGATGTCGGGCAACAAACAGCATCGATGCCAGCTCCGCGACCTTTTTTACGCTCACACAAGCCAGTACAATGTCCACTTTCTCGACAACGAAGTACTGGAGTTGAGCTGGCGCGACAATGTTCACAATATTAACGCTGCGGCGTTGATACCTTGACTTTTAAATTGACGAGGTGACACCAGTGGTACGGCAATGACTATGTCGCACGCGCACTCCGAAAGCAAGCACTTTAAAGAAATAGAAGCGTGAACGCGTTGTCTAAAGTTCAGTTTTTGATACCGATACGGAAGAAACATTGCCGGCGTCGTCCCATTCCTTGCGAAGCCGGTCCTGTGCGGAGCGAAGAGTCGGAGCTAGGCGCGCCAGCTTCGGTATTCACCAATCTTTCTAACAAAAGGCAACATCCAGCTGCTAATAACCGACAACAGCGAAAACGAAAGACGAAAACAAATTCCACGCCTTTCGGGCTGTCGGCTTTGGCAGAAGGCATCAAGACTCCCGGTAATGGTATATAGGGAGCTGGTAAAGCAGTTTTTGCAACCTTGCCTAACGCTCGAATGTATTGTATGACATCACTTTACAAGTTTGCATTGTCATGGCACGAAAGTATGGCGACAAAAATGCAGGTTTAGTTCCAAATAACCTACTGTATGTATAGGCGCGTGCTGGTTTTATACCTGGGTTCTACCAGTATGGAGGCTTATTGAGCCAAACTTTAGCAATTGAGCACAATACCAGTAACGTGGTCGTTTCAAGCTCGCAGGCTGTGCTCGTATACAGGGCACGGCGCCATAACCGCTTCATCCACAAAGTAATCGTGGCTTCAACCTCGTCTGGTATTTGTAGGTGTAAACCAAATCATAAAGATTTAGGAATGACACACCCATTTTCCATTACTGCCTTTCTGTCCTTATGAAAAGTCAGTGCGGAGTGTAAAAAGTCGGTACGGAGAGGAGCTAGTGCTAGTCGGTTTGCATTATTTCTGCAGGTGAGCCGCCATAACATGTTTCCAACATATCACACACGCACGCATGCACACACACGCAGCCACGCACGCGCGTACGCACGCATGCACGCACACGCACGCACACGCACACACGCATGCTAGTCACGTGTACGGTAAAAATAAAGTAACACTGTTTGTTCAAACCTAGAGGGATCTTTACGGTACATTTCCCACAGCCATATCTTCCCAATATTCAGATATGCGTTATACAGACAAACCCGACTATAACGAACCCGGATAGAGCGAATTATGCTATATATCGAACAAAAATAAATCAGTTACGGAAATGCACGCGAAACATATTCCTTACAACGAACTTCACACCTGATATATCGAACTCGGCGTGCCTAGAATGGCCGCCAAATGCATGGTCTCGGAGCGGTGTTTGAGATGTTGATTGGCCGCGACCACTGAGCAAAGGCCGCGACTGAGACATTGCGCCTCGTATGAAATGACATGATGCCCGACACTTTCCGTAACTGTTTCCGAAGCGCGGAACTCACGACGGAACCCGCCCAGTCAGTCACGTTCGGACCAAGACGGCAGCTCGTCAACCTTCCCGATGCTATGCCGAAAGGAGTATCCTTCGAAGATTTCGTGAGTGTCGACGACGACGTTGCCGTCACTGTAAGCCCCTCGGACGCGGACACCGTCAGCAGCACCGTCGTAATGCTGATTAAAAGCACCGAGGAGGCAGAGGATGTCGCGAGTGAAAGCCGTACGACGCTGAATGAAGTGCTTTCGGCAGTCGATGTCTTCCCCTAATATTTCTTTGATATTGAAGGACACGGACTCGAACAGGTGCAAACAATGTCTCGTGTAAAGAAGGCTGTGCTAGTTGACGCTGCCAAAACGAAAGGGAAAACAAAAATCACCGCTTTTTTTGGAAGTACGCAGTTAACTCTTTCGCTACCGCGCCTATCAAAATCGATCAATTTGATCGATACTTTTGGGAGCGCCTTTTCATAGCGTTCCAGGCGTTTCTCGAACAAGTAAAGCTGTTCGGAGTTAGATCAGAAAATGGCCTTTCAAAATCAGTTTTGTTTTCATTTTTGCAACGGAAACGTGATTTTTGACACGCTTTTGAATCACCTGGTTGTGGAAAAGGGGCGTGGTCATCGCGCCTCAAGGCTACCAACGAAGAATGCGTGCAACTCGTAATTACTCTGCACCAGCGCTTGTTTTTTGCTATCAGGGCGTGAATGGGGAACTAGCAAACGATTTTCAATCGTCAGGTTCACGCTCTGACAGTAATAATCCCAGAAATCGGCTGAAAATGTCAAGCAGTGCCTGGTTGCAAAGCTACTTTATGATTTTAGGCAGTTTTATTGCCTTTGCGCAAGTTGTCCTAAGTACTCTGGTAGTTCTACTTACCCCAGGACCATTCCCAAACAGTTTACAACAGTTTCGGTTTCGTTTCTGCATCGCGAAATTCATATTTAGCTCAACTACGCAGTTACCCAACTTCAAGGCTAACTGCCATGGCGCCTGAAGCGTCCGCGACTGATCCTCGAACAAAGCACGCCGCTCCTAATTTCCCCCCACCCTAACCCGATTTCTGCGATAAGAACTTCAGATGCAAGTCAAAAGGTCACACCCAGTCGCCAGATATCTGTTCCGCCGAGGACAGCGCTTCAAACCGGCCTTACACTGCCAGCTGTTCGCCTTCCAGTTTCGTTTTCATGCGAGGGTATATCCGGGTGTCTAATGTTGCCGCTTAGTTGAACTGTCTATTCGGACGGAGTCTCTGATAAGTTTTTGTACTGTTTCATTTGAAAAATGTTAGGTGGCGCTGCAACAGAGGAGGCTCGTTGTGCTGATCTTTTTTAGCGCGCGACTGCTACTCGGCCAAAGATCGCAGGGGACGATTCTAGCTCATCGTACCTCATTTTTGCGAGCAAGGCTACAATTGCGAGTAAGAAGATGATAATAAAGCTCAGCTTTATGTTTTGAGAGATAACTGACCGTGAACGACAACAAACATCAGCCACGGCGTTCCGTTTTCAACTTCATGCATGTTTTTTTCTGCATCGCGTGCTTGTCCCAAATATTGTGCTCGCTGTAAATGCAAAGTCAGCCATTGGCAAGATGTTTTTACGTTATTTGGGGGCAAATTGGTGCCTCTGATAACGTCAAACCGCCAGATTTATTCCAAGGAACCACCCAAAATTGCACAGTTTGAATTAGAGGTTGGGCTTCACCGCATGACACGAGCACCGTGCGTGCTAACATTTTTTTTTATATCTGAAAAACTGTTCCGCGCAAGTCGACATTTTTTTTAGGGTGTGTTTTTGAAATGTTTCCCTGCAAAATGTATATTCTAATTTTTTTCTACTACCGGTGGTTTGATATACACAACTCCTTTTTTATCATTTTTTTCGACAACTTGACAAAACTTTTGATTTTGATATTTTTTTTCACAACTATGATATATGAAAACCTTTAAAAAACTGGTGTTATTGGAAAGGCCGTTAAATAATCTGCATTTTGTGCTCCTGCAATTAGTGCCTAAATAATTTTTTAGCAGAAAAAAAAATGTTTTCTTGGACCCCCCAAAATTGGTCAATTTTCTGCGGTAGCGAAAGAGTTAAGGCGTTAAGGCGGAAAGTAGCTTTATTATTTGCAATAAATCAATTGTTTTATGTATGGTAATGACATACTTTATTTTGTTCGTTTGTGCATGCGGGGATGGCAAGGAGATTCCCCCGTATTGCAAACTCGTAACAATAAACTCGTTATAGGCGGGTTCGGCTATATTGAACTATTGGATATATCGAACTAATCGTGGCGCATGTTGAAGTTCGCTATAACCGGATTTGACTGTTAATAGAACTACGCTCAAGAGGAGGAGGAGGAGAAGGAGGAGGAGGGGGAGGAGGAAACTTGAACTGTAAAATCGAGCTGGATAGTGGGTGGTGTCCCCAGCACAGGACAACAGAGCAAGTAACGCCGCCATAATCCAAGATTTGTTCTTTACGCCTGTAGGGGTCGCAAAACAATAAACAGCTGCTTGGACATATTCATCGCTTTCGATTCTTGTTATACTGGAAGCCGGCACGTATACTATATATTGCGTTTGCTAGCGAGTATACCAAGCTTTCAACGCCGTAATCATGTCATCACCTTTCGGGTTGAGAGTCAGTTCTCTTACGGTACGAATTCGAGGCACAAAAGCCGCCTTCGAGTACTCTTGGCAGCGTTGTCTGCGCCGTTTTGCGGCGGCGTAGCACAAACCTTCTCATTGTATTTTCATGCGAATAAACAACGCACGCTGCGGATATGCACCTTCTTGCACGCAGCCATAACGAAAGCCAATTTGTGAAGAAGGGACTGCATGCCATACTGCCTGAAGAAAATATCTACACGAACTTTGTGAGCCTCCCAAACATCCCCAAATCTCCTAATAAGACGTCTGTTACGGTGCAGAAAAGTTAGAGCATTGGGCCAGGAAAAACATTCATCTGATACAAGTCAACAACGAAAGAATTAGAAGACATTCGTTTTATTTCCTGCTGTGTGATGAGCGTGTAGGGGCCCGCTGCTTGGTGCATAGCATTAGACTATTGAGTCTGCATGTGAGCATCCCAAAAATACTTTAGAGAAGCGATTTTTAATACTTATCGTGGAGCTCTGAGCCCTCTCGCAAATAAGCTAGAAAGGACGAGTTACGCACGATCTTGTGACCGATCCTCTGAAAAAAGTTGTTCTCTCTCTCCTCGTGTGTTGCAAACTTGTGCGGGATACAGCTTGAAATTCTTCAGGGGTGTCAGAAGCTTGAAAAATAACTGAATAACAGGAAATTCGCTTTTTAATTAAGTAAAGCATCAAAGCGGGCCATATCTAGCACAGGCACTGCTGCCCCTCACAAGCGGAGTGTAGCAGACGACAGCGGCGGCGAGTATGTATGCATTCGTAGGTGATCACGTGCGTACGTGCGTGCCTACGTGCGCACTCTTGCGGGGCCGCTCCTCACCTGGCCGAGTCGTTGCTGGTGCGGTCCGTGAAGGAGCTCTCGGTGGCCAGCGAGCCGTTCTCGAGCGAGGCCTGCCTCGGCGGTGGCGTCGAGGGCAGCTGCAGCGGCCGCTCGGCGGCGGCGGCGGACGCGGCGGGCTCGGTCGAGAGTCGCGTTCCCGATATGTGGAAGACCTCGGGCCGCAGGGGCTGCACGGGCTCCTGGCGGACCACCACGTCGGGGGGCGCCGCGACGGGGCTGCTGCCTCCCGACGCCGACGCCTCATCGGGGTTGCCCATGGACCTCCTCGAGGATCAGTGCCCGGCTGGCCTGCTGCTGCTGCTCATGGGATCACCTGCGTGGGCGCAACGTTGATCGGCGTTAATCAGTGCGGCACGATGCACTCGCGTGTTCCGTTCATGCACTGCACCACCTCCAGCCATCTAGTTCCATGCGGTTTTACGGTTGATTAATTGTAGGGTTTAGCGCGCCGATGCAACGCAGGCGATGAGGCGCGCCGTAGTGGAGGGCTCCGGATTAATTTTGACCACCTGGGGATCTTTAACGCGCGCCGAAATCTCGTACACACGGCCGTTTATGTTTTTCGCCTCTGTCAGAAAAGCGGCCGCCGCGGCCGGGAATCGACATGCGGTTTTACGGACCCCGCTAAAATTTGCCCTAGAAAGCCTATGTCAGCACGATAAATTCCGCTTACACTTACCCTGGACGCTAACAGGGGCTCGTACGTGCATATACTGAGACATGCACGTTCACTTGCAAGTTAGATATTGGTCTTTTAGGAACCCTAAAAAAAGCAGCAAAACAACAAGCTGAGAGCGCTACAGAATCACGAGGGAAGTCTTCAAAATTCCGAAACCATGCACCTTCCACGACAGAGCGCACTCTCGTTAAAAAAGAAGAGGGAATGTGGATGTCTCGGCACGGTCCTTCGAGCAACCCAACGAAAATTAAAATCGACACACGGTTTGGCGGCGTTTAACGCGGATTCAAGTACGAATACAGCATACACATACCGCCTTATCACACCCAGTTTCATACCTCCAACAGCGGGTATACACTCTGCGGGTACTTAACCCTTTGATGAGAATACGCAAACAGCATTCGGAGTACGGGCACAGATTTATTGTGGTTGACCATCCTATGCTCGCGCTCTAATGTAACTGGTTGATTGATATTTTGATTGCCTGGACTGCGGGCATGTGCCACTCTGACGGTACGCATCGCTTTGCTGAAACAGGTGCAGAAACTGTCGGATATGCGGCTGCTACCGCTTAATGTCTGCGATGTCAATTGGTACCCGCGCATTGCCGTACAAGGAACACAATGAGTCATTTTTTTTTTTTTTTGGATGGGTACCGGTTGTTGGACCTCAAAGCGTGGCGTTAGGCCTAATGTTCTACGTTTGGGCCTACATTAAATAACCTTAAAGTTTACCTTTACGACATGCCAAGCAATGTCATACTCGTTGTACGCTGGGCTGAGACTGACAACGTTCACCTCTGAACTTGACGTTAGGCTTAAGGACGGGACATCGCTTGCCCGCTCCTCAACCTTGTGCATCAACCTCGGCGCGAACAAGTAATAACGGGAAAATGCTGGAGGCTGTACAAAGTGGCTTCACAAAAGAGGCTTCTCTAAAAGGGTTTCACAAAGCAGCCTTCGCAAATTTTCCGGTGAAACCGCCCGGGGTTGTCTAATAGTGTTTTCGCAGTAAAAGACAAATCTGTTCAGCACCGGAACTGTATTGTGGCCAGCGCTGGCAGCTGGTATTCGTGCGACGACAAAAAAGGAGAACATCGTAAGGAACGTAACTGCACTTGTAAAGTTACATTCGATCTATAACAACGCTTCGGTTATTGTCGAACTCGGTCATCTACGAACTCTTTGCTCGGAGCATGCTCTGAAACTGAAATATACAGAATTTGGACGTCTTCGTACCGAGATATAGTACTTTTTTTGTGAGTCACGATGCATGGAACGAGGACTCAAGAATAACTGAATTGAACACCTCAAGGAGTTCAAAAAAAAAAAAAAACGAAGACCGTGACGTATACATGACAAACACGAACACTGAACTTCAAATGTTTATTGCGAAGATGCCACAATTAGGGGTATTTGAAAAACAAGTGATGAAGGTCAAGTGAAATGCAAGTATTGCGCGGAACAAAATGAATAAAAAAAGTTGCAGGATAACTTCTCATCGCTCGCACCCCTACTGCAATCCCACAGCTGCTGCCTATGGCAGGAAAGCAATCTCCTTGCGGGAAATTAACATTTACGGCGAGATTACAAATAGATCGCCCCTCTCACGCAAAGCGATCGTTTTCTTGATATAAGCGACAGATGTAGGATTTCGCGGTAGCGGCGAAAGCGATGTGAAGATTTTACAGTGTTCCTGCGTTTTCGTATATTTTCTTCTGTGCAATATGTATTTTACTTGGCATCGTTCATCTGTTTTTTTTTAATCTTCAGTATGCTGAAAAAGTGTTTAAATTGTGGCATCTTAACAACACTTGGAATTCAGCGCTCGTGCCTGTGGCTCCTTTGTCTAATATTGCGTACTAATTATTTACTCATCACAGATTACCAAGGAGACAGTACGTCACTTTGTCCACTTATACATCGGTAACGCCGATAATGCGAGCAAAGATCCCATGATCCAAGTGTTTGTGCGTTGCAACTGTATAGGAACACTCGCCGGCACGATGAAGTGAATCCGAGATTTATCGTGGATAACAGAGGAAGAGGTGGGTCGATACGACCACGTTGCAAATGCCGTGAGTTTGGAAAGAATAAAACCACTCACCCTCAAAACCCTTAACGAACGATGCCCTAAACCCCAACATACTGTTTACAAGCGAAACAAAAATGTAGTAATTAAAGCTCGCGCACATACCATCGGTAATTTATAACGCGGGGTCAAACCCAACACCTCCAGGTAATTGATTTCTAACAACAAATAGCGACGTCGCTCTCAATGACGCTTGGTAGACGCAAATAGCTCATAATATCAATAAATCACGTCTATTTTTCGCTCATATACGAACCAAAAACTTTTATTTCATGTGATTCAGGTAATAATGTCTGCTTATTGGGGTCTTTTTAACTCTAAATTGACTCCGCCCTGGTAATGCGATCGTGCTTCTATATTTATCCTACCACAGAAATATCCTCGTATGCTCAAGTGATAAACTCCACCTGTACTGAAGTGACTGTGTAACTGGCACACTGTTAGCATTCATGGTCACTGTTAGTTGTTGCTATTCCTTGACTCCGCAGAAAAACCAACGCAACGAAAGCCCACGAACACGCAAACATGAATGTTGTCGTTTGGTGCAGTTTCGACAAGCGTGCCGGTGAAATCTCACGAAAAAGCCAACGTCATTCCCGACATGCCTCAAAAAGCGAGCTTTCACTACATATTATATCACATAAAGAAGGGGAAAAAACCCGCAATAAAGCTCGAAACACTGCTCCACCAAACCATAGTACAAGTGTAAAAAACATCAACTGTGTGTATGTCGGACAAATGCGGCAGTTGGGGTGCATGTCTTTGCTCAAGAGATATACAAACTATGAGCCAGCGCTTAAGTTGGCAGCCAGGGCGTTGACTGGTACCGCAAATGGCGGAGTGGAAGAAGAGAGTGCACGCACGGGTGAACAGAGCAAGCAGTGGATGGGCGGAAGACAGCAGGACGACCGAACAGCAGTAATGGAAGCACTCCCGTAAAAGAACGCATCAAACATTGCAAAAAGTCATTCGCAGCGAAGGTATGGTGCTGCAAAGAAGAGCAATGGACCTTGCTCCTGTCTATCGGGCGACTACCGTCTCGTAACGTCTTCGACGCAAGCGTGGTTGCATGAGCACCGTCAATCCGCACGAAACTGCACACAGCGTCCAAGGTGGCTTCGGCGAATCCCGAAGAGGACATTCCGGAAATACCTGAGTGGTGTTCTTGTCTTGCTGCTTCCAGTATAGTATTGTCCAGTGGAAGATGCAGAGGGGAGCTCAGGGCAGATCGGCGATACGAGCTCACGGTGAACGTCGGTCGGGTCGGGTTCTAAGCGCGGCTTCCTTCTTTTCGGGGACGTAATCAGTGTTTCGGTTTCGCGCGAGCGACGCCGCTGTTGTCCTCGAGGTTCCCGGCGCGCTCAACACCATAGTAGCTGCGGCGCGCACCTACGGTTGAAACCGGCGCTGCTGCGAGCGACGGGGCGTCTGGCGATAAGAAAGCGCGGCAGTACAGCACCTCGGCACATCTGAGTGCTTTGACAGACAGGGGCATTCCGTGGACGCCTTTCTTGAACAACAAAGGACGCTAGTTCTCCGTAGAGAGAGAGAGGGGGGGGGGGGGGGGAGGGAGAGGGAGGGAGGGCAGCCGGGCCAAAGAGTCGGTCCTTTTGTCACAAGCAGCGCTCAAAGCGTGCCGATCAACGTCATCGCCTGCGTAACGAAGCCGTTGCGCCTGGCGCCGCCGTTGTGACAGCTGTGACCACAGCTCGGAGGTGCTTCTCGCGATTGTCTCACGCGCTCACTGAGAAAATTTTCCGCTCGAATGAACAAAGCATTCTTTTCTTTAATTTTTCATTCCATCGCTCTGGGTGTTTTTCCACTGCAGGAATTATTTACTAAGAAACCGCTACGCTTACAGGCTTCCTGACTCCGTTTGCTTGAGCCATAACTTTAGCGATGTTTACTGCTTTTTTTTCTCTAGCAACCATCATTCTTCCTCGCCGTAAGTCGACTTTGACGTAATGAGTGTGACAGTGATGAAACGCGAAAAGAAAATGTGTAAGGACGTCATGCGGGTGTGAAACCGAAGCACTTGCGTCTTTATTAGTTCTTTGCCATTTAAAGGACCGCTACACGTGAAATTATCGGTTGAACTTATAAATTTGACACTTAAATGCGAAAGGCGGCAAGCAAAAATCGAGAAGAAAAATAGTTCGAAGAAAGTGCCTAGCATCAGACAGGATGTGTGAATATACACCACAAAAAATTCAGTTAAGTGCGCGAAATCTATATTTTTTTCCTCGTAGTGCTTATAACTACATGTAGTGAGGAGGTGGGTTATTGACAATGCCGCTTAAGCCAAGCACATTTTCATCGGAAGCTCCTAAGCAACCTCTGCTAGCGCTCATGTTGGAAAATTTCATGTGAGTTTTGATTGAAAATATCTCCCTTTTCCGACAAAGAAGCTCGTGATCCACCCCAGCTCTCCCAGATTGGACCAGCAACAAAGAAAAATCGTTTCCCCAGCTTTCTGGCCTAAATATTACAGTCAGCGAATAGCATGGCCTAGAAACTTTTAGCGAAGCCTATGCGCGCGTTCCAAAGGAAGTATGTTTGCCGATATTTAATAAAAAAAAAAGGAACAATAGAATCAGTTATTTCTCACATTCACGGGCATAATGTTCTCTATTTCGAGGATGAACCTATTGCTACAAGTCGTGCAATTGAAGTCAATCTTCCCGCACACAACTGAGGACTGTGATATATTTTTTTCGCGACTCGACACGATCATCTTCATCGGCAAAGGAAAGTATTGACGGGGCCGCTCAAGTAGACCGTTAATCGACGCAAAGCAAGACGAGTGAAAAGCCTTCTAAATGTGGCCAGAACCGTGCAAGACTGGGCGCGCAACCGGGGATATATTACCTGCGTCTACGTCTGAACTAAAGCCACTAGATCAGGTTTATAAAGCAAAGCTGTTCTAACGTTTATCCTCGTAAGCGCCACTCTAAACTGGCCCGTTGTTGACGGCGGGAGGTCTAGACGGCTGTTCCCCATTCGTTTCCACGATTACCACCTGAATAGCAGTGAAACCTGTCCGCAGTTAAACTCCACTCTAACGTAGTCTTATGATTTATGGGGAGGAGAAACTGGCAAATAGCGTACTCTTCATAAATGGGAAGAACGAGAGACGAGAGGATGATCTGTATGGCCGCTCAAAAATAATGGTTGACAGTTACGAGGAACCGTGTATGCATCACTCATGCTAAGTACTACAACCGCGTGTCAGCACCGTCGCCAAGCCAGAAAGCCTTCAGAACATTTTGTTTTTTTTCTCTCAATAACGGTGCAGATGGTTCGGGCCGTTGAACCGCACACGATAAGTAAGCGCAGTTGTCAAGGGCACGACGAAATTGGCAAACCAGAGCGCGATGCTGGGTAGTCAAACTGCACGAATGCCAGTTGCGACACGCACAAAGAGCTAGCGTGCGTTGCGTTCGTCAACCTGAATGCCAATGGGACACGCAGTACGGCTTTCTTTTTCTCGCTTAGTTGGCTCGATTAAATATTTTGCGCAGCATATACACTATAAAGAAAATGCCAGATAAAATAAATGTCTCCTTTTTCTTTCTGCGTTTCGATGATGTTCACATTGCTCTAATCGTCTTAACCGACACTTCCAAGCATACTAGCTGGTCTAAGGTAATGCGTAATCATCCGGTACAGCGCGCCTCACAGCGTATGAGAAACCCCGGTGCATTGCCCTGCCCTTCTCAACATTCATGTTGACAACTTCAGCGGCAGTGCACTTCTTATGATGCCACGATCAAAGGAAAGGGTAAGCATTTCGCCTGGCGCAGACGTCGTCACAGGTGGTTTGCTAAGATTGCAGGATGAGCCGGTTTGGTGCCTAATGACGAGGATACTCTCTCAAGTTAAATAAAACTCGCGTCAGTGCCCAAGGTGCTGGAGCAGGGAAGTATGACCCACCGCGGTGGCTCAGTGGCGAAGACGTTGCGCTGCTGAGCACGAGGACGCGGGTTCGTTTCCCGGCCGCGGCGGCCGCTTTTCTGATGGAGGTGAAAAGCCAAAACCACCGCGTGTACGAGATTTCGGTGATGTTAAAGATCCCCATGGGGTCAAAATTAATCCGGAGCCCTCCACTGCTGCGCGCCTCATAGCCTGCGCTACGTCGGCGCGTTAAACCTTACAATAAATCGAAGTATGGGTTACTATAACTGCATCTAGAGATGCGGGCTAAGTACACAAGAAACACTCGTGGAAAAACTTCCGTGTGGTTTATGGAGTCGCAGGTTCTGAGAACCCCATATGGCCGCAGTCATTCCTAGTACCTCCATTTCAAACGTGCCGACCTCGTAAGCCCAGGTGAAACGCTAAGCTTAAGTTTAGCTCAAAAGCAAAGCGAAGCCACCGAAAAACAAAAACAAAAACAAAAAAACAGGCATCCGCAAGAGTGCCAACGGCGCAAAGCAACACACTCCAGGAAGGGGAAAGAAAAAAACACTCGACACGAGCAAAACAAACCGGCAGAGCGCGCAAAGTCGTTCCGCAACGTTTTCTTCCTTCTTAACTCTGCGCCATTTGACGTTGTTAGTTCACTAACGGTGCTTGTTTTCACTGTTTTCCCGTAACTGACTGACAGACAGAAAGGCAGACAGAGCTGGGTGGGGAAAAAAATACGTCCCGTCCTACGCGCACACGTGCGACGCATTTACGTTGCCGCACGTGTCCTCCCCGGCAAAAAACAGCGTGAGAACGAGCCATAACCAGCGCGATGAGTCGCTCGCAAAGGCACGTGTGTTTGGGCGTATGGATCGCGCGCCGTAAACTCACCCCGGACCGGTGCGCAGAGATAGAAGGGAGAGCTCATAATTCACTGGCTGCCCTCGCGCAAGCCCGCACTCTCTAATAGATGCACGCCGCACACGTACGCATACGTGGGTGCGCCCCTCCGCGCGTGCGTGTGTACAGTGTGTGTACGCGGTGCTGGTCCGTGCCGGATCCCGGCTGGCGGAGCGTGCGCGGGTCGGCGGCGGCCGCGAGGTGCCACAAGTTCCGCCTGGCTGACCCCCCGCGTGCTCTGACCTGGCGACCGAAACAATGCCTCCCTAACGGAACAATAAACCGCCATCGGCCGGCCGGGGGCGACCCGCCGGCTGCAGCGTTTTCCACGCAGCCACGGCGCTCCGCTATGCGTGGGCTGGACAACCGTGGTATATAGCGCGCAGACACCGAGCCATCCCGCACTTCTGTTGGACAATGCACGCCGAATGGAGTCACTGAATGGTGCGATATGGTCGTCGGAAGGTGTCTCGCAGAGGTCATGTCTGGCTGCCATGACGAAGGGGCAGCATCGAAGACGGGGCTGGAGGGGATGGAGGTTCAAGTAAGGGGCTGTCTCGTAAAATTGCGCTCTGTTATGAGGCGCAACGTTCTCGGACTACGGGACAGCTGAACTCTGTATTCGAGTGCACTGTGCCAAGCTGTAACCGAAAAAAAGGCCCTTCAGTAGCTCAGAGTACAGCTTAGAGTGAAAACACGCACGTTGCCGTTCATTGGGGCGAGCGTGTATTAGGGAGGTAGAATGTGCTCCTCTTTCTCTCTCGTGTCTTTGCCTCCATATGCTTAAACGAAGGGTGCTGTTGGGTAATCCAGCTGAAACTAAGAAGCTCTCTATTTGTCTGCCCCGTGTGCAGCCTATAGCTGTTGCGTTGGGAGGCACCATCGCTCGCCAGAGCGTAGCCGGAGGAACGGGTCGCCCCCGCGGACAGGCATGCCGCTGCCCATGACTCAACCATCTCTGACGCGCACAAGGCCGCCTTTACGCGCTCGGCCGCCAAGGTCAAGCCGCGCAGCTGTGGCGCCCGCAGACATCTGTCCATTAATCTGGCCCTTGAGAGTCGGTTTCGAAAGGCGATTCTGTAGCGCCCCGCCGAACACGTGACCACGAGACACGATTCTTTCTCGAACGAAAGACTCGCCGCTAGCGAGCCTGTCACGGCAGACGTGCCCCACGCCGTCCGCAGACAGCTGCCGCTGAGAGGGAGGGAGCAAACTTGCGAAGGTTCCGGAGCCTCAATGATCAGCTGCTGCTGCTGCTGCTGGGCTGCAGCAGCGAACGTTTCGATGCAATTAAAAGCCGCCGCTGATTCCTTCGAGCAAATTACCTGGACCGCAACATCCAGCCGCTGCCGAGGGTTTTGTATCGAGAACCCGTGCGTGGGGTTCTCCGGCAATGCAGCACAATGCGAACACACAGGCGCGTTCTATTTTCGCCTTCATCGTAAATGCGCCCGCTGTGACGACGGGAGTGTAAGTGGCGGACCCGTAGCAAAACCCCTTAGCTGCGTCGCCGCTGTGGCAGGTGCGAAGGTCTATAAAACCAAGATCGCCTAGCTCGCAGGCTATATAGTAGTCTCTTGTCACGCACTTAGATGTACAAGGGAACTGATTTAGTACACCCAATAGTTATGTGAAGTGTTGCCTGCAACCATACCCTTCCCCTGTTTTTGCCATGACCTCTGTGGCGCGAATGGCTGGCTCATTATTTCGTTCATTTGGAGCCCATTTATGTACGTAGACTACACTATAAGAAATCGCATCAGGTGGGCTCCACCACAACGCTCCAGGATGGCCAATCAGCGTGACCAAATGTACGAATTTGGTGAATGAAGAGGCCAAGCATGCAATTAGAGTAGAAAAGCAGAATCTGCGCAGTCTTTACTCTAATGGCATGCTTGGCCTATTCGATTTTCTGTTATAACGGCATGCTTGGCCTTGTCATTTGCCAAATTCACACATTTGGTCACGCTGATTGGTCATCCTGGAGTGTTGTGGTGGAGCCGAATTCTTCCAGTGAGGTCGGATTACAAGTGGAGTAGGCCTTACTCCATGCGGCCACGAAGACACGCTTCGCATTTCAACCCCAACCAGCAAAGCGACTAGGCTTTTAAATATCTAATTTCACTCCCGACTTACGGCATTCCTGAAGGACAATGACCTCTATCCTCATACCATGTTTAGATTTCGAGCACACCTGTCTACCCAAGATGTTCTTTTACAACTTAAAGAGCAAATTATCGGAAATTTAAGCAAAACGCACCCCAGTTCCATACTTGCATTAGATGTACAAGGAGCATTTGACAATGTCACGCATGCAGCAATACTTCAAGGACTCCAAGCAACCGATTCCGGGGAGGCCACATACAATTTCGTCCGGGCCTTTCTCAAGAACCGCACCGCAACGCTCCGTATTGGCCCCCTCCAGTCTGACCCTTTCCCAACTCCGCCGAAAGGAACACCACAGGGTTCTGTAATCTCCCCACTCCTTTTTAACATAGCCCTTCTTCAACTCCCAGCCCAGCTTTCTGCCATCCCCAACCTTCAGCATGTTTTCTACGCGGATGACCTCACGTTCTGGACTAACGCAGGATCCCCAGGCGATCAACAAGACATTCTCCAGCAAGCCGTTGATTGCACACTGAGGTACCTGCAACAGCGAGGTCTGACATGTGCACCACATTAATCAGCATCGTTCTCCGAGCCCGCACCCGAGGCCGACCTCCAAACCCCACTCCGGACCCGTCAGTCACGATCGATTCCATGCCCGTTCCCCAAGTGCCCTCACTCCGTCTACTTGGTGTGACGTTCCACGCAGATGGCTCTGGGGCAGCGATTATCCCACAACTTCATGTCACAGTCACCCAGCTCACACATCTCATAAGAAGAATCTGCACCCAGCGCCATGGCCTAAAAGAACCAGACACGTGCCGTCTTGTTCAAGCCCTACTGATCAGCCGCATTACATATGGTACTCCCTACGTGAACCTCAAACCAAAGAAACATGCCAAATTAGACGCCCTTATCAGGAAATCGTACAAAATCGCCCTCGGCCTCCCTGCCTTCACGCCTACTGCCCGCCTTCTGCAATTAGGTATCCACAATTCCCCTTCTGAGCTCCTCGAAGCACGGCGGGTCCAGCAACTCACTCGCCTTGCCCTCACCCCTACGGGTGGCACGGTACTGCATAAACTAGGCTACCCCACTTCTCTGCCTTTAGACACCCCCCAGCGTATCCCTCCGTCACACCGCGCTCATATCTTCGTGTCTCCCATCTCCAAACACATGCACCCTTCCTTCAATCAAGGCAGAAGAATGGCCCGCGTCACCCGCCTCCGAGCCGAATATACCACAACAAACCGGACACCCGATACACGGATGTCGCTCCGTATACATCCCACCCTGCTCATGGTTGTCGTCGACTCTAAATCAGTCAATATTACCTCCCTCAGCCTTCTCCACGCAAGCACCACGACGGCTGAAGAGACAGCCATCGCTCTAGCAGCGACCACGGCTTCCTCTACAATCAATCAACCTCTAACCACGTGGCAATCCTCACAGATTCGTTCGCAACAGGCTTGCCTCAACTACTGTACAGGCCGCATCTCTCCCTCAGCGCTGAAGATACTATCCTCAATCAAGGATACCCCCCCCCCCCCCCCCCCCCCATTCAGATTGTGTGGACACCAGGTCATTCTTCCCTCGAGGGAAACGAGGCGGCACACGCCGCTGCCCGCGCTCTTACATTCCGGGCGTTTTCGTCGACGGAAGAGGACCTTTCCGAACCCTCCATCTATCCCCCGGTCCCTCCCCGATACACTGAAATCTTATATCATAATCGCCCACTGCGCTTTCAATACCCTCCTCCTCACCCATCCCTCAGCACACAGGCGGCTCGCATTTGGCGTCGACTGCAGACCAACACCCGCTACAACACCTCGATACTCCACTACATCTCTCCCTCTACTTACCCCTACAACTGCCCCTCTTGCTCCGACCCGAACACTACCTACCACCTGGTCTGGGAATGCCCCTACGCGCCAAACCCCCTCCCTTCCCCATCCCCTGAGCAGTGGGAGCGCGAGCTGGCCAGCTCACGGTGCGAGGACCAAGAACGCCTCATCGCTCGCGCCTAAGCTGCAGCGCTAGCTCGCGGCTATCTGGACTAAGAAAGCAACCCATTTTTATGCCCAATAAACGTTTTCCAATTCAATCGCCTTAAGCCGTTCCGCTCTCCAAAACACAAAGTTCAAGTGTCAGACGTCACTCTCAGACCGCCTCAGAAAGAAACGACTGAGTAGCGCGTCCACCTTTAACTAAAACTTTCCACCAAACGTGTTACGTCACGGCGGAAGGGGAGAGAGAAAAAAAATGATTAGGCTGATTGCAATGCTGAATGTGCTTTTTCGCTTTTTGTATTTCTTTAAGCGGGTCATTATCATCATCATCACCAGTCTATCTACGCCCACTGCAGGGCACAGGCCTCTCCCATTATTCTCCAATAACCGCGGTCCTGTGCTAACTACGACCAACTTATCCCCGCAAACTTCTTGATCTCATCTGCCCATCTAACTTTCTGCCGCCCCCTGCAACGCTTGCCTTCTACAGGGATCCATTGTTACCCTCAATGACCAACGGTTATCTTGCCTTCGCATTACATGCCCTGCCCACGTCCATTTCTTTTTCTTAATTTCTACTAATATGTCCTTAACACGTGTTTGTTCCCTGACCCACTCCGCTCTCTTCTTGTCCCTTAATGTTACACCTATCATTTTCCGCTCCATTGCACGCTGAGTCGTTCTCAATTTAAGTTGAACCCTCTTAGTGAGCCTCCAACTCTCTGCCCCGTATAGGTGAGTACCGGTAAGATGCAGCTGTCATACACTTTCTTCTTCAGGGACAATGGTAGGCTGCCATTCATTATCTGCGAACGCCTGCCGAATGCACTCCACCCCATTCTTATCCTTCGAGTTATCTCTGCCTCATGGTTGGGATCAGGGGTCACAACTTGGCTTAAGTAGATATATTCGCTTACTACTTCCACAACCTCGCCACCTATCTCAAACCGCTGTGCTGTTCCGAGGTTATTGATCATTACTTTAGTTTTCTGCATATTAATTTTCAGGCCCACGGTTCTACTCTGTTCGCCCAGTGCGGAAAGCATGCTTTGCAATTCGTCCCCCGAGTTACTTAGCAAGGCAACGTCATCAGCAAATCTGAGGTTACTGAGGTATTCTCCATTAACCCTTACTCCCACCTGTTCCCAATCCAATGTTCTGAATACTTCTTGTAAACATGCTGTAAATAACATTGGGGAGATTGTGTCTCCTTGTCTGACGCCCGTCCTTATAGTTATTTTACTGCTCTCCTTATGGAGGATGATGGGAGCTATGGACCCATTGTAGATATCCTCTAGTATTCTTACATATTGCTCATCTACACCCTGGTTCCGTTATGCCTGAATGACTGCTGAGGTTTCGACCGAGTCAAATGCTTTCTCATAATCTATGAAGGCTATATATAGGGGTTCAGTATACTCAGCGCACTTCTCTATCGCCTGATTGATCGTGTGAATATAATCCATTGTTGTATAGCCTTTACGGAACCCTGCTTGTTCTTTAGGTTGACTGAAATCTAAGGTTGCAGAAAGTCTGTTAGCGATTACCTTGGTAAGTACCTTGACAGTAAGCTGATCGGCCTGTAATTTTTTCAAGTCCTTCATGTCACCTTTCTTATGGATTAGGATGATGTTCGCGTTCTTCCAAGATTCCGGTACACTTGCGGTCATTAGGCATTGCGTATACAGGTTTGCCAGTTTTTCAAGTACAATTTCTCCGCTATCCTTCAAGAGGTCTGCTGTTATCTGATCCTCACGAGGTGCTTTGCCCCCTTTCATTTCTTTCAAAACCTTCCTTACTTCTTCGGTCGTTACTGGTGGTATGTCTATCTCCTCTGAACTACTTTCTCGTTCGGCATTATCCTGGATATCCCGGATTCTGTACAGATCCCTATAGAACTCCTCGGCCACTGTGACTATTTTATCCTTATTTGTGATGACATTGCCTTGCTTTTCTTTAAGTGCGTACATCTGATTTTTCCCCACGCCAAGACGCCTCTTCACTGCTTTCAGGCTACCTCCGTTCTTTACAGCGTATTCGATCCTCTCCATATTATACTTCCGTATGTCAGCTGTCTTACGCCTATTGATTAACTTCGAAAGCTCCGCCAGTTCTATTCTGTCATCTGGGGTTGAGATGGTCATGGTTTGCCGTTTCCTAATTAGATCTTTCGTCTCCTGGGAAAGTACCAGTATCCTGTCTAGCCATCGGGCCCCCGACTTCTACTGCACACTCTGTGATAATGAGTGTAAGTTTGTCGCTGGCTTCCTGTGTCGTAAACTCTGCTTCCTCGGCAAGAGCTGAATATCGGTTCTGCAGCGCGATCCTGAATTTTTCTACTTTACGTCTTACTGTTAGCGGGTATGCGCTATTTAAGGGGGGGGGGGGGGGAGGGAAAGGGGCTACTAGCCTTCATGACAGAAAGATCCGTATGGAACGGTAAATGAAGCACCCGGCCCGGCTAATCATGCATGGTATAGGGCAACAGCAATTTCTGCATGGCGACAGTCTTATCGTTCACCACCAGTGATAGAGTAAAAAAAGGAACAAATTTAATAAGAATGTAGCAGAAACAAAGCACGCAAGGAGCCGGTTTGTGATGAGAAGAGTTCGGGCATATGAGTTCGAGCACAAAAACGCCGAATAATTCACCGCTCGAAGACCGATTCCTAAATGCTAGAGTAAGTCACTGCACTTGCACTTAATGTGGTTCAGTGTGAATTAAAAACGGTAATTGGTTTAATTATTTAACTTTGGTGTTTAAGCCAGTTATACAGCCAACCTATCAAGCGCGGAGTGGTGGGGGAGCTTCGAACTAATTATACCACCTGGAGAACTACAACGTATATCGAAACTCGCGCACGCGGATATGTGTTTGTCTTGTATTTCAAGCCCATCGCGAATACGGGCGTTACAAACAGGAATCGAACCCACGACCAAGAGATCAGTACCATAGCGCCTTAGCCACTTAGCCATCGCGGAGGGCAAGTGAACGTGCGTCTGGACTTCGGTGAGCACCCACAGCGAAGGTAAACGAAAATCCCACCTTCCTGCTCTCAATGAGGGAAGGAGGGAACAGCACACGAAAGGGACGGAGGTTTGCCAAGGTTTATCTGTTCGGTTGGCTACCCTGCACGTGAATCGAAGGAGAAATAACGTGAATATACGGGAATCGAAAGGAAAAAGCAGGACCACGGTACATAACGAAAGACAGAAGATGAGGAAGATCAGAAAAAGAAACAGGGAGTGGAATGGAGGTACAAAAAGAAACAGCTTGCACACAAACAAATAAAAGGCATAAAACTAAGATACGCGACCTTACCTTACGACATCTCACGCTATGCTCACTGAAACATCGGCCAATTAAAAAAAAAGCAATGCGGTAGGAAGTCAATGGTAGACGCGGGACGAGGCGAGTGGCTCAGTCTGGACAACGTGGACGGGCAGAGGGGAAAGCCGCACAGCACCACGCTGCTGCTGCTGCTGCCGCGGCGGCCAAACGTGTGGGCGCCCTTGGCTGGCAAGGGCGGCCGCCGAATCACTGGCTACTTACTCACGTTGGCGGTCAGTAGAGCGCGGCTAAAGCGGCGACCGCAGGGCGCTCGTCGCTCGTCCGATGATTGGCTGCGATCGGCCCTCGGGCGACCGCCGATCGCTCACACGCGAGGTTGCTCCGTTTGAAAACACTCCTCCGCCGGCTTGCTGCCGGCGACAGATCGTTGTCCCCTGCTTAGCACTGTCCGTGTTGAGCACGAGGACCGCCAGGGGCGATGAAGGGACTCGCTCTAGAATGCATGAGCTTCCAGCAGTGGAACCCTCGATACTGCTCGGTAACGCAATTCCTGCAATGCTTGAGCTTGACGTTGTAATGTTTGAACTTACTCGCCACTCCCGCACGCATCCAACTAATACTGAGGCGATTTCACTTGGTACAGTGCGCATCAGTGAGCGCACTCAGAGCGATTTCTTCAAGTGTGTGTTCTTTTTTTGTGCTTTAGACAGGGGACACAGGGAGCTGCCTTCGCTTTGTTTTCAGCATTACAATCTTCGGCCGAACAGCTGTCGTGTTCAGGCTACGCGTCGTCTTTTCAAGTGTACACCTTTCTTCTTCTCTTTCGGGTGGTTTTTATTCCTTTCTTCACCGTTATTCTCAGTCTATGTGATGGCTTTGTGTGTGCAAGACCTTCTGCGCAACCTAGAAGGCCAATCAGTTGCTTTCAAAATTAGCACTTACACAACAGTTGAAAAATTTCAGTTTCATTTTTTTCTTCTTCTTGTGTACTAAGGGAAAGCAGCGGTCATGGGGAGGTACTCCTCGGAATAACTTGGTGGCGCAGTTTCCCTCGTACAAATGAGGAAACGGCAAAGTCAATTACGCGAACAGCATAGAATATTTCGACCACAATTACTTGCACCGAAAAAAAAATGGGAAGGGGGCGGGAGACCAGGTGTAAAAAAAGAGCAGAGACTCCGAACGCTAGACTTATCCGATACTTCTTTACCAGAGAGGATACGCTCCACCACACTAGCCCAACTTTCATAGAGGACTAGCGCGTGTGAAAACAAATGCCATGCTCGCATGCATAAAAAGGGGTTTCAAATCGCCCAACGTAGATGTAATCGCAGCCTATCGGTGAAACACTTGAACGCTCACAACTGATAAAGAAAAAAGCGGTGATTCTTAAGATCCAACCTGCAAAGTTCAGAGGAAGTACCCGAAAGAAACAGCAAAGAACAAAACTATAACTCAATTACTCACTCAATTGCCCAGTAATTCACTTAACCGCATCGTGGAAAGCATATAGAGACCTGTGAACCATGATCGGTAGAGGCGATGTTCGGTGAGCGGCTTTCATGTGTCCGGCACGGACAGTACTTTTTCTAGGGAGGCAGCCTACACGAAAGCTTACGCAATCCGCGTTGCCCAACCAACTTGACACTTCGCCGGCCCGGGCCGAAAGAATGAAACGGAGCGAGGCGTAAAACTGACAATGGAGTGCGTGAGTGGCGATTAGCGGAGCCCTGTCAGCGCCGGCCGCTCGAAACAATCGGGCATCGCTCCAGCAGGCGTGCACGTGATCGGACCCGGAAGCTTCCTTGTCCCGCGCTCGGGACAGGTGAGAGCGCACCATTCTCTGCAGGGGCACCGGGCGACCTTCGACCCTTGGGGGCACTCGCACGCGCTTTGGCGGGAGCTCCCGGTCGGATAGTTCTGCAGCAGCGAATCAACTCCGGTCTCTACTTAGGCATGTGCAGAGGCATAGACAAATGAAACGCCATAACGAAAATATGAATCAGAACACACAAATAACGCGATTTCTTTCCATGCAAGCCAAATTGACGCGTGACTTAGTTACAGTGACAAAGACGGGAAATGTGGCTTTGCGTGTTCTACTTCATATTTTTGTGTTCGCATTTCATTTGTCCGTGACTGTACACTGTCTAAGACAAAATAAAAAAAAAAACTATATACAGTGCCTACTTGTCGACACAGTGCCCTTCGATGCATGGGTAAGGTTATGACTCACGTAAAATTTATTTGACGAAAAACAAAATGCGCACCAACTTGCTTGTTTCGCTGTCCGAAAGCGACTGCATGTGCGACTTGTGCTTCCTCCTCTTGTACTAACACCGCAGTGCTTTGGCCATTTCGATAAAAGTTGTGGGTATTTTCAAGTGAAGTCGTCAAAAGGTATAATCTCCGTTTTATATTTTGGAGTGCCTCAACAGATAACAACGACAACGACTTTTCTAGGAAAAGTTGCGCATCAGAAAAAGCGTGTCATCACTAAAAAAATGTCAAATATTTCGTTTAAGACGTGGTATAGATTCCGAATGCCATTTACGGCAAAAGACATAACTTGGAGGCTGCGAGGTAACGAACTATGACATACGCGAGGGAAACACACGTTTCTCTCTCTTTTTTGCGTTCTTGTTGCGTTAATTCATTCGTTTCTAACAATCCAATTCAACTCGGTGGAGCCACTGTACGTCCCACCTGGTGTTGGGGCGAAACTTGCTAAGGTGTATGATTCGTCATGGAGACACTGAATGCTGACGCCGTGATTACGTCCCAAAATAATTACTGCTAGGTCGCTTAATTTCTTTGCTTGGGTATCGATACCTTATTGTGGACATAGTTCCTGAATAGAAGTCCTCGTTTATAAAAAGAAATAACATGCGGCGTTGGCGTACCCGACCGTGACTCATAATTTAACATGTTTTTAAAAAGGAAAGCCGAACAAGAATAGAAATTTGAATGGAAGAATAAATTGCAGACGCTCGACGGCGTCTCTAAGTCCTGCCTTTGCATGACGACCCACTTCTTTCGGAGGCGCAGTGTTCGTAGAAAATGGAAAATTAAGCTTCCTATAAAGTCTTGCAAAATACAAAAGGGCGTGGGAGAAGAAGCTCGCGGAAGTAGCCGGCATGACCGCATACAAAAAACAACAGCGCATAAAAATCGTGTAGGTCTGATCAGAAGTTGCAGAGCAGATTCAATTAGCGGGACGCTATTCCACTCGGCCGAAATCTGTTCTCTCGTACTGTAATAGCCGCGCACTGCTTAGCGGCACATCTGGAAAACATGTTCTACTGATTGCGTCCTGTCGATCGATTCTGAGAATTCCAGGATTTCTTTTCTCTTACCGTGGCCTTGTCCACTCACGGAACATCGTTACACGCAATATAACACATCAGAGCTTATTGGAATTGAAAACGCCGTTTTTTTTTCTTTTTATTATTCGGATGACGCAGTCGCCGCTGCTGCAGCATGGAAGGCGTTGCTCTTGAGAGCACTAGCCCGAAGTTTCCGCCACATTTCGATCGAGGAAACATAGTAAAACACCTTTTAGTTGAGCGCGTATTGGGCTCTGTACAAGCGAACCGTCTATATATCAACTCGGAAAGGTTTCGAGCCACACACTCTGCGTGCTGATAAAATCTTTTGGCTTCGATGCTGATGTTTTATCTTTTCCCAGATTGCGAACTCCCGTAATTGTGACTGCATATTTAGATATAATCAGTTCGTTAAGCGGGGAGAAAAAAGATATAATCGCCAGCAGGGAAGCAACCTGCTGAAAGTCCCTTCAATTCTCGATACAGTGAGTGTGCTCACTCTTTGCAGAGCAATGTGATTTCATGCGTCAAGCACACATGTTGCGGCATCACGGCACCCATGGTCACACACGCTGTTTCGGAATCACCAGTATGCGTTCCTGTGCGACCGCAGCACAGCGCATGAAGCCAAACCGACCGCGCTAAAACCGCTGCCTAAAGCGAGGCTTCTGCTCCCAAGTTCTGTACCCCCTTAGCGGTTCAGAGTTTAGGGTACTCCGCACAATGCCGACTCCGCCGAGCAATGTGTGATTAAAATAACGGAAGGACGCAATAGGCGGTGCCCGTCTATATTTTTGCCCCTGCAGAGCGGCGCCTAATATGGCCATTAGCCAAAGTGCTTTCAAAGCTCCACGGAAGGCAGGACTAAGGGGACGCCGAAATATGTATTATTAAGCGCGAAAGCACCGTGGCCGCACGCACTTAGTAGCAAGAAAGCGCGCGCTCGTGAGGGCACACGCACGTGTTTACGTGCGCCAGACAGAAGGGCTGGGGAGAAGAAGGGGGGGGGGGGAGGGAATAAGGTAATGAATGTCCATAGGCGGTTATTTAGCTTCGCTCGATTGACTTTAATTGAGGGCTACCGCGCACACACACCAGGGCACACGCGAACGCGTCAAGTGCGCGCGCTGTGAACCTGACCACGTCGTGGCGGCTGTGACGTGAAATGTTTGCCGTGTTTCCGGCGCCTTGGAGCGAGGCCAATTTTTTGCCCTCACATCTGTGTAATGCCCGTCCTTCTTATAACATCAGTGGGGAAAACACGGCATTCTCGCCAAGTGTCCCCATAGCAACACTGACGCGCGCTCGCTATCATATCTGAAAAACACGCACCTCGATAAGTGTAGCAGGTGCACGCGGTATACAAAGTTACACAGTGGAGGAAAGTTGCGTACGCATAGATGGAGAGATAACGCGCGATTTCCTCCGGCTCAGTAGATACTTGTCTGCATTTTCACGAAATCTGATATTTTCGCGAACCATCCCTTGAAGACTGTTCGTTTATGTTTTGTCGTCAGCGTGTGACCCCGCTCGGCCATTTTGACCACAGTTTGAGTAGGAGTGCCCGTTTGTTCCTTCAGTTGTTGTGCCACTCCCGCAAACCTTGGCTGACGGCAAAAAGGTGCCACCAGTTCGTCACTAACCTATAGACTGCTATAATTTGATCCGCAGTGTTCTGCATCTAATGGGATATTAGTGGAACCGACTGCGCTTACAGATAAATTATTTGCACGCAATTGCAAAGCGCGGCATTCAACTCATCGACGTTCGAAAGTGCACGTAATTTTGTTGACTGCTTCTTCGACGTTCGTGCTTTTGTTATAGTTTACTGCGGAGCACGAAAGTTCACTCCAATAAAATCTAGTTACTACAAAAATTTGCGTCGTTCTTGACTGCGTAACAATGTACTTAAGTGGGCGAAAATAGACACTTTTGAAACTGGTTCGTGGCAACGATTTGATGACAAGAGAAAGTCCTGGCGAAGAGTAACACAGCAATAAACGACAACACAAGACAGAAACCGGCGCCTTTTGGGCAGGAATAAAAGGTTGATCACGGTTGTATTATACTGTACTATATAACAGTAACATCGCAGTACATTTCAGCGATACCTTCTCACGGACGCGTACGATCGGCTAGACACGGCATACTTATAGTCTCGGCATGGTGACATTTTCTTCTGCAATTTTTTTTATTTTTTACTTGGGCCCTCTCATCTGCCGTGTGGCCTATGAGTGATGATCCTGCAAGAATTCTTCTTATATAACACGGCGCTGTGTTCGTGCCGTGCCTACGGCCGTTGTTTATAGGCGCTGAGCCATTTCAGGCGGAGGTATACGCGCGCACCAGCGGGTAAACACAAGGCAACGTGGTTTTTGTCGCTGCAGTCTGCTTGCTCGTTATGCTTGGAAAGGTATTTCTGGCAAAGGTTTGTTTTGGGAAGCGCATGGACTACTTCCTTCCGGCCCAGGTGCCAGCGAAGCTGCTGGCGCGCCGCTCACGAGAAAGTTGAAAGTTGAAAGTTTATTGCGACAACATGTACAGGAATTACTATATATAGTTGTCGAGGGGAATGGTCGAAAAGGCTACAAAAAAAAATAATAAAACCTGACAAGGTGACGTCCCCTCCCCCCCTCCCCCCCCTCCCCCCGTTTTGGCACGACTCTGCGGGAAATGGCACGTCCTTTGCGACTATACAAAATAAGAAAAGAATGCAGGGAATTATACACATTGAAAAGCTTTCTGTTTTCAGAAAGAAACAATAATTACAATAAAAACTTCACACGCGAAAAAAAACACATAAGCTCCCAGATTTCGGTAAGAAAGCTCTTACTAAGTTTAGGAAGGACGGCCGGACGAACTGCTGCGGTATAAGGGCTATAGTTTCGCGCCTTCGTCGTCTTGCTTCGTGTGCGAATCGTGCTTACTGACTCAGGACTCGGACGTCATTCTTATACCGAA
The DNA here is from genome assembly GCF_048455015.1 of Haemaphysalis longicornis. NCBI lineage: Eukaryota > Metazoa > Arthropoda > Arachnida > Ixodida > Ixodidae > Haemaphysalis > Haemaphysalis longicornis. The sequence goes on from NW_027526460.1 coordinate 7,846,706, forward strand.
CGCGGGTACAAACCTGGTACGTTGTGCGCCTCTCTTCCATCATCAGACGGTAAAATATGCACAACACAGTTAGGGGGGACACAGGGATTCGTCGAATGAGCCCACCGACTGTGCATACGGCATCACATGGACCCCTAGGCACGGAGGACTGCTTGCAGCTGAAAAGGCTGACTCGCTGGCCCGCGATGAGAGAATCCGGGCAGCATGCATTCCACAGGCGGAGGTCTACCATAGTCTGAAAATATTTGAACTATTTAAACCGAACAGATTTTCCTACCCCACACTAAGCTCTAACTAGACAACACTACTTCATCAGGCACGAATAGACACCCTACTGACCCCGACAAGATTACACATCCTCAATCTTCACGGGACCGAACCACCTCGTCGTAACCTTGTTGCAATTGTTTTCTTCTCAGCTATTCCCTGCGCCTAGTTTTTGAACGTATAAAAGTTTGTTTGGGGTCAACGCGACGGAGCTAAACCTGGGCTATAAGGCGCGCCATAGTGCAGGGCTGTGAATTGGTTTCGACCACCTGGAATTTTTAACGCGCGCCGAAACCTCGACGCAAGCGCGTTTTCGCTTCGCGCCTCCGCCTGAAAAACGGCCGCCGCAGCCGGGATCGATCAAACCCGCCTCCTTGGGTTCAGCCGCGCAAAGCCTCAATCTACGTGCACACTCGCGTGCCGTGCCGCCCTGCCGACGTACGGCCGCAGCCCAGCCTTCACCCGCAGTGCGGCGAGGGCGGCCGTCGGGAGGGCGGCACGGCACGTTCGACGCTAGTGTGCACGTAGCTTTAACCACTAAGTTAGCTACCGCGGCAGGAAACATGTAGAAGCACCATACAGGCTTCGAAAGGTTAGTTTCACCGCGCATTTAACCTCGAATTCGTGCGATTAATTTATATAATTATTAATATTGGGAGACGGAGTTCCGAGGTGCCGGGAGACCGGGTGCCGAGCCCGAAGGAGCGAACACACGGGGATGATGATGATTATCCACTGGTTTAGGTGGGTAGATAGGTTGACCCCTTGACTTTTACACTGCACATGACGATGATGATGTCGCGCACACGCATAAATATCAGGACGACACACTCTCAATGCCCACATTATTATTATTATTATTATTATTATTATTATTAGTAGTAGTAGTAGTAGTAGTAGTAGTAGTAGTAGTAATAGTAGTAGTTACTACTACTACTACTACTACTACTACTACTACTACTACTACTACTACTACTACTACTAGCGCGACTCTTGTTCACTTCTGTTTCCGGGACAATTGAAACCAGCCTTGAACGCATTCCGTGTTCGAACGTGGACCTGACAGCGTGACGCACAAACACACAAGTCGGGTAATGCGGCAGATCAGCGCTGCAGTCAGGATCGAGCACGGTCATACCGACCTCGCACATCACGCGTGGGGACAGGTCAAAGACGTCCACGTCACAGATCCGAGATTAAATGGCTTGAACTGTGGTATCGATACCGGCATCTCGTTGGCGCCCATTGATTGTGACGGCCATACGGACGACGTGACCGACTTCATTGCCAACGCGTTTACGTACGCACGAATGAAAGGCGAAAATGGTCACGTTCTGCGATTGAAAAAAAAAAAAAAAAGAAGTCAATGTCAGCAGCGCACAGAGACGACAACAGACGCGCTAGTACCGTGCTGCTGCTGAGGAACGCGATTGCGGGAGACACGGAGAGAAGTGTGCCGGCGAAGGAACAAATGAAGGGAGGCACTCAGGGCGGTGTGCTGTAATTGTCCTGTCCCATACAAACAGGCGTAAATAGAGTGGCGGGGGAGAAGGCCTCCCGAGACACGGCTCATTAGCGAAAGGATTTCCGTCGCGCGATTCGATCTGTCCTTCGCAGTCTGTTCGAGGGGCGACGCGGCTTTTGTCTCGTTAGGCCTCGCGCGCGGCCTTCGAGGTGCCGGCGAGAGATAAAGATTACGAGAGGCGGGGAAGTGCGAAGTCGAAATCATTCGGAGGAAGACCCGCACGCCCATCAGTCGTCCTCCAGTACATTAGCGCGTAATGAGCCTAGGTGCTAATTAGAAATAGCATCACGTCATGTAGTAGGCTTGTTTTTGTAAGAAAAGCTGCATATGGCATTCCAACTAACTCTGGTTGCTTGAGCCCGTTTGAATTACATGCAAACAAATGTCCACAAGTGAGCGGTCACTTGAACGTCGATCGCTATTGATAAACACGAAGATTTATAAGGTTGTTGTTCTCCTTATGAAGAAACGAACTATAGGAAGAGGAAGTCGTAAACGAAGAAACCGCGTCGCGTAATTATGAATGCTCCATTTCCCGTAGGGAGGATATAGTGGCATTTAACTTTGCCATACGGAAAGCATGAGTTCACCGGTCCGTTGTTCGAGACTGGTGACACAAACGGTGTGGGTGCAAAAATTAATTTTCTAGTCTTTGCATGTACTGCTTGCTTGCACGAAAAGGGTGCGCATCAAACTTGCTGCTCTACTAAGGGCGACTATCATGCTTAGCCGAGATTTGAGTGCGAAGGCAAGAGCTTGCCGGTTATGGAAAGAAACTTGCAAGTAGGCGCCTAAATAACTATACAATGACACGACGTCATTCTCGAACTCCTGAGTGCCGACCTCGTGCGCCGCATAGACTCCCCGCCGCAACACCCTTTGGGAAGCTGCCGAGCCTTGGCAATAGGTGAGGCGGCTTAAGGGACGCTCGGAACAGACGGGGCCCCGCAATCGTGGCAGCTCCGCTCGCACGCAAGGAGTGGCCGCCCACGCGCTGGCCTTGTTTTCGCCTCGAGTGGCAGGACGTTAGGGGCAGCAGCGACAGGTGGCCCGTCGGCGAGCGGGTGGCGAGACTCGCGCCTGAGGCATCGCCGCATCCGGACACAACTCCCGCGGTGACGTTTCTCTCGTCCGCACGGTGCATAGCGATAGCCCTGGCCCCGCGTACATTTCCCGCTACAGTTAATCGCCGTTCCACACGCCTCGCCGGTCGACTTGTCCCGGATTGTCACGAAAGGCGTATATTAAGGGGGAAAGCCGGCACTCGTAACAGAAAAGCGTCTCCAAGAGAAGCGTTCCATAGCACGCGGCGTTCCAAGGCGGAAGCTTAAACTCGGCGAGAGGTGGCCGTCCATGAAGGGAGAGGAAGAAGGCAGCCGAAAGAGTGAACAGACAAGCAGCGTCGTCGTCAACTCTCCCACTATTGGACGGCGGAAGGAACAAGCAGCGGCGCATCGCGTAGGACAGGGATCGAAGCCGATCGAAAGCGTTAAGGCGGATCGCAAAGCAAAGCGTCACAAGGAGCAACATTAGAAAGCCATTCGACAAGGCGAGGAGGAAGCAAAACACCTCAGGCGTTGAATTGGACATTCATGCATGCGCGTTCCAAACTCATAGAAGTGCTTAGGTGTCCTCGAGCTTATGGAGTATGCCGTTATTTTACTGCGCGACATCAATTATAACAAGGCACGCATGCATTGATGCTCATCAGATCATGTAGGATGATGATCATGTAAGATTAGTTCAAATTAAATAGTTCTCGTTCGATACGCTATACTGTCGGATGTCTGACCAATGTGTCATTATTTTGCTACCGGCGTCCACACTGATGCAGCTGCACGCAGATAAATAAACTCGCTCGCAGCTGCGTTCCACGTTCTCCATCTGTCAACAAACCGTGGCGGAGATCGTTTGCATTAATCGCATACGGGACGCAAACCCTGTGCATTAGGCCGGCCCCCTCCGCGTTGTGGCCTCTATACATATACATGTCCGGGGATCCACGGTTGTATTTGGTCGCTGCGCTCACTGGTTCTTTAACGACTTCGTGCTGGGAAAGTGGCTGTGAGCGAGTTTGAACTACATCGGACGCCTGACAATTTGGCGCACCGAACACTTAGCGCGCGGTAACCCTCCGCGCCGAACGATATGAGGCCTACTCGACGCATGCGTGGTGGAAAACCGTAGGTGCTAAGAACCGGTAGTCCAAAACGTTGACGCCGGTAGTCCTAAACGCTGACGCATCTATAGGAGTGCCCTAAGATTGCACGGTGGACACAGGTAATTGTATCCCTACACCTTCACCCGACACAGCCGAACTTAATTTTCCTAAACCCCACAACTACATTTTGAATATTCAGGGAATTTCAGGCCATTACTTGTTTTCTTTTTCGTGTGCCTGCGGTAAAATAATAAAAAAATAACACTCTAAGGGAACTACGTCTGCTCGGTTCTCTTCCATCGCAAACTGGTTGCTCTTCTATTAGGCACCTCAGCACGGAGAAGGCATTTGCGCACACAATTAAGCGTGGCTGGGCAACGGTACGCTGTGTCGTAAACTGTACCAAATGTAAAGTTTGTTACGAGTGGTCATAACAGTTGGACTAGCTGGAGAGTTCGTGTGCAATTGTCACAGCATGAACTTCTAGCTGTTATCACTAATGGACGACGCTTTGTTCTATTAAATCCTTCGAGTACCACAGATCACTGCAGAAAAAATCTTGTAAGCTGTTTACTGTATCCATAACAGAGCAGGGCTATCATTGCTGATCCTTTGTGAAGCTCTCACTCTTGTAAGAGCAATCTACTCGCATTTTCTTTTGCTCTTGTTCAGTGACTTGCGTTGTTTCATATATTGTCTGATCTTGGGCCTTTCAAGCGCCAACGAGCTAGGCTTTCGTGCTTTTCGTTTCGTTATTTTTGGATCGTCTGTCCAATAAAAGTCGGTCAACTTGCTACATTTCCCCCTTACTCCCGTTCCTCCCTTTCCCACACCGCACTAGTTGTTACCGCCCCTCTTCATTTCGGCACTCCTTTTTTTCGCGAACATAGCCAAACTTGTCCATTACTAAGAGGAGCCAAGCCTGGCGCGCGAACAGTGCGCGTCGGCGATATAGAGCGCGATTCGAGAAGAAACGCTTCGGGTGCTCCGGAGCATGGCTTTAGAGGCAGGCACCCACACCCGACCCGGCTCGCGGTGCGCTCCGGTGACTGGCCTGAACCGCCTCTTTTCCTCTGCGCTCTTCCCCTTTTTCCCCCGTTGAACGACGACGCTTAAGTGCGAGAAGCTTTTACGCAGGCCATATTTGTTCCGGTGGCTGGGCCCCGTTGCGAACGTCACCGCTTTCCGCGACCGCGCTCTTCGTGGTGCCGGTGCCCGAAGCACTTGCGCAGCCGCTCCCCTTTCAAAGCCCCGATAGCGCACTCTCCGCTCGGGAAGGACGCCCGCCGAAGCTGGAGGAACGAAACGAGGGAACGGACCAGGCACGTGCGGAAGATGTGCTTTTGTTGTTGCGTCGTCAGCAGCTTGTGGCGAGGACACGTGACGCGAGATATCCCTTCTGTGCGCAGCTGCCTTTCCGCCATTCGCGGGACTATAAGGTAACGAACACCAACCAAGTTAAAGCGATTACGTTCCCCCGAGTGAAAGGCTAAGGCCGGGTTCAGACTGTTGCCGCAAATGTCGTAATATCTTTAAATAATGACGTCATTTCACGTTTCAGCCAACCGAACTGCGTGACACGCCGTTTCTTTACGTCCATAGCTCACGATATGGCTGTTACGTCGGTAGTCTGAACATAGCCTAAAACTACAGCGTTGTTACACCCGAAATTTACAGCATGGCTGGGTGGTGCTAGGGTAAGAAGCACCAGATACCACGCCCCCCAACTCCTCCCCCCATATTCCTTTTGGAGGGAGAGCTGTCTCGTCCAGCCCCGGGGCATGTGAATTAGGGCAAGCTGAAACTCACGTTTGCCTACTCGCCAGACAATTGTTTGCTTGTCTGCTTTCTTCGCAGTCGAACAACTGCCACGTCTTTTGTTTTTTGTTCAATGCAGCGGTATAGTTCGTGAGATGGTGCTGGGTGATAGTTGGTCTTATAAAACACCCTTTCTGTTTCTTCATTTATTTCAAGCGACGGTGCCATTTTTTTTAGCAATGGGCCATGTGATGGTTTCCCTTCTTTATCTAATTCCGCGCACTAGACAATTTATTCACTGCAACACTTTTGAACGAACATTTTTTCATCACTCCGCCTTAGCCCCCGGTTCAAGCTGATTCTTGCAAGAAAAATATGTCCTCAGCACCGTTCCATCAACGCGATGTTTCAGCGAAGGAGTATAGCACAACCGGACTATGTTTTAAGAACTTCTTAAAGTTAAATAACGCGCTTCTTCATCTTTTCTGGGCACGCGCGCTTTTGATGACGTAACACTAGTGAATGTTCTACTTTAAGCTGTCTGCGTGGTTATCGAGTATACCGGGTAGCGGAAATGTGAATAAATCAGAGAATACCAATGAGTAGTCCGAGCAGCTCCGCTTAGCAACTATATTGCCAAAAGGTTTTCGTGATTGAAACTGCACCCCCCCCCCTTCCCCCATTTTGCCACAATTGCAACACGAAGATGGTACACTATATATATTACTGACTGCTGCGAGCGTTGCGTAGTGTTCACGCAGGAGCAGCTGTAGTGCCGCTTGCGAGTCGTCCGCATTGTGTGGCGTAATGGAGAAACGCGTTATGTAAGGAAGAGCTCGTGGTAAATCTGGCCTTCTAGCTTTTCGCTTAAAAGCTGCGTGGCATCGTCGTGACACGAATTCCACGCACGCTTGCTCTCGAGACCGGACGGTGAAAAGACAAGTTCGAATGAAAAACAAAGGCAAAAAGTCGCCAAGGTCGACTCAGCGTCCTTGTCCCGGGCACGTATGCCTCCCTGCCTTTCAACACAGTGACTCACGCAAGCAGCGCAAGAAATACAAAGAGAATAAGGAAATGTAGACAGCGCGGGTGACGAGGTCTTCAGGTGCCAGCATGTAAAACAGTGTCTTCCTTTTGTCTGTTACCGCAACACGAGAGATTGCGCACTCCTCAATAATCCGAATGTTTAAGTGACAAAGCTAGGGCTCATGAGTGAAGTCTCCAATCTGGGAAACCTAATTCCTTCTGCTGACCTGCGCAAAGTACACGTTTACAGCTAATTACGATGTACGCGCCGTAAATTAAAGGCCTGCGTGGGCTGCGCCGCAAGATTGCTGCCTGCGCAAGGTTTCAGTGTCTACAGACTACACCCGTTTCTTAATTCTTAACGGCCACAACGTGTGCGCTCTTCCAGAAACGGCAGCCTTCTGTCCAAAGTCCCGTAACGTTTGTTCATTGTACGCGAGCCATTGCAAAAACTGATATTTTGCGAGTCTAACAGAAAACCAACGCAAAGCATTGATCTGGAAGGCCATTTATGTAACGTGCGTTGCTGAGTGAACCTGAATCGACATCCTTCTCAGATGCCATTCGTCGCTTGGCAAGAAGCACGGCGCTGCGGATACGCATCGAATGGGTGCCCCGTTCATCTGTGCGTGGCAATACGGAGGCAGACTCAGCTAGCCGCCAGAGTACCGTCATGCGGCCACTGCTACCTTCATCCGAAAATTCTCGCGGGCACCTGGAACGACAAAAGGAAAATCTGCGGCGCACCACACGAGCGCTCATACCACCGTGTGGTTCAAACCTCCCCGGTGACTTAACTCGCCGAGATGAGGTTGCGCTGCGGAGACTACGCGTTGGGGTGGCCCTTACGCCATCCATGACTGCCTCCTGGCCACCGCAATACCACGGCCCATACGGATCCACCTGCCCATTCTGCGCCACTGCCATTCGGGACGTGAATGTGCAGCACCTGCTCTGGGCCTGCCCGGGATTGCATCAAGTTCGCCTGCGGCACCTTCGTGCAACCGGTCTCCACCCTGGCCGCCCCCTGACCTGCAATGCTGGGTGCATGGACCGTGCCACCGACAACTCCTAAACGTTATACACGAAACTAACTTGTTCGTGTTTCTGTTAAGGCATGCATCTATTATGCCGCAGGGCAAACTTTCAAATAAAAAAAAAATGTAGGACCCGTTGAACTCCTCATCATCGTTATAACGCACGTAACTACGGCGTATGTAACCATACAGCAACTAGATATAGTTGCTGAAGAGTACACATTCTATTGTCTAGGACGGACACAGCTAGGGCCCTCGGCATACGTTCCTGGGAAACAACACTCTCTCAATGGTCCCCAGAAGAATTCACCTGTGCACGTACTGGTGCCCTTGACCCGCACCTGCAACGTCCCCTTCCACTAAGCCTCCCAGAGTGTGACGCAACCCTTCTTTGCCGTCTCTGGCTGCAGGGACGGCATTCACAAATGCTCACTCATACTTGGTAGGAATGGTAACGAGTGATGTAACGATGACAGCGCCGATAGACCCCGTCGGGACGATGACCCTCCTCCCTTCTCCTGGTTCTGTTGTCCCCCCATCCGTCGGTGGAGACGCAGCCCCTTGGGACGGCCTTGCCGGCGACCTTCGTCGCCGCTGTGGGGAAGGCTGTCGTTTCCTCGCGACCTTCGGGGGCGACGGACAAGGGGAGCGGGGTTCAAACCCTAATTGGCAAGTGCGCTGCTGTGGGGAGGCAGCCTGCCTGCGCCCTGCTCGCGCGTGCTTCAATGAGTTTGTCGAGAGCTGCGACTGCGAGCGGTCGCACGAAGACTCGCTCCCGTGGCGGTTTCTGGGCGCCAGGACCCCACGCACCTTTAAGCCAGCCGTGCGGCGCTTTGCACCTTTTCGGCCTCCGGGGACCCACCAGGGATCGTGCCGCGATATGTGCGCTGCGGCGCCTCTTAATTGTAATCCAGTTTTCCTTTTGCCTTATGTATGCTTCATCGTCTGTGTAAATAAGTGTAAATAGACTTCTTTTTCTCCACCATTTACTTGCCTCGTCTCGTCAGGTCCTTCACCACCCTGCACGACGACACCATTTACCTCAACAACGAACCAAACTTTGCGCCGGAGAGTCGGAGACGATACGCCAAGTTTTATGCGAGTGCGCACGCTACTCGCCTGTCAAAAAGTTGTCGTCAGCACTAAAGAACCTGGACTCTCGGTGGCCATTTTCGGAGGAGAAGATTCTATGTCACAGGGCTTCTCTGTCATCAGCTCAGAAGGCTACTACGAAACTCTTATGCTTCCTACGGGCGACGAACTTAAACACCAGACTATAGACTTTAGGATTCCAGTGACAATAACAGAACTTGGACGTTTAGTGCTTCAACGTTGGGCATATCTGGCTGCTCCAACTTTTCTTCATTCTTTGCTTTCTCTTTTTTGCCTATTATCCCTTTCCCACGTGCAGGATAGCAAACTTGGCTCTAGCCAGGTTATCTTTCCCGCCTTTATACTCCATCCTTCCTCCCGTAAGTAGCATTGTGAACAATAAAATGCACGTGACTGAATTGAATTGAAACGACACTCCAGAAACAAGCGGCACAAGATAACTTTATCAAAGCGCGTGAATTTATTCCCACGACACATCTAACGTGGCCAAAGGCCTCGAGCAGTATTTGCAACTTATCAGACATTTGCAACTGATTCATCAGAGCGTATTTCGCGAGCGGATTCTGACCACAGCGCGCGTGGCGCTAATTAACACAGCCACTGCCAGATTGTGATTTTCCTTGCCATGCGAAGCTCAGACAATCAACTGCCCCAGTTACACAGCTTACCCATTCGACATTGCGTAGTGCCAAATTGTTTAAACTTCCTGTTAATACCAGCGTAATCACCGGCCATCGTGTAACATCTAATTGCCCCATATATCTTCCTAATCTAGAGTTTAAAATGTGGTTGCTCAGAGAAAATTTCCTGTACTCACCATAAAGACACGCGAAGTGCACGAACTCAGCAAGGTAGGAAAGTTCGCGCCCCGTAGCAGCCCAACTGCAATTTCCTTGTGAAGCTTTTCGCTCAACTTGGTACCATATGGCTACATGCAGAACTACCGTATACTTGTATGCAGGAAACGAGCGAGCGCCCCCACAAGTAGCGTCACTTTCACAACCGATCTTACGCGACGGGGAGGGGGAGGAGAAACACTGTCCCCGCGGGGTTCGAGCGAGAGCTTCGACGTTTTCTCCATCACTTCCGTCAAGGCCAGAGGCCAACAACTGGTGCACGCGACCCGTCTTTTACGCAACGAGCGTGACGAAATTCGCCTTCCGCTAAGAAGGAAACCGAAAAGTTTCGCAAAGCACGCTGATCTCGGCGTCTGACCCGGGCACACTCGGCAAGGTGCCACCGGGGAAAGGACGCATCACTTCTGGCCCGCCAGCGATGTCCTTTGTGTACCCGCGGGAAAGGGGCTCCGCACTCAGCGGCGCATAGCAGAAGAGCCCATCAGCAGCGGCAGCCGCGTAACGGCATCGGCTAGGTTCCACTGCGGCCGTGCAGACAGCGTGCACCAGCGGCCGAATACGACGAGGCGCCTGCATGCGAGATAGCGGCGGCGAAAGGGTCCCCCGTTCCGCTCTGCTGCTCTGGCGAAAGGGCGACGTCGCGTGCTCCCGAAAGGCCCGGCGACGGCGGCCGTGGCTGTGCCGTGACAGTGGTCGCCGCTCTCCGGGTCACTGCCTCCTCGTGCAGCGCTCGGCTGCTCGCCGCCGGCCCTTTCTTCTGTCGGCTCCGCTCAGACCCCTGCCGCGTGGAAGACTTCGCGGCTGCAGCGCGAACAACAGGCGCCGCCGATGGTTCCCTTCACGCGCGCGAAGGACCCAACTCAGGCGGTCTGTGTACGTCAGGAATTTCAATCCGAACGCGCTCCGTCCCACGTGGGACGGCTCCGGATCACTTTCGGGGGTTATTTTCAATTGTGGGGTGCTTTGCACGCTGAAGCTACACCTGGCCCATGACGCTGGCCGTAGTGGAGGACTCCGGTTTAGTTCGGACCACCTGGGGATCAAATCTCTGCACACGGGCGTTCTCGCTTTTCGCTTCCGTAAGAAAAGCGGCCGCCACAGCCGGGAATCGAAGCAGCATCCTTGGGATCAGCAGCCCAACGCCTTAGCCACTGAACAGCCACGGCGGGTATCTGGGGTATTTAACGCGTGTTTTGTTGTAGAATATGATTTTTTTTACGCTTGAACGGCATCGCGCCATCGTCATCGTCATGTTACCCCTGCTCGCCCGCACAATATTTGTGAGCGCGATCACGCTGCTGCTCCTTTCACGGGACGGTCCATCTCGCTACTCACATTCGTCAGCAGCCAAACCGGGAGCAAGATCGCAGTCGCTGAGCTGCAGGGGACGACCGCAGCACCGGCCAGGAAGGAGCAACATTACTTTCGCTACGCCTTCGAACTTCAGGAACGGAGAACGGCTTGTGAAGACGTTATGCAGCAAAGTGCCGAGTAAAGTTAGGTTCGCTGCTGAGGTTGGGTGGTGTCGTCGTGGAGGGTGGTGAAGGACCCGATGACGAGACGAGGGAAGTAGATTGGGAAGAAAAAGAAGTCTATTTACACTTATTTACGCAGACCTTGAAGCATACACAAGACAAAAGGAAAACTGGATTACAATTAAGAGGCGCCGCAGCGCACAAAGGGGGGGTATCGCGGAACGATCCCTGGTGGGGGTCCGGAGGCCAAAAAAGTGCCAAACCACCGCACGGTTTGCTGGGAAGGAGCGTGGGGTTCTGGCGCCCAGAAACCGCCACGGGAGCGTGTCTTCGTGCGACCGCTCGCAGTCGCAGCTCTCGACAAACTTATTGAAGGATGCGCGAGCAGGGCGCAAGCAAAGCCGCCTGCCAATTAGGGTTTCGCCGCCCCCGAAGGTCGGGAGGAAACGAAAGCCTTCCCCACAGCGGCGACGAAGGTCGCTGACAAGGTCCGCCGGTAACGCCGTCCCAAAGTGCTGCGCCTCGCAGGAGGCGCCTGCGGCGGCCACAACACTCCCGCCGACGGAGGGGGACACAACAAAGCCACGAGAAGGGAAGGAGGTCATCGTCCCGACGGGGACTATCGGCGCTGCCATCATTACATGCCGCTTGCACGAGACGGCCCGGGTTGTGTGTCCTCCAGGCCGGCTGACCCCGTGAGCAGACACTAAACTGCGTCTCCCTAGAAAGCAGTCTGGGAGCCTAATTTGTCTGACGTTATTAGAATGCAAAGCGCTTAGAGAGAGACGAACAGAAAAGAAACACGCAGCGCAACGCGATCACTACAGCACAATTCCTACGCCGCTGTGTGCGACGCCCATTTCTAAAGCCCGGAGGGTCGAGGAAACCTCCGCCTCAAACCAACGCGCCTCACATATAGCCCAGGCGTAGCTTCTACGTAGCGCGTAAAACATCAATTGGATTGGATTTGTCATCAGGTGATTACGGTTTGAGCGACTAATGCATACGGACTCAGGCAGTCTCGGGCCTTATTCTAAAACATCTCCGCTAGGCGACCTTAATAAATTGTTCATATTCGGCTGAATTGTAACGTCGTATATCCCACGCGTCACAGGTACGTGCCTACATTACTTAATTAAGGAGGCTCTCGTCCCGCCCTGCCTCAGCAGGACATGGACACCTGCCGTGAAAAGAGTTCCCACCTGACGTGGCATGGACACCTGACGTCAAAACAGCGCCAGGTGACCCCGGTCGACATATTGAAATGCATATAGCCTAACGAGCGCACACGACACGTGCGAGTCCTTGAATGTAAAGTGTGAAGCTCCAAACGGAGTAATGGGCCGGGGAATGCGTAGAATCAATATTTCGCACTAAAAAAAGAAAAGAAAAAGAAAATCTGCGGCAGCGAAATTGGCCTGCGCGCGAGGATATGTAGCTTGGCTTGGCACCAAGGTCGTTCGCTTTCGCTGAATCGCCTATATTTCTATGCCCGCGCAGGCCGGGCTTTCAGGAAGCTGGCACGGTGTTTCAATGCCACCGCGTGTGTTTCCCCTGTAGTGCCGGTAGCTTCCTTCTTCGGTGTGATCAGCTAAACAGCTCGGCTTACGTCGAACGGCGACAAACAAACAGCGCGACGTGTTTTTATCAACGGCGCGGCGTCTTGGGTACTCCCGACATTTGCGCGAAAACACAAGCTGGGGACTCCCCGAGAAAGCGACCCTTTTCGGAGCGAACGCGCTGATCGTGTGAAAGCACGAGCAAAGTGTGATCTATTATGATCTAAGTACCTTATTTTAGCGATTCTAAGCACCCCCCGATTTTAAACACCATCACCTACTTTCGGAAAAAAAAAAAAAAACTGGAAAAAAGTTTGCATGCGGATCTAAGCACCCGCTTTTCTAAGCAACCATAACAAGGTGGATTTGAGACCGGTGAAAACGGGCCCAAGTTGACGTTGCGGTCAAGCCATTTATGAAGTTTTCAATTACAAACCACTTCAACAGAACAGAAGACGACCTCATTATGAAGAAACAACCAGCGCAAGAAAGACGAGGACGAGGTAGGCTACAAAGAACCAAGCAGCTCACGTGGCTGCACAGGAGGCCCTTCTCACAATAGCGTCCGATGGACCCCCGCGGCGCCGCCTTTCTCGGACCACCCCTGGGCCAACTGCCCTGACGATGACCCCACTCTCGCTCTCGCAATCAGACTCCGTAGATCCAGGCAACTGAAACAACACCTCAAGGCACTCGCCCCTTCAGGCCACCTCCCCTCCTTCCCCACCCTGACCCGAGCACACGAAATCTTCGTGAACAAGTTCCTGGCCAACACCTGCACGGCACCAGAGACCATTCGACAACGGTATTATCCACAGCCCCCCCTTCCCATGTCCCCACATCCACCACTTCATCGCAGCCGATCTCCACCCCCTCATCTGGCACTGCCCCAAGTTTTCTCGCTTTCGTACATTCACTCCGCCTCACCACGACACCTCAACTTACATCGACCCAACATCCCTCTCACACGACACACTCTTCGAAATCATCATTTATGCCACAAAAAGCGGCCTATAGTACGGGCAATTTAGCAGTGGTCTGCACGACTTCTGAAGAGATCCCTTGAAGACGGCGTCATAAGTACTGTGCTCCGCCCTCCCCATTCCCTTCCTCCCTACCTCCCTGGCCTTTGTTTGGCCTTCCTTTCTAATAAAGTTTACGACAACACAGCGCTACAAACACAGCCTTCCTCGTCCTCGTCTTTCTTGCGATGGTTGTTTCTTAAAGGAGCCATGAAGAGAAAACACAAGTTTGGTTCATTCGAAAGATTGCCTCGTTAGAACCATAACGACACCACTTATAACGCAAACTTCGCTCAAATAAGCTACATAATTAGGAAAAACGGGAATGGTCATGCGACCCACCAGCTCATTTCCCGCAACAGAACCTATGCCGTCACATGGGCTAAGCTCTGCGATTGGCGGAGGCCGGCAAAAGCAAACGCATGTTAGGCAGGGCTTACAGTTTGCATAACGAGCTAAATGCCCGTTAAACATACTGCACATTCTTTTTATGACAAAGAACGGTGGAGTAAACGGTTGAAGTTCCGAACGAACACGCAAGCGTGTGCGCCAATGCGTACGAAACAACCGCCTGGCCGAGCTCGACATCTCGCCGTCGCGCAGACGAATTTTCGGGTTCGAGGCGCTCTGACCTTGGAGGAAAAATGCCGTAAACACCGCGCATTGAAGCTCGTATCTTTCTGGTCGAAGCAGAGAGCTCGCGCGAACGGCTTTCCATACACGACACCGGCCAACTGGCATAAGCGATACTGCTACTGAAGTTGAAGTATTATTAACCGTAATAAAAATACGGCACATACGTACCAGTCTGTATTCGTCCGTGGCGACGGCGCTGACGAGGCAGCGGTGCCGACGGCAGGGCGTTCGTCTGTTGTGGCTATCGCGGAATGGTCGCTTTCCCGTCCACCGCGTATCCCACAACTCTTGCCGCTCGTGCACTTAGAAGCGTTGAGCGTTCAAGTGGTGTGAGGTTGTTAAATGCAAGCCCGAGCTCCTCGGCGAGAGTTTTGTTCTCCGGATCAGGCGATTCCATGACTAGGGCTGCGGGTGCACTAGGTTTTACTAGCATTTTTAAAATGGCCGCCGTCTCGGTCGACTCCCGCGTGTGGGTGCTATATGGAGTCGACATACTAAGTATCTGTTTCATGGACCGGCCCGTGTGACACCATTGCTCACGTCACCAAATGTGCAATTTTAGCGGGAGATTTAAAATTTTGGCTTAAATTGCCTTATTTCTCAGTGAATAAAGCATCATTTGCTTCCGGGAAAGCGCTTGGGGTACTATGAAACACCTAATCTTTCGAATAAAACAAACTTTTGTTTTCTCTTCATGGCTCCTTTAACTCGTACCCGCACCGACTCGCCCAACTTGCCATTGAGAAGACAACCTCCTGGGGGATATCGGGAGCGGTGGCCCGAGCGGCACAACGGACTCAAATGGCAGTGAGGATTACTGGGTATCAGACGTAAGATCACTGATCCTATGTTTCTTTGAAATGTTTGCCAAATAAAAAATTATTTGCGGCGCCTGTGTCGTTGAGGTACGGCCGCGAAAAAAAAAAAAATAGCTGGGGAAAAAGCTAGTTCAGTTTTTTGAATCTAAGCACCCCCCTCACTTTGGGCATTGCGATTGTGGAAAAAAAGGGGTGCTAAGAATCGAGTAAACACGGTATTAATGCGAAAGCATTTGTTGGCTCGGTAGGTCGAGAATCCAGTGTCGAGACCAAGAGATGGACCAGGGAAAGGCCGACGCCACAGGGACAATCGAAGGGAAGTAATTGAGCTGAAAAGGAAATTTGGTGAGCTTTGGTCCAAATGGGGATCGATTCCCAGGCTCTGGAACGTGAGACTACCACTCATCCCCAACTCCAGCACGGCTCGACGGCCCCAGATGACTTAAGGTGGACTTAGTGAATTGGTAGTGGCCCTAGAATCGGCGATACAGAACTTCACGAGGAGCTACAGGAGTAATTTGAGCATGCTTATTATAAAAGCAGCAATCAGGCGAGTAGCTAAGTACTATCACCCGCCGCGGTGGCTCAGTGGCTAAGGCGTTGCGCTGCTGAGCACAACGTCGCGGGTTCGATTCCCGGCCGCGGCGGCCGCTTTTCTGATGGAGGCGAAAAGCAAAAACGCCCGTGTGTACGAGATTTCGGCGCACGATAAAGATCCCCAGGTGGTCAAAATTAATCCGGAGCCCTCCACTACGGCGCGCCTCATCGCCTGCGTTGCGTCGGCGCGTTAAACCCCACAATCAATCAAGCTAAGTACTATCGCGATACATTGAAATACGAACAACACAGCGCGTGGCTTTCAGTATATGCCGCGCATCCTGGCGACGCGCAGTGCGAACAAGTTACGAGAGTTTGTGACCAACCTTGATATTGAAAGACCGTCGTATTTCCGTCGTCCATTGGGCACTCAACACGAAATAAAACATAAAGGAATTTAGCTGCGTGCGCCGTTTTCGCTCATCGCAGCAACAAAGTTAGATAACGCTTGCGTGAGCGGGAATGCGGTGGGAAGACAAACCAAAACGCTCACACGCCGGACGACGGTGTTTCCATACCAACGTTGGACACAAACTCTCGTAACTTGTTCGCACTGCGCATGCGCTGCTCGTCGCCAGGATGCACGGCGTGTACTGGAAGCCACGCGCTCCGTCGTTCGTATTTCAATGTATCGCGGTAGTACATTGTCCGCTTTGCTTGGCGTGCAACAGAAGCAGCACCATTCGGCATTCTCAGAGAGAGAGAGAGAGAGAGAGAGAGAGAGAGCGTGGCAACGGGAACGTCCGTATGCGCGGTCTTGACGTCAGGCTAGAACGTATACATTAGACTGCATTTGTGTACAACTGTACTATAATATAGTCTTACACTTGTTTTGTAATTACTCTCATCCTGCTTGACTTGCTGCTCTGCGAAAGGTTGCCAGGGCCCTTCAAGCTAGCTGTTTCAACAGCGTTTTTCCTGCTCTTCCCTCAACGTGGTTGTAAATAAACTTAATTCAATTTAATTCAATTCAACGTTGAGCTTTGAGCTCTTGCGTCGTAAAACGGCGGCCGCAGCTTAACATACCGTTCGATAGCCGCAATGCTGAGCCTGTCATCGTAAGGTTCAGCATTACGGCTAGTGAACGGTAAGTCCAGAAAAAGGCCCTGCGAGGGCGATTGGCCAAGGCTCTCGGTAATGCACTTAACGGCCGGGGAGAAGAAGAAGAAGAAAAAGCTTGCGGAGTAAAAGGGGTGATGCTTATACTTCGAGGGCACGAACGAGATTTCAGCACGCACCACGGCGATCTTCGCACTCACGCAACGGCCTCATCCAGCGGCTCAGTAGTCTCCAACGACCCCAGGCGTTACGACGGCTCCAGAAAATCCGCCTGCCAATTGGACACCAATGCTTTAGCGCCACTACACCATAACGAGTGCACAGGCGTCCTCGTAATTTTTCTTCCCTCTTGGCGGCGCGAAGAGGGAGTAGCGTGTCCAGGCAGTCGAAGTCGAGCGCTTTTCCTTCGAGCCAGCGGACAAAACGAGACGCGAGGCGTAAAGGAAAAGAGGAGGCTTCCCACGATGTGCGTCATCTACGCCAGAGGCGACTACCGCGTACGGTGTACGGACTCTCCGCCTGCTAGTGAGAACCCGCCCTCTCCCTCTCTTTCACGCGCACTATGCACCTGCATTATTTCGCAACGAATTTCGTAATGCGACAACGTGGGGACGGCAGCTCGCGCACCGGTATGTGCACGCGTGTGCGTCCATCATCGCAGAGGCGATCATAAGCTTCACGACTCGACTGTCTCTCTCTCCGCCTGCGGAAACACGAGTGCGTAGAGCGAGGGATGAGAGCGAAAGGAAAACGAGAGAAAAAATGGAAGACGGCGAAAGCGAGCGGAATACGCCAGGAACGTGACATTAAACTCGAGCCTTGTCATTTCGCTTTTATCCTGGCTGCTCGCTGAGCGCGCGTCCTTGACACCGCATCGCCGATTCCTTCCTGCAAGACACGAGACACGCCGTGCAACTGCGGCGCAAGACCCTCCACGTGGAGAGAAAAGAGCGACCACGCGAGGTAGCCGCACGGCTGTGTCGCTGTCAAGGCCGATATACCCGCACGCTTTTTCTCCGTCCCCGCCGCACTGCACATTTCCGATGGAAGCATTAGGCGGCATTTCAGAGTGAGAGAGAAGAACAACAAAAGTGAGGCCCCGACTTTTATATATCGCGCTTTTCACCTTTCCCCGCAATGCGGCTTCGTGCGACGCCACAGGACGCACGATATTGGCGTCGACAACGAGAAGTGTGACCGACTCCGCCTCCTGCGCAGAGGCGGAACGCAGCCATTACTCCCCCTGCAGTACGAAGATCGTGCTCGACTTGAGCTGCACACCAGGGGTCACCGTTCGAACGACCGGAAAGCGACGCTGGACTTTGAATGACTTTGAATATGAATATACGCTGAAACGCGCAAGGTGAACTTCAAGGTGACGACAGAAATGAAACGAAAGAAGGAATACAAAGCAGGGCGCTGGGCCCTTCGTTTATTGTTACCCCGATTCCGAGTATGTGTCGGCGCTCGGTTGGCGACCGCACCGGGGGTCGCATTGGGCCGCCGACGTGCGGCGGCAGCTGCGCGGTGGCCTTCCAAGGCTTTCGCGGAACACACTGAACCCGAGCGCATGTGATCGCTCATTTGCGCCTCTCCTTTTTATTCCTCCCCCGCGACGTCGCCTTAACACAATGCACAGCATTCGTTTGTTCAACGTGTTCGTGCCAGAATGCACACGCGTTTGCCGCTAATACTGAAGGAGTGGTTATGCATAACAATGGCCAGCGTACACACGCGACGTCTGTTAAGTTAGTACTTTTCAATGGTTTGCATAAACTTTTGTGCCTTCCAGTGGAAGGTTGCAAAACGCCTCGTCGATCTATGTGACAAAGGACGGGAATACAAACGAGCAGGCTGCCTTTATCTACTCGCCACGCAGAAAAGAGTATTAGTACGCGCATGTTCGTGGTCTTCAGAGCACCGAAGCTGCGCTTGAACTCTGAGGAGCTCCGTAGCGGAAATCTGTGTACCATTAATTCAAGCCACCGCGGGTCGAAATCTCGCCCACATGCGGAAGTCTTCGCAATTGAAGCAAAATAGGAGCGCAACCGTAAATGACAGGCGGGGTTCGAACACCAGGCTTTCTGCTCGGGGTTTGCCCACTACGACTTGCCACGACTGCTAGCGAGTCGGTGAATTCATTGCAACAAATTTTCTGAGACGCCCATTTCCGAACATGCAGCCGTGCGGCGTGAGAATAAACTTGAGTAAGGAATGTTCATCTCTTGAAGGTATTCTCCTCTTATTTTTCCCCTTAAATGACCATTAATGTCGACGGTGCATAGATATCCCACGCTATTAACCCAATCACATTGACAAATGAAAAATAGACAAAAATTTCTCTCGTCCACATGATATTCAGTTGGCATTGGGTACTTGTAAATTGTACTTGCGTCGTTAAAGAACCCGTTCATTCGGTACAATCGCGGCAATTCACCACTATTTTTTTTTTTTGAAGTTCTGACATGAAGTTTTCTTTCTGAGAAAATGCGTCGAATTCCATCGCTTTGAGTTTTATATTTATAGCATCGATCTTCATCGAGCCAGCGCCTGCTCTTTACGTAAAACCTATTCCCAGTGTGATAAAAATTATCTTGTGTGAAAAGTACGTTTATTTGTTCATCCATTTGCTGTTTGGTTTGCGTGCTTGATTGCTGCCTGCCCTCTTGTTTGGTTGCATCTTTGTTTGACCTCTTATCTGTCCGCCTGCTGGTTTCTTTCTTTGTTAATTGTCCCTTTTTAAAACTCAGTGATGGTAATAATAACTTACAGGTTAGGATTTAACATTGTTAGTTGTAGTAAATGATGTTGCTTGCTGAAGGAGAATTAGCCTTACGCGAAATTTCCGGCAATTGCTCCGCCTAAGCGAACATTTATAGCTTCTAACATTTCTAACATTTCATCATCTTCTGGCTTCCCGAACAGCCGAATCATAAATAAAGTTATTTTCGCGCCGGTGAATTCGAGGGAGCAAAGGGGAAGACGTACAACGAGGGGAAAGTTTAATGACACGCAAAGGTCAGCCTATAACAGCAGGCTTGGCTTTCTACGCCGTATAGCTGCGAAAAAAGGGTGTCACGAAGTAAAATTCCAAATTGCCGCCACAATATCATTCTTCGCCTATCAGGCTGCGTCTTTTTTTTTTTTTTCTTAGAGATAAATGGAGGCAGAAAGGCCTAGAATAAGCTACCCTCAGCGCGATGATCATTTAGGTGGCGTTCCTATTCTTTGGTTGATTCAAAATGACTTTGCCTGCGATACGCCATAAAGGAATGCTTGTCCAACTGTTAACATAATTTCTCTTTCCAGCTCTCCAAGGTCTATTACGAATAAACACTGAACCTGTACAATACAACGACTTAGCTCCAGCAGACACAGCGGCAAAGAGATGATGCGCAACGAGAAATTAACATTGGAACGAGGTGTACCTTTCGCTCTAGCAGAAAACGAAAATCAGCAGACGTCTGTGCTGCAACACTACAAAGTCATTTAATTCAGATTCAAATAGGCCCTACGCAAAGTAATGCTTTGTACCTCGGCCCAGACACCCCCGAAGCGGGGTAATTTGCCATGAACGCAGTTGTGATGAGACCAGATTACATGGGAATAAGAACAGAAGTTCCTGTAAAGCTTCCGCAGGAGATGAGAATCATGCGTGGACGCTGTCGCGCAATAATTATTCGCTGTAAATAGCAATTTAAATGGGGATTGAGATTGGGATTCCACCTTGACTATAAAATGCGTCGTAGGGGAGGACTATGGTTTAATTCGTACCACCTGTGTATTTGCCGCAAGACTGCCAGTGCCATAGACACGCTCAGCCGGAAGCACTTTCCGTAACGAAGTAGCGTATCACGACATTTCGTTGTAGTAAATTAACTTTTAGACGTAGTTCTCCGGTGTCGCGATGCTGCGCCGTACGGCCCCTTTCTCCATAACGAAATTCTTAGTCGTGTCGCAACGTTCAGCCGTAGTGCGACGGTCCGCTGTAGCGGGATGAATACATATCACTACGCTCGAAAATGAACCGCTAACAGGTGTTGTCACAAAACTAGTTGTAAAAAAAAAAGGCTGTTGCTGTACAGCCCTCCCCCAAAGGTCTAAAGCGTGTCACCTGTCGTTGTAGACAGACTAAACCATTGAAAAAATGAGCACGTCTTTTTGGAGTACAGCTATAAGTCCTTCACGCAGCCACTTAGCCGGCGCGCGGCGCAAGCGTGCGCGGGTCGTCACTGACGTCCGTGCATACATGCCCTGGAGCACGTACTACACACAGCGGCGCGCGTTCACAGCTGCAGGTGACCTTCGAGAGGGCGCAAGGCTGAGTGCGAAGACAGCCGTTAGACGGCGGAAAATTTTCCGGGACGCTCTGCGGAACGCTAACACCGCGCGTTCGTGTTCGCAGTAACGCCGCGGAGAAACGGTAGCAGCAGCTGTCGCTAGAAGTTGTTAGCTGCGGGGCCTGTTGCCTCCCTCTTTCTCGACAGCTGTCTCTAGGCTGAATCCATTCTCCGAAGACGTAAAGCAACCACTCCGAACTTACGCTTGATGAGAAAGGGTGCCGAAAAAAGCGCACACATCTCGGCCAACAGGCAGAACTGTACGCTTTATCGATGAGACCAACTACGAAAATTCGCACCGACCTGAGACGGACCGACGTTTAAGATGTGGCGGATGGGGGAAAGTGGCACAAATCCTGCTCACGGCGGTTCCGTTTAGTGCGGACCCGCCGCGGTGGCTCAGTGGCTAAGGCGTCGTGCTGCTGAGCACGTGGACGCGGGTTTGATTCCCGGCCGCGGCGGCCACTGTTCTGATGGAGGCGAAAAGCAAAAACGCCCGTGTGTACATTTCCCCGCACGTTAAAGATCCCCGGGTGGTCAAAATTAATCCGGAGCCCTCCACTACGGCGCGCCTCATCGCCTGTGTAGCGTCGGCGCGTGAGACCCTATACAATCAAATCCGTTTAGTGCGGGGGAGGAAGAGGATGACTCTCCATCTCTGCTCCTCCTCCCCGATTTTCTTCTCTCCGTTCTCCCGGTGTTCATCCTTGGCGGTATTTCGCTTCTATTGCGGACTGTTCTTCTATTGCGGTTGGTCTTCTCTGTGTGACACAATCGAATTGTATCCCCGAATATCATGCATGCCTGGCTAAGCGAAAAAATTTAGGCAGTTATTGCGATAGTTCGACAGTATTTCGCCGATATGTAAAGGTTTTTAATCTGAGCACAGATAAGACACGATGCGCAATAACCATATCTCAGACTTTGCACCTCCTCACCGTATTTTTTGTTCTCTTCTACTCGCAAGGTAGAAAGGAGAATTGCTGCATCACAATCAAAGGTGCGTGTGAAGTTTGAAGCCCGAGAATACGGTCCATCGGCAGATAACTCGTAACTCGCGGTTAATGACGTGTTTCTACACCCTTGACCGTGCCACGTCTGATTAAAGCACGCTGCCGCCAAGCGGCCCTTCCGGATTAATTACTTGCAGCTTGTTTTGTACGCATTGCCAGATGCGAATATCCTCGGTGTTGACATGTCACTGAGGTTGCGTGCTTCAGCTGAAGCTTTAAGCTCTACGCTTAGAGGATGTGTTCCTGTACGGCTGCTATGCTTTGACTCAGAAAGTAAATTGAACATTTGTGGCTTAAGGACAACCTCGCGCACTGCCCTCTCACACGCGTATAATTGCTTCCTTTTTTGTTTTTTCATATTTGTTCATGTACGTTATCCTCAACCATGGCTGTGACAAGTACATTGTCGCACATGTGCTCTGGCCATGAGTCCGAGACTGTCACAATGATCAGCAAGTTGTGACTAAGCACTGGGCCCTGCTTTTTAGGGCGCAGCCCTTTGGCGGCCGTCTCTGGGCCGAGCTGCGTCGCCGTCGTAACCGAGTGGACGATGTCAAAACCGAATAGTGAAAGAAAGCAAAGGAGGAGGGTGTCGCGAAATTGTGACGAACGGGCGGTTCGCCGTGGCGGCGCGAGCGTTCTCCGAAAGTGTGCACTGGGGGAGGGGCAGTATGCTGTGCCTGCACGAGACGCTCGTCTGCGCGACGCTGGCGGGCGCATGACGATGGTGTGCGTCCTGTTACGAATCGGCCCACCACCGTACTTTCCTGCAACACTCCTCGGCTGTGCGGGGAAGCCTCCACTACGTGCGCCTTTCAAGCTCCTCCCCCTTCCCCGTGTCGGTGACTCATGATTTCACGTCTCGACAAGCCCGGGTCTCTGGCGCCTATCTTTCGGCGCGTTTCAAACTACGGTGGTTGCCGACGAAGCATGCTTCAACGCGCCCCAAGGACACGGAAGCCCCGCATCCACAGCAGAGTCCTCCTCCCTCCCCTCTCTCGGACTCAGCGTGCGCTGCTACTACCGACTGCTCACGAACTCTGGAAAGAGTGTGGTGTGTGTCTGTGACGTTCGTGGCGTGTGCACAATCTAGAGGGAACGCTGTTTTGACCATTGGCGCTTTTGGGTATAAATACGAGCCCCTCAAGCGCTATAACTCCTTCCTGTTTGAGCAGTGAATCAAGGCTGTCATTCTGCTCGAGTCCTGTGCTGTTACCTCGCCGGTCAGGGCGTTGTTCTTTGGCTTCGGCTCATCTCTCGCTATGAAGTAAACAGTTACGTTGGCCTACGGCTTCTGCACTTCTTCACGGCTGCAACAGCGGCTGGCCGCTCGCTTCACATCACGCTACCAAACGTATGTCGGAGGCGACGGAGCTCGGCTCGGCTCGGCTCGGCCTTCCCGTACCCAACAGTCCCCTGCCTAAGATGTGGGTCGCAGTCCTGTCCTGAGACACATTTCGCGCCGCCGACGCAGAGGCTCATCATCGCTTCCGTCGAGAGAACCCATGAGTGAGTGCTCCTCAGCGCACTGCTGCTGCGCCCAAATATCGCGTTAGGGAGTATTGTAATCGCTATCCAATTTTTTAAAAAGCGAAGCTTTCTATGTCTGACTGGTGGCGTCTGAAGTACACCTCAAAACTGCAGGAAAGACAACTTCCACCTGTAAAGCGAACTGTGCCTCACATATACCCTTGACCAGGTGAAGGCTGCTTTGGTTTTTCATTTTTAAAGCGGAGCTGTCTAGGTCTCACTGATGGCTTCTGTAATCAAAACTAGAATACAAACCGCCCGTGAGTCAAAGTCGAAACTCAGACGACAGCAGAGGAATCCCACACGAGAAAGGTCCGTGTTGAACCATCGCAGTCGTTAGACGGAGGGGTGCATGAGTTTTTTTTCTCCGCTTTTTTTTCTAGTCGCACCGATTTCACACCTGCCCTCCTCTACAATCAGCTCCACCAGACAAAGGCCCTGTAGGTTGTTTCGCTTTCAGATTTCGGTGAGGCCGCTCTTATGTAATCTGCACCATCGAAATTAATAGGGAGAAAGAATAATTCAACAGCCAAACAGTAATTGCTCGTGGAGTTTGGCGTACATATTCATACGGGCGTGCATCGCTGAAAGGTAACGCATACATAATGCAGCGGCGGCGCTCGGATTCGCCTGTCATTACCCGAAGCCAAGGAAGTCCAAAGAGTCTTTTAACCCACGCCGTCCCGCACATGTAGGGCACGTTGTGCAGGTGTACTGCAGGGTAGCGAAATTCCCAAGGTGAAAGGCGCTCGTAGAGAAACACGCGAACAAGTAGAAACAGAGAAGAGCAAGCCGTGGGTCTTTTCACGTTTCAAAGCAGGAAAGCCAAAGCGCGGCTGTTTTGTCACCTCATGCGTCATGACAGCATTGAGTCACGTCACTTCCTGCAGCGGACTTAGCGCGCTGCGGGCACGCTTCCCTGCACAACGCTGAGCGCTCAGCGCCGCGAAGCAGTGAACGAACTCAATGGCGGCGTCAAAAGCCTTTCCTGGAAGCGCGCCACTGCCTAAACGATGGCGGCCCAGCAGGAAACGAGCGGCTTGTTCTGCATGAGCGCCTGCGCACACACCGCCGCGACGCAAGGTTGAACGGCCCCCGCTCCACTCCACGACCGATCCGTTCGTAAGGTCGCCGAAGGCAGTTCGCGAACAACGTCGCTGCCGATTCGTTTTTTGATTTGCGTTCCTTTGTGAACACGTATCATGTGAACATGTGGCGAGATGGGACTTCGATTCCTGGTTAGCTGGGCTGCATTCACGTGTCCTGTTCCGTTCGACCGCCGTCGCGTTGGCTCACCGACTAACGAGCGAGTTTGCGGCAGCGAACCACTGTTTAGTCGACTCTCCACTCTCTCGGCAACCAACTCACTTCGCAATCCAGTAACGTAAAAAATGAGTTTCATCCAGGCAACGAGTCCCCTTTTTGAAGGCGTATACAAAAAGGCGACAGAAGCAACGCCTGATGAATGTCGAACCTCCTCGCCCACTTGCAAAGCCAGTACACGTGACAGGAGCACGTACAGTGCGCAACACCCTTGTCTATAACACCGAGTTCAATGTCAACTGGTTACCTCTCAAAACTGCGGACTCAAACTTGTCACAAAAAACGTTGAGGTCAAAATATATGGTCAAGACTTCAGAATGACAGAATAGTTTTCTTCACATGATTTTTAGCCGAGGCAAGATAAGGCTATAAGTACGAAACCTGTGTTATAGACAAGGGTGTTGCCCTCTGTACCTAAAAAGACATGTCACAAAGGGAATAACGTTCGTAAACAAATTTTATAATTAAATAATTGACATCATTATGATGCAAAACAAATACCTTCACTCGTGAACGAAGCGAAAGCAGTGTACCACAAGAATGAAGACAACGTGGAGACCGTCTATGTCAAGGAGGACGAAGGGAAGGAAGAGGGGTGAAAGGAAGATGAAGGCATAAGACAGGAGGATGGAGAGGGAGAAGAAGAGGAAGATGAAGATGGAAGAAGGGAGGCGAAGGAGAGATGCAAGGAAGGAGTGATAAGAAAGAGAATGAGGAATGTACGTTCCCTTTGAACTGCAAGAATCGCGACCGAGGAAGTGATGATGACGAAAAAAACGTACGTCAAGTGTTAGCCAACAGAAAGGGGGAGGAGGAAGACGAAGGAATGTCCGCCGCGTGTTAACTCCAAGTTCTGGGCAACAAGTTAAAATGAAAGAGCAGGGGTGCACGTCGCGTGTCCGCTGCAAGCGCCAGCTTACACACGACCACGCCGTTGTTTACGCTTCTAAGGACTCAGCCGTGCGAGAAAAGTGCGATGGCAACCCGCGGCCAACAGGTACCACCACCTCGCCCGACGAGCGAGAAGCACCGGCCCGACCACACGCAATCAGCCAGCGGCCCCCGCAAGCGCGTCCGGCGTGCAAAACACGCCCAGTGACCAGGAAACGGCTCCTGTCTCGCTCGTGCGACATGCGCGGCCATGCAGGGAAGCGAAAGCGAAGGGTGCGCGTCGCGCGCCCGACCGGCCAACCGTGCCGTACCCGGCGCCACTGGAGTGCCCCGTGCACGGCACACGCGACGCAGACGCTAACAGGACGAGAATGTCCGCAAGCTTGGTCATGGCCAAACCACTGGCTAAACGGGATTCGTAACGTTCGCTCGTTTCAATGCATGGGCACTAGTTAGCATGGAAGGTAGAAAATCCACCATCCCTGGAACTCAGGCGGCTGAAGAATGGCGCACAAAACGGTCGACGGCACAAACAAGTAAAGAACAGGGTAATTGAGTTGAAAATGAAGTTGGGTAAATTTAGGTCTGCGTGGGATTTGTCCCGTGCAAGATACAATTTTCGCACTAGGGATCCGATCGACTGCCGGTCTAGGTACGTGTACTAGGGACAGTGACAGCACACATAAACACTGAGGCATAAACACGAGTGCCCGGCTATCCTTTTGAAAGAGGGGGTGGGGCGCAAAAATGTCTTGCGTGGAGAAACGTTGGACTGTAACGGCTCTGTCGAATTTCGGGCACTTTTCCGAATTTCTTCTTTGAGCAACCAAGCGCAAAATACTGTGTAAACATGTTCCCGTTGCAAAATAAAAGAAGAGCGTGAAAATTGACGAGAGTAAGCGCACAACGGCAATATACAGTATTAGAGATAACCCTGACGGAACAATGCTTGTCCCGCTATACATGCCGAACAGTACATAGCTCAGGCACGCCGCATACACTCAAAGCAACTTATTCTATTGTCTATTTTTATCGTAGTATACACAATGTAAATAGCTCGATGGTCTTGAAAGCGCACCAAGTACGAGTGCATAAGTACTTTTATATTTCGCCTCCTCTTCGGGCTACCACTGATGTCAGAAACCGAAGCAAACACGTCGTGCGTACACATAGGCACACTGGCGGGCCCACCAAATGCGACGGGAATATAATAGTATAGCACCAGCTTGTTAACTGACAACTGTCCCGAAATTGTGGATTCACCACTAAGGAAAGAGTCAAACGTAATATGAAGTAGGTGTAGGATGAAAAGAAGGAAAGAAAAGAGCATGCCTTGCGAAAGGGCTGAATGAGAGAAAGAAGTGCACTCGAGACACTGAGCGTGTACCGTTGAAACGAAGTTTGTGCTGAGTGCAGTAATAGTTATGCGCTTCCATACTCTCTCTCGTCCAGCCGTTTCGACGATTCCTAGGCTTCAGGCGAATGAGTATTTCGGAACCCTTTTAACGCCGCTGTGGTATGCAGGCGGGGCACTAATGTCACTGTTTGCCAATGACCCCCCCCCCCCCCCCCCTTTTTTTTTTTCTCTTGCCATTGCCACGCTCCCCAAGCGAAGTATAAAGTATCTCCGGAAAACGGGGCGCCATCAACTTCTCGTTTCGCCTTGAAAATGCAGCGATGGCTCTCCAGCGCTCTCTTTCTTGTTTTTTTTTTTTTTTAACAACACAGCTTCCCACGCTAACAATACTGCATGCGCATTGCGCCCTGTAGGATATCCGAGTTGCTCGTTACCGCTCGCTGCTATAGCGCTCCCTAACAGCTCGCGAAGAGGGAGCCATCTCGCGCGCTTAGATTGAAACACGAGCGCTAGAACACCAGCAGGCGAATTTTATTCATGGCCGCGCGCTGTTCAAAGTATGCACAGCCGGAAGAACTGTGCGAACGTAACGAAGCCTTTCGTCGGTACACAAACAAAAACAACGAAGCTAAACACGCTGAGATTGAGTGTGCTAGAATTCTTTCGCTGCCTGCAGACGTCTCCGAGTCCTCCTCATTTCTTCTGCAGTCTTCCGACATTCTGTTGCGAACGGAGAGGCCGACGTAAAGAGAAACTCGGCGCCTCGTTTTCCCGTCGTCTGCGCTAACGAACCGTGCGAGCGAGTGGTTTTCAAGAGTTCTTTCGAGCCCGCGTGCTACGCATAGTGTATGCTTTCTAGTTTTGTGCCTTTCCTTCGGTGCTCTTTTTAAAAGTCGAGATGGACGTGGGGAAGAAGTGCAAGACCATGCTAACGAGCTGGGCTTTGCAGTGAACGCTTGCGAGCCGCTGCAGATACTGCCGAGCTCTAAAACGAGGTAAGTCATTAAATTGACCACAGCGCTTTTTACTTCTTGCAATGGTATAAGAACGAACTGCACGGGCCCTTCTTTTACTTGCGCAAGCAAAGAGAAGGGGTGGCAGGAGCCACCTCCGACGACCCTGTTCCACTGCTAATGGTTTTTTAATTGAAGTGCACGGCAGCAGAGACAGCATTGCGTTACTGCAAAAAGAATCGCATTACGTAGCTGCTCCTATACATGCGACGACATTAATCCTGGGTGTTTTGATGACATTTATTCGTACGGCGAGTTACGGACAAACATCCAGTGCTAACTTGCATGCTTCACAAAAATTCACCGTTTTACCCAGGTCTATTTCTTTTTTTTTTTCGTTTAAAGACATTCTTATCAAAGAACAATAACCTACTGGAAATCCGTGCTATGAGTAATTACCAGGATTGAAAATACATATCGCACGGATACGACCCACCTGCTTCATATTTCTAAAGTTTTTCACATCACAGTCATCATTGTACTCTTTTAACAGTTTGTAATGTCCATACGAGCTAAACATCATTCGAGACAAATTTTGTAACGTGTCTCCACCGCACGTCAAATTGAACTAGCCATAGTCCGGTAAGTTAGTTAGCCAGAACTGACCGGCTGTCCCGATTAGTTCCAGCATTACCAAAGTGAACCCACAAACAACGACAAAGACACCTAAGACCGCTTGCGTGTAGGAACGCTATAGAGCATCACAGTACCACGGGTAAAATGTTTCGTAGTAACGTGTCTACATGTATTGCCTGCTCGGGGTATTTAGCTGTACCAGCTATCGGCTGCGACTGCGGTATCGCGGGTATTTCTTCGTGAGTGGCACATGCAGGGCTGTGGCGCTAAACCTCCGAAGCCAACCTAACCGGATCAAACTGGGTCAAGCAGAGGTGCTATCGAGGGGAGTGGCAGCCTAACAGCGTATGTTTCGCTTAGCAGGTGAGCCCTGCCACACTCTCCGCTCCACCACGTGATCCTTCGCATGCCCAGGCATTGCCTAGCAACGAAGGCCAGTACTCCTTTTCTTTGTGTTCTACTTCTGAGGCGTGTCGAGTGCTTCGCGACGTACTTTTGCGGCCACATCTCCGCACCAACGCCGTCACCTTTCTTGCAACGAGACACCTGTGGTTTTAGCCTCCGTAACTCACGAACAAACTGAGCGGTACAGAGCCATTAACGAGGTAACGCCTCCATACCACGTTTAAATGCGCGCCAAAGCTTAATAACCGTTGGCCGCGCCATTCCGGCTGCATGTCAGCCATGTAAACATTGCGCATGCGCGCTGCTATATGAAAGCCCGCTTCCTAACATCCCTGGTGAACGTGCTGCGTTCAAGAGTGTACACGGACGCATAAAAATCCAAGTCACGCAGCCCCCTTTAACGCGGCGTGGAAATATAGACCGGGGAAACGAACCCACTCGTGGCAGGCACCTCTTGCATGCACTTTTCTCTACACACGCTGTCGTAGAGCACCGAGCCAACGCCCTTGTTTCCGCCTTTTCGTGCCGCGGTACATGTCGCCTTTTTAAACCATTTTCACGGCGACCGACAGTCGTCGCGACTTATTTTCACCCCACTTTCTAGTATGCGCGGCCTGTTTAATCGAAATGTAGAAAACGAGACGCCGTTGCTTTCCCTTCCTGTATAGAGCGCGCTGCTATTGTCTGATGCGAATCTTATCGACGACCTATCTAGACTTTCTGCGTGCGAAAGCGAAACAAAGGATAAAGTGCGATCACTCTGAGCAGTCGCGTTCGACCCGGTTTGCAGCGAGTCTCCGTTTTCGAGCCACTTGGGCCATCTGCTCCGCGAGAAAGCAACGCGGACAACGAAGCGGAGCAGTCATTCCGCGCGCCAAATGACACACCGCTTAAGCTCCACGGAGGCATTAGAGCAAAGAAGCCGAGCGATACATATCCCCCCACCCCGTGGAGTCCGCCACTTCCTTTTCACTTAAGCTCCCCGCTCAAAGCTCGCCGCCTGTGCCGCCACCGTGTAAGGCAGGATTACGGGGAGCCACACACACATACGTGACGCGCATGCGCGCAGTACTCGACGACTTCGCAGAGTGTACATACGGGAAAGGCGAGCCCTCCAATTAAGCGTGGAAGCTTTGAGGGAGCGCGACCATTGATAAAAGGAAAAACGGCCGCCGCCTAAATGAACGGCGACCCCGCGCTGTGCGGTGCAGAAAATAGCCCGACGCGCTTGCGCTCGTTGGCCTGGCCAAACGTTTTCTCACGCGGCGTCTCGTGACCCATAAAGCGACAAGATCGATAGCGTGACTTTCTCTCACGGATATGTATACCGGTCACTGCACACGCTATTCTCTGCGAACCATTTTTCGCTTGTTTGTCTTTGACTTATTTCACCCGAATACATGAATGTACGAAAGGAAAAGTTGGGACTGTGTGTTGAAGATCGAATGGGCTTAGCGCGGCACCGTGCAGCGCGGTCGGCGCTTTGCTGCCGTTCCTGGAGTATCGGGTCGAGCATCCGAAGTCTTACACGTCCTTCCCTCCCTTTTGGGGCGTCTGTACGGGAGACGTGTGCGTCACTAAGAACGGTACTTTCTGTGATGCCACCAAAGTCCTCCATAACACCTTTCCCCTCCCTGCGCAGTTACGGCCAACACATGACTGGTCGCCCTGTCAGTGGCAGCGCAGAACCCGTCGCCAGTATACCAGGGGAGCTGTTTCCTCATTAGATCTGGTTCTTTTTGTGCCTCAATGGCGGGGACAGGGTTAAAGGTTATGCAGCCTCGCGGCCGTTTTCAGCGTGTCGCATTCATTGCAGATTACTTTGTCGGCGGCCAGCGAAAGTGATGACTGACTGATTGTAGGGATTAATGCACCGACGCAACGCAGGCGATGAGGTGCGCCGTAGTGGGGTGCTCCGGATTAATTTTGACCACCTGGGGATCTTTAGCACGCGTCGAAATCTCGCACACACGGGCGTTCTTGCTTTTAGCCTCTGTCAGAAAAGCGGCCGCCGCGGCCCGGAATCGAACCCGCGTCTAGCGAAAATAGAGAGTTTTAGCATAGCGTGCTCCGTCCGCTAACCAGTGTTGCCATCGCTGGGCGTCAGACATCCGCTAAAAAGCAATGACAAATCCGCCAGATTCCGCTAGATTCTAAAACATATCCGCTAAATTTCCCGCTAGGGCCTATTTTATTTAAAATAACAGTGCAATTTCGTATGGTAAATACCTTTATCAATCTTAAAAGCTCCCCAAAACTACGAGAGCTGAAATAACATATAAGTCTTCCAAAGAGCCTAACAGAACACTTGAGGTTTCAGTGCTGGGGTGGTCGTCATTGGTCAACCTCATCACAGATCAGGCTAAAAGTTATAAATGTTCACACTGATGAAAAAAAAAAAGAAGTCACAGGTGAACGAAAAACACATTGAGGTCTTTGTCGCCGCTGTCGTCGTATGACGCCATCTCCACAGGACCGCTGGTACTTTTGAGGGACCAGAAAGGTTACTTGGTTGCACATACGTTGCAGATGTCCCGATTGCACTAACAACTGGTGCGGGAAGTTCGTAATCAAAACAACTTTTCTGGTGTCACTTCAGTCCCGCTCTTACGACGAGGATGGCGTTTGGTGTTTCAGGTTTCAGCTTGTTCCTGAGCTTGGATTTTACTAAGCTGACTAAACTTCATCTCTACTTCGGCATTTGAATACGGCAGCACGAGCATCGACATGGCAAATCCGGCCAGCTCGGCGAACGGGTTTTCGCCGAAGGCGTCCTTATAGGAGTGGAATTCACACCAGAACGACTGCGTGGACGAAATTTGCTTCCAGTCCAGGAGGGTGATTTTGCTTCACTGGTTTTGCATTTTTTCGATTGTCTCATAGCCGTTTTGAAACCTCACGGGTTTGTTTGTCTGAGATAGGCGGAGCTAGTGAACAGGAGCCCTCCTAACCTCTGAAGTTAAGCAATTTCTGCATTTTTAGAGGACACGGAAATGGTTTCTTGCAGGGCGATTTTGAATCGGTGCACTGCGTGAGGTATCCGCCAGAAATCCGCTATGTCTGGAAATGGCCCGTCAAAAAATCCACTAGCCGCTAGACCAATTTTTTCCCCGTCAGAATAAAATGAAATCCGCCAGATTTAGCGGAAAATCCGCTAAATTGGCATCACTGCCGCTAACTCTACGGCGGCGGGTAGCGGGGCGCGACTGGGGAGAGCAAATTCGTCCCGGGGGGGGTGGATCAGTTCCGCGCGGCCTGCCTTCGCCATGCCCGCTCTTTCCCTCCGCTGAGGGGCAACCTCCTCGCACTCCCCGCTTGCGTATGCGCAGTCCGGTCCAGCTACCCGCTAACCTTAGCGTAGCGTACGGGAACCGCTATGCTAAAACTCTCTAATGTAATTGTGGGAGAGCACACAGTAGACAGTTCTGCGTAGTGTGGTCTGCAACAAGTGCGCCATGTGGTCTTCGCTGGTATGACGATGACGATGATGATGTGATGGGGGTCAAATAAGGGGCCCCATCTGTCGCGAAAGCGTCGCCAGGCCTCGGTAAACGCTCAACTGTCGCCACAAAGTGTCTTCGGAGGAAGTGCCCTGCTTCCAAAAAAAAAAAAATAATTACACCATCTTCCCGTAGGGAAACCCTGAGTAGTATGCAAAGCAGCCATGGGGTCGATTCAAGTGCCCATTAGTTTTCAGTTCGTCGTTTCCGTTACGTTGAGGTAAGTAGCTACCGTTACAGTTTAGTTTCCATGGTAACTACCACACTTCTCACTTACCGGAACTACGAAATGGAAAATTGCGTTCAGCCCATGGCTGTTTCGCATACTACTCAGGGTTCCCCTACGGGAAGATGGTGTAATTTTATTAGATGCGACGGGGCTATGTCCCTCCCTTGTCGTTGTGGCGCCGTCCACACCCCCACTGCGCATGCTCGGCTTGCTGAACGCCCGGTGGTGTCTTACCCTTTAATGGCAGCGACAGTGTTACCGGTGTCTTCCCGGGCCGGCCTGAGATGAGCCGAGCATGCGCAGTGGGGGTGTGGACGGCGCCACAACGAGGGAAGGACATAGCCCCGACCATGAGATGCTGGAGCGACAGTGTTGCCGGTGTCTTCCTGGGCCGGCACGAGACGAGCACGCTTCCCCTTAAAGGGATCCTGGAGCGGCAGTGTTGCCTGCGTCTTCCTGGGCCGGCGGATATATGGACCAACGTTACTATGATATGGACGACGGACGACGGACGACGGAGCCGAGAGCAAGAGATGCTTTGCATCTAAAAGCTTGCGATAAAGTCGCATAAAATATTTCCTTCGAAAATACTAGTTGCGAAGGATGTCTTTTCTGCAACCCAATTGTGTGTAGCAGTAAAGCCAACTTTAATAAGGCCCTATGTGTAGCAGTGAAATCACTGCATAGTTACTGTATATAGTAGGGACTCAGCCTTTGTAAAGTTGGCTTTTCTGAGCTCTATGTATTTCAGTGAGGTCTTGCGGCTGCTGCCAAAAAAAAAAGTATTCGTTAAATACGTCGAGGTGTATGTGCGGAGCTGATCGGCTGGAAGTGATGCGTACGCACCATCTTACAATCCCCACTTGGGAGCTTCTGCAAAAATTTTGAGGAGGCGGAGAACGGGAATTTCACGTTGTTGGGACCGTGAAGGCCGACTGCAGCCGGTTAGAGGTCCGGAGCTGATAGGCCAACGTAACTGTTTACTTCATAGCGAGAGGTGAGCCGAAGCCAAAGAACAATGCCCCGACTGGCGAGGTTACAATACAGGACTCGAGCAGAGCGACAACATCGATTCGCTGCTCTAACAGGAATCAGTTACAACGCTTGGGCAGCTCTATTTATACCCAAAAGCGGTAACGGTCAAAACGCCAACAAGTGGGAACACGCACAAACGTCAGACACACGCAACGCTCTTTCCAGTGTTCGTTAGTCGTCGGTAGCCTCCGCGCACGTTGAGTCCGAGAGAGGGGAGAGAGGAGGACTCCGTTGCGATCGCCGGGGCCTCTGTGTCCTTGAAGAGCGTGGAGACGAGCCTCGCAGGGAGCCGCCGAAGTTTTGGAAATGCGCTCAAAGCGAAGCGTCTGACGCGGCTTGTCGCCACTTGTCACCGACATGATTGCGCCTGTTTTCGAAGGCGCACGAGTGGCTTCGCCGCACAGCCGAGGAGTGATGCGGGGAAGTACTGCGGCGCTGGCCGATTCGTAACAACGTGTACGAGGTCTCGGCGAACTATCGTAGCCCTCCACTACAACGCGTGCCTTACAGGCCTGGTGTAGTTTTCTGCACGTAAGTGCCCAAATCAAGGTACTGAAAGCATCTGCTCTTCGACGCACCCTTGTGCTGCGTTCGGTCCGACAACATTTGGAAGTATTACGAGCGCAACGTAAAGCGCGGCTTAAAGGCAGTTCAACAGGAATGATCGATATTCTCCGACAATGCTCCGCCGCAGTAAACATCGCTTTCGTGAGAGATAATTGCCGCAAAGCAGTGGCCCAGTTTTGGTGTTGCTCCAGAGAGCAGTACCACCGACTGAGACGCAGAAATGCAAAGTCCGTTGCTTGGCGGTGAGCGGTCACTTGACATGATCGAGTAGATTCCCTCGCAGGCTTCACGCACGACTTCTTCTCGCATGTCAAGCGCGGGAAAAACGCGGAGCTTGCAAAGCGCGCGCCACTTTCTCAGCCCCGCCGAAACTGCCGCGTCCCTCGCGTACGGCGCGAATTTCGCATACAGCTGGGGCGCGAATACAAGGGCCGCTGTCTATCTAAACACGCGCGCACCTGTAGCGCCGTTCGGCGATGACCGCCTGCGATAAAACGTGGGCCGCGGCAGCAGACGTCGAGATAGCGTTCCCGCCGACCCCGTTTGACCGTTGCTTCGGGACTTCTTCCGGGTACCTCGGCGCTGCACAAAACGCTTCTCCGCCCGCGTAATTACAAACACCGGCAACAGGACGGGGGAAGAAGAGAAGCAAAACAATAACCTGCCGCTCAATATGAGATTGGCGAGACCGGCGTACGTGCGAGCTTCTCGGCGCGCCGACCTGTTCCCTCTCAGAGAGCACGACCGCCGTGGCTGTCGGCGCCGCGAGCGTGGTGGGAACGGCCCACCCCGGCGCGAATCGTGTGAAAACGCAGCCGGCGCTGTAACGTGCAATAAAGGCAGTTACAATGACGTTCATTTGACTGCTGCTGCTGGAGGGGCGTGAAACCCGCGTGTACAAGGCGCCGTCTCCGGCGGCTTTTCGCACAACCTCGCCCATCAAAATCCGCAGGAAACAACGGGAACGATAAGCGGCGGCAGTTTATGGGGCGCTTAAAGGTCCCCACATTGTCCGCTAGCAACGCGGTGTAAAACGGCGATAATTACGGCGCCGATTTAAAACAGCAGGGTGATAGCGAAAAGGGCAGGGGTAAACAATGTTAATGCTCGCTTTGCAAATTTCTGACGTACTTACACGCACTGCTCAGCGTATGCCCGGCTGCCTCGAAGGCTTGAAGTAACTTCACCTTGTGTTAGCTGACTTTGGAGAATCGCCGTATGTCACGGTCATAAGTTGTCACGGTCATAAAACACGGAAATACCGCCCCAGGACGAGAAGCTTCTGTCCAAAGAACAACGCAGACGCACGGATAAGAAAAAGTGAGGATGGATGTTCACATAGCGCGGACAAAACAAAACTGGTTCCCTACTGCAGCGGCAGGACTGTATTTATTTAACAATCGACTGCCAAGTGGCGCGATATTCAGGTGATCTGGTCAAACGCAGTTCTCCTGCTGACCTTTGTTCCGGTGTTGGGTGGCCCATTGAGCAAGGGGAATCGATGTCACTCCCGGAAGGGAGTGTCTAGCATTTCGCCGAGGCTGCAAGTGTGCTGATGTCCCTGTTTCCTTATCGTACAAAGGAGGAGGACCGGTGCACTGCTGTGGATACACCTCCAATGAGCGACTGTGCACATTACGCGGGCTGCATCGTCAGACTATCGCCGAGTAGGCATGCGGCAGCATACCGCTTCCGGGACGAGTAATTTAATTTCCGGTAATGCGCGCCTTCGGACGATACGGCAGAGCGGAATTAAGCTCCCTAAGATGATGTCAAAGGGCAGTGCCACTGATCTCCAAACGCGCGCAAGAGGAAGTCAACTTCCGCACGAGCCGTCTAGCTTCCGGCGGGCTCACATTCTCCTTGGTGAGCAGGGATGAGCGCTGCATCCGGCCTGTCCGTTTCTACCCATCACTGGTGTCAGCGGGTTCGTCATGCCACTCGTTGAGAACAACAGCAGCCCGGTTGCACATTGCTCGTGGCAAGAGATTATATGCGCTTCACGTGTTGCTGCTGTACGGGCATTGGGTGCAGACATGTGGGGACGGGCGTGCACTATCCGCGCATAATGCCTTGTCGGTCGCCACCTCCATGTGAAATGGCAAAGAATATTTTTTGCTCACTTTTTTTTACCCTTCACTTAGTGAAAAGCACCAGACGTAAGTGCCACAAAGCCGTATTATTTACGAAGTTCAGATGTATAACCCGTCTCACGCAGTCTGTCAGTGCCCATCACAAACGGTGCACCCCACAGCCCTACTCCGATTCTGAAGATGAACTGGCCTACGAGACTGGCTTTAGAAGTTGACGTAGCACGAACAAAACTTGGGCGTGCAGGCCTTTGTGCTGTTGTTTTACTCCATTTCCCTCATGTTTATCTCCCTATAAACCTTTCCCTGGAGCTGAGTACCAAACAGGACGTCTTTGTCAGGTTGGTATCTCTCTCTGTTTCCGCGCACCCAACCCAACTAAAGCATCAGTGACTAAAACTTGTCGCATAGCTATCCCAATGAACCAAAATGATGGCGCCGGCGGAATTCTTTTCGCCATACCGGCAAAGATTGCATGCCCATTATTTCGTATTCTCTGCTTTTCCCTCTTAGGTTGCTGCCCCTTCGATTTCATGTTTTTTTTTTTTTTGTCAGGACGTAACAGGAGGACTTACGCAGCAGTTTTAACTGATCTCAACGCGTACCGCATGCGCGGGCTGCTTTCAGTAGCAAACCGCTTACAAATATGCCTAATGAATACCGGTTGCTGCTAAGAACGATGCGCGACCGCACGCCGCCCTGTCAAGCTGCAAGAGGACTAATCACGCGATGAACGCGCGGCGCAGCAGACGCGCCCTGGTAAGATTTCGTGAACCCTCTTCCCATACTCCCACCCCGCCGGAGAAGCGTTTGCGGCGACCTCTCTCTCGCCCGTCCAATTTACGGTAGTGGAAAAACACAGTGGGCAGTACACGCACGCAAGGGCGTTTGGCACCACGACCGAGCGGATAAGGAGCCTCGAGGAGGGCGAGACGTCGGGGAGAGGGAGGGACGCATCGAGGAAAATAAGGAAAACGTCGCACGCAAAAGTATGACCCGCAAAGATATATGTGGCCGTGGGTTAAAAGCGAGCACGAGACGCTTAGCAGACACAGCGCAATGCCACGCGTAGGAGAATGCAAACAGACACGCTCCTTTCGCGCCTCGAGAATGCGCCGTGAAACGAAGGTCGCACTCTTTCTCGGCCTTTTCCTGCACCCACCGCGAGGCTGGTCGGGGCGCCGCTGCTGGATGATGCATGGTCGCGCCAAACAGCGGCTGGAGGCTCCCGGCCGAGATGCCGGCACGGTTCAAATGTACTTCGACTGTATTCGCTACGCGCTGGGCGCGCCACTTCACGGGGCTTGCCCGCCAACAAGAGCCAACTTAGTGAGGCGCAGGAGACTAACGTTATGGCGGGGTACTCGCAAATGCGAATGAAAAAGATTGCAAAAACTAATTGCACCCATGCGCGGGCGTCTTTCCGGTACATTTTTCTCGCGGATTCTGCCTCGGGAGGATTTATGCGTGCTTTTGTAGCTCTTTTTAGGCACACGGTTTTAAAATATCACCGACCGCGATTGGAAATGATGTAGGCTATAGATGCGGCACACAAAACCTGGTTTTTAAATTAATTCTCGTTCATTTCTAGATGACGAAAAAACCGATTGGATTGTGTGGAACGGGTAATCGTAACGAGCGAAACGCTCGGTTAGAAGTATTTCGCGGCTCATTTGAAAGAGAAAAAAAGAGTACATACATAGCCACAACGCGCGCTTGCAACGTTACCTCCTGCAAATAAAATACGCGAGGTTGCGGCGAACAATATAAAAATCGGTGCCGTAAGACGCAAGCCGCGGTTTAAGAAGAGCAATCTAGTATTGAAGAAGTCAAATTTCGGGCGTTAAATTTGCGCGTCGAAGATGCTCCTGGGATATGAGGCGCGCGCGCCTGTAGCTGGTGCTGCAGATTAATTTCGACCACCTGGGGATCTTTAACATGCGTCGAAATCGCGACACACGGGCGCTTTCGCTTTTCGCTGTTTACTCCTATTAGCGGAAAATGAGGGGGAACAACCATTTCTTACCCGCCAACTCCTCGTCTTGCTTATTATTTCAACTGCCGACCAAATGGCGCAAGTTTTCAGGAGCAAACTGCGTTACTCCGAGCCGAAGCAAGACGCTGGCGGGCCCGTATTTCCTCCGGTGTCCCGTGCGACCACTTAGAGCGGTGTAGGCAAGCGCGCTTAATAAGCAGGACGGCGCTCGCAGCTGGAGCCTCCCCGGAGAAACACTCGTCCCCGCACGACGGAGAACGGGAGCGCTTGGAGCAGGCCGCCTTCCCATGCAGCTCGTTATTTGTGAGCGCACCGCCGCGTCCCCCGAGCAGAGCGAAGCGAAAGCGAGCACGTGTCGGCTGCCGAGGCGACTTGTTCTCACGAAGACGAGTGAGGGAAGGGGGACCCGGTTCTCAGGGGGGCCCGCATCGTTCGTCGCAAACTGGGGCGACGCGGAGAACAGGAGCGCGACGGCCTCCCTCATCATCAAGGTATACGGCCCCTCACTGTCACTAGTGGCCCGCGACGGCTGGCTTCGGCACACATACGCGCGCACAATGCCTGCTGCTTCAGAGCAGTAATGCCTGTCAGCTTCCTCTTGGCGACGTGTGTCTCGTAGAGCTATTGTCTAGATGAAACTTAGTTACTGACGTCATCTTCGGCTTCACACAAGGCCCGATTCGAGAAGTACCTTCTTTGGTTACGGCCAAGCGGGAGGCAGCCGTCGCAGTGGCCTGCATGAAGCACTGTACGAGGAGCCCGTCGTCGTTCCCGTCGACCGCCAGAGGCTCCTTCCACTTTATATTTGACAGAGCTGGGTCGAGCACTATTGGCTGCCTTTCAGCGATCGCGAAGTCACGGTCTATTACTCCCCGGCAAATATATAAACAATAAATTAACCCCATAAAATGCCCAGGCACTTCTGAGATGACATCTGTAATGATGCCAGCGCCGATGCACCTCGTCAGGGCGGTGACCCTCCTCCCTTCTTGTGGCTTAGTTGCGTCCCCCCCATCCGGTGGCGGAATGTCGGGGCCAATCTAGTAACGTTGGTCGGGGCGGCCTCCGCAGACGCCAGCGAGTCGCAACCCTTTGTTGGGTCTCTCTGGCGGCTTTTTACGTGGCGTCGGTGGGGGCTTTCCTATCCTCCTGACCTTCGGGGACAGACAGGCGGGGAGCAGAGGACAAAACCCCAATTAGAATGTGCGCTGCTGTGAGGAGGCGGCTTTGCGTGCGCCCTGCTCGCGCATGCTTCAACGAGTTTGTTCGGAGCTGCGGCCCAGAGTGGTCGCACCAAGACTTGCTCCCGTGGCGGTTTCTGGGCGCCAGAGCCTCACGAATTTCTCGCCAACCGTGTGGCGGTTTGGCACCTTTTTGGCCTCCGGGCCCCTCCAGGGATCGCGCCGTGTTACCCCCTTTTGCGCGCTGCGGCGCCTTTTAATTTTAATCCAGTTTTCGTTTTGTCTTGTGCTATGTTTCGTCGTCTCTTGTAAATACGTGTAAATAGACTTCTTTTCTTCATCACCTACTGGCCTCGTCTCGTCATCGGGTCCTTCACCACCCTCCACGACGACACCAACCACCTTCACGAACGAACCAAACTTTACTACATCCGTGACGGTTTGCGAGCGGAGTTCCGCCCCTGATCCCCGCCGCCTCGGGAGGTTGCCTCGGGCTCTGAACTCTCGAAGTGCAAGCGCTCCCCGTGCGAGGCTTGGCCTTCGACACGCGGTTCCAGTGCGCGTCTCTTGCGCCTCCGTTGTGCCCGAAAGAGGATGCACAAACGCGGCAGCCCGTGCACACACGCCGTCTAAGGGCCGCTCACTGTCGAACGAAAAGAAATATTTGGCGTTGATGCGGGGACGACGGAAGGCAGCGAGGAGTATGAATATTAGACGATCCGTCGAGTCTAATCCAGGAGCCGTAGGTACTCAGTTCATTGGCAAAACACTTAGTTTCCGGACTATTTGGGCTACCAAATTGAAAAATAATTAAAAGGGTGTGGACAAGGAGACAGGTGATGACAGAGATAGTGCAACTCAGTGTATCTGTCTCCTCGCCCCTCTCTCCCCTAAATATTTTCAAAATTCATCAAAAATTTGCGATGCGCACGTTCTTGCGTTTTGCCCTCTGCGGGGGGATCAGGATAGTTATGACGGCGAGTTGAACGCTGTCAAAACTTAAATTCAGAAGGTAGTACGAATGCGACCTCGGGAAGTATACGTAAAGAAAAGCTGCGATTTTTTTTTTCTGAGGCAGCGCAAATAGTGCGATTTGAAACAAGTGCGACAGAAAAATTCATGCGCAAATGATGTAGTTTTACTATTTCACTCTGCTATTCCTTTAAGGAACTCCGAAACATTTCCGATAAACGCTTTAGCTCTTTCCTTTGCGTCTGGAAGCACTGCGAAAGCTATATAGTTATTCCCCCCTTTCACAGACGGAGAGCTAGCACTGGGCGAAGGCGTCGTGCAGCTCGGACCGTGAGGTCCAGGCTAAGGTCATCCAGCGAGCTGCAATGGCCATCGGCCGGTAACCACCGCCGGTCACCCGCCACCCAGACTAACCCCATGGGACTCAAATAAAGTCTCTCTCTCTCTCTCTCTCTCTCTCTCTCTCTCTCTCTCTCTCTCTCTCTCTCTCTCTCTCTCTCTCTCTCTCTCTCTCTCTCTCTCTCTCTCTCTCTCTCTCTCTCTCTCTCTCCAGCACGGAGTGGCACTGCGTGATTTGCTCGTCGCAGCAGATACGTGTTTCGTTTCTACTTTGCTTTGTGGCTATTCTTTTTCCTAAAGTGGCTATCGAATATGTTCATTGCTGCAACTCCAGGAACGCCGGTTAATAGCCGCTACACCATTGTAATGACGTAATACCAGCGGTCGAAGAACGCCAAGACCGGGAAAGAGAGAAAAATATAAGTTTCTAAGTTATCTGATGGGCATAGAGTAGTAATATTTGGCTGAGGTAGTTTGTGACCCCTTAATCTAGGTACTGAATGTGCTGGTGTACTTCGCTCTGCAAGCATTTAAGATTTAAAAAAAAGAGTTGAAGAAGTGTTGCAGGGTTCCTTTAAATTAAGACGCTTCTTTGGCCAAGCAGCAAACGTATAAACTAAATAAAGCAATGTTTGGGCCCCATAGGTCGGCAAAACAGAAAGAACTCACTCAAACTCAATCACAATTTTTTTCATTCACGCTGTACTCAATCAAACTCAGACTCAAAAAGTTCGTCTGTTCACAAAATCACTCGTACTCACTCATCAAATACTCATTTGTAATTGTACTCACTTGTACTCAAGCTCATTTGTCCTCACGAGTATTCGTACTCAATCTGTACTCATGAGTGCTGAATCTGTACTCATGAGTACTCACTCTGTACTCATGAGTACTCAATCTGTACTGATGAATACTCAATGAGTACTACTGCCCATGAGTGCTACTCATGAGTACTACTCATTTTTCACTCATGAGTACTACTCATTCTGCACTCATGAGTACTCAATCTGTACTCATGAGTACTCAATTTGTATTACTCACGAATAATCAACTTATTTGCACTGTTAGCTAGGTCGTAGCTCGAATGAAATACTAAGTAGAAAAAATAAATTGTTTAATTGATTAGAAAAACACAGGTTACATATAAATCAGGACCGAGGAAGAAAACTTCTGACGCGGTGCACTGTCGTTGGGCGACTTACTGCGCGAAGGCAAGTACATGTGAGAAAGCGAAACGGAACGTAAGCACTCGTCTGGTGTCTCCTCTTGTTCCCAGGCCGGGTCGGGCTCAGGGCAGCTCGGGGGTTGTCGGTGCAGCCGTGGCCGTAAACTGCATTTTTCTGCGTGTCTTCGGGTGGCAGCTTTTGTCGTCCGTTTTCTTGTTTGCACTACTGTACTCAGGAGTGCATATACTCAAGAGTGCAAGCACTCGCAAAAACAGTATTCATGAGTACTGTGTACTCATGAGTGCCGTGTATTCATGAGTACTGTGTACTCATGAGTGCTGTGTACTCATGAGTACTCATACTCATTAGTACTCAAACTCATGAGTACTCATACTCATGAATACTGTACTCATGAGTACTCATACTCATGAGTAGTGTACTCATGAGTACTGTACTCACGAGTAGTGGACTTACCCCTATACTCACTCGTCATCGTACTCACTGTTTTTTTCTGGGTGTGTGATCACTCATCATCGTACTCACTCGTGAGTTTGAGTACAAATGAGTACAAATGAGTGTACTCACGAGTGAGTACGCCGACCTATGTGTTTGGCTCACACCAGACGACTTTTGATTCCTTATAAATGCTATGGTATGTACTCACTTGTGTTCTCCTTTCTTTCTGGACAGTTCAATGCGCATACAAAGCGAAAAAGTAAAAAATAAACAAAATAGGCTTCTGTTAAGTACGGGCGAATCGGAATGTAATTGCTCATAACTTCAGCCGTATGCATGTACTCACTCGTTCAGCGCTGTATTTTAACCAGGTAGGCGAACGCTGGTGCTTCTATGTGCTATATAGTGCACGCGAAACTGTCTTTGCACTTTCAGGGTTGCCTTCGGAGAAAATCTGAAGAGGCCTAGGAGGAGGCTTCAAACAGGGAACTCGCTCGGCGTCACTGGACTAGCTTGCCAGTGTCAGCTGGAGCAGGCTTCTCTTTTCGGGTCACCGCTAAACTTCATGCGACCTCTTTTTTGTCCGGAGAAACGCAGCTGCTTCCGACGGCTTTCGGCAATGTGCAGGCACAAACTTTGTCATTTTGGTTCGCGTACGAGCACATATACAGCGTGCAGGTAAGAACAGTGGCCTACTTTCACAACCAAATGCTATAGACACGTCGCCAGATACGATTTAGGCCTAATGAAGAAGCAGCACTGCAGCTGCTGCAAATGGGAAGCCTCTCTTCTTTTCCCACAGCCGCGAAGAACAAAATCTCCACACACTGCTGAGAATCAAGCACGGGCAATAAGTCCTTTTGGGTAATTGTTAAATATTGGCCACCCGGTTTCTATGGTAATGAAAGTACCATTCAGTGTGGATGTACGCGATATACGGAGGTTCTTTTCTTGTGAGTGCAAGTTCTTACACGGGCAGTTCTGATACGACCTAA
Organism: Haemaphysalis longicornis; assembly: GCF_048455015.1. Taxonomy (NCBI): domain Eukaryota; kingdom Metazoa; phylum Arthropoda; class Arachnida; order Ixodida; family Ixodidae; genus Haemaphysalis; species Haemaphysalis longicornis. The sequence continues at coordinate 7,890,590 of NW_027526460.1, forward strand.
CATTGCCAGAAGCTAATTACCGCTGAAGTCGACAGCCCATATATTATCTCCGCATTATGTATAGACGCATTACGACGAAAAACGAGAGAGAGAGAGAGAGAGAGAGAGAGAGAGAGAGAGAGAGAGAGAGAGAGTAAAGAAGTAAAGAAAATGTTATTTAAAGCTGTTTTAGAAGCACAAAAGTGGAAAATTCAATAGACTTATTTGTCAGAGCTTTGTTAAAACCGACATGCAATTCGAAACAAAATAAGTTACCCTTTCCTGGTGATTTTGACATTTTTGACATCATGAACAAATAGAAGCCATGTGGCAAGCCAGGGCAAGTAGGAGGGGAACGCTTCCAGCTGCGATGGCGGCGCCTACGGCGGCACGCGATTGCAGCGACAGATTTCTTTCCAGTGTGTAGTAGTATGAAACTATATGGGATTCCCACTCGCATTATACCACAAGCACGGTGGAAATGGCTTGACAGCAAGCGCAAACCACAGTTTCGCCAAACGCTAGTCACTTAAACTACGCCAACTATTCGCTATTAAAAAAAAAAAGTATTCGCGTTTCAAATAAGTAAGCCCTTGCACAGTAATTAAAATGGGAGATAGTTTTATTCTTCGTTAAAAATAATTGTTTGTCAAAATTTCTTACGCGTGAAGGTGGCACCGCCCTTTTCTCAGCTGCCTATTTCGTGTGACTAGAATGCATGCACATCTCATCTATTATTTGAGCTTGCACTAAGGAGGCCAGCGTGAAAAGACGGCACACCCATTTTCTACTCTTTAAAAAGGCACCAATCGCAACGACAATATCTCGAAGTGCATATATGCATAATACGTGCTTCAGGACGAAACAAAAGAGCGTTTCCTCTTTTTCTCTCTCTCTCTCCCCCCCCCCCCTTCTCTCCGTGCAAAATTTCGAAAGGGGAGCTCGTTGCTGGGGGGGTATGACTTACACAAGACGACTCGTTAGCCGCGGCGACAATTATCGCCGGAGGTGACGACGGCCATCGCAGCGCGCACACAGCGCAGCCTTTTTCGCGCCCTCCCACCCACTTCCTCGGACACTTCAGTTCATGCTCCAAGAACGCCATCATTCGTATCCCCGAGGTCGTAAAACAAAGGCGCCTCAGTCGCCCAATGACGATCGAAGGTAGCCCGACAGTTAGAACCCTTCTTTTTCTGTGTCTGGAGTTATTCCCCCCTCCCCCTTCACATTCTATTCCGGGTTTTATTGAGCTATGTGCCTGCGGCCGATGTTATGTTCGAGTTATCCTGACGAGGTACCACGAAACAAGACACAAGTGTCGATCAGCCATCCATCCAGTTTTATGATCCTCGCCAAGCCTCGACCGTCGCTGCTCCCTTTTCTGGCCTGCTTCAAAAACCTGAAGAAACGTGGCAGACCACATTCTCGTCAGATGGTACGTTTATACTGATGCATGCTTTAGGGTCACTATACGATTTGCAGCAGTGCCACTTTTTTTTTTAAATACGAAAGTGTTTTATTCCCAGATACACGAAGATTTCACTGACGTCATATCCGTCACGGAAATGACGCCACTACAACGAAGCAGGCGGCCTGTAAAGGGTGCACCCCTGCACACAGGGTCTTCTTGCGGGGAAGCAACCTTTAGTACTAAAGAGTACGTTATACTTAGGGTTGTTCGTTTTCGGGTTTTATATTTTAACACGAAAATGTTCTATGCCGGTATTCACCAAGATTTCACTGACGTCATATCCGTCATGGAAATGACGCCAGTACACCTTTGCCAAAGCGACCCGTCAGCAGGACGTCGTTCGCCAAGCGCACCCACAAGACAGCCACCGACCCGCAAATCATGCTCAGCTGCAGATTATGCTGCACATTTCACTTTCGTGTTACCGATTTCTATGACAGAGGAATCAAGCACAACTTATTTTTCTTTTGAAAATCCCGCCTGTGGTTATTACCAAAATCAAGAAGATGCAACTGAAGATGCAGAAATGGTACCTTTGGTGTTAGCTAAACCAGACATGCAAGTATCATTTGACGTATTTGACTTAATGAAGTGAGCACCGCACCTTTATTAGGCCTCTTATTGCAGAGATCTGATATTACGCCACGTTAGCCAGCGCTTAGTTACGAGTAAACATGCATTGCCTTGGGCTCTTCTCAGACGGCAGGACTCCATTTTACGAGCGAAGATAACCGACATTGTTGGCGTGTATATGGAAGAAATCTTCAAGTTCATGATGACAGAGTAGGGCATGCATTGCCAAGGCCACGGCACACAGCATGACACTGAGCTTTTCAGTGTTGCTTTGTGGGGCTGTACTAAACGTGCATTCATCTCACATCTAGAATGAAGTTGACAAAAAAGGTGGTGGGGGAGCAGGGAGCCGTGGTGGGAATCGTACTTGCTTGCTTTTCGGCAAACTTGACTGCATTTCACGAACTCCTTGAAGTGCTGGCCTATCAGAAGCTGGCGTCAGTGAATAGAAGAGCAGACCCAGCCCATTTGTCATCTTTTTTAAAAAATTTAATATGGTGTATCTGACGTTATTTTTGTCGCGTATGTGCAGGGTAATTTTTTTGCCGTTGATAATATATTTGCGCACTTTCTCGAAAGCCTACCATAAAGCCCTCAGCCAATGAAAGGGGAGGGGAAAGGGTGACGAACCGATGCTCCGTATTCTTCCGCAGCATCCGTAGGTAACGTCTACTTCCACGAGAGCGAAGCAGCAAACTACGTACGCCCTTTAAAACTGTACCACCCTCTACGCCCCCATTCATGGAAGCCCAAGGACCTCACGGATCGCGTCCCTTTGCCTCTTAGCATGGCAACCGAACACCTGAAGCCTAGAGCGAAGGGCGCTAACAGACATGAAGGTCGTGTCTTCAGCAATATGAACTCTCAAGACCACTCTGCATGTTTAGACAGACGCTGCTCAAAACGAAGAATGCTCTCACGCCGCCACGGCCTGGCTCAATCTGCACGTGGAGCAAGCGTAGTCGTATAACGCCGGCCCTGGCAGAACCGTTCGCGATCTCGAATTTTTAACCATCCTCGGCGCAACGAAGCACATCGCCGAGAACAACTGACAGGAAACGGCCACTTATACGCGGCACATGCAGACTCGCAGACGCCTTTCGAGAATTCCAGGCGAGAAACATCGAGCGCCACGTGCACGGTTAAGCGGATTCGTACGTCGGTGCCACGCGTACGAGAAAAAAGGGCACGGCATTGAAATCGCACGAATCCCGGGCCACGACAACATCACTAAAAACAGGAGGGAACGCGAGGCAGCGGGAGAAACAGTTGTCACTGTTTTACGCGGCCCTTTTCTCCAGCCATAACTCAGGTCTTTCTACATGGTGACATTCTACATCCAAGACCTTTTTTACATCCATCTCCACGTGCCAGGTGAAGATGGATGCCGCCGTAAGTCGTGCCAGGGCCAAGCTTTACGAAGGTCCTCTTTGAAATGAAATAATCCGGACGAAACTTGCTGAAACTTGCCTTATAGCCTCTTTCACAAATAACAAGCCATCATACGTCATGCGGAGGCAGGCGTATTAAAAAGTCCGTACCTGCACCAGAAATTATACCGGAGTGACCCCGAACAAGGAAACTGCACGAAATGCGGTACATCAGCGACAGCTGAACATATCGTCTGGACATGCCCCATTCATCGTATTCTTCGAAGTCTACTTTCTCTAGGCCGCTCAGACCTCAGCAGGAGTGCTTTCACCCTTTGGTCATACGCGTCGCGGGGGGAGTAGACACTGCGCACATCCGTCGCCTTCGTACTGCATTCCAACGGACCGAAGCGCATCGTCCCTGGGTCACACACCCTGTCCTCTAGCCCTCCTCCCTCTCCAAGCACTTTTCAGCGCGTGAAGTAAGTCGAGAACCACGTCCAAATAAACGTTTCAAACAAACAAAACTACAATAAATTGATGTCATAAAGAAATCGCTTTATTTAAAACTTCGCTTTATTCCAAGTGTCTCATAGTCTACACTGCGCACAGTGGAGAAACCGTACTTGCATTTAACGAACTACTACAGCTTACTGCACCAAGGAATTTGTTACAACGAAGGTTTCGCCAATCGATTTCAACGCCTGCGCACATGTAGCATCTTAAACAGCGCCAGCAGGTAATTAGTGATATACAGTATAGGAATTCAAAAGAAATAGCATAAGCATTGTGTCTCTCTTGTCCTATAGGATCCGATGTTTCCAGCCATTCGTTACCGTTGTCACTCTATTTTTTTTTTCTCGCGCCGTTCAATGGACAGACGCAGACAAACGGACAGATCTGAAATTTTCCCTATGTGTTCTCCAATAAAAATCCTCACTTGTGTGTAATAATCCCGAGTTGCTATTCAAATGGTTCCTGAACCAACCGAAACGCTCATTTATTTCGCCAATACGACGTCATGCTCAACAAATATCTGCCATCCTTTTACACATTTTAGCGTGTTCGCCTCGAGGTGGCCTCAATAACACCTCCCGCCCGACGTGCCTCTTAGTGCAGGCGTGTAGTGTCGGTGCATTATAACACAATTTTATTTGATTTGTCTCGTTACCTCGTCATGCTTCGTCATGTTGATTTCGTGCTATATTCCCATCATTTATTATTATAGTTTAATTAGCACTAATTGGGTGGTCACCAGAATATATATTTGATCCCATAGGCCCACACATCTACGTTTTGTTTAGTTTTGTTTGGTCATCGCGCTGACTACCCATACACACTTTCCAGGCAAAGGTGCCCGTCCCCCGAAAGGAAATTCGGCTAGCCGGTCCTCAGCATAATTGACCCAGCGCGAGTTTTCGTCCGGCTGCTTCGAAAGGCTAACCAGTGTCCCCACGTACGTACACGCGGGGGCAAGGCGGGCGGCTTCCGCGAACGCCCATGGCGGCGCAATCAAGCGATATGCGCTCTTGTTCGCCCCCTCCAATCTGGGCGCGGGCCGCTATGGAAGCAAGGGACGCGGCCGGTTGATCAATGGCCGTTCCCCGCGCGAAGGCCACTCGCCGTCGTCGGTGCCGGGGCGATCCCGATCGGGCGCGTCCTTCGCAACCGTGGCTACCGTGGAAGCCACCGTCGCTGACCGTGGCCATGGCGACGGAGAACCACAACAAACTTGACGCCTCCGCCACAAACACCGCCCGTCTCTCTCTCTGTCTCTCATCTCTACCGTCTCTTTTATCCCTTCGTTTTTTTTTGTGTTCGTAGACCTATAAAAAATAAGTTTGGCCGCGGCTGGCTAAAGCCTGACCCTGGGACAAGACAGCGGCCGGGGCAGTCCCGTTGCCGCGCGATACATCGACCCTATCTATACGCGCGGTAGCGGCGGGCGCGCCATGCCCCGAGGCGAGACTGCGACAAAAGATGCGCACGCTGTCACGCGTAACGATTTCTCTTTCGCCGAAATTCACTTTGCCGGCTCCGCATTAGCGTGAAGCCGCGGACCGAACCCACGGCCGCAACAGATAATTAAAAAAAAAAGACACTCCCGCGTACAGATCATACCAATGCAATTTGAAAAGAATACCCTATTTCTACAAACAAGACCTTAATAAAACACGCTATTTGCTTCCAAGCCGAATCAAAACTGAATTCCTGCTTTTCTAGTGGCCAACACAAATTAAACATTTCCTTAACCCAATTTTCGCAGCTAGTGAAAGTTGAGCAGTGCGCGCCGGAACGATCTGCCCCTGCACTATTGTATACTGATCAGTGATCACTATGTACAATTGTGAACTGTAGAGTCATACTCGTCATGGAGATATTGCTACGGGATATGGCCACGCCCCTCTGGCTTTGGGCGGTACGAGCAGTTCACGACTGTTTTTAGGTTCTCATGTTAGGGCGACAAGCATTTTGCCGTGAGCGCTAAATCCAGTTCGCACCAAAGTGCACGCGGGGACTGCGCCAGGGCGGTGTCGACAGATAGACCATATGATCAGCCTGGCTTAGCATTTGCATATATTTTATATGAAGTAGAAACAAAATTAGGAAGAAGAAAAAAAGATTTGCAGAAGGGTATGTGAGAAGTCACTGGAATATCAAAAAGAAGTGCCTGCATTTTCTCAGCCGTCCATATTTCCCGTACAAGCCTAATGAACTGCGTTGTGGTCCCACACAAGGGCCGAGCGCCAGGCCGGTCATAGGTGAAAAAGGTCAGGAGTACCTCGCGAGGGTAAAGGCAGCTTTCCAGGCGTGAATTCACCTTTCAGGGGTCCACACTCGACCAGGGACGCCTGTACCCATCAAAGTAACCGGTGGGTGCCCGGCGGTACGCAGGTTCGAACCCGGTACGGTGGTACCTCCCGCGTACGAGGCGAGTGTTGTACCTCAGAGCCATCGCTGCGGTTGCACTGTTAAACGTACGTGTCTAATCAGAGATACTCGGTCCTAATCGGCTACTTTTAACGTGAAACCATTATATGTATTACAAAGTAAAAAATCCGGTGTTATTCACACCGGATTCATTACACAGTCTCCATTGTATTCAGAGATTCGCGTTTACTGTGGAGTTCAAAAACTGCGCCTGCTTTAAACGTGTCTCGTATGCCTGCCAAACGATCGGAATGTGGGTTGTGTGGCAGCACCAATTCTCAAATTTCAGCCGCCATGCGACGCTGGTGCAAATTTGTGAAGTCTGGCTAATCCCAACATATGTATGTGGTACTGAACTCGCACATTTCTCGTAAAGTCGCGTTTATATCTATACCACGTCTTCTTAGGCGCTTTCGGAGAATGCAAACGTGCTCGTTACGCGGCTGTGTAGTCGTTAGCCCATGTGAGTGCAGAAACCATTCCCTCGACTCTAAAAATAAGGAGAGAGAGAAGAAAAAAATGTACTCATAACACAAAATAAAAGATAAGCCCGCAGGATGCCTTTCTTCGAACTTCAATCTTGCCTCAGAGCAAGGGCGCTCTGGGGCAAAGACGCTCCGAAACGCTATAAGACGGTCCCAAAAGGAACGCCCAGTGAAAGTCTCAATCCTTTTCTTGCGCGTTGTGGATTGCATGCGGTATGCATGAGCGCTACAGCGAATGGCCTCCGCATTTTTTCTCTTTTTTTTGTGACCCTTTCATTCGTAGCCGCGCTTTTATTGACGACCACCCTCATAACAGGCCTTAAAAAAGGTACCAGCGCACAAAATGCGGCGCGTCAACTTCGCTGTTACGACTTGTCTAGATACAACAAAGGATGTCGCACCTTGAGGCGCGAACGACTCGAGGAAAAAACAAGAGCGAAAGAACTAGGCGTAGCGAGCGAGCCGAGATGCTGTGTCGCACGGATGGTGGCGTTGTCCTCGCCTCGGCCTGAAACTCGGAATGGCCGACTGTTGAGCCACTTTGTTCTGTTGGGCAGCGAAGTGAGCGCAGTGGGCGTGCGTACGTCGCTTCTGTTGCGTTGCGGCCAGCGCGACTCTCTTTTCCCACTCCGGTCACGGTCTGAATGAGAAGGAATAGCAAATGATCCATAAAAGGAGCGTCAGCCAATCCCAGGGCGGCCGCGGGAGTCCGCCGACTCTGACGACTGGTTTCTTTCTACGGGCGCGGCTCCGCTCTTCTGCGTCGTGCTCCCTTTTGCGCGTTCTTTTCTGCTCCTTTGGCGCTAATTTGCAAAAAAAAAAAAAAAAACACACACACAAGAAACAGGGTTTTCTTACTTTAGATTTTGGCCCTTTATTGAACGACTTTGACTAAACCATTTCAGCGACTTCACTATTCTCCCCACCCGCGAGCAATGGGCAACCGGCAATCCTTACTCTTTCAGGGCCTTTGAACCTATAGGGTTAAAGCTGGGCGTTGAATTACGTGCAATACTTAGGTGTTTTCCTTATATATATATATATATATATATATATATATATATATATATATATATATATATATATATATATATATATATATATATATATATATATATATTGTCACGAAGACAAGGACGATGCAGTGGTGTTGAATGAGAAACACGTTTATTGGAGCGAACTTGTGCTCCCCTAACAACTCAAAAGAATACAGAGGCGGCGAATACAGAGAATACAGAGGCAGCGTCCGCACTGCAGGCTTTTTATCTTTTGGCGCGCGTGGTTCTCGAAACGTCGATTCGCATCGAGAACATAGTAGATCCAAGAAGATTATTCTGGGCTGTTCACGTTAGATCGGAATGCTCTCCCTATCACAACAGATAACACATGCGGCACAGAAAGAAAGAATGGAACACGCGCTTCCCTTGGCGCAGAGATAACACAGACCGGCGCAGCCGGGCGGTAAAAGCAAAACACAAATAAACAAACCCAATGTATGGTTCGCGGCAATATATATATATATATATATATATATATATATATATATACATATATATCAAGAAAATCTCGGAAGGCAAAGGGGAGAATGTGGTTTCAATGACCTACCACATTGCCTTCCGAGGTTTTCTTGACTGCCAACCCTTATTTCTGTCTTATTTTCAACGAGCCCCTCATTTCCTATTCTGATTCGCTATATGCATAGCAAGGGCCTCTGTTCTGGCAGTCTTAGTGCTATAGGGAGCTTAAGAGTGTACAACGCTGGTCGGCCACTCTCGACATGTTGTAGACTCTCGAGTCACGGTCCTGGGGTAAAAAAGAAGGTCTCCTTCACCCCGAGTGTCCGAGTGACGCTGGCTACACCCCCAAGCGCAGGAAACAAAAATACCTACCCCAGAAAGTGGAGGGGAAAATAGCCCCGCCGGTAGCGAAGTGGTCGTCGCACCAGACCGGTATTCTAGAGGTCGTTGGTTCGGATCCCACCCGGCGGGCATTTTTTCTCCACTTTCTTTCTGGCTTTCCAAATTTTTATCTGTTTCAATGACCTACCACATTCTCCCCTTTGCCTTCCGAGGTTTTCTTGACTGCCAACCCTTATTTCTGTCTTATTATCAACGAGCCCCTCATTTCCTATTCTAATTCGTTATATATGTATATATATATATATATAAATATATATATATATATATATATATATATATATATATATATATATATATATATATATATATATATATATATATATATATATATATATATATATATATATATATATATAACTGGCATGCTGGCGATGGGGCCGAAGGCGTGGTGATCACAAAGTAAGAAACCTCGGTAACAGCAACAGCGGAGGTTTTATTTCGACGTTTCGACTTCGAGACAAGAAGACTTGTCTCGAAGTCGAAACGTCGAAATAAAACCTCCGCTGTTGCTTTTACCGAGGTTTCTTACTTTGTATATATATATATATATATATATATATATATATATATATATATATATATATATATATGTGTGTGTATGGGCGTTTGGCTGTTCGACCGACGCCGCTACGTTACGGGCAAGGATCCCGTAACGTAGCAATAGCACACAGGAACTGAGAAATAGAACGAGACCACTTGCCGTGTACGGGCTAATAACTCGCAATACCAAGGAGATGACCACGGTGCCTTCTTGAAGTGGCTATGACAACGCGATTTGAGAGAGTAAACTGCAATGTTTCGAAATGGCAACTCAGCGTACGTGCAAGTTATTTGTGCCCGTAGTGGACACATTTGGGTCTAGTGACCAAGCCGCTCTGCCCTCATGGGCGTGGTCTTCTTATAAAAACTTCAAGATGTCATCGACGAACGGGGAAATATCGGTAACACTATAAGTTGCGTCAACGGACATACTTCTACCCTGCTCCCCTGGATTTCTCGGATGACAGATAAAGCACTAGCAACGACGTCGCCGCTGCCAAGGAGTTAGCCGAATTGCTGGCGGCGCAGCGGGACAAGGGGGGAAACACGGGCATACGCCGTGGTGACGTTAGGCCTGACCTTATGCGCTTTGGAACGTAACATCGTCAAGCGGTACCCTACTCTTGGCGTACAATGAGATTGACCTTGCTTGGCAGTTCGCTGAGCTTAACGCTGGGGAGGCCAAATGCTAAGCCTAAGGCCTAACAGGGGCGATTAGACAAGCACCTTACTAGACTTAATGGAGAGATGAAGGAAAATACACGAAGAGAAAACGATGACGCTTACGCTTCCACGTCCACACCTTAACCCACATGAAATTGTTTTGTAAGCTCATTAGTAGGCCCTCCAAACGGTGATCTCTAGCAAAAGGCGAAAGATCAAATCGCAATTGAAATTGAGGAGAGGCCTGAGCATTGAGGAGAGCCTGAGGAGAGCCTCAACCGCACATGTCCTCGGCAACCTGTAGCAGGTTCGCCTCTGCGCATGCCCGCCGAACTGTATTCGAAAACGCATTGCAAAATGGCTTAGCAACTAAAATATTCAAATAAATAAATAAATAAATAAATAAATAAATAAATAAATAAATAAATAAATAAATAAATAAATAAATAAATAAATAAATAAATAAATAAATAAATAAATAAATAAATAAATAAATAAATAAATAAATAAATAAATAAATAAATAAATAAATAAACTTGGTGCGCAGCACTAGGAATGTCGGCCACAAAAATTCCGTGCACGCACTCTGTTGCCTGTGTGCGTCCAAGGCCTGCAAAGTGTTACGTACCGTAAAGTAACACATTCCCCGGCGGCATATTTTACAACGCCTTATAAGAAGGAACATATATGGTGCATTCGGACCATATGCTGTGGTTGGTACGGTCAACCCGTCTGTAATTTGTTGTTCTTTTTGTTGTTTACACTCAGCTTCTCGTCCATTGCCTCGGGAAAGTACTCGCCGATTCCGTGGGAACGGAGGGGGGGGGGGGCGGTATTATAGTATTTGCAAATAACACTGTCATGCTTTTGCTTCTCTTAGTGCGTGTTAAAATGCTGGTAAAGCTTTTTGTTAACATCGAGCCTTTTCGTGACCTCCTTTAGGAAGTTGGCTTCCTATCATCAAGACCACACTTGCAGTAAACAACGCTTTACAGGACGTTCCCGTATGGGCCATTGGATGGCGCGACGACAAGGTACCCCGCATTAGCAGTTGTCGCTGTAAAAAGTGTCCCGCCTTCGTGTGCATTCCTCCCAAATATTGTGAATATTTTCACTCCATTTGTTTACATCGGAGTAGCACGAACGGCAAATTATATTTGCGGATTTTGGAGTACCTGGCTGAAATGAATTCATTTAAGCTCAACTTATAAACTTCTCACAGCAGGTTCGGTTTTCTGTTATGCGTTCGCTTTGCTGTAAAATAAAAGTAACCTGGGCACGTCAGTCTGAAGACATTGCCGCTCTCTTCCAGAAAACAACCCGAGCAAACAACAGGATGAGAGGTTTGCAGAAAACGACGACTCACCACCGGCAGGGATGGGGGCTGCCTGCAAGGAGCAAATAAAGAAAGAACATTGCAACGACCCGGACGCATAAACTCGCGCACGTTAACAAGTGTCAGAGGCACAGCGAGGGTCAAGGGAATTTAAGCATTCTCACGCTGGAGAAATCCTGGGTTCGCCCTCAACTCTGCACTGACTTAAAAAAAAAAGCCTCCAGTCCACGCTATGACCATGGCTGGACAGCGAAACTGCAAAACGGATGCAACAAACAAAACTCGGCTGCTTTTAATTTGTAATTTAGCATGCCTCGGAGTTAAGTAGCTTAATAAAACTTGGGAGGACTAGTTTTATCCTAACCAACAAACGTGAGGCTGTCCCCTTCACGGTGGCTTTATGATGCTACTGGAAGGGCCTAGGAGGTTGTGGCTTTACGTTATTTGCATTAGAATGCGGCTGATAGATGTCCGTGCTATCTGTAGCAATAAAACTCCCCTCGGCTGGGTAGTCGTTTGGGTAGTCAAACGTCATATTGTTTGTTTTGAGAGGATTTCGTCAAAGCACGAGTTACAGCCGTTTCCTGTTACAGGAAACGGCTGTAAGTAAAATGTTTCGCATATTTTTATAAACTAACCCCTTGCCTGCATTCCGCTTTACGCGCGAGTTGTGCAATGGCGGCGTCACTGCAGGCCCCGAATACAGCCCCCGACTAAGGTCAGGGGCTGCAATCGTCTCTTGCGTTGTAAAGAAGCCTCTACAGAGGATTAAGCGAGGCGTGGCCTGGGTACATCGCTACGTCACGCCCCAATCGATATGCGCCCTTGTTGTGTCCCTGACCCGAGAATCTGTGGTTTGATCACCAAGGTACAGCCTTTTATTTTGTCTGCGGCACTTTTCGAAGCGTAAGAGACGGTGTCAGCAAAATATTTCTGCTTTCCTTTTGTCTCAGTAAGACATGCCTCTCCGCTGATAGGTGACCCTTAATTGATGTTGTATCCTTCGCACGAATGCTCTCTCCCACACTTTACGTAATCTTTTCCGTCTGACTACTTCTGTCGCGAAAACGAAGCTCTGCTCAGGTGCTAGACGATGTTCCAAGGTCACATACAAATCGTCAACGACCGTGGGAGTATCGAAAGAAAGAAAACAACAGGGAGCGCAGAAGCAGCACACGACTCGTGGAAAGGCCGTACCTTCGTCCGACTGTCGACAGCATGGACGGAATCGGTAAGAAAGACAATCGTGCCACGCGGAGGCCGCTGATGGTTCCTTCAGTGGAAACGTCCATTCGAGCAGTGATCTCTGGGTGAAAGCCCTGGCCCCGAAACGCCACTGCCGCTCTGTCGCTGAGAGCTTGCAGTACACGTTCCCGGCATGAACGAGAAAGCGTGGGTGAGGTGTGCCCTCAATATGAGTGCACTTACCAACTGATATACATTCTTAGTGTGCGTCCTGTTCTTTGTTTCTAGAGTAAATTAACGTTTCCCTCGTTCTTTGAATAACTGTTCAAACCAATCTTAAGATATGGTGTCAGCTTTTCTACGTAAAATCTGTCTTTTGAATGGCCACGAAGCTTGGCATATATGAAGGTGATCTTTCTACGTACATCACTCGCAGCAATATTTTGCATGGGCGAAGAGTAGATGAAAAGGAGAGCCTGCACGGAACCGCTGCAACGTGCTGTGGTAATCAATGCACGGTGCACGCTGTCATGCCGCGCTTAGCAACCCACAGGAACCCGTATGGATGTTTGGTGCAGATGTGTGGCGTTGCCTTGTTCAGCGCTTATTATCGCGGCCGTTACATTGACCAATGAAACCCGTGTGTTGCCCTGAGACTGTTTCCTTCCCCTTACACTCTACGAAACTGGCCACACACGAGCGGCACTCCGTACTTCCACTTGCCGGTCATACCCCAGGGGAAGCCAAATTCGGTCTGGGAGTGACTGCCTACGGAGCCCAGTGTTGTGTATTGCATCTCGTAGGGGGAAGAAGAAAGGCTGCCAATTTGCCCCGTTTCCGTAGGCAATCTTTTTTCAGGGAGGGTGGGGACAGCGGCGCTGCCGTAGTGTTGCGTTGCGAATTTTTTCGAGCGTACGTTGTCCACTGCGAATCATTTACACAACCGTCACCTGGCACGCCGACACTCCGGGAAGCTGTAGCTGTGAAGTCAGCATTCTCGTTATCGCAATAACTCCTGATATTTATGGCGTTCGCTGTAAAAGGATCATTTGCTTCGACAGAACGGAGAAATTCGTGCAAATAATGCCCAGACAACATGGCAACTTTAGACTTCAATCCCAGCAGTGGACCTCAAGGAAGTAAACAGCAGCTGTACACAGCCAGCGCACCTTATCACTCCCATAGGTTACGGCTACATTGGGGGCCGGCTCCGAATCGTCCTGCTGAGCGATTCCGACCACATGAAAATGAGCCGCATCATCGCTGCCGAGGCGGACAACTGCTGATGAGTGGCCACCGGTGTGCACGGACTTTCTGCGCGGAGTAATTTCAAGGAAGGGTGCCGCGAATGGGCTCACATGGGGGAACTTAAAGCAAACAATTATTGGATGCTGGGCATACATTCTGCGTCTAGCTTTAAAAAAACGCGGAAAGATGAGCGCGAGGTGCATTGCTGATTAGTAAATAGTTCGCGTATTACAACGTCCCAAATAACATGCAAGGCTTCCGGGGGTCCTAGTCGTGAACCAAGGCACGCAGACTAATTTTGCGCACAAACTTAACATGGGTCACTTGCGCCCGGTGCCCGACATACGTGACCAAACTCAGTGTTATTCTCTATCGGGCCGAAAAACAAACAGATGGGTGAGGAAGGATTCCGCCCAAGCGCATGGTTCGTACTTCCTCTGCCGTTAGTGGGTCCAACCTCTTACGTTCAGATAAACAGCTTTCTCTCTCTCTCTCTCCTTCCCCATTTGCGGTGCACCATCACGCGAAACGGAGCCATTTCGTGCAAACAGGCGTCGCCGACAGGTTGAGTGAGCTTTTAGGACAATTTATGGCTTGTAGCTATAAACGCTAAATTAGTTCCTCTTCGCGCAATCAAGTTTTCCAAGCGCAGATAGAATTACGGGGAAAGTGTGCACCAGTTCAAACCAACCGGGACGAAATCCGTACATAGTGCCCCTTCGGAGTATTCGGGGTTAGCCCCTCCAGGTAGGCCCCACGGAGAGCCCACTGCCGCTAATTGAAGTGGAAGCAGCGGGTGTAGCGCGACGGGGACCTCGGCGCGTCAGCCCAGCCGTCCGCAGAAAAAGGGGAGGGCGGCTGACGCCGTGGCTGACGCTAATCTGAGGCACGGGACAGCGAAGACGGGCAAAAGAGCGACCACGCCCATGGTGGCTGTCCGAGGCGAGCATCGTCAAAGAGCGGACGTGGCCCGTGCATATCACGCAAGAGCACGAGCCGTGCTATTTCGGCCCGGCGGCAGCGGCAGCCTTGATTCGGGCAAGGCGGCCGCTTTGCAGCCCGCAGAGCCGCCCGTGACCGGCACGCTCAACTGACCGGGCGGCCTTGTCACGCCAGCGGATCGGCGGACGCCGCCGCATCACCGTGCACGGCCGCTGACTGAAAAGGACTTCCGCGCGCGCGCTCCTTCGCCGCCCGCCAACAAAAATGCACCCCGCGGTGTCCCGCCTCCTCCCGACCTCTGGCCGCTCACTCCGTTGTCTCACGGACTTGGCCTGGTGACGTGTACTGCATTGTAGCGACAGGGGACTAGAATGCTAGCGGTACGAGGGCAACAACTTTGACGCTGTGCGCGGGCTTTCTAATCTAAGCGGTGTCGGCTCGGGGCCCGATCCCTTCTCTTTGCGTGCACAATCGGGGCTTCCGCCGAGGAGGTTACGGGGATTACGAAACCGGCCAGCGAGCGCACGTCTCTCTGAACATCATTTTTTAGTTATTACATCGAACGCAAAGAAATGCTGAATTCACCCTGTTCGTGGCACCCCGTATTGACGGAACGTATTCGCTGCGCCAGCAGCGGTTGCAACACGAAGGCTTCTGGCTCATCGTAGGGCCGCGAAGGTTCGCGAAAAGATGGAGCCCATCTGTTGTCGCGCCATGTCTACCAAGTGGCGCGGGTCAATGCGATTCTACGGGAAAAGGTTTTCGACTCTTGGTTGTGCAAAAAAAAAAAAAAAAAATCAAAGCCCCTTTCTTAAAAGAAATATGTTTAAAACGCGCAGCTTTCTCCCATGCAACCTGACTCAAAGCCAAAGTTCACTATCTCAAGCTCCAGCGCCAAAGCACACATCAGCTCAGCCAAAGTCCAGAGCCAACGTCCAACCCCACAGCACCGAAGTCCAAAGCCAAGGACCAACCCTGCTTATAGAGTGTATTTCATTACCATCATCATCGGTTCTCTGCATCGTGTTAAAGTTGGCTTTCCTGGAGCGCGTTCTGCTCGGACGCACGACGCCATCAATGAGGCATAGAAAGCTTCGCTTTAAAAGCATTTAACGCGTTGCAATGGAGCGTGCACCGGTGCAACTGAAAGAGAACAACGCGAGTGTAAAAATGTGCTGAACATTTTTTGAAAGTGTCTTAACATTTTCAAAATAAGGCGGGGTGAATTCAGTTCAGCCTTTCAGGCAGATCCCTCGTCTTCTCACCCGGAAAGGTGTGGGAGCGCGGGGGCGGGGGCTGGAGCGGCATCCAAAGTTTGGCATTGTTCTGGCTCTAGAACCTCACACCCTGCAGCAGCTGCTCTACTGAAAACCATTTTGTCGTAAATAACCATCACTACAGGTTTCCAGGTTTCAGGACCTTGGCTGTGGTTTCAGTAAAAATGCGTATTTTCAAACTGTGCGTGCTGCCAAAATAAGCCTTCCATTCCAGGCCCCGAAATCGTGCAGGTGGTCCTAGCCCTCTTCCTGATCGACCAATTGTGTCAGAATAATCTCCTTATGAAACTGGTACTGCATTCAACGAGTGCTGTGTACGTGTTGCAAACACTGTAAGCAAAGTCGTCTCATATTTTTGGCCTTCTGCTACACCGTCGGGCCTATCGTTTGCGGCCCAATCGTTAAACTTAGCGACCGGCCAAGCAACTTCAATTATTCATTTCACGTCAAGCTACGGGTACCGTTTGACGATGGTACCCGTAAGCGTTACGTATTTGATTTGACCTCTAAGCGTTACGGCAGGCCTAATGTCAGGCCGGTGCACGTTCCCCCATATCCCCCCGACAAGCCCACTTCTTTTTCCGCCGCTGCGCCGACAGCTGGCCCCATAGCAACGGCGGCAGCGTTGGTAACGCTCCCCCATACATCCTCGAAATGGAGCGGGTTCGAGCAGAAGAAGTGCCTTCGCTCTAAAACGCACTTGAGATTCTTGCGAAATCTGCCGGCTTCCGCAACTGACCGGTTGCACTGATAAGGTCTGGCAAAACGAGCTCTTTCTATCACCCTTCCTTTGTCTGCGATGTTTGCAGACTCTCGAGGAATCCATCCAGATTCTTATCCGCCGCGGCATAAACGAATAAAAGTTCGGACTGCTTCGTTGTATCTGTGAGTCTCGACCTTTGGCTTAAAAACAGTCGCGCTGGGAATCGCAATAATGGGGAGCTAAGGTCCTTTAACTCTTTGTTTACAAACAACGGCTAAGTGCAGCCACCGCAAGATAGCCAGTTGCGTGCACAGAAACAGCATTCCCGGCGCACATAAGTAGCAAGTCTACCCGTTCCGCATACGAACACGAAAGTCCTTTAATGCTTTGTTTACAAGCAGCGGCTGAGTCATCAGAGTCAACGGAGCCACCGTAACCTCGCCGTTCCCACGCGTAGTACACAAACAAGCAGCATTCCCAGAATACATGTGTAGCAAGTCTCCCACCTTTTCAGAAAGTCAACCGAATTTATAGCCGGCTTCGCCAGTCACCATCGGATGAGCGTCTCCCCAACGTCAGTTCCTGCTCGCGATCGCGTGCTCGCTCGAGCGTTACCCACTTTGGGGCAGTGTAGACGAACAAAGAGAGGGAAAACTGGGCGCCAGCCCGGGAGGACTGCTTTTTGGTGACCGTTATTCGCCGAGCAGTGGTCTCGAGGCCTCCAAACCACTAGTCCCGCCGCTATTCGCGTAGAAGCTGTCTGGAAGCACATTCCGTCATCCTGGCCCCGCGTCACGTGGCCCTCGACCATTTCCCTGATTAATTTCATTTTCTTCACTAAAAGAAAAAAATTAGCAGTGGCTTAGCTCAGCTTTGCCAGGCGTGAGCTAAGGTTCAGCTGGTTATTGTTAGCTTTCCTGGTTGTCTAGGATTAGCTCATTATCATGCTTACTGCTGCTAAAACGATTTCCAGTCCAATCCAATCCAGTAGCGGTGGCGGCGGCTCCGGCGCGCCAGCTGTGCGCTGTGAGACGTCACTGCTGCTCGCGCATGCGCAGCACGGCTCTCCAGGAGCTACGCGAAGCTGCTCAACCTCGCCCAGTGTAGCTCACGCTACAAAAAAGAATGAAAACACGGTAAGCCTTCGTTACAACCATGCATATCCTCGGAACAGAAGTTATAAGCGCTATATTTTATTTGTTACAAGCGGCAAAGAGCTGCTTTTCAGGCACTTCAGTGGGAACCACGAAACACTTCGAATAATTGGCGGGAATTCGAATGAAGCGATTTCGTTGTAACGAGAGCTTACTGTTATACATGTTCTTTAAAAGCACGAATGGGCGGACAAAAAGCGCGAACTCTTTTTGTTAAAATACTACTGCTGTGTTTCAAGGGCGGGTCAGTTCTCACAGCAAGGGACACACGGCATCTAAAACTTTTTTTATTAATATTTCGCTACCACACCACCAAACTGGGCAGCGACCCTTTCGCCTTTGATTAGATGCAGAATTTCGCGTCGCTTAAGACTGCGCAATACCTGCGGGGCAGCTCGCAAACACTGGGAAAACGAGCTGCTAGGTTCGTTATCGAATAGCGGCACTGTCGTATTGAATTTACCTACAGAGCTCACGGAGAATTCCATACCAAAGAAGAGTACTGCACTGTTGTTGCTATACGCCTTCTCACGTGATCACTAGTGAAGTAACATCGCATTTGAAGACATCACCCAACATTACCGCACTTCAAGGCAACATTTTGCACCTCCTCACCCGCAGCTTACTAAAACAGAAGTAATACTCCGGGGGCTTCAGACGAACACCTTTCCTCACCCAATACCCCGCCACATGTAAATTCTACCCTAACCAATGTACCCTCATGCGTGTGATCTTGGGGTGCGAACATAACTTCGCCGTCCCAGCTTTACCCACTTCCCTTCCCCTCGCTGAGCTGTGGGAGAACCTGACGACCGGCGCCGGCTTGGGTGCACAGCAACTCCTGGTGTCCAGGGCTGAGACAGCACGGTCGTCCCATGGTCTCCTGGACTAAGGGACCATGCGCTCCCACATCACCAGGCTCACAATAAAGTTTTTCCTCCTGCTCCTGCTTCCTCTCGCACAGTAAAACGTTTGCTGTACATCCTCTCTCCGCGACGGCTGAGACATTTTTGCGCTAAGCGCACGAGCACACGGTTTCGATTACCCGTCGCGGAGGGTGGCGCAAAATCAACATCCGCTCGTTCTGCCACCCTCTACAAAGGCGCACCTCACGTCTCCGGAGTGGCTTCGATGCGGATATATGCTCAATCTAAGCCCCTGTCCCCTTCCAGTTCCCACGACCCACGCGAGCAACAAGTCGCTCAAGTACGCCTGCAGCCCGCTCACCTGTCCGACACGGGCTCGTTTTGTGCCACAGGGTAACCGGTTCGTGAGTCAGTTGCAACGATAAAACGTAACAAAGGAAAGCAATGACGACAAGCAGAGAGGCGCCTCTCAGATGCCCGGCTTGCCTGGGTTAAGGGAGGGCGCGATGCTCGATGGGGCAGCGAGCCATTCGACGCTCCAGTTTAAATTGGACGCCTCGAGGAGCACGGGGCTATGGAGATCTCCGTGCGTGGGTTGGCGGCAGAGGACGAAGCGGAGGACGCGGCCGTAGGAAGGGACCGAAAAAACCGTGTGCGTCATGATTCAGGCCTCATTGGTGGTTCAGTCGTGGACGTGTGTTCCATGTTTAAACTAGGCAAACGGACTAATCGTATGCGGTTGTAGTTTCTGAATTGCAGACACTACGGATGAGTCCAGGTACAAAGTGGAGACACGCCCACAATGACCGGATCGGCAGAGTGTGTCGTGCCCCAACCTGCGTGCTGGTATTACTCCCCTCGAAACGCGTTCGCGAGGCCGTTGTAATATGCCCGTGTTTTATTAGTGTGTGCAACAGCTGGATATAAAGGCGGGGAGAATGTATATACTAAAAGGTCTTACCTAATTAAACCTAACCTAACCTAATGTGATAATCTAGCAGTTTACTATAGCCGCTGCAAGTTAAATAAAAAAATTGTCATGGTTCGTTTCGTTGTGTTTCATTTTTTGTGTTTCTTATTATTGTTTTTTTAATATTCTGGGAAATTCCGAGATTTGCAGTTGTCCTGTTTTGCAGGCTTCATCGGCCCCTTTTTCCGAGACTTGGGTTCATTTGCGTTTAACCTAACAAGTATTTTTGCGCAGGCGCATTATGCGACAGGAAATAAATTTGAACGCATTAAGGTTGTTCTTCAGGATAGGACCGAAGCGGATTGGACTGCCGCGCGACCTTTACGTGGTGAACAAAATTTAATCCATCAG